>NC_141694.1:1281767152-1282367152 GCF_964263255.1 Lissotriton vulgaris | reverse complement strand
ACAACATTCAATGCCACTCCACAACACGCCACTCTACTCCACGCCACTATACTTTAAGCCACTACGTTTTAACCATGCTGAACATGGGAGTCCTATTGGCTTTGCGAAGGCTTGTTCACTTTATATTTCTCTAAGGGTTCTTTATCGGAATTCCCTACTTTAATAGTGACTTTGGAGTGAGGACATTCTGACTGATTAAGAACATAGTCTTGCTCCTAGTATTATATATTTCCACTAGTAAATAGATGCAGCTCAAAAAAAGTTCACCCCATTAACAAATATGCAGATCTTCGAATTGCACAAGTTCAAATTGGGCAAACAGAAATTGTGTCGAGGTTACTTAAGATATATAAATGAAGAGCATGGTCTGACTGGCCTACAAGGCAATCAGGCAATGCCAGAAGGGGTAGTCTGACAGGTCAGTATGTGTGCCAGCATTATGGCTGTGTGTGTGCCTGTGCTGTGGCCTGCTGGGCCTATTTTGACTGTTTCCCCTGATTTGAAATCAAACATTGCCTGAGGCAGGCTCTAATCCATGCAGTCTTCCATACCTTGCAAAGCGCGTATACCGCATGTACTTTGCAAGTTCTAAACTGCCCCAAATAGCAAAAATGAGCTATGCGATTCATTAATGTGGAGCATTTTTATTTTGGTGCCCGGTCCTATTTTCTATCCGAGTCCCACTGTGATGAAGAGAAGCGACTAGAACATTAATGAGAGTTCAGGGAAAGCTAAGTCAAATGTGGAAAACTCCCACCAACCTGGGTCAGGCCCCAAAAACATTTGCTAATTCTCGAAAGTGGAGTCAAATACATGCTTCAATTTTACTTAATAGTTATCCAGGAATATGTGATATGATCTATCTGACTTGGGGTACAGATCACAAAATAATACTGCGTAGGAATCATGTCTCATGCTTGCATTGAAATGCAAGGTTGTATGGACTTTAAGATCCAGTTCAGAGGTGATGAAAGAGCGTGCTGCAACAACAGTATTTTGCACTTTTTTTTTACTCAGTTTTTCATTTAGAATGCGCTTTTTATTACATATTACAGAGAGTAAAGAAAAAAGGCATGTCTTCCTTCTCCTTAGTGTAAATAAATTGCTGACTGCTTTCATTAAAAGAGATAACATGCTTTCTGTAAATTGAATGGCCAGATTCAGAAAAAAACATATATATGCTTTCTATTTCTCAACATGGGAGGTTTTAAAGTTTCAGAAATTCACGACCATTTTCAGTAATATGCTTCGAAACCCATGACCCTACTAAATGTCTTTGAATTCTGTTTCTCATGTGAAAATATATATTTTTGCAGAATAAAATCAGTGGGGCCAAAGTTAATATGCCTTCTAATTTCTCTACAGATTGTTTTTCTTCCTAGGAAATATACTTTTCCCTCATTGAGAAACGGCCTTCGTTATACATTCCACCTGTTTGTAGGATGTTCCCATCTACAAGTGCTTAATTTGAGCAGGTGGTTTCCGGTGCTCAGCAAGGGCTCTTAATTGTCAACACTGGCACTTGTGACAGTCTGCCGCAAAATGGCCATGTCTTCCTAATTTATTGATGACCACAACAACAGAGAATCAATAATTTAATATACATTAAAAATGACTATTACCTGCTACCCAAGCCATTCTCATAGATTTGGAGGCCTGAAATAGTACGAAGTGTGATGGTTAGCAGTTGTGCTATTACTATCTGTGGTACCGCTGGCAGCGGCAATGTGTGGTGCAAGCTGCAGTGGACTCCTGAGGAGAGCCCTGGCACTTTTTATTTTTTTACAAATTAAGCACTGCCATCCACCTTCTGATCCTGGAAATGGATATACTCTGGCCTTGCCAGAAGTAGATTTCCAACCATTTCCAGGGTTTGAAGACATTAGAGCAGGTCCGGACTGGGGAGCCATAAGCAGCCTTGGCAAAAAGCTCAAACCAACCCAGTTCCCTCAATTTCCTCGTGCTATTTCACTATTTCCAAGCCATCGTTTCTCTCACTTTTTTTTCTTCTTCCCTCTGATCACTTCTTCTCTACCTTCCTCTTTCCTCCCTTTCTTTTTCTCTCTTTTGAAGACTCCACATGTCTGTTGCAATTAACCTCAGGGAGCTGGGGAAAGTGACAGAGGCATCAGCAGATGCATGTTTTTTTATACTTCCAGGGGCTCCAACCCATCCAGGAAACCCCCAGTGGAATAAAAGGCCTGTCCGGCCCTAGGTCAACGACAAAATAGAGAACACTCAGAAAGGTATTCGTTTTTGGATATTCACAACCCCATAGGCATTACCATCCTTTAATGTCCATTCGCCACCCACTGCTTGTAGATTTACCCTGCACGCAAATCTTTAGAGGGGTAAATCCAGGTACGAGTGCAAAATCAACTTTTCTGAATTTGAAAAGTGGTTTTGCATCGCAAATTAGCCCACATGCGCTTTGACGTTTGCCGTACCCACATAAATAGCGTCGAGCCAAAGCCAATGTGTTTTAGAATCAGTTTGTTGAAGCAAAATGAAATGCAGTATCCTATGTCATACAACAGGGTGTATTTGATCATCACGTGCAGTAAATATGACATCAGAAAGTGACTCCCTCTGACAGTTCAGTACAGCACACACAGCGCTAAACGTTTTAGTTGAACAAGCGCAATCACGATACAAAAGTGTGCAATTTAAATTATCCGCTCAGTAGGGTTTGAGTAGGAACGCGATACACATGGAAAACATTAACTATTACTAATATATCAAAAAATTTTGGTTTTTGCAAGCCTTCCAAATGTGTGTGTAGGAGAAGCGTGCACACGACATGTCTGGACCTCAGTGGTGGCTACCGCCTTTTCTCTTCAACTGTTGGCAAATAATTCTCAATCTCCTCACACAGCATCATGACTAAGGCACAGTTTTCTTACTCACGCTAATTCCTATAGACAGCTTCTTGTGGGCACCGACACAGCAGCATGTCTGGCTTGGGACCTATCCAGACATGGAGCGGTTTGCCTTCAGCTGTGTTCGGGCGGAGCCTCCCTGCTGACCTGACCTCCCGGCATCCGTTGAACTCAAACTTTTGTTCCAAGTCCAATACAGATTAGTGTTTGGGATTAAGCTCGGCGAGCCGACTAGAGCTGAAGCCACCTCAGCCTGGCTTCAGCCAAGTGTCTTCAGAGCACAAATGAACAACCTCAGAGGAAATGGAAAATGGTCGGCTAGATTCAAGAACTTGGAAATAAGGAGGCTATTGAAGGCATTAGGGACAGCAGATGGCATAATGTACAGCCTCTGGTTACGTGTTTCTACATATCATATTGTCCTTTGGTGTTTATTTGTTTACACTAAAACGTGCAGATGCCTAACGTTTAGCAGGGTTACTGAAGGTCCGTTTTTGATTTCTCTTCTCGCGGGTGAATCCGAACAACTGTAAGTTATTAGGTGCACTTGAGTTCTAAGTAGACTGGGGTTTATTTAAATAGAAACACCGATGGTTTCAGACTTCGACGATAAAAGATAAACCGTTAACTGCGAAAATTGGGGAAATGCCACATGGCTCTTGTCAAATCATGGTTGAAGACACTGTATAAGCATTTGAGGAGTCATGAGGTACCAAGAGTGGATTTTCGTTTATTTTTGGTGGGCAGAGGGATCTTTTTGTGCATACATTAGGTGATTTTAAGGCTTAGGTGATGTACCATGAGTTGCACTTGAAAGGTGATGTTTGATTTAAGGTGTGTTCATGGTGTGTTAAATTGGATTATTTGGGAAATTAGGGGGCATATTAGCAGGAACCTCGTTAGAATTATCGCCGTTTTAGCGGCAGGAAACTGCCGCTAAAACGGCGATAATGGGCTTGCTAATATGCGTTATAGAAATCCAATAGAAGCACAGGTTAGATGTGCAGGACATAGGCAATGTTGTGCATGCTATCGACCAATCTCACTACTTGATTCATCCATAAAAATCTTTGGTCGAGTGATTTTAAGTAGGTTACAAAGTTGGGCGGACGAAAATTCTATTATTAGCGACCTTCAATATGGGTTCAGGACGGGCGTAGGAGCCGTAGACCAGGACCTTAATTTATTCATTTTACAAGAAAAATATACCAGGGCTAGGAGTGAACGCATCTTTTTCGCTTTTGTTGACCTCACGTCAGCATTTGACTGCGTTACACATAGTAAATAGTGGCTTATATGAGAAAATATGGGGGTGGAGGAAAAAATAATTTACTTCCTTAAGGACCTTTATTCAGGTGCTACGGCATCAGTGCATTACGGTAGAAACGGAGAATGCACAAGATCGTTTGGTATAGGGAGAGGGTTGCGTCCTCGCTCCATTTTTATTCTTAGTTTATATTAATGACCTAGAAAAAATCTTGCTTCAAGAGTGCAGGGATATGCCTATGGTAGCTAAAAGATCAATCCCAGCACTCCTGTATGCTGACGACGCGGTCATAATGGCACGGACGCCCCTTGCACTCCAAAGGATGATAACCTCTTTTAACACCTATATGTCCAATCTGGATTTGGAAATTAATTGCACAAAAACGTTCTGTATGAACTGTGGTCCAGGGGCTAACAAACTGAAAAAAAACTATGTACATCAATTCTAGTCCCCTGGATTTCACCCCCACCTTTCCTTACTTAGGCATACTGTTCCATGAAAATGGTCTGTGGACAAGTGCAGTGAGAGCAAGAAGACTCATGTTCTGTAAAGCCATAATGGCCTAAAAAACTTCACCAAAAAAATTGGAAAAAAGCCAATTAGGGAACTTCTAAAAATCTATAATGCCACCTGTATAGCAATTGCTGTGTACGGCGCAGGTATATGGGGTTACGCTAACGTAAAATGTATCCAGTTAGTGGAAAACATGTCTCTGAGATATCTCCTAGCAGTACCCGAGAGTGCTTCAACTTACATTTGTCATACGGAAGTTGGCCAACCGTATATAGAAGACACCATCAAGGTCCAACCTATACTTGTGTGGCATAGGGTGTGGACCACTGGGGAGTGTGCTCTGACCCGTACTATTTTAAAGGATGCGATAAGTCTAGAGCATGCAAGCAAGATAGAATTGCTGACATTTGTAAAAAAAAAATTAACAAAATTGGGTTTTTGAAAATATTACGATGATCCACTCTCAATGTGCCTAAACCCCTGGAAAGAGCTGAAAAACCAATGTAAGAAGTACCTGGAGGAGACAAGAACTGCTGAGGAATTGAAAAAAAGACAGTAATAGCTCACCAACTAATAATGACCTCTAGCAAATTACAACCATACATAACTTTACGTATGAGTGATCACGAGAGGTTCATATTAACTCGTTTCAGGTTAAACATTCTTTTTAGAGTTTTCGGTTTCCCTGAGATGAATACCTGGTCAAGACATATGATTAAATGCCCTTGTGATGATTCATCAGAACAATCAGACATTCACATTTTATTTTTCTGTAAATTTTATGTATTTCCACGGAAGAGGCTGATAGTTCCTATATTGAAGGAAATGGAAGTATATCGGTGCCGCCCAGCTTTTTTTAGCACTACAGAAATTAGACATTATGTTAATAGTTGCATCCATTTCTGAATTTTTTAGAAATATTTTTAGATTGCGGAAATCAATTTGTATATGAAAATCTCTTTTTAAGCAATGATTGGCTGATGTCTTACTTTTTAATCTTTGACTGTAGTTTTTATTGATTGTATTTTATTGTACTTTTATGGTTGATTTTATGATAATAACCGAATAAAGTTACTAATGAATGAATGAGTTATCTTGCAACTAAATGGGGCTTGATTTATATTGTGCAGCAGTTGCAGTGGCACTGGGGCAAAAAGTTGTCATAATTCCACTAAACACCAAATATTGCAATATTCGACTACTAAAAAGGCAGTCACAAGTACAGTTATCTTGCAGTGCCGCTCGTAGGCAGAGACTGTAGCTGGAGAGTTTGTCCCTGCACTGGAGTGCGCTATCGTAGGAGGAGGAGTCCAGGGACTTGAGACTGCGAGGTCCAGCGGGCCTTGCAACCACATCAGCGGCCGCAGCTGGGTCCTCTTCCCGAGCCCGCCCACTGACCCTTCATCACGCCTCGCGGCCCCCGCTTCGCGGGAGCCGCTTGTAGGCAGAGACTGTAGCTAGAGAGTTTGTCCCTGCACCGGAGTGCGCTATCGTAGGAGGAGGAGACCAGGGACTCGGGACTGCGAGGTCCAGCGGGCTTTGCATCACATCAGCGGCCGCAGCTGGGGCCTCTTCCCGAGCCCGCCCACTGACCCTTCATCACGCCTCGCGGCCCCCGCTTCGCGGGCGCCGCTCGTAGGCAGAGACTGTAGCTGGAGAGTTTGTCCCTGCACCGGAGTGCGCTATCGTAGGAGGAGGAGACCAGGGACTCGGGACTGCGAGGTTCAGCGGGCCTTGCAACTACATCAGCGGCCGCAGCTAGGGCCTCTTCCCGAGCCCGCCCACTGACCCTTCATCACGCCTCGCGGCCCCCGCTTCGCGGGCGCCGCTCGTAGGCAGAGACTGTAGCTGGAGAGTTTGTCCCTGCACTGGAGTGCGCTATCGTAGGAGAAGGAGACCAGGGACTCGGGACTGCGAGGTTCAGCGGGCCTTGCAACCAAATCAGCGGCTGCAGCTGGGGCCTCTTCCCGAGCCCGCCCACTGACCCTTCATCACGCCTCACGCCCCCCGCTTCGCGGGTGCCGCTCGTAGGCAGAGACTGTAGCTGGAGAGTTTGTCCCTGCACCGGAGTGCGCTATCGTGGGAGGCGGAGACCAGGGACTCGGGACTGCGAGGTCCAGCAGGCCTTGTAACCACATCTGCGGCCACAGCTGGGGCCTCTTCCCGAGCCCGCCCATTGGCTATTTAAACCAAGGCCTTCACGCGCACGTTTGTGCCCGTTAGAGACCGTTATAGACTGGGCTGGGCCACCCCCCTAAAAAAATCTGATCATCCTGTTCTACCTCAAAAATTCTAGGTATTCTCCCCTACTGTCCTATACCAACCCTGGGGTTCCGCCTGTATATCCACACGCCCACCCCCTTTGATCTAAGTGAGGCAGTACCCTAATGTCCATCATGTCTACACGAGGAAGTAGAAGCAAAACTGCCGCTAAGGATGGGCAAATTACAGGTCCTATTGATAACTTTATCACTAGAGCGAATACATTCATAGATCAGAGTATCTCCCTAATAGAACGTAGAGTGTCCCAAGATTTAGCTAATGCAAAAACGTCCTCTTTGGGACATCTGGCAGATGCAAGAACACCGGACCAACTTAGGAACTCTAGACCGAGTGAAGCCTGTGGCCAAAGGCATAGCCTACCAACCACGGTCGATCTATCGGTCTCACAGCCTTCCGACTCACAACTATCCTTGGACTTAGAAAAGACCCCAGATCTAGTGATTCAAACTACCCCAGAAGAAATAAGACAGTCAAGAGGGAGGAGAGAGTGAGCAATAAGAAAGAAAAAAACCTACAGCCCAAACAACCAAAAATCTAAAAAATTATATAAGGTTCCTAACAAGACAGGAGAGTCCCGAACCCTTACCCCATCGAGAGGAGACCAGGAAGTCCATAATGTGATCGTTCACCAAACACCACATGACACCCCGGCCCCCATTACTGGGGAAGTCGTAACCGATCTCCCATCAGGTAAGGAGGCAGATGACAATCCCGATTACAACGCCCAATTACTAATAAAAATTGGAGACCTATTTAAGCAACTATTTACACCATTAGAAATGAGACTGGCACAAATATAAAAAGCATTAGCTGAATTGACAACTTCTGTAAAAACTAAGCCAAATCAGGGGGTACAAAAGACAGGGGGAGGTAAGCAGGCACCCGCAACCTCCACTGTTCAAAATAAACAACCTATCCCCCCAGTAGCTAAACCAGCCCAACCTATAGTGACCAAAAAAAAGACATTAGAAAATACTCTAAGTAACACCCCGATTAACATCACTAACACTAATTCGGAACACAATAACATGGGCCCAAAAACACCAGCTACACAATCGAACAGAGGGTGGGATAGAGGACCCCCCTGATGGAAGATTTTCTGTTAATCTTCCACCTGAGGCCAGTCCTTTCATAGTTGTAATGACCGGTGTACCAGAACTGGGAGATCAAACAAATGAAGCAACTTGGTCGCTAAAGAACAAGGTCCAACATTGGCTAAGTGCAAATCGCCCACCTCCTCTCTATTGCTCAACCAAGATCCTGATGGTAAGAAGAGCCCCCTGGGTAGGGCATGGCAAAAAAACAATATAGGGTGATTGTGTCCTTATCACCTTTGATGATCCTAGACTGGTTGACCACATTTGTTCATGGGACCACCCAACCTCAACTGGTGGTATAGGAACAAAGCGCCTTTCCTTCTTCTACCCCCGAGACATCGTAATGGCTATCATTACGATGGACCCTGGCAAACAGTAGGCCCTCGATATCGGGGTAGAGAAAGGGACGATTGGGGAGGACCATATCATAGGGATCCCTACAGAGAACCACTATCTTGGGAGGGCTGGAGCGGCATCCCAATGATGAATAGATATAGTTGCCTTGAGTTAGTTGATTGACCATCACAGGCTGAAGATCATCCCAGCCCCAAAAAAGGGGAACCAGAGAGTAATACTGGACCACAAATAACTCAAACTCCAAGTAGGGATCCCCAAACTTTGAGTGTTGTGTCTTGGAATATTGCCGGCCTCCGCCCCAAGATTGAGGACGGATCCGCCATACGTTTCCTAGACAGACACCAAATTGTATGTCTCCAGGAGACATGGTCACCAATGGAACTCCATCTTCTGGGTTTTAGGACGTTCTTTTCTCCAGCTTTGGCTGGGAGTATGGGCAGAGCCAAGGGGGGATTAACTATCTATATAGCGAATACCATTCACCAACTAAAAATAACTACTCTTGAACTGGATGCAAACTTCCAGCTTCTTTCCCTTTCCCTACCCAAAAATGATACTGTCCTACTCATTAACTTCTATAACAACTTGGAGGAAGGAGAATTTCTGAGAGTAATATCAAATCTCAATGAAAAACTCTCTAATTTTAGGCAGACGAAAGGAGGGAAAGGTGTTGTCTTCTTTTTATGGGGAGGGGATTTTAATCTACATCCCTGTCCTTATTCTAGTAAAAACTGTGGTGGAATGGTTAATGAGCTGGATATCCCCCTTACTCATTTTTGTCATCCCAAATCGGGCACAGCCATGAATGATCTTCTGTAAGACTTGGGCCTCTTAATAGCCAACAATCTGAATTCAAAAACTAAAAAGTTAGAACCAACATATGTAGGGAGGGGCTACCAGTCTACTATCGATTATATCCTCATATCAGACGGTCTGTCAAATAGGACTAGGAACGTTGAGGTCCTATTAAACACACTAAGCGATCACTCCGCTATCAGGATAGAACTCAACTTATTACATCAACAATCCCTTGTCTCAACGATAGCTAAAGCTTTGAACCAGAACAAACTACATCTGGCTCATGTTAATGGTTATACTTTAAAATGGGGGAAGATAAATCCCGGGCAAATCACCGCAGAGGTGATTAAACTAGTCCCCCCTCACATCATAAAATGCCTTGATTTAATCACGACAGAGGAGGAAGTCTTAAGCAACTTCTCTAAAATTCTAACCGTCATTAAGGGCCTCCTAACAAAAAATTAAAGGTAGAAACTTTAAATAAGAGATGCTGGTTTAATAATAGCTGCACTTCGGCACACTCCAAGCTTAAAGTGGCCCTGAATAATGAAGATAGAGACCCACAGCTAATTGCCAGACTTAGAAAAGAATATCTGTCTGTCCTAAACCAGAGAAAGGCCGAATTAAAACAGGCCTTGTGGGACGAACTACATAAAAGTGCCCTAAACAAAAACAGTGAGGCTTTCTGGAGAGTAGTAAAATCCCCCTTCTTAGCTGACGATAACCTCCCAAAAATAGAAGTGGCCATAGAAGAAGGAGCCTGGGTTTCCCATTTTTCAAAATTTTTTAAGAAACAATCGCCTTTAGGAAGTGAAGACATAACTCATCCAGCTGTCGTTTACCCCATTTTAATAGAATTCGACATTTCCGAAGTCCTCACTGCCCTAAATTTAAGTAAAAACGGAAAAGCTCCGGGCCCCGATGGAGTCCCGGTAGACATCTTTAAATACAATACGGACCTCTGGGCCCCCATACTGACCATGGTGTGTGCGGCAGCCGCAAAAAAGGGGGCTACCTGCTATCGCCCCATCTCACTGTTGGACTCATTGGGTAAGGTAGCTGGTAGGGTCATCCTTGAGCGTCTCCAGCAGTGGGCAGAGGATAGGGGTGTACTGTCCGATTTACAATTTGGTTTCCGGGTAGGATTTGGTAAAGTGGAGCAGGCCTTAAACCTGTCAATAATTGTGGGAAACAACTGGCGGGACAAGGCTTTAAGTACTTGGGGATTTACATTTCACACAACCCTAAGGCAAGGTACGACCACAACTTGCTCCCCCCGCTCCACCGACTGCGGCGAGATGTGGAGATTTGGCGTAAGCTCCCTCTCTCGTTGCTGGGCCGTGCGGCGTTATTTAAAATGATGTCCCTGCCCAGGTTCCTGTATGCCTTGCAGAATACTCAGGGCCTTGTCCCGGCCCGCTACTTCAGGGAGGTTGAGAGCCTGCAGCGTGCCCTTCTTTGGGATGGACGACCTCGTGTCGCTGTCCGGAAGCTTACCATGCCATGGTATGATGGGGGCATTGCGTTACCAGACGTGCGGAGATACTACTGGGCCTCTCAACTTACCGCTATTAATCATGGTTTTTACGGTCCCGTGGACAGCCCTGGCTATGCCATGGACCGCTGGCTTTTACGCGGAGGCAATTACTATCGCGCCCTATATTCTAGATCCTTCGATCGGAACCTCACGGGCCCGACCAAGGCGGCGGTCCATACGTGGCGAACGGTCACTAAGATACAGGGCTGGCAGGGCAGACTGACGAGATTTACCCCTCTCTTTGATTCCGACATTCTGGGCAAGCTTTGGCACACCAAGGGCTTTGAGAAGTGGGACCTCATAGGCATCTCGAGGGTTGAGGACATGCTTTCCAGGCGGGTGGTCAAGACTTTCCCACAGCTGCAGGCGGAGTATAAATTAAGTGGAACGGACTTCTTCCGCTACGCCCAGCTGCAACACGCAATAACCGCCGCCGGACCGGAGGAGGGTGACATCCCCGAGAGCTCGCCTTTGGAGGACAGGGTGCTGGACGGGCATATGCCGGATAGCGCCATCTCTCTGTCCTACAAGAAGCTGATAAACGTTCAGGTGGACCTCCTCCAGCGTTTGCGGGAGCAGTGGGTGGCCGATGGGTTGGAACTGGACGATGAGGACTGGCAGAGTGCTGTGTCCTCCCCTAAGGAGGTCGCCATTTCCTCACGTCTGAGGCTGGTCCAGTTTAAAATTCTTCACCGAGTATATGTCACCGGCCCCAGGCTTGTGCATATGGGCTTCTCGCCGGATGGCCTCTGTCGTCGTGGCTGCGGAGCCCTTGCCACCTTTCTGCATATATTGTGGGAGTGTCCCGTTATTGCCCCTTACTGGGAGAAGGTCCATAGAGTGATGCGGGAGGTGACTGGAGTGGAGTTAGCTGTGGAGGCGCGTAGGTGCCTCCTAAATGTTTGGGAGCCTAATGACTATGATACGGCGCAGACCCGATGGGCTACACTGGGCAATATAGTCGCTAAACGGGACATAGCACAGAGGTGGGGTTCCAATGTGGCCCCCCTGGTGGTACAGTGGAAGGCCAACATGGACTGGTGTATGTTGCGCGAAAAGACTGTGTATACTGCCAGGGGGCGGCCTCAGACATGGAACAAGGTATGGGGAGCCTGGAACGCCTACAGAGGGGATTTGTGCCTACCACCTGCACCGTTGCCACGGGATGAACGCTTGTCGCCATAGACGTTGACAACAGCTATGTTACTCTTGTACTGATTCTCCTGTTCTTCCTTCCCCCCCCCGCTTTTTACTACATTCTGTCTCAGTTCTTTCTACAACTTTTCTAGCCTCTGCCGCCTCCTACCGACTCATGGTCTTTTTCCTTCCATTGCCTTTTCCGCGCCCTCGGGCGCTTTCGTTTATGTTACTGTGTGTAAAAATAAAAAACAACCTGCATTGTTCTGACATGAATCGCTAGGCACTATGACCGTTCTGATACTTTGCTGCCTTGCCTCCGGAATGTTAGGCTGAATAGCTGTGTGCTTTCTTACAATAAAGGTTTTAAAAAATTTAAAAAAAAAAAAAAAATTGTGGGAAAATATATTCATGCAAAAAAAGACAAGCTCTATATGGTGTACGTGGATCTGTCCGCAGCCTTTGACTGTGTGTCCCATTCAAAACTATGGCTAGTCTTGTCACAAATGGGTGTGGACCCCTCACTTTTAGATTTCTTGAGGGAACAAAGAAAAGCTCCATATTACAGTGCTAGAACAAACAATTTTGCCTACTATGGAAATTATGATTTTTAGAATTAACACCAGAACTAAGGATCACTGGAGAGGTGCCCTTGTATACCGGCCCCCGGGCCCCAATGCTGGCTTTTCACTAGCCTTAACGGAAATATTAGCCCCACATATGAGAGCTAAAGAAAATTTTATCTTGCTTGGAGATTTTAATTTTCATGCTGACGTAGCTGAAGACTCTGATACCAAACTCCTTCTAGCTGACCTTGCTCTTCTAGGTCTCCATTTAAGAAACTGCGGCCCCACCCATAGGAAAGGCCACACTCTGGATTTGATATTCACTAACCATCCTTCAATACAGTGTCACCCCCCCAAATCTATTAACTGGTCCGACCATAGTATGCTGGAATTCTCCTTTGTACAACTAGCTAAACCCTCTGCTCCCCCTACCACTTTGAGCATTAAACGAAGATCATGGCATAAAATCACCCCGGACTCTTTTGAGCAAGTCTGGAGAGAGCCCACTATTTCTGACTCTGACAACACAGAATCGGCTCTATCCAAACTAAATAATACCCTTCTGGATACCATAAACTCTTTAGCCCCACAAAAGATAGTCAAACAATCCTCGACTACCAAAAAAGAAACATGGTACACCGAAACCCTAAAAATAGAGAAACAAAAATGCAGAAAGCTGGAAAAACAATGGAGAAAGAATCATTCTCCCGCTAGTAAGGAACTTTATCTGCAGGCAATATCTACCTACTATAAAAACATTAAAAAGGCAAGAAAAACCTGCTTACTATCTCAGCTTGATGAAGCCGGCAACTCAACTAGAGAATTATATAAAATCCTTAACACTTTTACCAATCCCTCAGCTTGCGAAAGCCCCAATACTTTCTCTCAAGAGTTGTGTAATAATATTTCTCAATTTTTCGAGGATAAGATCAAAACTATCTATAATAAAATCCTGGCCAAACATCCCAATAATTCGGAAGAATATAATATCTCATGCCAAAAACCCCCCACAGAAACTTTCAGTGAGATCCCAGAAGCCATGGAGAGTGATATTTTATCACTACTGAGCGACATGAAATCTGGCTCCCCTCATGATCTTCTCCCTGCCAGACTGACAAACAACTTGAGCAGAATATTATGCCCAATCATTCAAAAAATCCTCAACCTTTCCTTTAAAGAAGGTAAACTTCCACAGCAATGGAAAGAGGCAGTGGTGAATCCGATACGCAAAAATACCACGTCTCCTTGGACGGAACTCTCCAACCTCCGCCCTATTTCTCTCCTGCCCCTCCTGAGCAAGTTGGCAGAGAAATTTGTTAACACCCAGATTTCCAGTTTCATAGAGGCGACAGGGGGCCTGGACCAATCTCAATCTGGGTTCAGGCCCAACTACAGCACCGAATCAGCACTCCTCTCCGTGACCGATAACATCAAAATGTCACAGGATAGAGGAGGCTCAATGATTCTGGTGCTGTTAGACCTGTCAGCCGCTTTTGATACTGTGTCCCATAAAATCCTGTTGAGCCGACTGCAAGGAGTGGGCATTGGAGGTCAAGCCCTGGCATGGTTGGAAAGTTTCCTCTCCGGACACTCACAATCTGTCAGCCTGGGCCCCTATCATTCCATCTCTAGGGCGCTCACGAAGGGAGTGCCACAGGGCTCATGCCTAAGCCCCACATTATTTAATGTGTATGTGGCCCCCCTTGCTGAGATTGTGAGGAAGTATGGATTCACACCAGTGTCTTACGCCGACGACACTCAACTCCTCTACCCTTTCCATGCCCTTAATTCTAGTGTTAGGGAAAACTTTGTGGAAGGTATGAGGGCTGTTTCAAATTGGATGGCTTCCAACTACCTCCAATGTAATGTCGGGAAGACAGAGGTGATGCTCTTTGGGAAAGCTAGCATACTTTGGTCTCCCGACTGGTGGCCTTTGGACTTAGGACCTGTACCTTCCCCAAAATTGACAGTCAAAAATCTGGGTGTGAAATTGGATCAAAATCTAACCCTAAAAGAACACGCAAACGTGATCGCTGGAGCCTGTTTCCGCACCATTGGCCTGCTCAGACGATTTTTCCCTCTCTTACCAGTAAGCATGGGCGAATTTTGCGAATCTCGCGTTCGCGAATTTTGCGGATTTGCGAACTCGCAATCCGCAAAATCCGCGAATTCTCGCGAATTTGCGGATTTTTTTTTTTTGTGTTTGCGTGGGTTTCTGCCAGTTCGCGAGGGTTTTGTACAATGTCGCAAATTGCGAACTTACCTGTCGGGTCGCAAGTTTCGCGAACTTGTTGTTTCTACGTGTCCAGCCTGTTTGGGACACTCTTCTTCATCACTGCCACTCTCTGTCACCACCGCCACTCTCTGACTACTCATGCCACCCTCTGGCCCACCCATGCCACCCTCTGTTTCATCACAGCACCCTCTGGTTGTCCAGTCAGTGTACATTATTGTGGCAACGCAAGCACACCTTCCCTGCCTCAAGTGACCTGAATTAATTTGGGGCTGATTAATGTGTCACAGAATAATTTTTTAGCTGGCACCTGCTTCCTTAGTGCTTCCTGATTAGTGATCTTTTGCACTTGCTAAGTGCTTTCATTGTTGCAAAATTAGTTACAACACCTGCCCTGCCCCAACTGACAATAATGAATTAGGGGCTGATTAATGGATTTGAACTTCCAGCCTGGCTCCTGCTTGTCTCCCTTAGCTGTAATTCAGGACCTTTGTGGCATATGTGTAACTATTCTGAGGTTCAGAGCAGGGTCAAATAATAGTTGCAACTGGCAACTGAACTCTGGAGGGGCCCCTCAGGAAGCACTACAGGAAATGGCTACTAATGATGAGCCTGAACTTTTGAACCTGGTAAGTAGTTTCAGTTTTGCTAAGATCGTATTTCTGCAATTTTGCACTTATTCGCGGGGCGCGAAGTTGTACTGGGAAGCCGCGAACTCACGCAAACAGTGCGAACAGTGCGAGGAAAATCCGCTGCTCGCGAATTTGCGGATTTTGCGGGAGATTCGCGAATCTCGCGGATTGCGAATTTACCGAAAATCCGCAAAATCCGCGAGCGAAACGGATATTCCGCCCATGCTTACTTACCAGACACCTACAGAAAGACCCTTGTGCAGACCCTGGTCATAAGTCGATTAGACTATTGTAACGGGCTCCTGATACAAGCCAACGAGGATGCCATCAATCGACTACAGGTGGTCCAGAACACGGCGGCCAGATTGATTCTGAATGCCCCCTCAAGAACATCTTCCAGACCCCTGTTGAGAGAACTTCACTGGCTCCCTATATGCCAACGTGTCAAATTTAAGATCTGCTGTACTGTCCACAAGTGCCTGTTTGGAAACGGCCCCAACTACTTAACCCAAAAACTACAGTATTACAAACCGGACCGAGATCTGCGGTCAAGCAATCAACTTCTGCTAAAATCCCCTCTTATCAAAAAGACCAGACAAGGAGGCCGAGCTTTCTCCTTAGTGGGACCGACTTTGTGGAACAACTTGCCCCTTAGCCTTAGACAGATCACTAATCATTTATCATTTAGAAAGAGGCTAAAAACCAACTTGTTTGCAGAAGACTAATCTACTGTAGTTCCACCACTGTACCCTTTAGCTCATCTGCAATGTCCCTGTATTTCACCATCTTAGCGAGCAAAGCGCGGAGATACCCCGTACGGGGTCGATTCTTGCGCTATACAAGAAATTAAATAAATAAATAAATAAATAAATAAATAAATAAATAAATAAACTATACTCCAATGCTTCTGCAAGAGTACGTTACGGTGTTAGGTGCGAGTTGACTGCACCTTTTGGAGTAGAGCGTGGAGTCAGGCAGGGATGCGTCTTGGCCCCCTTTTATTCTCCTTATATACAAACAGCCTGGAGATGGAGCTTTTGAGGGGGGCTCAAGACCTCCCACAAGTAAAAGAACGCCCGATTCCCGCTCTGCTCTATGCAGACGACGCCGTCATCCTGGCCCATACTCCATGTGAGCTACAAAAGGCGTTGACCAGGTACGCGGACTTTATGGGCATCCTTGACCTCCACATTAATATTAAGAAGACCTTTGTAATGGTGGCAGGCAAAGGGAAAAAAGGGTTTAGGGACATATCCCTCAACAACCAAAATCTCGAACTGACGACCCAGTACCCTTATTTAGGCATCTCAATAGATGAAAAATTGAATTGGAAAGCGGAAGTTGAGTCCAGAAAGCACTCCTTTAAGAGGGCAATAGCTGCTCTGATGTCCTTCTCAAAAATTGGGCAAACGGTCGCCTGTGGAACTACTGAAAATCTATAACACGAAATGCCAGACAGTAGCTCTGTATGGGGCTGGGGTTTGGGGGCATGCGGACGTCAGTGCTCTACAGGTGGCAGAAAATTCTTTTTTAAGATTTCTCCTGGTGGCACCAAGGCGAATCTCCACTTATGCATCCCACATTGAATTAGGCATACCGCACATCGAGGACCTGGCAAAAACCCAACCTTTGTTATTGTGGCGGCGTATATGGACCTCAGATAAAAACATGTTAACCAAAGGGATTGTGGCAGATTCAATGGCATTAGATCATTCGGGAAAAATAAAATGGCTCGCCTATATCAGAAACTTTCTTACGGACTTAGGCCTGGAGGCATACTACATCACACCAGAAAAGATCTGTGAGATATCCAAGAAGGAGTTGAAAGAAATGGCCCTGAGCCACTTAGATGGCCTAAGACTTACAAGCGAAATAGGGAAACCTTCTGTCCACCATGCAATCATGGTCCATTTTACCCCCACAATTCAGCCCTACCTAACGCTTGAAATTGGCATTTTTGATCGCTTTCTACTAACCAGATTCAGATTAAACCTTTTACACCGGTTAGTAGCCTTCCCCATGAGAAACACCTGGGAGCAAACGTTAGGACACTGCCCCTGCGATGACACATCAGTCCAGACTACTATACATACAGTATTGTTCTGTAAGTATTATCATGTTCATTGCAAAATTTGGTTGCTACCATTGCTGAAATCGTGGGACTTAAGACAGTGCCGCCCTGCCATGCTGCGCCTTCAATTTTTAGATTCTGAAGTTACTTGTTATCACATGGTTAATTTCCTGAAATGTATTTTTAAACATAGAAATAATTTGTGAGAAAACTGCTTACAATACAACGAAATCCATTTAACGTAAAGAGAACTGAACTACTTTTTAAGCATTCTTCCTCAAACTTTTATTGTAAACTTTTATTGCAAATATTGTTTCCTTTTTCCACTTTATGATATAACGTGTATAATAATGCTTTTATGGATTTCTATTATGAAATACCGAATAAAGAATTTTTTGTATTATTGCGGGCAAAGGTGCCATTATTTGACTGGTGCAGCAGATGCCGGAGGTCTATTGTGCTCTCTTGCACCCCCGTTTTAAAAAAACGATCGACTTGCTAATTGTTCACAATTTTTTTTAAAAAATTGTTCTATATTTTATTGGGAGCGTTTTTAATACCCCTGATACCCCCTACAGCGAGCCCACTTCGCTGAGGCACCCCCTTTCCACAGCATCACACTAGTGAGGTGCAGGAAAGCTTCGAACACCACTTTGGCAGCCATCTTTGATTGGGCAGGCTCGCCGGAGAGCTCGGCGCCCCTCCCACCCTCCCTGGGTATTTAACTGGATCTAAATCGGTTTTCTGTGTTTAATGACTGTTGATTCCCTCTGAGGCGGAAGCCGGAGGTCTATTGTGCTCTCTTGCACCCCCGTTTTAAAAAAACGATCGACTTGCTAATTGTTCACAAATTTTTTTAAAAATTGTTCTATATTTTATTGGGAGCGTTTTTAATACCCCTGATACCCCCTACAGCGAGCCCACTTCGCTGAGGCACCCCCTTTCCACAGCATCACTCTAGTGAGGTGCAGGAAAGCTTCGAACACCACTTTGGCAGCCATCTTTGATTGGGCAGGCTCGCCGGAGAGCTCGGCGCCCCTCCCACCCTCCTCCCGCCCCGCCCAAAGTATGTATAAAAACAACAGTACTGCCCGTCCGCGCAGCGGGCGCGCCGGCGGCGCGCCGGAGGCGCGCCAGAGGCAAGCCCGTCTGCGCCCGTCCGCGCCGGGCCTAGGGCCACAACCCCTGGCCCTCCTCTTTCATACAACCGGAGCACTCTGCTGGAGATTGGTCCCTCCTACGCTCCTCTCTGTACTAAATACGATCTCTCCATAATGTCACCAGAGATGCAAATACAATGCCAACATTGTAATACTACACTCGCGTTTACGAATCTAACCAGCCCAGTTCAAAACCTAGGATCTGATAAAGACACTCAAGTGACCATGGCGCTTATTAATGCGCGTTCCCTGAGCAAGCACTGCCAGGAAATAGCCGATCTCATCAATGATCTCAATTTAGATGTTCTTTACATCACAGAGACCTGGTCAGATGAGGCATCTGCCCCAGACTATGTTACGGCGGTTCCCTCAGGCTTTAGTGCCTATCGCCAGGACAGGCCCAAAGGGAAAGGTGGTGGGCTAGCCATCATTGCGCGAGACCATTTGGAAGTTCGCTTCGCGCCTATACCCACTACCTCATGCGAAGCCATGCATTTTAATATAAAGCTGTCCCCGACTTACAACTTCAAGGGAGTGCTCCTCTATAGGCCCCCTGGGAACAGAACTGCGTTCCTTGATAATCTTAGTAATTTCACTGAGTCTATAGTGACAGAAGAGTCTACCACAATCTTAGGGGACTTCAACTTCTATCTGGAGCAAAGCAGCGATAAGGACACTATCTCCCTTATATCCGACCTAGAAATAATGGGCCTCAGCCAATTGGTCACGACCCCCACCCATCAAGCAGGCCATACGCTAGATGGAATTTTTTCTAACGTGGAAGGTTTGTGCATAGCCTCAGTTCTCCCCATGACATGGACTGATCACTCAGTCATTCTTAGCCACCTTACTATTAAAGCCTGCTCACATGAATAGTGGCACTTTTAAAGCATGGAAGGACATCAACTCCAATGACCTTACGATGCTGTTAAACAACACCATCCCGGATCTATCCACTGATCCCAATACTGCCACCAACCAATTTCAGACATGGTTGGCTGAAGCCACCACTCAGCTGGCACCTACCAAATCTCTGTCAAAAAACAGAAATTTGCCTAAAGCTCAGTGGTATACTAAAGAACTGAAAATTCAAAAACAATTAACTAGGAATAGAGAACGGCATTGGCGAAGAACTTATGATAGCGAAAATAAGGAAAAATATAAACAAGCTCTTGCTTCCTATAAAGCTATGATAGTAGCTGCAAAAAAACACTATTTCACCACCAATATAGAGACTGCGAAAAATTCCAGCAGACAGCTATATAATATTGCTAAAACCCTTTCTGGAAATACCCCAGATCTCAACCCCCCCCGTCACAAGTACTATGTGATGCCTTATCTAAGTTCTTTTTCACGAAGGTCAATGACATTTACCAAGCTTTTAATTCAGACCCCGCCAGCAGTCCTGCCACGTCCTCAATGATCACACCGAAAAACACCATGACCAATTTTAAACCCCTCACCACCGACCAAATTAAGGGTATAGTAAAATCGATCAAAGCTGGGTCAGCTCTGGATCCCTGCCCAACCTCGGTAATTGCAACCGTACCAGACACAGTCATTCCCATTATCACACATGTCTGTAATACTATACTGACATCTGGAATCTATCCTGCTTCATTAAAAAACACACTGATAAAACCCCTGCTAAAAAAGCCTGGTCTAGATAAAGGTGAATTAAAAAACTATCGCCCTATCGCAAGCCTCCCTTTTCTAGCAAAAGTCACCGAAAAGGCCATGAACCAGCAACTCTCGGAATTCATTGAGAGTCACAATCTGCTGGATGATACACAGTTCGGTTTCCGCAAACACCACGGAACGGAAACCGCTCTCATCAAGGCAGCTGACGACATAAGAACCATCCGTGATCAGGGAGGTACAGCATTGCTTGTCCTTCTGGATCTTTCAGCTGCCTTCGACACGGTCGACCATAAGATCTTGGTCGACCGTGTCGAAAGGATGGGTATTCAGCTAACTGCCAAGGATCTTCTTGCCTCTTTTCTGGCCAACAGAACCCAGGCAGTCACCATGGGCCTTTTCCAATCAGCGGAACTGTCGTTGCCGTGTGGGGTCCCTCAAGGCTCATCCCTCAGTCCGACACTATTTAATATCTATGTGTCGGACCTTGCTAGTGTCATCAAAGCACACGGGATGAGCCTCACCTCATACGCTGACGACACCCAGCTGGTCTTGGCCATAAAGGGCGATGGACAGGAGGTAGCAGAAAGATTCCAAAGGGGGATGATTGCTATCGGTGAGTGGATGGCAAGAAATTGCCTGAAGCTCAATTCCGATAAAACGGAAGTGGTCATCTTTGGTAACCTTCAGCCAGCCTGGTCGGCAGCTTGGTGGCCATCGGTTCTTGGTGTCCCTCCTACCCCCACCGCTAAGGTTAGAAACCTAGGAGTGACATTTGATGACAAGCTATGTTTCATGGCCCATGCAAACAAGGTGGCAGCTAACGCCCATTTTAAGCTCAAAGTAATAAAAAAGATCATTCCTTACTTACCTGATTCAGCAGCCAAGACGTTAGTCACCTCCTTGGTCCTGACATCGTTGGACTACTGCAACGGTCTTCTGCTTAATGCACAAAGCAGAGTCACGAAAAAGCTTCAGACTGTGCAGAACGCAGCGGCACGCGTGCTATCCAAAAAACCCAAGTTTACTCCCATCTCGGACACCCTGAAAGAGTACCACTGGCTAACCATTCAAAATAGGGCTAAATTCAAAGCATTATGCATAGTTTATAAGACCCTGCAAGATCAAGGACCGCGCTTCCTCAAAAAACTACTAATTCCTTATAACCCGTCTAGAACACTTCGGTCCTCCTCACTGAACCAACTTGTGGTTCAACGAAGTAGAACAGTCTCATGGGGTGATCGCCGCTTTTCTATCGCAGCCCCTAAAATCTGGAACTCCTTAACGAACCACATTAAAATAAGTTCCACGCTCCTCCAGTTCAGAAAGAAACTGAAGACGTGGTTATTCAACCAGTAAACCCAGATACCAATCTGCTGATCAGGGATACACAGCATTGCATACCAGCGCCGAGACGCCTACGGGTATTTGCACGCGCTCTATAAATATCATTAAATAAATAAATAAATAAATGCTGTGGCACAGTGTCCAAAGTTCTCAGAACTCCTCTAAACACCTAATATAGCTATATTTTGCAACTAAATAGACAGTTATAAGTGCAGTTATCCAGCAAGCATTAGGGTCGTACTTTCAATATTGCAGTAGGTGCGGAGGCACCGGGACCAAAAGCTCCAAGCATCCAACTAAACACCTAATATTGCTATATTTTGTTCCTAAACAGGGATCCACAAGTGCAGTTACCTTGCAGACAACAGGGTCATGATTTGAATGGTGCAGCAGGTGCAATAGCATCAGGCCCAAAAGTTGTCAGAACTCCTCTAAACACATAATATTTGATTTTGATTTGATTTGATTGGGGGTTTTATATAGCGCTCTATCGCTCCGAGGAGCATCTTGGCGCTAGATGTAATTTGTGTAGTTCAGAGGAGGAGGGGAGATGTAATAACCCCTGGAGATGTTTCAGTTTTAGACCAAGGTTTTGCAGGTGGAGGCTGTTTGGTTCTAGATCCAGGTTTTGATGGCTTTCCTAAATTTGCTCTCGCAGGAGATTTCACGAATTTGAGGTGGGAGTTTGTTCCATGCTCTAGAGCCTTTGACCGCCAGAGACTTTCCCCCTCTAGTGGCCAGTCGAAACTTTGGAATAATCATTAGGTTGGCCGTAGCAGATCTCAGATGACGTCCGGGATGGTAGCGATTGAATTTGTTAATCAGGTAAGTTGGGCCTCTTTTATGGAATGCTCTGAAGGAAATTATCAATAGTTTAAATAGGATTCTCTTTTGGATGGGGAGCCAGTGGAGAGTGTCGAGTGCTGCAGATGCTGAGGACTTTCTTGGCATTTTTAGCACCAGCCTTGCTGCGGCATTTTGTACCATTTGCAGCTTATGTAGGAAGGCTTTATTGGCACCTACATATAGTCCTTTGCAATAGTCTAGCCTGGATGTGATCAATGCCACCGCTACCGTTTTCCTAGCTGATAGGGGAAGGAAGTCGAAGAATTTCCGAAGACTCTTGATGACATTAAAACAGGAGCCAGCCACTTCACTGGTCTGTTGCTTGAAGGATAGTGCCTCGTCAATTTTAATTCCTAGATTTCGGGCACTCTTTATAGTGCTCGGCGGGGCTTCAGCATTGGGTGGCCAGCAGGTTTGGGGAGAAAACAAATTATTTTTCCCAAAGGGTAGAATTTCAGTCTTTGCAGTGTTGCATCTCAGATGGTTTATTTTCATCCACTCAAAAGTGGCCTTCGGACAATCCCTAAGGGAGCGTTCGGCAATTGCCGCGTCCTCATCTAGAATTACAACTAGTTGAGTGTCATCGGCGTAGGCTATTGAGCTGATAGCAAAGGAGGAGATAAGTTTCATTAAAGGGACCATGTACAAGTTGAACAATATAGGGCTTAAGCTGGAGCCCTGAGGTACCCCAGATTGAACTTCTCTTGCCTCAGAGTGGTATGGCCCTAGGATGATGGTCTGTTTTCTTTGTCTGAGGAAGTTGGTAAACCATTTCAACACGGTGCCCCCTATGCCTGCACTACTCAGGCGATGAAGTAGAATATCGTAGGACACCGTGTCGAACGCCGCAGATAGATCCAGTAGGATCAGGACGGCTCTTTTGCCCTGATCCAAAGCGGCCCTGATTGTTTCCGTTGAGAAGATAAGGGCAGATTCAGTCGAGTGGTTGTGGTAAATATTTGATTTACCGTCTTAATTTCTATGCAGGTAAGTACTTAAACAAAAATAACTCAATCGGAAAGAAAGAGGCAGAGTCCGTGGTGTTAGAGTTCTTAGGGGTTTTATTCCTTGAAAAGGAATGGTCATGGTACCAGATCGGACCAGATCGGATATCGGGTTCCTGCCACCACTGGGGTGCAGGAAGGGATAGAGCAATATTTTATTGACAATACATAGCTTATATACTTAAATCATATTATAGAAACCAATACAGTAGGCGTAACAGCTGAGAGAAACAAGATAAGAGCACACACGTGGTAGTGATACGTACTTAGAAGGCGTGAACTAGGCGTGATCATAGAGGCATGTGCTAGAAACGTCATATGTAAGCATCACAAGTAGGTGGGTGCAAAGCAGAATATTGCAATGTCAGCAGAAATCTGAGGCCTGGATGCGCGCGCAGCTGTATGACGTGTGATTGACGTGTAGCTGGAGGGTGCAGGGGATTTGACATTTACACCAGCGGAAAGAGACAGAAGTCTGGCATGTCAGATCAACTCGTACCACTATCATATCTGATATCTGATGTTTAGGAACCATATTATCTAGAAGGGAAAGGTCTCTGGGGCAGAAGCTATTCTATACTGACTGTGAGTGCGTGTATAAGCGTCTAAGTGTCTGCGTGAGATGCAAGGGGGCATGGGCCTACCATGGTAACAGAGGCTATGAATTACTTGCACGGAGACAGCGAGGCCGGGCCCTTTGCTCTGCAGCTGGGGGAATGTTTACTTAAACTAGTAGGTAGGAATGTATTTTCGAGGTGCGGAACAGATAATGCGAAGGTTGAATTCGGTCTTGGCAGGCAGCAGGCTGAGCTAAGCGCCGTGGGCCGCGCAGGGAGTAAGGCAGAGGTCATGGGTACAGAGGCAGCCCAGGCTGAGGCGTTCAGAGTCAGAAGACAGAAAAAGGCTCGATGGCAGAATTCGGGGCCTACTTCGCCAGAGCTGAAAAACGTGTAAAGTACACCACAAAAAGACGATGGCATAGTATACTTAGGAACTGAATATTCAACCCGTTCATGGCGGGTCTGAAAGAGGACACGTTAACGTTGGACGCAAATGTATTTGCGTCTTCATAGCTGGCACAGGAGGGAAGTTACATGCACTTTAAACTCGTACATGGAGACGGTGGGGTACACGTTAGGGAACATTTCTTGACCATAAAATTTATATTTCCTCATTCCCTCCTTGTTCCCTACGGACCCTTCATGATATATCGATCCT
Source organism: Lissotriton vulgaris (assembly GCF_964263255.1). Classification (NCBI taxonomy): domain Eukaryota; kingdom Metazoa; phylum Chordata; class Amphibia; order Caudata; family Salamandridae; genus Lissotriton; species Lissotriton vulgaris. Next base: position 1,282,342,569 of record NC_141694.1, on the reverse strand, counting down.
CATGAATCGATCAGTCTGTTCTTGTAACATCATTTGCTCTTCTTTCTTCTTTTTGCGTTTTGAGTGAAAACTGGAATGTGCAATGCACGATGTGGCACACAGTCCACAAATCGCTGGCCCACATTGTAGGCACAGGCAGCAACTGAATACTATGACAAGGGCAATGCCTAGGAAGGATAGGATCTTCCATCCCCAAGCAGTCAATGTTGTCCAGAACCAACCGGACCAAGTCCAGGTGCCTGGATTCTGATGTATCAAACTTGCAATTTTATGAAGATGTGTAATAGCTTGGTATACCGTTGGCGCGTTTTCTGGAATGAAAACACAGCAACTTGACCCGATGACCTTACAAGCTCCGCCTCTGTCTGCCAAGATGACGTCAATAACGAGACGGTTTTGAAGAACAACAACCCGCATGGCGGACTGCTCCTCTGTTAAGTTGCCTAGAGCGGAGGTAGTTTCATTCACTACTGCTTTGAGTGTTCTAGTTAATCTACGTATTAGTTTACTGTTTTGGACGGGGCCTGTGAAGAAAAAGAATCCTTTATTGAAATCTGTGTATTGCTCCCATGCCGTTTCAGTATAGTCGACAATCGGGAGATCTCTTCTGAGTCTACTCTTTACTAGATTTGTATTTCTGTGATAATCAGGAGGGGCTAGGAAAACAGGTGGCAGAAGGAAGGCAATATAACAGGTACCATCCCAATCTGGAGGTAAGCGTATGTATGCGGTATGACCACAAGCAAAATAGGAATGACGAGTAGCTCTAAAGGAAGACTTGCCATGATCACTGAATTCGACCACGGTAGTACATTTACTATGACCTAAGTGTACTGAACCCTTCTTTCTGACACATAAGTCACCTGTGACTGGTAATACTGACATAGCAGAGAGAACTGGTGCAGCTTCGGATTCAACAGTAAGAATCATGAGGTTAATTGTATAATTAGCTAATCCATATACTTCATTTTCTAGATCAGTTCCTGTCCTGATGGGAAGTCCCTTCTTGTCAGGGTAGCAGACATTGAGCAGAACTAGGTTGAGGTTTCCCCAAATCCAATTCCCCTCGAAAACAGCAATATCAGAATCTAAAGAATTAATTAATCTAAACCATGCACCACAGGAGCCATTGTGAGTGAACGGGTACGGGAAGAGAGGCAGAACTCCCTTATATTTCTGATAGGGAGGGAGTCGGCCACATATCCAACAGTTTGTAGCATTGTTAGTCTGATGGGAGTGATGTAACATACTAATGAATGTGTTGTTGGGCAGCGCAAGCCTGTAGGATAGTTCATGAGGCAGTAATTCACTAAAAGAATGTTCGGCAGTTACATTGTAAGCAGATTGTTCACGCTTGAAGATAGGGTAGTATATTGGCAATAGTATACTAGCAACAATAATCAAAAGACTTAGAAAAAACATAACCAATAATGTCACTATACAGTGACTGCGGAGTGATTTACAGTATGTACGTTTCTAGAGTTGTCTCTCTCTCTCTCTATCTCGATCTAGGGGATACATGTCAGAAACTATTTAACCGATTCACCTAGGGGAGGACTTAAACAATTAAACTGTCTGACTTGCTAGATCGAAGTTTTGTTCGATACTCCTCTTGGGGAGTTTTCTCTCGCTTGGGAATTTTACAGTCACTAGATTTGAGGCAGTCTTTTGAGGGGGTGGACGAGTCAGTTTCTGGCAGCAGTTCGTTGCATTTTTTAATATGACTCGTGTGGATCCACCCCTTTCGGCCTTCCACCTTAATCGCGGTCCTCGTGGTAAGAAGGACGATCTTCGGCTCTTTCCAGCGGGGCTCCAGCGGACTTTTCCTGTCGAAGTTGCGAATCAACACAGTATCGCCGGGACGGACATCATGTGGCTTTACATCAGTGTTGTCGGGAAAGGCTGCGGCAACCTGTGAACGACATGAGTGGAGTGCAGACATCAAGGAGGCAAGGTAATCTGTCAGCATATTACAATCAACATCGGTTATTTTCTTAGGCATGGGCGTCCCCCACATATTCGGTGGTCTGCCAAAGACCACTTCATACGGGGATAGCCCTGATCTCGAATGGGGGACCATTCTCATGTAGAACAGTGCAACTGGCAGGGCGACTATCCAGTCGACCCCTTTCTCTTTACAGATCTTGGCAAGGCGTGTTTTCAGTGTCTGGTTATGCCTTTCTACAAGGCCAGCGGCCTCGGGATGTCGGACACAATGGAATCTCCACTGATATCCCAGCAGAAGGGAAACCTGTTTCATGAGCTCGGATGAGAATGGCTGTCCGTTATCTGAGTACACGATACGAGGCAAGCCGTACCGTGGGAAGAATTCTCGAACCAGCTGCCTGGCAGTGGTCGGGGCAGTGTAATCTGGGACTGGATATGCTTCAGTCCAACGGGAAAGTGCACAAACAACTACGAGGACATACTTAAATCCTCGACAACGGTCCATCTGGATATAATCCATCTGGAGGACTTCAAAAGGGTGATCGGGAGGATGAAATCCACCTTGCTCTACAGGGACACTTTTACCTGGATTGAACTGACAACAGATCATGCAAGTACGCACTTTCTGTTTTGCTGCTGCTCGTAAGTGTTTGTTGTACCAGAGATTCTGTAAACTGTCTAACATAGCTTTTTCTCCTAGATGTGCTGGACTATGTGCTGTATTTATTATGACTTGAACCATAGAGTCAGGGAGAAACCATGTAGATCTTCCCTTCGTCATCCATCCTTGATCTGTCTGAATCCCTCCTAGTTCAGTCCATTTCTTGATTTCATCTGGAGTGGCATGTGTCTGAATATCGATTACATCTAGTGTGGGATCCCTAACTGACATACACTGTGTCGGTACTATTGTCTTTGTCACATCAGTTGTCTGGGTGTGAGTCAATGCTGTATGTTTTGCTGTTTGGTCTGCCAGGTCATTACCCTGGGAAACAGAATCTGTAACTTTAGTATGTGCTTTACACTTCATGATGGATATGCCTGAAGGCAGATGTATTGCTTCTAACAGGGCTTTGATGAGGGAACCGTGTTGGATCTTGGCACCGTGAGAGGTCAAAAAACCTCGTTCTTGCCATAACACTCCGAAGTCGTGTACGACTCCGAAAGCATAACGGGAATCTGTGTATATGTTAACATTTCTGTTCTTGGCTAGTATGCAGGCTCGGGTCAGAGCGATGAGCTCCGCCGCTTGAGCAGACAGTGTGTCAATACGATGTGTTTCTTTGACTTCAGTTTCAGTGGTCACTGCATACGCGGCCACTAACTCTCCTGTACTTGTTCTCATACATGAACCGTCCACGTAAAGTGTCAGGTCTGGATTTGTCAATGGAACATCTGTTAAGTCTCGTCGGGGCTTTGTTACTGCATTAATGATCTCTATACAATCATGCGGGGCTGGATCTGTCATAATCGAGGGTAACAATGTTGTGGGGTTTAGAGTGCTACAGCGTCTGATTTCTATGTGTGGCTGGAATAGCGTCAATTCATAACCTGTCAGTCGTGCTATAGTCAAGTGTTGAGTCTGGGTTCGGTTTAGAAGGACCTCTACAGAATGTGGAACTTGTACTGTTAATGGATGTCCTAATACAATTGAATCGCTCTGTCTGATAGCTAGGGCTGTTGCGGCAACTGACTTTAAGCACGCAGGGAGAGCCTGGGCTACTGAATCCAATGTACTTGAAAAATAAGCGCAAGGCTTATGTGAACCTGCTTGGTCTTGAGTGAGGACAGACAACGCTGTACCATCACGTTCTGTAACAAAAAGTGTAAACGGTTTGCTGTAACATGGTGTCGCTAGAACTGGTGCTTGACACAAAGCTTTCTTTAATTCCTCAAAAGCCTGTGTATGTTCCTGAGTCCAAGGGAGGGCAGTTGAAGTCGCTGCCTCCTGTGTTGTCAACTGAATGAGTGGTTTAGCTAGAAATGCATACTGAGGAATCCATTGTCTGCAGTACGAGGTGAGGCCTATAAAGGCCCGCACTTCCTTTTGTGTCTGGGGTAGCGGCATATTTACGATTAGCTGGATGCGATCAGGAGTGAGCTGTCTCCCCACTTTGGACAGCAAGTGACCCAAGTACACAACTTGCTGAACACAGAATTGTAGCTTCGAAGGAGACACCTTGTGTCCCTTGTCGGCCAGAAAATGTAAAACCGTCAGTGATGCTTGCTCACATTCGGGCTCACTTCGTGCGGTGATCAGCAGATCATCGACGTATTGCAGTAAGGCAGTGTTAACTGGCATTTGGATACAATCAAGTTGTCTTTTCAGTGCTTGGCTATAGATGCTGGGGCTTTCTGTGAATCCTTGAGGTGCGCGTGAAAATTTGAAACTTCGTCCATTTAAACTGAATCCGAAGAGATATTGGCTCTCTGGATCAATGGGCACACTGAAGAAGGCGTTCTTGAGGTCAATTACAGTAAAGAACGTTGCTTCTGAATCAATGGCAGTCAATAAGGATGAGATATCGGGAACCACAGGGTACTGTGGAACAATGCATTTATTTAGTTCTCGTAAATCAATCACCAGCCGATATACTGGCGGTGCATTGGGATCAGTACGTTTAAGAATCGGAATAATAGGGGAATTACAGATATTGGAGTCGGTCTCTACGACCACTCCTTGGGCAATGAGCTCTTCAATGATTTCCAGTAAAGCCACTACAGCATCGGGTGGTAACTTGTATTGTCTGATTCGGGGTAAAACAACACCTGGCTTGAGTGTAACACGATATGGTGTAATGTGCATGCAGCCTACATCGGTTGGGCCTTGTGCCCACAGGTGTTCTGGTACATTTTTCAATCTGACATCAAACTCTCCTAATACATAGTGACCCTTGAAGTCTCGCAGGAAAAGTCTATCTCCTTCCGGAGAGCAACATATCACGGCTCCTAGAGCCTTCAGTGTTTTGATACCTAACAAGTTTTCTGGACATGATTTCGTGAGTAACAAGTCTGTAACACGTGATAGTGGACCTACCGCTAAGGGGACAGGTTTTGATACTTCATTTACAATAGGCTGTCCTGAAAAACCAAGGGAAACATTCTGTGAGCCTGAGAGGGGTGCCCCTGGGACTTCATCATGGCTGATTGTTGTGCGGCTTGCCCCTGTGTCAATTAAAAACTTTCTGTCTTTTCCCAATACTTGACTGTGTACATAAGGACCCTCTTGATCTACAGGAATCTCAATAAGAGGCAAGCCCACCTCCCTCTCTAGGCTGTTTCATGTGTATCGCTGATAATCGGGGTAATCTGATTGGGCATACTGGCACATCTGCCGTGAAACTTGCTGTGTCGCGGCAATGGGCTGTGGCTGTGATGCCGCTGCGGTCTGTCCTGTATGTGATGAAGCATGCATCGGTTGTGAATTCTGCGAAGTCTGTTGTTGGCCCTGGTCTTGTCTAGGCGGATGCGGTCTTTCTTTAGTTTTACCTGTTGCTATATTGTGTTTCAGGACTGGACATTCATGTACGTAGTGACCTGGCTGCTTGCAATAGTTGCATGTCCCTTTAACGGGAGCTGCTGAATTATTTGTCTGTGTCCCACCCTTTTTCTGACCGTCAGCCGGGGCTGTCTGGGCAACTAGTATTTTCATTTTCGTGTCTTTCATACGTCTTTGTTCATGTTCCTGTTCTTCTCTGATTCTGTTCTGATGATACTGTAACATCTGTAACATCTGGGATGGCGTATTTGCTTGCCATGTGCTTTCGACTTTATATACTCGATTCTTTACTTGCGTTAGGGAATTCTCTACTAATTTACTTACAAAAAGGTGTGGGTATGACTCGCTACTTGGTTTCAGGCCACTATTAATAATAAAACATTTTTCGAATCTTGAATAGAAGTCACTAGTATCTTCATCGTGTTTCTGTTTACAGGCTGAGATTGCATCCCAGTCTTCCTTTTTAGTTGTCAATAATCTTGGCAAGACCTGTACTATCAAACCTGGTAATGCTTTAGCTTTTTCCCCAAGGCCTAGCCCTGGAGTACGAATCCTTTCCTCGTCTTCTATTTCAGTCCATATAATCTTTTTCTCTCCCACCTCCCATTCTCTTTCCTTGAGCTTCTCGTAGATGCCGGTAGGCAACAGAACCTTTAACAATTTCATAATATCAATATAGGTGTAATCTCCCATGAGTAACATATCCTTAAGTTCTCTGTGAAAACCTGCGGGGTCTTTATCATGACAGGGTACTAGTTTCTTCATCTCCAATAATTCTAACTTGGTCAGAGGTGTGTATACATACACACGTTTCAGGGCATTATCGGGACCCATGACTGGATGTACTTCTCGTAATGGGTTCTGCCTTTCAAAACGCTCCATATGAAACATTTTCCTTTCTGGGGGCGGAGCGGAAACATATTGTGGGCCTAAGAAAGTGTTATATCTGTGCCGTTGTTCTAGAATTATTTGAATTAACTTGATACTTAGGCCTCTCCATCTATTCATAACTAGTGCTTCTAACGTATCAGGTAAGGGACCTGGATCAGAATGTTGATTTCTGTATAACGTGAAGAGGTGCTGAATCATGTATATACCTGCTAATTTCTGCTCGTCTGGGGAAAGGTTCTGAAATGTATGTGCTACTGTGTCATCATTGTATATATTAGGATTGTCAGCCCATAGTACTGCTGATCGGGCTAGTTCTTGTTCATCCATAGAATTGAGTACATGGTACCCCATTCGTTCTCGAAGCATTTTATCAGTGTCTTGAAACAGATATTCAGGAGAATTCGGTTTTGATATGCCAGAGAGAAAAACTCTCTTGCTTTCTGGGCGAATGCCTTTCCTAAGGTAAGTTCCCTTACCTACATACGCTATCGTATCTGTAGTTGTTTCTTGTTCTTCAGGTCCTTCCTCCTCGGAGGAGGAGCCATTTTCTTTTTCTTTTTCGTGTATTTCTATTACTGCTTTTCTTATTTTCTTGTACATGCTAGCTATGCAATTCTGTTTATCATGCTTTCCTTCGGCTATATTTTGACCCCACCTGTTTAGTGCTTCCATTTCTTCCTGGTTTACCCCAGGCCTGTCTCGATCTCTTATTAAGCAATTTATGAAAAAACGTAATACATATGCTTGAGTGTCAACTTTCTGGTGTGCCAGGGCCTCCTTAATACTTTCAGGATTTTCCCCAGTCTGGACAAAATGATATATTCTATCTAGGTGATCAGTCATCCCCGGGAATAACACTAGGTAATCTGTGGCTTGTCGCAAAACGTAGTGATGCTATCAACATTCTGTCGTCTTTACCAGGTACTGGATCATATCTGCAAACTGGAAGGGGTTCTTTGAGTATGTCGAGACGGGGTGATTGGGGTGTATATGGCTTCAGCATGTCCCTAACGTGTAATCTGTGTGTCGCTGGCGGGGTCTGGAAACCCCCTGTTGCACCTCCTGGGGCGGAGGCTTGGGCATCATCTCTCTGTGGAGTCTGTATGTGTACCTGAACTTGTCTCTTAATAGGGTCAGGCAACGACGGATTTGGTATCTTAACCTTAGGTGTGGGAAGTGGCGGGGGTAGAGGGACAGGCTGTCGAACGGGGGAACTCTGTTGCGGTAATGGCGGAATATGGTCTGGAGGTGGGTTGCCACCTCCATCACCGTCAGTAGGCGGCACACGGGCAGGTGGGTTGGTGTAAGCGGGCGCTACATCATCTAGATATGAAGCCAGGAATATGTCTTTAGTAGTCCTGTGTTTTACTTTAGTTGGAACCAATGGTGGCGGCAGATCTTTCGGTATTTCTGAAATGGCTTCAGGCGAACCCTCGGCCACTAAGTACATACCATTTACAAGATTGTTTCGTGCGCGGTCTACTTGTTCGGCTTTTACTCGGATCCCTTCATTAACTAATTCGTTTTCTCGGACTCTATCCGGCGCTTCTCTAAGTCTGTCTTCTCTTCGGAGTTCTTTTTCAGCTCGTTTATGTGATTCTTTACGCCATAATTCTATGGCATCTTTCTGTGATTGTCTGGCTTTCTTTCTCCATAGTGCTTCTTCTACTTTCAGGATGCACTCGGCATCCCACGTTCCTGTAGCGGGCCATCTGTGTCTTTCTTCTAGGTGCTTAGTATAATCGGCCCATAAATCTAGATACAGGATGGCGTCTATGCCATGCTTGTGGTACATGTAATTCCCAGGCGTGTCCCTAGGGGGGATAGAAATTTCTTCCTCTAGCATCCCTTTCCTAGTTCCTATCTGCTTTAACTTATTGAAAAACGGCATCTTGTCTACTTAATACTGGATACTCAATCCTTGCTACTGAACTCTGAACACAACTAGTTACACAAAAACACAATAATGCACATTAAACAATCACTCATACCACAACATTAATCACATGAGAGAACATTTTGAACATATATCTCTACCCTCGGAACTAGATGTACTGCTAAACAGCACAGATACACTGTCGAAGACAGTGCAAGAACTTGAATAACGGATATGCTGCTAAACAGTACAGATACACTGTCTAAAACAGTGCAGACCGCGTTTGTGTACCCAAACCCGTCTTTACCGGATACAAAATAATGCACCCGTCTAGATACGTCCCAGCAATGGTACTCACCGGGAAGCACGGAAACAGAAGGCCTCGGAAAACTCGACTGGACTGGACCGGACTCGACTCGACTCGACACGTGGATACTTCGGAAACTGGTGGGCCGCTTGACACCTCGGACCTTGCTTCTTTCGGCTAGGCTCTGGTCGGGATCCTCCGCACTCCTCACCGCCTCGTCTGGGTGCTGATCGCAGTCTCCGTCACCTCCGTGGGCCAGAGGGAGATACAGGAAATCCTGCGGGTACGCGTAGTTCCGTCTTGACTGATGGCAGGGGGCAAAGCTTGCAACGCACCAACCGGCGCGTGGGGTGGGGGAGGGGTCCCTATTCGGGCGCCAAAATAATGTGGTAAATATTTGATTTACCGTCTTAATTTCTATGCAGGTAAGTACTTAAACAAAAATAACTCAATCGGAAAGAAAGAGGCAGAGTCCGTGGTGTTAGAGTTCTTAGGGGTTTTATTCCTTGAAAAGGAATGGTCATGGTACCAGATCGGACCAGATCGGATATCGGGTTCCTGCCACCACTGGGGTGCAGGAAGGGATAGAGCAATATTTTATTGACAATACATAGCTTATATACTTAAATCATATTATAGAAACCAATACAGTAGGCGTAACAGCTGAGAGAAACAAGATAAGAGCACACACGTGGTAGTGATACGTACTTAGAAGGCGTGAACTAGGCGTGATCATAGAGGCGTGTGCTAGAAACGTCATATGTAAGCATCACAAGTAGGTGGGTGCAAAGCAGAATATTGCAATGTCAGCAGAAATCTGAGGCCTGGATGCGCGCGCAGCTGTATGACGTGTGATTGACGTGTAGCTGGAGGGTGCAGGGGATTTGACATTTACACCAGCGGAAAGAGACAGAAGTCTGGCATGTCAGATCAACTCGTACCACTATCATATCTGATATCTGATGTTTAGGAACCATATTATCTAGAAGGGAAAGGTCTCTGGGGCAGAAGCTATTCTGTACTGACTGTGAGTGCGTGTATAAGCGTCTAAGTGTCTGCGTGAGATGCGAGGGGGCATGGGCCTACCATGGTAACAGAGGCTATGAATTACTTGCACGGAGACAGCGAGGCCGGGCCCTTTGCTCTGCAGCTGGGGGAATGTTTACTTAAACTAGTAGGTAGGAATGTATTTTCGAGGTGCGGAACAGATAATGCGAAGGTTGAATTCGGTCTTGGCAGGCAGCAGGCTGAGCTAAGCGCCGTGGGCCGCGCAGGGAGTAAGGCAGAGGTCACGGGTACAGAGGCAGCCCAGGCTGAGGCGTTCAGAGTCAGAAGACAGAAAAAGGCTCGATGGCAGAATTCGGGGCCTACTTCGCCAGAGCTGAAAAACGTGTAAAGTACACCACAAAAAGACGTTGGCATAGTATACTTAGGAACTGAATATTCAACCCATTCATGGCGGGTCTGAAAGAGGACACGTTAACGTTGGACGCAAATGTATTTGCGTCTTCATAGCTGGCACAGGAGGGAAGTTACATGCACTTTAAACTCGTACATGGAGACGGTGGGGTACACGTTAGGGAACATTTCTTGACCATAAAATTTATATTTCCTCATGGTGAGAGCGGAAACCTGCTTGATTAGGATGCAGAAGGTTGTTGTTCTCTAAGTATGCGGTGAGCTGTTTGTTTACACATGTCTCTGTGAGTTTACATAATGCTGGGAGAAGTGATATGGGTCGGAGATTTGACAGTGTCATAGGGTCCTGAATCGCTTTTTTCTGAAGGGGTTTGACTACTGCGACCTTCCAGCATGTAGGGATGTCTCCTGTTTGCAGGGAGGAGTTCAGAATTGAATTAATTATTGGGTTGACCTCGTCTTTTATGGCCTTGAGTAGTAGAGGTGGGCAGGGATCAAGAGGAGAGCCTTAGTTCAATTTTGAGATGGCTTGAGAGGACTCAGTTGAGTTAATCATGGTAAAACTGTCCCATGTAGTGGTACAAGGTATGTCTTTTAGAATGGTAGGGTCTGCTGTGTTTAATGCTTGCTGACTGATCTGTGGAAACTCTTTGGTAAAGTTTGTGATTTTCTGTTCGAAATATTCCGCTATTTTGTCGCAGAGGGCTTGGGACGGTGGAATTTCCTGCGATAGTATTTTAGGTTTTCTGAAGCCATTGACTATTTGGAATATCTCTTTTTGGTTGTTGTTGGTCGATTCTATCAAGTTGGTATAATAGTTTGTTTTTGCTAGCTTGATAGAGGTATGGTAATTCCTCCTAACATTCTTGTAGTTTTCCCTATCTTCCTTCTTGTAATGGCGTCGCCATTTTCTTTCTAGAAGTTTCACTTCTCCTAGCGTGACTTTTAGGGATTTGGTGTACCAAGGAGCGGATTTTTTCCTTTGTATTTTGTTTGATTTGGCTCCTCCTGTTGTCAGTCTTTCCCCAATAGATTTCACCCAGCTCTTATAGTGTTCGTAGTCAGTGATCACATTTCCCACTGGTGTTGGTTTTACTGTCTGTACCCAGTTCATAAGGTCCGGGTGCTCGATAATTTTTTTCCAGCAGGGGGTAGGACTTGTGGTGAAAGGAGTTGAATTAATTTCTTTATTGTTGTCTATTTTTAGATTGAAACTAATAAGTTTATGGTCTGACCATGTTTGGGTCAGTGGTGGTTCAACTGTTATTGTATTGATATTCGAGCAGATGCAATCTAATATGTGCCCAGCATTATGAGTTGGTTCCTCAGTTAGTATCGTCAAGCCTAGTATGTTCAGGATGTCTTTAAAACAAACAGCGTTAGGGTCATTGGGATTGTCCAAATGTATATTTGTATCTCCTAGTAAAGTGAAATTGGCAGAGCGTAGGATTAGGTTAGCTAGAGCTTCTCCAAAGCTATCCAAGAAGCGAGTTGCTTGTCCGGGGGGTCGATATACTAATAAACCGGAGAAAGTAAAAGAGTGATGAGCCTGCAGACTGAAGCTCAGGCATTCTGCTTCCTTTATCTCAGGTATTTCCGTGGTGGAACATTTAAAGGAGTCACGATGAATTATGGCTAATCCTCCTCCACGTTGATGAGGTCGGTCCAATCTCTGAATTAGAAAGCCCGGGGGTAGGGCATTAACTATATCGGGATTGGACCAGTCTTTGAGCCACGTCTCAGTTACCATTAGGCAATCGAGATCCCTTTCAGCAATGAGGTCATACATGTTGAGCGTTCTTGCACATAGAGCGTGCATTTATAAGTGCTCCCTTAAGGGTCCTATCAGCGTTTTTGAGGCGTTGTGTCGTAAAGGGTATTATGTGTTGTTTACATTGTGGGCAGTAGAAGGGTTCAATCCATTTATCTACCACGATGGTTTGGGGGCAGTGCAAAGTATGGGTATTCAATGATAGAAGGTGTTGTTTGGTAGGTGACATGTAGGGGGTGAATGGTACAGAGTTTCTGGCCCTAGGCCCGGACTCAGCGCGGACGGGCGCAGACGGGCAGGACTTTGGCTTGACTTCGGCGCCGCTCCGGCGCCGCTGTTCGCGTCCGCTGCGCGGAGGTGTGCCCATCTCCTTTTGTAGTCTCGGCGCTAGAGCGCTGGGACTGGCTACTTACTTCAATATGGCCGCCACTAATCTACTATAGCGTCAGGGTCTGTGCCAATATGTCCGAGGGTGTGGGAAATGCAGAGATGCAAGATTTTCCTTTAAAATACGGCGCAAAACAAAGGTATAACGAGATTTTTCAGATTTTAAAAGCGAAGTGCTGCAAGTGGCCTAACACCCGGCTTTCCGCCTCAGGTGTACACAAAAAACACAAGTCTCGCGAGTGCTCGCGATGCCTCCTTTTGTAGTCTCGGCGCTAGAGCGCTGGGACTGGCTACTTACTTCAATATGGCCGCCACTAATCTACTATAGCGTCAGGGTCTGTGCCAATATGTCCGAGGGTGTGGGGAATGCAGAGATGCAAGATTTTCCTTTAAAATACGGCGCAAAACAAAGGTATAACGAGATTTTTCAGATTTTAAAAGCGAAGTGCTGCAAGTGGCCTAACACCCGGCTTTCCGCCTCAGGTGTACACAAAAAACACAAGTCTCGCGAGTGCTCGCGATGCCTCCTTTTGTAGTCTCGGCGCTAGAGCGCTGGGACTGGCTACTTACTTCAATATGGCCGCCACTAATCTACTATAGCGTCAGGGTCTGTGCCAATATGTCCGAGGGTGTGGGGAATGCAGAGATGCAAGATTTTCCTTTAAAATACGGCGCAAAACAAAGGTATAACGAGATTTTTCAGATTTTAAAAGCGAAGTGCTGCAAGTGGCCTAACACCCGGCTTTCCGCCTCAGGTGTACACAAAAAACACAAGTCTCGCGAGTGCTCGCGATGCCTCCTTTTGTAGTCTCGGCGCTAGAGCGCTGGGACTGGCTACTTACTTCAATATGGCCGCCACTAATCTACTATAGCGTCAGGGTCTGTGCCAATATGTCCGAGGGTGTGGGGAATGCAGAGATGCAAGATTTTCCTTTAAAATACGGCGCAAAACAAAGGTATAACGAGATTTTTCAGATTTTAAAAGCGAAGTGCTGCAAGTGGCCTAACACCCGGCTTTCCGCCTCAGGTGTACACAAAAAACACAAGTCTATATTTGACTACAAAACAGGCAGTCCATTGCAGTTCCCTGCAGTTAAAAGGGACTTGATTTGAATGGCGCAGCAGCTGCAATGGCTCTGGGGCCAAAAGCTCTAGGGACCCACTAAACCTAGATTATTGCTAAAGTTTACTACTAAACAAGACAGTCACAAGTGCATTTACCTAGCAGGCAACAGGGTAATGATTTGAATGGTGCAACAGGTGCAGTAGCACCAGGACTAAAAGTACTAGGCCCTCCACTGAACATCTAATCCAGTTATATTTTATTCCCAAACAGACAGTCACAAGTGCAGTTACCTCACAGACAACAGGGTTATGATTTGAATGGTGCAGAAGGTGCAGTGGCACTGGGCCTGAAAGTTGTCAGAACTCCTCTAAACACCTAACATTGCTATATTTTATTACCATACAGGCATACACAATTACAGTTATCTTGAAGTTAAAAGAGCATGATTTGAATGGTGCAACAGGTGCAGTGGTACTGGGGACGAAAGCTCAAGGGACCCCACTAAATGCAGAGTAAGGCTTAACGTTTACTACTAAAAAGGTAGTCACAAGTGCAGTTATCTAGCCGGCACTAAGGCCATGATTTGAATGGTGCTGCATGTGTAGTGGCACAGGGGACAATAGTTGTCAGAACTCCTCTAGACACCAAATATTGCTATATTTTACTTCTAAATAAGCAGTCACATCCCAAGTACAGTTACCTTGCATGCACTGGGGCCATAATTTCAATGGTGCAGCGGGTGCAGTGACACCTGGGACCCAAAGCTCTAGGAACCCGTCTAAACACCAAATATTGCAATATATTGCTACTAAACAGGCAGTCACAAGTGCAGTTACCTCGCAGGCAATAGGGTTATGATTTGAATGGTGCATCGGGTGCAGTGGCATCTGGGCCACAAGTTGTCATAACTCCTTTAAACACTAAATATTGCTATATTTTACTATTAAACAGGCAGTCACAAATGCAGTTATCATGCAGACACTAGGGGCATGATTTGGATGGTGCATCAGGTGCAATGGCACTGGGTCCAAAAGTTGTCAGAACTCCTCTAAATACATATTATTGCTATTACATCAATTAATTCTATTATTTCACCCTTTCATTTTTCAAAATGTTGCTATTACTTATCCGCACTTTAGCATTATTCAAAATACAATATATTGCATTTTTTTACATCAATAAGTCATACCAATTTAATAGACTTTGTGAAATATTGTACAACTATTCAGCAAGCTACAACTTACAACAAAAAATAGCTTATTCTTAATCAAATAGGCGAAACTGAATGCATTTACTAATGCCTGTTACCTCATTGTTGCGGATTCTTTTCATCCCCGCTTTCTCCATGCACTACTCTTTCACTATATTTTGCTTTCTCCTAATTTCTCTGTTTTCTTTTATTTTCTATCTTGCTCTAGGTCAAAGTCTGACGCTGAGAATTAAGTTTTGGCCCGCCAGAAATGAGCACCGGTGCCCATCGTATGAAACAATCTGCACAAGGTAAGCACTGATGCTAATGAGTGAATAAGTGTATGACCACATGAGATGGCTTTTTAGAAATGTCATCATATACTGAGGAAGTCACAGTAAGTGCTACATATATCCTCATTCTCCAAGGCAACTCGCGTTGCATACGTGAACCCGCTCCACTGAAAAAGAACTGGGTGAACTGGTGAAAATTATAGGTATTCTGTTTTGTCATCATACAAGTGAAGAAATCCCTATTCTAAGGTTTGAAGAGAGACAAGGGACAACTATTTGGTACCTAAGTATGTAATATTATGGAAGCCAGATGAACTGAAGTTCTTGCAGTAGTAATAATTTCACCCTTGTCTTTCATGAAGAGATCAAAAGCCTGATTCACATAACCTTTGTTGTTGATTGGTGTGACTTACTCTTGTTGTACTCTCGGCTTACTACTATATTTTAGAAGTAAGTCCTGACTTATTCCTAGAATTCAGTAGTAATCCAGGAGTACTACAAGATTAAATAACAGCAAATTCCTTGTGCATCAGGCACTTTGTGTATATACTTCAACAAATCGACAGTGTGTTTGTAACTGGAAACGTGACAATTCATCACCACCGCGTTGTAAAAGCAGTAAGGGGGTGCTGTGCTAAACATGGTCCGCTAAAATGCTTTTGGGTAGAACAGGAATCTGTAAACACCTATTTGACAGAATATTTGAAGTACATTGTGTCTGTGAACAGTGAGGTTGTTGGTTGTGTAGACCTGTTGCTCTGTTGCAGTAGGTTTGCCAAGGACACCAAAGCATGCTTGCAGGTAGGGATGATCAACTACCGTAGAGATCCAGGGACCCGTAGCAAGGGGCTTCCATTTTGGGGAAGAGCACTTGAAGGAAGATGCAATAAAAGAAGGTAGTAAGGATGGAAAGTGATAAAGGTGCACCTAAACGGAGGCCATAAAATAAAAATGGGGTGGGACAGTATGGGGAAAGGAGAAAACAAGGGGAAACCCTGACAAGAGAGACAAATAAGTAGATAATAGTTCTGATGTAGTAGGAAGTTTGGCCATTGTACCGCTCTGAGTTGTCAGATTCTGGAAAATACTTGGGGAGAGAGTCTTGACAGTGATTAGTCAGATGCTGTGCCAGGGAGGTATTTATTTGGAAAAGAGAAGGTCCAAGTTAAAAGCAAGGAAATGCTCCCTATGGTTTTCTAACGGTGTCTCAGTCTTCTATAAACTGCTGCTAAAGCGTGTATGATGATAAAGTACATTACATTATAAATGCTAGTGTCATCTCAAAGAAACACCAATTTTCTAAAGCGAATCATAGTGTTGTTACAAATAAAGGTAGTCAGGATTAAGTCTTAGAGAGAAAGTTGAAGAAACTGAAAAAGAGGAAATCTTCCTACAGAAATCAGCAAAGCATATAAATCATGAATGAATGCATGCTTCAGAAAAATGACTTTGAGTACAACAAATCACATGCAATATACGATTACGAAAATATCTAATCCAATCCAAAATAGCTTTATTCGATGTATAATCGTAAAAGCACATTACAAACAACATTTAAATACAGATACTTTAAAAATTTCTTAGCTGGATTGTACAAAGTCCAAATCATTAATAAAATTAAATAAAAACTAAAATCAAAACAAAACAGATTTTGTTAACAAATAATTCATTGTGAATAAAGATAAAAACAATTCACTTTTGAATCAGTCACATTCTATGTTCATCTAGGTAAACTAAGAATATTGCTCATCAAAGAGTTACCCAGATATTGAATTCCACCTTATTACCCACACCCACCCTAAGTATTTGGCAACCACTATTGCGATAAATGGCAAAGTACTAGAACATATAAGCCTTTCTGCCTCAGCACTCCTTTTTGTACCAAGTAGTTTGCACATAGGGGTCAGCCAAACTCTCCTAGGGGTGGTGTAGGAAGAGCAGGCAAAACCATATGAGTGACTGTTTCATTGAAACTCCCACAGGCCGGGCAGATGTTATCGCTTACAGGGTCCACCTGGAGGTAAGCGATCTTAGGGGTAACAAACTTGCCCTGAGTTGAAAATACAATTTTCTTTCGTTTGGCTTTGTGATGGTGTCCCAGTAAGTTTCTAGTCTGGGAGTACATTTTGTTTCTAGGAAAATTCCCACCAATGAAGACTAATCAGTATTACGCCAAACATTATGGGTAACCGACTCCCAATACTTATCTTTTAAAATCTTTTTAGAGGGGAAAGAAGCTTCTGTTGGATTCTCCCATAGCATTTTAATACCCAAGCCTACTAGGCTATTTCTGACACCCCCTAGTCAACCGATTTTGTGGAAGCAGTCGGTTTTTATGACATCAATAAAACCAGCGGCATATGATGAGAGTTCAGGTGTTGACCACAACCTGTGCCAATATAAAATAGGGCGCAGTTTGGCATCGTCTGTAACAGCATTTCTTCCCAGGTCATACCTTAGCTGCTGGAGGGGGTACTTTGGGGGAGGTTAGTAGTACTGTGGAAAATTTTATTTTCCGCAACACTTAGGCAAACTACTTTCTCAAAACCCCAAAGTTCTGCCCTGTAAAGTGCAGAACTGACAACTTTTGATTTGTAGACTTGGAGCACTGGTCTAATCGGTTTTGTGTTTGACTTTTATGTTCTATACTTAAGGCTCCCGTGAGTTGTCGATGTTTCAGAGCAGCTATGTCAATATGGTTATCCCACTTTAGATTCTTCTTCAGGTGGATACCCAAGTAAGTGAAAGCCTGACCTGTTCAAGTGGTTGATCATTCATTAAAATTTTTCAGTCAATTGATATTTTCCAGCCCAGAACTTCCCACACATCCCCGTGCCCGCTGCCTAGAGTGGTAGTTTCCTGAAAATCAGGTGGTACCGTCCTTAGCTGAATACACGAATACGCAGGGGGGCTAGTTTTGTACTCAATAGCAAATACATTTTCAGCCAGCTCCTCGGTCCGCAATGTCAACTCTATACAGTCAAATTGTTCATTGGCAGAGGTAAACCTACAGATCTTAGAAATATCGTCCCTAATCACAGACCGGCATCCTCTAACATATCGTAGCCAATAAATAGCTTTATTAGTCAGGAAGTCAGCACTTTCGTTATTTCTCCCTGATGCTAACTTAGGGACTTTTGTCATGTGAATGTTGTTAGTGTTTTGAGTTACGCCTGGTTTCACGGTCCCCCTCCTATCATAAAATGTATGTTGGTAATTAGCCGGTGGGCACCTTTCACTAGTTAGTGAATACTCCCTCATCTTTTCTTTTGCACAGTGGATTGAGCTGTTTTTTGGAGGGAGTGAGGCCCTATTTTGTACAGATGGGAGGGTATGGTTTTCCTATATTTAACCACTGCACTATAGGAAGTTGTGATTTTACGCTCCCCACCCGGTTTTTCTCTTCCCAAGGGATTTACCAAAGCACTGCCAGATTTTAATGGGGAAGAGATGGTGTCTCTGGGAGTAGGGTTTATCAAAGGATGCACCCCGCCATCAGGCGCAGGCCCTACCATAGCAATAAGGTTTACAATCAAAATCCTCATAGACACAATCTAGTGCCGTAATAGATGTACCATCTTCACCAGTTTTTGGAGATCTGGTGTATTATTTCCATCCTTGTCCGTTATTTGAAAATTCAGTGGTTGGTTTGAGGCACTATCCATTGCTATTTCCAATGGTTGAGAAAGTTGTTGAATAGTATTCTCATTATGAATATTTGCCAAGATAGAGAACCTATTAGTGCAGGGAACTAAGGGTGGGAGTGCTTGGAGTTCGCAACCAACAACTAGTGAGGGGATATCAATGCTACTAGTTACGGAGCTCTCTTTTGTTAGTGCCTCTCATCTCTCAGCCCCCTATCCTTTTTACCTTTCTGTTTTGGAAGAAACATGGCAGGAATAGCCGGGGAAGCTGGACCCTTACCTGAGCCCTCCACCCCCCAGCCCTACTATATTGTGCTGAGCCAGATCTTTCTCCGTTTTGCAGACTTGGCTCAGAAACTAGATTTGCCTCACATTCCTCCATAAGATTGTCAATTCGATCAAGTACACAATTACTAGCGGCATGCTTAACCATCCTCCTCGCTTTTTTCCCTTTACGGTGTCTGCTTGCATTACTAGCCTTGGTCCCCCCTCTCCTTCCATTGTCTTTCGTTTGCCCATTCCAATATATCCCTCCCCACTGAAGGTAAGACATTAAGAGGCAACCGCACTAGTCCGCAGAAAGAATCAAAAGGGTCCTTCGTGATGATAATCATGGCATGCACAACAGTACCTTCAAAGGTTTTCCTGGATGGGACTACACTTCTTCTTCAAAGCCCAGTGATAACCTAAAGATGGAAACTGCAGATATAAGGGGGGTGGCCCTGCCCTGGCTCTTACTGGCACTGACGGGTGCAGGACGGGCCCGCCCTTGGCCCGGGCGCGTCCTGCGCCGCGGAGGGAGAGGCTGCTCTTTGTAGATCGGTGGTGACTCCTCCCCCGCTCACCTGCGGCACCTGTGGGACTGGGGCTAGGCTTCCTCTCGGTGTGCCCTGGGACTAGTAGTCCCACCAGGGCGAGTAGCAGAGTATGCTGGGGCAATGGAAGGCGTTCAGTGGTCAAAAAGGCTGAACAACCTGGACTTATGCTCCCGCGAGGCTCGGAAATATACAGCAGCAGGTATTCTTAGGCAACAAGCCCCCCTTCACTATCAGCGTGTACGAAAATATCCAATCCTAGCATGATACCACTGAACTGACCACTTGCATAGTGGCACCCAATCACCTAATGACCAATCCCAGTGTGGCATACAAGCTGAACATCCAATCTCAGCGTAACACCAAATTACGTCACCTGCAGCACCACACAGCAGCTCTCATTTCGCTCTGATCAGCTTTGCGTCAGCAAATTATCAAAAATAAAACAATAACTTTAGTCTGTTAAACTAACGAAAAACAAAGTCAGCAATCACTCTAAAGAAAATGGGAAATTGCGCCCTCTGGCACTATAAAAAAACAAAGCGAGTACTTGACCAGTGGAAACTCACTCAGACTAGGGTAATATACTCCTGCACCCAAAGGATCAATCGAACATCAATCACAGTTAGCACAATCTCAGAATATGAGTTTAATAATTCTCTATCTCGGTGTGGCTGATGGTGTGTCACGGTCCAACACCTCAACCTTAGCTGACAAGTTAAGTACCTTTTAATATATCTTTATATATATCCCAAGATCTTGGATTACAAAGAGTCTGATAACCAAATTTCAACTTTTTGCAGTAAGCACATTAATATTAGTGAAAAATGACTTCAAGTCTCAAGTTAAATTCAAAGCTCTTTTCGACCAAAGTGTAAAACTGAAACTCAAAACATTATAAATCATCAAAAACTGCAAACCTTGCAACTCTAGCTTACTCAGAATCAAAAATTGCATAACCGTTCTTATACTCACACCCTTAGGATACTGCAACTTCTTTCAGGAACGCTGGAAGGCTGTCAATAATTCACATGGGATCATGGAAAAATGGGAAACACAGATTAAGACGGGGCAAATTTTGACATTCAGAGGCAAATTTTAAATTCTCCTAGCCACAGTGGGAATCACCCTCTGCTACCGATTTTATTACAGCACTCCTTTGTGCAAATGAGTGGCCCATATCGTGCTATCAGCCTAATCAAAATCTAACAGTGAGGTTTGTCATCAAATCAATACATATAAAATTATGAGAAGCACATTCGGCTCCACAAGATAGACAAAGAGTAGGTACGTTTTCAAACCAGAAAGGTTAAAAAGTGTACAGACCCAAAATCATCAAATTAGTGTCGATCAGTAAACAATACATGAATGCATTAGTAAATAAATGTGAAAATCAAATCTATCAAAGTCCTATAAATAAGCGGACTATTGGTATAAAGTAATCTCAAAGGGAAAAAGTTAAGTAATCACTTCTCCAATAAAGAAAGCATCCTTCTGTGCTCTAAACCCTAAAGAGTGGACAAAAGCATGTTCAGCTAAGTTGGGGAAAAGTTTCTGAACTCTTGTTCACATCGCACTAGTTGAAATCTCGCAATCCTAACATCAATATAGGTAAAACCTACATATGGTTGCTGTAGGAAAGTAGGATCAGCTTATTATGGTTACCCCCCAATTTGTGCTTGAAGTTACACTGTTTTGGCTAGTCTGACTGAGATCCAGCTAACCAGGACCCCAGTCTATCTGCTTTCTCCTTAAAACATTATGCAATCTACTTTGGTACACTCTAGATTGGGTACTGGGGTACTCTTATAAGTCCCTAGAATATGGTACACATGTACCTAGGGCATAGGTACCCCAAAGGCCTTCCATGGGCTGAAGCATGTATTATGCCACCCCTTCTGAGACCATTCTCCAGGGTTGTCTGTGAACCAGCTAGACATATAGGTAGAGGTGCATTATAACCTTGCAGTACATGCTATCTTGAAAACGGCTGAAATACAACATGTTGTGTTTGGTATCAAACACCTTGGAAACATAACCGGTGTGGGAGGTATGGTTCCGCCTTTCTGAAGTAAGCTTTGTGAGGTCACTGGTCTTCCCAGTGCCAGCCTTCTCGACCCGGTCGCACAAAATGGATGCTGGCAACCAGAGACACATTTCTGCCCTCCTGCTGCTGAGCCAAGCTCGAACGGAGGAAAGCAGCACAATAGGCATCCTGTCACAGGGAGGTGTGACTACCTCCCAGACAGGATTTAGTGTATTGGGGCTTAGTAGGTGCACTTCCAAAGTGCCTGCAAGTCTACACCTGGGGCACATTTGGTGTCCCTGTGCATAGTCCAGCTCAAACCAGTCCGGAGAGCCGTTGGCTCTGACGTGAAACTGGACAAAGGACATAGGAGGAACCTCCCCTCTGTCCTGACCCTCCCAGGGAGGTCCCCTAAATCTGTCCAACCCTCTCCTGTGGGTACATAAGGGCTTACCTGACTGTAAGACTGTAGGGCCTCATTTATGAGGCTGTGCGTCACTTTTACGCCGCTGGTGCATCACTTTTTGTGACGCACCAGCAGCGTAAAAAATGCACCTTGTTGCGCCATATTTACAAAGTGACGCATCTAGGTAGATGCGTCACTTTGTAAACCCCTGCGCCACATAATACCTGCGCCAGGTATAATGTATGCAAGGGGGGCGTATTGACGCAAGGAAGGGTCGTAAAAGTGACGCCGTGAAATCTATGAGATTTCACTGCGTCACTTTTAGGACGCCATTGCGTCAAAATCTTGCGCCTGCCTCACAGCAGGCGTAAGACTGATGCATTGCTGGAGTTGCGTCACTTTTGTGACACACTCCAGCAATGCGTCACTTTTGCGCCATACAGATACGTCAGAAATACTGACGTATCTGTAACTCCTTGCAATATGATGAGTCATACATTAAATATGACGCATCAGGAATGTTGCAAGGAGTGCGCACTGAGAAGTGACGCATCGCTGCTTTCACGCAGCGATGCGTCATTTCTCATAAATGAGACCCCTAGATTTTACATGCACAAGATTCTTCAACAAGAAACCACTGACCTTCGACCGTCTGGACACTCTGGACTTCGTTGGACTTCAACTGGGCCTGGCTCTGTCTCCCTCTCCGTCCAAACCATCTTCTGTGCCCTTGCACCATACAGGCTCCATGCAGGACCTGTGGAGCACTAAGGACAACTGAAGAATCTCCCTTGGGGTGAAGGCGTCACTCCCCTGCATGCACAGGCACCATAATGCAACTGACCTGGCTACTGATCCTGAGATCCTGCAGACTTAGTAGGCTTCATCAATACAGGATGTGGGTTCTGAAGTTCCTTGAGGTTGAGCTGCCCTCTCACTGAGTTTGAGGCCAGTATCCCTTGTGGGGACTGCAGAACCCGAACCCCTGTGCACTGCATACTTTTGCAAGTGCATACGCTTGTTGGCAATTCCCAAGCTTGTGCATTGGACTCCGTATAGTCCTGATCCTGAGCAGCATTTCCATCAAAGAACTCTGGCCGCCTTGCACCGAGTGCTCCGTGAGCTGGTACTATGTGATCCTGATCGAGGTCCCCTCAGGACTCCTGGTCATTCGACCTGTGGGTCCTCTTGACGGCCATCTTGATTTCAATTGGGCTTTCCTGATTGCTCCAGAAGTGCCCTGACTCCCCATTGTTTGGTGAGTCCCTTGGACCTTGCTGGTCCACACCTTAACCTGCTTGACCTTCCTGCGTGGGTTGCTGTTGCCAAGGCTTGTCGGTGCTCCAGCCGGACACTGACCCCCTCAGCACTCAACATCCTTTGTGGAACAGCTCGCATTCAGATTCTGGTTGTCCTCGACGGTCGTGGATCTCATGGCTGCAGAGTCAAGCATCCCTTCTTCACACCTGAAGCATCCAACATCGGTGGGTATTCGTATACCGAGCCCATCGTCAACCTGAAATGACCAAGTCTCTGTCCCCTTTGCTTTCAGGTACCTTCCATTATGAATCCACCCCCGTATTACTACGGGCACTTTCTTCCTTCCCGGCAGCAGCTCTTCTTTGAAGCTCTCCATTTAAAACAACAGTGTTTTCCGACACCAGACCTATGCACCCAGCTCCTCTGTGATAGGTAACTTGGGTACTCCGGTGTCCACGGGTGGGGTGGCTCTCCGACCTCTTAACTTCGAACGGGTTTCCTCAAAGTCCACCGAGAAGGGTACTTAAACTTTCAAATTGGAACCGCGACTTCCCCATGGATTGCACGTAGCTCGCGGTCGTGTTAGCACACTGCACCCATCCTTCTTGGGGTCCCTTTCCACTCACCTTGGGTGGTTCATTGGGGTCCCAGTGATTCTACGTGTTCTAGACACTGTCTCGACTCCAGTTGTGGTTCTTATACCACTATTTTAGTATATGGTTTGGTCTCCCCCTGGAGCCCACTGTGTATTGTGCACTTACAACTGTTTCTTTGTTAAAGTATTGTGTGCTTTGTGTTGTAGCCTTGTGTAGAGGGTACTAGAAAGTGTTTTCTAAATAAATACATATTTTTATAACTACTTTGTGGTTCTCCTTTCATTTAGTTAATACTAAAGGATAATATCCTGGTAAAACAAGCTGCTTTACATTCCTTCAAGATTAAGCCCGAAGGCTGCTCTCCACAGCTACCACTGGATAGCTTTCTAAAGGTTATCTTTGACCTCATACATCATAAGGGTTGTTTGGACTGGTGTAAGGTATCCACTTTAATTAGTGGAAAGCATATAGCAGTCCAACTTCTCACAGTTTCCACTAAACTCTCTAATAAGGTTAAAGAACACAGATATAATCTGGGGCTCATTAGATTCTCAAACTCCTCCGCAATTCAGTCGTTCTTAGTGCTCTTCAAACTTGCACTTATATGCAACATAACGCATAACATGATACATTGGAACAGCCTGTACTCCACAGGTGTACTGTTGCAACCAGGTTATACATTCTGTGGGTCTCACATGAAGAAAACATTTTTTGAAGAAAAAGACTTCAAAGACGTGCCACATTTGTTAATTGTAACTTCAGCTTCTTTTAGAAATATAAATGCACGTTTATGAAACAAGATGGCAACAAGATGCTAGACATTTTAAAATGGCAGTACATTAACCATGGCTAATCTAAGTATGAAAAGTACACCGTTAAAGTATTTGCATATTCATGTGCTAAGGTCGATAGAAATGAAAAATATTTTACGTCAAAAACCGTGTTCACAAGGATAATCTAATTGTCCCTGGGCCCTGAGAAAAGACCTGACACAGTGTTTTCAGCAATGAGTTGTACAGACTCAGAGCAACATATTTTCAGATTTTCAGGGATTAAAAGATTTGTGAAAAACAAAGGAACTCATATATACTTTCCTTGTTTAGACGCGTCTGAGCAAAGGCCAACATCTTTCAAAAGTAAAAACAATGCTCTATCACGTGTTTAACCCCTCGAATAGAGCCATCAGTTCAAATGAGCTGTTTTTTATGCCGAGCCTAGGCAGCGCTTGCGCTGTCGCTTAGCGGCCTGTTGTAATGCTTGGAGTTGTAACTCGACCCATTGCTTGACTTTGCTTTTCATTTGTCTATATAAATGTCCTTTAAAGATCCTTTCTTCTAGTGGTCAGTCCTGCTTCTTTGTCCCTCCTTTTTCTCTTCCGTTCCTCCCACGTAGCAGGGACTAAGAACTGTCTCATTACGCTACAGTTCTTTATCTGTAATTTAGGGGGCTATTTTTTCTTGGTTTCCTGCTCTGTTACTGTTTGTCTGTGTTCAGCTTCGGCACCATAGCTGATTACATTTAAATATAGCATTCCTCCCTCCCACCTCCTCTTAATGCTACAGTTGTATTAGTGCGTCCTCCCTCGCCATGCCTCCCACTTCGTTGGTTATTATTTTTAGGCTTTTAGCAATTTTCGATGTAAACTATCAGTTACTCTTTTTTTAGTAGGATGTGTGTTTGGTTTTGGGCTTTGTTTTAAGGAGAATTGGGCGTTTTTGTTGTATTTTTTAATGTCGAACAGAAGGTTTTGAAGCTGTTTTACTGGAATCTAAAAGGTAGTCTGTGTTTACATTTAATGATTTCTACAATCGCTCCTCTTTTCTTGTAAGGTCATTGTTTTATTAAAGATCGTCATGTTTACATTCTTTCTTTTTTGGGGGCGAATGCAGATTTACTGACGAGGAGAATTGAACCCGGTTCCCCTTTCCAAAGTTGGTAGCTCTAGGGGTTATGCCACATCCTCTCTCTTGCTGGGCAAAGGCGTCAGTCAGTATGTTTGGCTGCAGTTTTGTAATTTATGTCTTTTCTCGCTTACTGTGAGCTGCCAGCAGCAAAGGGCTGTCCTCCTTATATCCATTTGGACTCTCTCTCTCTCCCTCCCACTCCCCAGTGACAAGCTATAAAGGGGTACAGTTTCTGTGTCTAATTTAACTTATCCTTACCAACCCATTTCTATTTCTTGGACAAAAACCTCTGATCATCTACAGGTTGGTTTTTGAGAGGGAATTTCGAAACACTCATTGAAACATCAAACTATATTTATTCAATATATCATGCGTGAGCCAACATGTTACACCTATAAGGCTGGAAATTAGTACAGGACAAAATCTCACGAGTATTTCGGCTTAAAAATGTATCTCTTACTGTTTGTGAAAACAAAATTGTCTGTGGGTAAATCTCACATGATTGGGTTAGAAACCATTACTTGTTCGACCACTGGCGTGACTAATGCAGGACTAACCTCCACCTCCCCTCACCATCTTTATGCAATGGAAGTCTTTGGTGCCACCCCTGGATTATGCAAATCCTTTTCTGAATGACTCTATTCCCCATTCCTACTTTCCCTTACCACACGCCTCAGCAATCATAAAACTAAAAAGCGCCTTGAAGTGGCCAGTGCTGGCTGCTTTATATCGCTTTTTAAATTCATCCTGTGATTCACACCCAACTGGCCCTGCCCTGTTAGCCCATTGGGAAGGTGTACTGTTGATGCTCAATGCAGAGGGTGCCTGTTCCGTGCCTCCATTGCGGCTTACCTTCCTTGCTTGCTTTTTCATTTTTTCTGAACGGCAAATATTGTTTTTGACCCCTACCTTAGATTTCAGACTCGATTGACTGGCTGTGCCCCAGCCCTACTACTGTATCGCGTAATCTCAGCATTTCAGCCCTGTATAATGTTCCTTTAGCTCACTGATTGTCTTGCTCGTTCTAATCTTGTTTGGCAGCCTTTTTTGGGGGGGTTCTTCAGATTTCATTGCACTGTTTTAAATGTATCTTGAGCATCACTTTGGTGCATTTTTCACTTGCATTGCTCACTTCTGATCACAAGTCGTTGCTGTAAATAAACATTCACATGGCCTTCAATCTCGGCATCGCAAATGCGATATGTCTTCAATTTTATTTTTCCAACTCTTCTCAAAGCAGTGTGGTATTTCATCCCTCACATTGTTTATTTATCAGTATTTATGAACCTTGCAAACAACAGACAAGTGACCGAAGCCAGATAAAAAAACGCCCCCCTCTAGCACCTCAATGCATGGATGGGGTTTATTGACTTTGAAGGGACCGATATAGTAATGCGTTGTGCTGCACGTTACTACTGCAGACACCATGCAATGCACTTTAGCATTGTAGTTGGAAAAGCTAAACTACAAGCCGGAAAATTGAAAGTGCTGTTGGTGAACACAGCTGGCTGGGTGACCATGAATATTATCAAAATAGGACCGCTTGGCAGTGATGAAGGCAAACGTGAAGGTCCTGAAGGTTTTGGTTTAGTTTATTTTTGCTTTCTGTTTTGGAAGACTCAACGGCTGCAAGTTGCTACTGGTCTGCCCATTTTCACTTGGATCCCACTCCAAAATGGGTGTCTTCTATCTTGGAGCAATAAATTAACTTAAAACTAAATGGCATTATGATACAATTGTGCACATGCATAACGATGCATGCTTGCATCCAGTGTAGTTTTTGTTTGTTTGTCCATGTTGCTTCACATCAGAAACTAAGCTTTTTTTTTTCATGTATTGCTAAAAAACCTTTGAGCTAGATAAAATTAAAGCAAATAAAAAAGGGCGACTGCGTTATGTGAACGTATACGTGCATATTACTACTTTTTTAATTAAGTTCATGAACAGAATGAACTAAAGGCATCTGTTGAGCCAATAGGATGCAACGGTGAGTGCTATTGCCATTGACTTGTGTGGACAGCACTCCACATAGTTAAACTACACTGCATACCACTCCCCAACACAAAATACCATTCTACATAATTACATTCTATGACACACAATACCACTCCACATAATTCCATGTCATAAACCAGGACATGAGTTAACTAACCTCTATAAACCGGATACAGCAGGAGCGATGACAGATGCCTGATTCCGACCTCCCCTATTTGTAATACCTCCTGTCAGTAGCTGTATAACTCCAACAAAGGGTATCACGACAGGGGAAGAGGAAAAGTGGATAAATAAACCATAAAGTTGCAGCAGTGTAAATCAGCAGGTCAGAAATGGTATGAAGGTGTTAGAATCACTTCTTCCTAGCCAAGGACCCTGCAGGGAAGAGAGAACACGTCACATCACACATACAACTTCTGCGAGTAGATAATCTGACTATGTGTGTACTGAACTTACATTAAACACTGAGGCAGGTTCTTTCAATCATAAGGCACAAAAGAGAAAAATAAAGTAAATACAAAAAAATATATAAAAAGAAAAGTTCACAGGGGTAATCACCAGTCTCTTAAAGGCAGAGAGTAATTACTGAAGTGGAATTGATATCTCAACACACTCGACAAACAAGTACTTATCTGCACCAGATATGTGTCCGTTCAGTATGCGTGTGTCCAACAGTTCAGTTTATTTTCCCCGAGCTGTTTCACCCGTTCTAATCACGAGTAAGAGCCTATCTAATCCAGCGCGGCATGCGCTACAATAGCTACAAACATATCCAAGTTCCACGCTTCCAGGTTACGCCCATACGGGTATCTCAGTTCAGCGCGGCAAACACTGATTCATCCTCGGTCTTCGCGGTCTCAATCCAGCGCGTCTATGCGCTACCGCATCAGGGGTGAGAACAATCTCTCACAAACAGGCTCCAGGAACGAGTATTTCCACCATGGACTCAAACAACAACGATCAGGTGACAAGCACCCGAGAAGAGGAAAGGGAATGCCTAAGTAGGCAAGAGAAAGAGAGAAAGGCCAGATCACTCAGCCGTAAGCATTCTGGGACTTACAGGCACATGCATCAAGCGATTTAGGAATCGCAAACGGTGCGAATCGCAAAATTCGGCCGTTTGCGATTCCCAAATCACTATTTGGGATGCATCAACCTAAAAGTGAAGAAATCGCTATTTTAGCGATTTTTTAAAGTGCGATTGCTTTTAAGGAATCGCAATTTTGCGATTCCTTAAAAGCAATGCATGAAACTTAAAAAAATTGCGATTTTGCAATTAGAGAGAAAAAATTACCATGAGGTTGGACCTCATGGTAATTTTGCGAAAAGTTAGAAATATGCAATTTTGTTCATATTTTTAACTTTCATGTTGTGCACACACATGCCCTTGGGACATGTGTGTACACAACATATGTGCATTGTTTGATTTCAGGGGTGCAACAGGGTGTCCTTTGGACACCTCTGCACCCTTGAAATCGCAATCTCAATTTGTGATTAGCTAATTGCGAATCGCAAATTGAGATTGTCTTCCCATTCATTCCTATGGGCCTCTAGGCCCATAGGAATGAATGGGAAGGGATTCCTTAATTGCGATTCGCAAAATGCTAATCGTAAATAAGGAATTCTAAGGAATCGCAATTTATTTAGCGATTTCTTGATGCATAGGCATTTGCGATTCCTTAATTGCGATTCCTTAAAAATCGCAATTAAGGAATCGCAAATGCCGAGATTGATGCATGTACTTGTTAGAGTCCAGCAGTCGCACCTCGTCACTCAAGGATTACAACCACCAGAGCTGAATTGTGACATTCCAGTACACTTAATACCACATAATTACTAGCCACATATTTCCACTGCACTCGCTATATCCGGGATCCGGCCCACCCGGAGATAAATGCTGGATTTGTTTTCGTGTCATTTTCAGGACAAATTGACCAGATGCACAAATAAGTCCACACCTGCATGTGTTTGTAAATTTAGGCGCTGTAAACGTACAGTAAGTTCTTGCTCGATGGCACGTACCAGCGCCATGAAACCTATGGGTGTACGTGCGCTCTACAAGTACCTATTAACATAACATAACCTATAGAGGTACAATTTAAAATGATATTACGGGCCGATGTAGATTCCGCCATTGTTGTAACGTGTATTGCATATTATAGACAGTATCCGAGAAAATTGCAGTTTAAGGATAAGAAACAAATGTCACTTAAGGAGATATCGGGGGCACTCCAAGGAAATTTATTTGTGATAGAACAAAAGCGTACACACTGTGCTGAAGCAAATATCTCACTCAAGAACACACAATATTTTTGGCATCCAATCAACCAGAACTGCAGATGGCCAGGAGAATGACATCTGGTGAATGCAGTGGCCAAAGTCAATACAGCTGAGAGAATTCACAGTGGACCTAAAGAATCGGGATTGTGATTTCAAAAGATGGAGGAGGAAAAAAGACATAGGGAACCATGCGAGGAGAAACGAATACTGACATCTGCAAGAATAAAACTCACTGTATCAAGGGATAGGGCGTATGCCAGCACAAGCAATGCCTTGGAGAGACCAGCACAGTGAATAAAGGCCGAGCTCATCAGGGGGACTGCAACGTAGGAACAGCGAGATGTGATTTAAGAAAATCGTGGTTGCATGTAAATGTGAACATTGCATCTTACCAGCAAGCAAGCGACCCCAGGGGCGTCGTTATCATTGGTGCCGCAGGTGCAGTGCACCGGGGCCTGAGTCCTGAGGGACGCACGGACCCTAAGATCTGCTGTAATTTACTACCCCAAAAGCAGCCGAAGGTGCATTACTGAGCAACCCTAGAGTGATTGAAATAGCACCCATCTTACTCATGAAAAAGTCACTTTGTTGTGTAGTTTTTCCAACCGTGTGAATGTACCCTACTTATTTTGGTTGCAAAATGATCAAGGACGAAGGTAAATGTGTAAAGTGGTTTAGAGTGCACTAGAAGATGGGTTTTAATTATGTTTACTCGTCACTAGAAGATTGGTTTCAATGATGATCCTGCCTATGTGCTGGACCGTATTAATCATACAGCAGTTGTCTCATATTAACCTGAAACATTTACTCACTGACATCTCAATTTAAAGAAGCACATTGGTGGAACATCTGCCAAACATTGCCAAAATTCCGGTCTGTCCTGTCTGGCACCCCACAACCCCATTTTGAGGGTGACAAAAGGCAGACAACTCAATGGTGCATCATTTTTAGATCTCTCCGTCAGGCCTTTCATGTGGCATGGATGATCCTGTTATAATGATAGCAAACCAGCCGTCCAGTGCTTTAAGTGGGATGAAAAAGGTGGTGATTTCTAAAAAGTGGCCAAAAAAGCTAACCAAGGAATATTTTCCCATTGGTGTGGCTTATGTAATTAGGGACAAAGCTTATAACATGTAACTAATACCCATTTAATGACTTTTATAAAAATGATTTTAAGCTATTTTTAGGATTTTGGGATTTATATGCTTTTATGACATGCATTGTCGAAATAAAGCTTGAATTGATTGAATTAAAAATCCAAGGCTTCTCAATGCAAACTACCAGAACAGAATTTGGATTGATTTCTGTGAGCTTTCTGTAATTGCATCCAGAAATATAACACAAAACAGATATATGCCATAAATAAGCCACCCTATTATCTTTGACAAAGCTTGTTAGTGGTATAAAGTAAATGAGGAATTACGATGATTTTGTTGTGAATACTTCAAAATTGAAAATGGTTCAATTCTTAAAATAGGAGTTTTAAACATTACTAAGGTCTGTGGAAGGGGCATTAGTCTTTGGAGTGTCTCAGCCACTCCCATTCTTCCCACCACACCACTTTTCACTGCAGCCTTTCACTCTTCTACAGATGTACACCCTTTTGCAATTCCCATCTTTCTGAAATCTTAAGTATGCATGTCACATCTTTTTCATCTTTAACGCCACCTTTTCACTCTATTGTTCTGCATGTACTTCCTTCCATCTCATCCACTCCACCATCTACACCACATACCAGTAGAGACTGATATCTGACAAAAATGTTGGGGCAGTGTGGGGAGGACAATAAAATAAATACAGCACTAACCTGCTGCTTGCCTCCTCAGTGCTCTTTTGCTGATAGTGCACAGGCTCCCAGACCCCCTGCGTCCAATCCAGACACTGCTGTCATGCTGGTAATACTATTACCCAGCATGAGTGACGCACCGGAGTTGGCCTGAATGGCCTGGTTTGGCGCTCCTGCAGCTCGGATTGGAGAGATTTCAATGCACATGTCAGTTAGGCCGTCCTATGACAGCCAGCCAAATCGATATGCACGCTTGTAACAGAGACCACCCTTCCTCCTTCAGTGCTGTTGACATGATATCCCCACCCCTAATACCGAGATCGTGAAAAAAAATGATAATAAAATAGCTTTATCATCATTTTATTTTTTGTGTTTGCAGCTGCTGACAGGGTGTGACGCTGTTCCGCAATAATGAAGGAGCCACCACTGCCACACACACAGCCCACTCATTCACCTGAAACAACAACATTTTCATTTTGTTTGGTGCTGACAATATTTCAGTAAACAAAGGGGAGCTTAGAGGGAAAGGAATTGGTCATAGGTCACCCTCCACTCAGTTATATGAATACAAAACAAAACCTAGACCAACCAGGCATAGGGGTATCAATATTAATGGTTTACCATCAACAGCAAAAACTATTTGCACAGTACTCCTCTCTTGATTATTGAGGTAGGAGGTACAACCAAAATATGCCAATCAATAAAAACACATTGCCCAGACCCTTGAAGAGACGAAAGACAGTTGTGAGACAACCAATAACACACACCAATGTGTCAAAATAGGACAATGAAAAGAATTAGAAAAAGTGTGTGTGAGTGAGATGGCACCTCACGGGCGAACCACCAACGGGAACCTGACAGGTACTCGCCAGGATTGCCCTGATCTCATCATTGGTGCCATCAAGCTCTAAAAGAAAAAAAGGGGTGTCCACAGAACAAACAAAACAGTGTTTGTGAAAGAATGCAGTGTGTGAGACAAACAACCACAATACGTGAGACCAAACACATACATAAAAGCCACAAGCAACACTGGACTTATCTTTATTCTGTTTCTTTCGTGTTGGTTATGGAATGTAAAACAGTGAAAATGGCTAATTCCTATCTAGCCATGTTCCACTTGCCGACATGTTTCATTGCCACTTGTATTTCGGGCAATTTCTTCAGGGCATCACACATTTTTAGAGCCACTGCATGGGGACACACATCGTATTCGCAACCTCAAACGACCACCTGGGCTCATACCAGTCGTGAGGTCCAGACCAAAAATTGGTTTCAAGATGACTCCAGTTGTAAGTCACTCTTCCTTCCGTACTTTTACGGTAACGCAGGGGAAAAAACGTTTTCTCAGCACTCGCGAATATTTCAACAGCTGTGTTCCACCTTCACACACTGATTTACTCCATAGAACAGGTTTTTATGCATAAACACACAATCTCAACCTATTTATTGGGGGCACATATGAATATCTGCACTCCACACCTCTGACATAAACCCAGGAGATCCTGGAACAATATCATACACACATTATCAGACCCATTTTATCCAAATTGTCTACAGAACTCATCATATTATATATATATATATATATTTTCACTGAAAAAACCATAGGTTTCACACACGTTATAGTTAGGAATTAGCATTTTAAAAAACCTTGCAAATTCATTGAAAAAAACTATAGGTTTCACACGTGTTATAGTTAGCTGGACATTTCACTCATACAAAACCTTTAAAATTCCCCCGTTATAGTTCAGCTAACTATAACTCATGCGCCCGCAATGCACTGCTGATGACGTCACATAATACATCACTCATGACATGGTCAGTGACATCACTCATGACATCACTGATGACATCTCAAATGACATCACTGATGACATCATCCAGTGAATGTGTGTCTTTCTCAAAAATAAATATTTTTTATATGTATATCTAAAGGTCGATGGAACAATAAATGGGTAAATAACTGTCTAAATGGATGTTTTTTTGTAAAATTGATTGTATAACTGACTTATTAAGTGTATCTTTGTGAATACATGTATTAGCGAGTAATGTTTAAATATTTAAATATCTGTATCAGTGTCTCACTTTGTGTATAAGTGGCTACATGGGTTGGTGAGTAGCTACATGAGTGTGTATATGGGTTATTAGTTACTTTTTTGAGTATCAGAATGAGTGTCTGTATGGTTTGGTGGGGGGTATTACTTAGCGCACAGATGCATGAATGAGTGACTCGCTGTTTGTATGTGTTTTGAACACAGCATGTGTGCAGGACTGTATGGGTGGATGAGTGTGTGTATGGGTGTGTTAGTGAGTGAATAACTGTCTCAATAGTGTCTTTATGAGTAAGTAAATATGTTTTAAACTAGTATATGTGAGTTTCCATGTATATAAGTGAGTATATATGAGAGTGAAAGATTGGAAGAGTTCCTGTATAAATAAGTATTTGTTTCTATAATTGATTGTTTAAGAGAGTAAGTATGTGTACGCTTCTGTAGAAGTAAGTGTAGTGGTGTGTGTATAGCTGTATATGCAAGTAAATGGATGTGTGATAGTTTATTTGCATGTGTGAGTATGTGTGTAAGTAACTCTATGTATGAGTGTCGGTATGTAACAAGATGTATAGGTGTATTAGTACATATGATTTTCTTTTGATTTTTTTATTGCAGATTCAGAAATACACAGTCAAACCTTTCAACAATCCTGCCGTCGGCAGTTGCAATGCACATGTCGTTAGATAAAACATCACACGGCCAGTAAGCCCACAACTCGGAGGTTGGGCGGCATTAACCAGAAACGTGACGGAAGTATATGAGTGATAGGCAGTTGCAGCTGTACAGCAAGAAGTTCTCGTATCTGCTTTTCTTTCTAATGCCTTTTCGTTGCGCTGTCGCTGCGCGGTTTGAAATCTGATCGCGCTCTCTCCAGTAGCCCATCTGATAAACTCATTCCTCCATCACGCACTGTTTGGTCCTATCGCCGCCTTCCAGTGTCTGGTGATCTTGTTTTTGGGGGCGTGGGGGAACCAGTGTAGTATACCTACCGCTATATCAAATACTAAGCCCCTTTCTGTTATCGTATTTAAGGTGTCCCCCACCTCCTTCCAGTATAGCTCCAGTGCCGGGCACGTCCACAGCATATGGCCCAGCTCCGCCCCAATCAATGCACATCTGGGACAGGCCGCCCCGTCTGCATTGAAGTACTTTTGGATCTTAATCGGCATGAGGTACGCGCGGTGGAGGACGAAGAAGTGTATCAGTTGAAATCTGGCGTTGCGTGTGCTCTTCTGGGCCCTCCGCATACTCTGCGCCCATGTCGTCTCAGGTATAGGTCTGCCTATCTCTGTTTCCCACTTCTCTTTCAGGGTCGCTAAGGGAGGTAGCCCCTCATTAACCATTCTGGAGTAAAGGCAGGTGACCGCCTTGTAGGTTCCTGCAGACATCATAGCATATTGGCACGCCATCGTCGTTTTCGGTTCAATCAGACCTTCCTTGCTTGCGTTAATGCTGCATGTAACAAGAAATCCCCCCTAGGTAAGTCATACCGTTCCAGGAGCGTCGGGTAGGGCACTAGGGCTCCATCTTCGTATAAGTCTCCTATCATTTGTATCCCCGCCTCCTCCCAAATCTGTAACCGCGACCAGTCGCCACCGTGCGGAAGGGCTGTCAGCATTCCCAATGGCATCTCCGGGGCATACGGATGTAATACCCCCGCCTTGCGCCGAGTACGATTCCAGCATAGTCTCATCGTGTTTTCCTCCTGAGTTAGGGCTTTTATGTCCAATTTCTGTTGTAGTGCTATAAAGGAAAGTACATGACGAGGAATACCTCGGCCTCTAGCGTGTTCCAGGCCTCTGAATTCCCGAGCACCTCTTGAGTGTAAATCTGCAACTGCGCTGCTAAATAGTATAATTCCAAATCAGGGACCGCCATCCCCCCTCCGATTTGGGTCTTAGCAATGTCGTCAGAGCCACTCTTCGCCGACCCGTCCCCCAGAGGAAGGACACTATAATGGACCTCAGGTGTCGAAAGGTAGCAGCTGGAATCCACACAGGAAGTGTCCTAAAATAATATAGGAATTGTGGGAGAGCCACCATTTTCAGTAGCGCCACTCGGCCCGCCACGGACTGCGGAAGCGTGGACCAAAAGGCCATACTGCTCTTCAGCGCCCTCATTCCTCGCCCTATGTTGCCTTCCAGCACGTCGGCCGGCGTGTAATATATGTGCACACCCAGATATTTTAAACAGGTGGGCTCCCAGCACACTGGTCTGGTCGGTTGTGGTTCACCGTGGCGTACTGGGAATAAGCATGTCTGTTCCAGTTTACTCTGAGTCCCGAGGCCATGCCAAAACGTAGTAGCAGGCTGTCCGTGCACTCCAGCGCTCCATCGGCATCTTCAAGTAAGAGCAGGAGGTCGTCTGCGTAAAACGATATATGGTGAAGTCCTGTTCTGTCGCTCAGTCCATTGTAATGAACTCCCGAGCGTATTGATATCGCCAGAGGATCTATCGCCAGAGTGAAGAGTAGCGGTGACAGCGAGCACCCCTGCCTCGTGCCTCTCCCAACCGGGTACTGCTGTGATATTGTCATGCCCGTTTTACCCTAGCTACCGCCGATGTGTAGAGCACGGAGGTCCACTTTAGGTATTCTCGCCTACACCGAAGCGCCGCATTACCGCGTATAGATATTCCCACTCGAGGCTGTCAAATGCCTTCTCGATGTCTACCACCCATATCATCGGGTGGCGGGCCTCCGGGTGGTTCTCTGCTGGCAGTCGGACCAGTCGGCGAATATTCAAGGTCGTATTCCGCATCGGGATAAAGCCAGCCTGGTCCGCATGTACTAATGTGGTCGTGTGGTCCAGCAGGCGAGATGCTAATATGCTGCTCAGTATTTTATAGTCAGTGGTGAGCATCGAGAGCGGCTTTTAAGAGGCTGTATCTCCGCTCTCCCGACCCGGTTTCAGTAGGGGTATGATTAGTGCTTCCCGCATAGAATATAATAGCCGCCCTAGTTGCTTCACTTCCCTGTAGACCTACAACAGTCTCGGCGCCAAAAGGTCAGTGTACTTGCTATAAAATTCTATGGGTAAGCCATCTAGCCCCGGGGTTTTGTTGCGCGCCATACGTTTGATGGCGCCCTGAATTTCCTCCAGTGTTATATCTCTGCCCAGGTCCTCTGCCTGGTACCGGTCTAACTCTGGAAAACAGAGTCCCTCGAGAAAGGCTTCCACGGCCGGGGCTCCGCCTCCAACCTGCTACAATAGAGGGACGCATAATAGCTCTCGAAACAGTGCAGGATCTCAGCCTGGGTGTAAACCTCTCTTCCGTCAGTTGTACACATTGATACTATAGGTGTGCCCCGTTTGGTGGGGATGGCAAGCCAGGCTAACAAGATCCCAGCCCTATCGCCCTCCGCGTGCGTCCTGACCGTGTATGCCTTATGATCATAACTACGTAAGCGCTCTATTTCCACTGCCACTTGTTCTTTGGCCTTAGCCACGTTGTCTTGCAACTCAGGGTGGCCAGGTCTCATAAGCTCCGCTTCCCGGAGCGCCTTGTCTGCACTATCCAGATCATCTAAGAGAACCCTGCGCACTCCTGCCTGTGCTCCTATTCAGAACCCTCTCAGGACCACCTTGAAGGCGTCCCATTCCTTCGCCCGTGCCTTGGTCGTGTCAGCATTATCCTCAAAGTAGTGTCTAATTCTTTCCTCTAACGCCCCCTCAAACACAGGGTCATCCAGCAATTCCGGACAGAGTTTTCAAGTGGGTACACACGATACACTAGGGAGCCATCGCACAGTCATTAGCAGAGGGTTGTGATCCAACACCGTTCTCGATAAGTATTCTGTACCCAGGACCGCCGGCACCAGGTCCGGGGAGCAAAGTATCGCATCCAGCTGTACATGGAGCTCATGCATCCCTGAGAATAAAAATAATCCCGGTTGTGTGCGTGTTGTGCGCGCCATATGTCCATCAGTCCCCATCGACTCTTCTGCGACCGCTTTCCATCTTGGAAAGGGTCAGATTTGCACTCCCCTTCCGAGATGGGAAAAGGAATGTATCACACCCATATTTAGTTGAAGTACACAGGAAGCCATTTCTTCTTAGGGAAAATGTGTATTTTGCCCAGGAGGCTTCACCTCCTGATGCGGAGTTGTACACTATGTAGCGTGGGGACAGGAGTATTTGGCACATAGCACATGGCATTCCCAGCAGTACACCAAAAAACCTGTGTCAGAGGCAGATTTCCAGGTGTACTTCTGAGAATGTTTGTAAATAGGAAACAAATGTAAAAGTACATAAATCTACACCCATAATCTTATGTTTTCATTCCAATTTGAGTATATTCATTTATTTTTTAAGCCCTACCGAAATATTGTTTTCCAAGCATTCTGAGAAGATTATAACACAATGAGCATTCAAATCTCGGCATATTCAGCTGGATTGGACAATTTGTTTATACAGTATATTAGGCTGCCATTTATAGTTTGTCACTTTTTGGAAATGAAGAATTCTGCAGCTGGAGCCTATTGGCCGAAGTTCCAAGTGTGTGTAAAAAGTTTGGCACATGCACATTTTGAGAGAATCAGCCAGAGGCCAACTTGCAGCGTAGCCTCCGCAAAAATCTCAAGGCAGAAGGTATGGGTCCCATTATTTTCATCAACTCGCATCCTTTCACCCCCTTTCTTGAGACAGCAATAGAACAATGTGTAATTCATCTTCAGTGGCAGCTACTCAAGTTGTCAACAAACAATCAGTTAAGGACAATAATTGGAAAGAAGCGAACGTCCGTTTTAGGAAAGCAAACACATCTGTTAAGTTTTTTAAGGAAACGAGATTAAAACACTCTCTGCTTTTTGCATAGAAGAAGGTTTGTCCAGGGTTCGCTTCGCCTTTCTGGTTTTGTTAGAGATATTATATTTTTTCTTGGTGCATTCCAAATTAATAGTTTCCACAACAAAGCATGTTGGCACGAGCAGCAAGAGTAAAACACATACATGTCAGCTAAACATATCTCCACTTAGATATTCTGATGCAGGCAAAAAACATTTATTTGGAAAATACAAATAACAAATGAAATATTTCCAACAAAACAAGAGAAAAACTTCAGCAGTGAAGAGTTCTATAGTCGATTTCTTTAAACCAGGCACAAAAACGCGGCACGAGGGTCACCAAAACAACTTCATCATCTGATTAACTAGTAACTCCCCTCAAATGCCAGCAATAGATCCTCTTCATCACACTTCTCTTAAGTTATTTCTGCCAAAGGTTTTCATCTGACTTTGGAACGTTGTATTCCGTGTGTGTCCAAAGTTGCAGATTTCTTTCCTCAACTTTGAGAATTTTTTTTAAACTTCACAATCTTCATGAACTTCGCGAAACATGTAAATTAAAAGAACGAATTGATGGAGAAAGCGTACCCCAAAAGTAGGTTTTCTGAAGAAACCTAAAAAAAGCTACTTTTATTTGGTAAAATAACATTTTCTCAGAAAAAAGTTTGTTAAAAACATAATCTGCATGAAAAGTGGGGCAAAGTTAGGAAAGTAGGCAACATTCTGCAAATTGCACCAGATGTGAAGTTTGCCAGACATCATGCTCAGTGCTTTAACCCCTTCCACGCGGGGCTAATTCCCCCGTGGTGCGGGGGGGGGGGGGCGAACGCAGCGCCGCGTGCTCGTGACGAGCTCAGCTCGTCATGCTGCACAATGGAGCTGTGCTCAGGACGAGTTGAGCTCGTCACGACTCTGCCCACTCCCGTAGAACGCCCGCACAGGAGGGGAATTAGCCCCGCGTGGGTGTTCCGCGGTAGTTATGCCGAGCCCAGCTCGTCATGAGCAAAGCTCCACTGTGCCTCATGACGAGCTCAGCTCGTTATGAGCGTCAAAGGGGTTAAATGGACAGATACTGTCCGGTACTGAGCACCTGCGCATCGAAACACTGCTACAATACAGTTAGTGAGAGTAGCAGCGTTTTTAAGAAGCAAGCAAGTACTGAGGATAGTTAATGCCAGGGACCATAAAATACATTGTGACCCGAAGGCCCGAGGGGAGTGTGCGCCCACTTTGTGTGCCCCCAGGGCATAATGGCATTACAGAAGGGTCTGCAGACACTTGTATGTCCCCTTCTGTAATACTGATAGCACTGGGAACATGTACTGCCAGCAGTATCATGAGAGGGGGTTTCCTCATTTGCATGGGTGCATATCCCCATGCAAATGAGATCATTTTTTTGCCTCGGCTCCAGCGCCATATTACGGACGTGGACGCCCTAAAGGCATCTTTCTGGAAGGGGCAAGGCAGACGAGTGTAGTCACTTACTGCACCCGCCTGCAAAGTGATGTCTAATCCCTCCAGTGAAACACAGAGCGGCTTTGAATCAGCCGCCCTGTTTTTCACTTGAATGCTCTGTCCCCAGGGAAGCACATGTTCATGGCTGCTCTAGACGTAGCAGATTCTACATGAAACAGCACACGATCCCCATGTGCACCCGGTGCACTTTTTGAAAGTTGTGACGTCTCTATTTCCGACTAGAGCAGTTGTTGTACATTTTCAGTGGCAAAGGTACATGAACAGTACTGTGAGAGAGGCTAATTTAAATGTTTCCCTTTTGTTCCCAAAATGTTGCCCAAATTATCATGAGACTAGGTCCAGGGCAGCCATTTTCATTCCAAATAAACAAGCATTTGCAATGTCAATTGGTACAACTTTGATATCCTACAACTTGCACTTACACAAACATACCTCTCGCCCTGCACTCACACAGGCACTACTCAATAGAATTGTACAGACTCCTCAATTTGGCTTTCCCCACTCATACAGATAAATCCCTTTCCCTGCACTCACACAGGCACAACTAGCTTTGCACTTAAACGCACAATGCTAGAGATGGGGCTACTCCTGATGACACTGAGGAGGGATTAAAGGTAGGTGCAAAGCTAACAGCATGTGCAACTGTGCATCATCATCAGGAACATAGGGGGTTTAGGTAATGTATCCCCCCTTGATTCAGGCTCACCACCGTCCAAAAGGAAAAGAAAGGAGCAACTTCTAAAGCCATTAAAGCCTCCTGGTGTGGTGCATAAATTGAAGGGCACCATAAACTGTAGGAAGAGTGACGATGGAGCTTGTGATTCAGTGGATGCCATAAATATTGGGGCCATGTTGGATAGCCAACTGGCCAGGATTGAGGCCTTGATTAATCCCCATTTGGCTGGACGTTTATCAAGTGATTCGGAGGTTGAGAAAGTGGTCGCCGCCCTCACGTGGGTGGGATTCTTTGACTGTTAATCTCAGTCCTACTTCATTGCATCACTCAAACTTGGACCAAAGTGCAAGGAAGAGGCATGACGGAAGGAAGCGCAGGGGATTCCCTTCTCAAGCACCTGACCTAAGGACATCAGAGCCCAATGGTTCTTTAACCCCTTGCATGCTGCCACGATTCTGCGCCTGGCGGCGCATTCCGATCGCAGGTGCAGTCAGGACAGCTGGGAGTCGTCATCAGCACACGAGCCCTGTGTGCCATGACGGCTCCCGGCCGTCATCAGCATGCAAGGGGTTAAATGTGGCTCGCCCTACTGTGCCTCGCTCGTCTGTGACAAGCCGCATGCTAGCCCCTCTAAACCCAGGCCAGGGATAGCTTAGTGTGACTTTAGTATCACAGGTTATGTTGGCAAGTGAGCATGTGTTAGGGGTCAGCACGCTAAGTGCAAGGAGGCTTTCTTGAAGAGCTAGCACTTTTAACTTACCACCTGGGGCAATCCCTTAAGTGGTGGTACTGCACAATGCCAGTGGTTAGATTTATTGCAAGCAGCCTCCCATCACCTTTTGTGTGTTTCATGTACCACCCTAAGTGCCATAGGTATGTCGAGACATGGGTCCCATGCTCACTGTGTTACTAGAACCAAGCTGTGCCCAGCCCATGAGCCCATTACCAGGGCAAAACTGATCCTGGGTTGCTTATGTTCTTGTTCAGAGAAGACCGGACTAGTCAGTTCAGGCAGGACTGTTATCATGAGGAACGGGTTCAAGACTGATTTGCAAATGGCTGGGTCCAAGCTAAAATGGCATGGTGAGCAAAAGAACGATGGGTTAGATGGAGTGCTACCCCAAGCTATTGTCAGTGGTTAGTCTTATTGCAAGCAGCCTCCCATCACCTTTTGTGTGCTTCAGGTAATGCGCAATGTTCAATGCTTACAGGAAAAAGTGCCACAAGACTTCACCCACTTAAAGGACATGGTTACTCACTGGCTGAGAACCCACATGGGAGGGGATGCCTTGTGCAGCTGATCTATCATCATAGCACAACGAGTCTTCTGGAACAGCCAGACCAGTAAAATATGGAAAAGGGACTGTGTAGTTGTTCATTTTAACTAGGAGTGGGCGGTGGCCTGCAGCTTGGCTAGCACTCATGGGCATTATCATCCGGCATCTTCTATGAAGCTTTTGCCACTAGGCTTTTTTTAATCCCCCACTCCCTACATGGGTGTGAGTGGCCGATGTGCGTCAAATGTATCCGTGTCTTTTCTCCTACCTCAGAATGTGTCTCCTCAAAATGCTCACTGATCACCCCAGGACTTGCTACTCTCCAGACTTCAAACCATATTGAACTCTTGAGCTCGTTGGTGGACATGGAGTGACTAGGGATTAATCAGCTGAAGGCTGTTTCTGCCCCATTTGTTCACCCCTCTCATTCCAAACCTTCTTTTGAGACCTGGAATCATGGCTTGCATTTTTTAAGCTGGAACATTGAGGGGCTTATTTATGAGCCCTTGCATCACTTTTTGTGACGCACCAGCAGGGTAAAAAATGCACCATGTTGCATCATATTTACAAAGTGATGCATCTTGGTAGATGCGTCACTTTATAAACCCCTGCGCCACATTACACCTGCGCCAGGTGTAATGTGTATGCAGGGTGGGTGTTTTGACGCAAGTAAGCCTCGCAGAAGTGGTGCAGTGAAATCGCAGTGCCTCATGGCAGGCGTAAGACTGACATAGGCACATTCCACATGGGACTTGCCCATGTGAAATGACCCATTGCTGGAGTTGCGTCACTCTTGTGGCACAATCTAGCAATGCGTAATTTTTGCACCTACAGATACGTCAGAAATACTGAAGTATCTGAAACTCCTTGCGACATGATGTATCATACTGTAAATATGACACATCATTGGTGTCGCAAGGAGGGCGCAATGAAAAATGACACACAGCTGTTTTCACGCAGCGATGCGTCATGTTTCAGAAATGAGGCCCTATGGGTTTAAGCTAAAACAAATGTGCCTCGAGTGGTTGAAATTTGTTTCCACTGTTGATGGTATAACCCTTCAATAGATATGGGACACTAGCAGTTCTTTGACTCTGGATGGCTTTCAACCATTTTTGTGTCCCTGCAACTCATTCTCCAGGCCCAAAAAAGAAGTACTACTGTTGATAACTGAATCTGTTCAACTTGCAGGTGGTAGTCTTACAGTTCCCAGACAAGCGTGTATTGCTAGTAGTTAATTTTTACAATGCTATCTCTGGCTCCACCTCCTCAGAGCACTTAGTTGCATTACGCAGGTTCTTGGGCACTCAATGAGTTAGATACCTGTCTTTCTGCTTGATAATATTAATGAGAGATTTTAACCTACATCCATGTCTGGGTGTTTGTCATGTTTTTTAATCCCAATGTTTGCTCATGCGAAACAACAAGCTCCACTTTGAGCACTACAGTCTTGAGGACCTTTTAAATGTGTTTGCCTCTGAATTTAATCTGTTTTGTGCATTTCCAAAGTTTGATTTGCAGGGGCCAAAATCTCGTGGCCCAACTTTCATGGGTAGAGGCTGTTCGATGTTCATGGATCAAATTCTGGTCTCAGAAAAACTGTTCAGTGACAAAGAAGATGTTAGCATTCGCCTCACAGGTGTTAGTGACTACAACTCAATTTCTCTGAGGTTGCAGTGCACCTGTCTGCATGAAAGGGCAAATCTTAAGTCCAATACCATAGGTGTAAAACCAAGTGACCAAGGGAGAAAATTAAAATGGGTAAAAGTGGACCTGGTGGCGTTCCATGCACATTTAAGGGGCGTCTGTGCCTTGGAACTAGAACTATACTGGATGGGTGCACTAACCCCCTCAGGGGTTTAGAGGTCTTTTCTGGGACCACTAAAGTGATCTACTATATGCTCAATAGTCCTACCCATGGGCTCCCCCAAAACACAGAGATGGTTTGATAAAAATTGAACCAGGGTGCATAGAGTGCTTTGACAGGCTCTGAGAAATAGTCCTAAGAATAAATTCCTGAACCCTAACTGTATGAGGGATTATAAAGCCCAGATCCTTAGAAGGAAAAAGGAGATTAAGAATGAGGTCTGGCAGGACCTACTTTCAGCTTCCTTACAAAATATCAGCGCCAAATTCTAGGAAGTTGCTAATAGCCCTTTTTATAATAATGAAGATTAGGGTCTAATTTCTACCCAACTGAAACTTGGGTAAATCCCTTTGAAGCAATATTTAATATATAGATCTCTTGGCCTTGCCTCAAGACACCATTATTTCAAGTGGTGTTTTCACCTTTTCTTTGGGCCTGGATGCTGTAAAAAATGCCATTCTCCCCCTCTCCAGTAATAAGGCACAAGGCCCAGACAGGATGCCTACTGACCTCCTTTTTTAGCAAACCTGTATTTTGGACCTCAATCTTGGCTCATTGTATCAATGAGGTGTTGGTGACAGGTTCAGCCAAATCCTGATCAACCTCAGTCATTGTCCCTATCTTCAAAAAGTGCGACAGGCCGCCCGCATTGCTATTGCCCCTTCTCTCCAAGAGATGCAGTTGCCAAAATAGTGAAGATGGTGATTCTCAATAGACCTTTGACTTGGACAAAGAAAAATGGAATCCTCTCTGACTTACAGTTTGATTTTAGACCAGGTCTCAGTACTAATAATCAATGCCTGAACCTGCTATTGATTATGAGTAAATACATGAACGCAAGGTCAGACCATTTCCACTGGAGCAGTGTAATTTTAGCCCATCCCTTTCTCATCACAGAAACATATTAAAATAATATTTGTGTACACAAAGGATATGGGCTTTAACTTTATTAATATATGTGAAGTATCCAAGTATACTATTGAGGTGCATTCACTTTGGAAAGTAGTCATTCATTCATATAAGAGTGTGTTCTAATGCCTTCATTAAAAATCACAAAATGTAGATCTTGCTCACTTTTACAACTGTATATTCGTGTTATACTGCTTTTACTGAAATTACATTTCTCATGTGCTCCTGTATTCATGTATTTATATTTTTTACATTTATTTAGTACAGGTAGGTGCATATATAATCATGTATTTGAAGTGCATCCTGACTGGTTTACTAAGTAAATGCAAAAACAACAATTGATGGGAAGAATGCAGAACAATGTCATACATTCACCCCACACCAGAGATCTGGGCCTAAATCCATTGTTTTATTGCTCACCATGCCATTCCAGTTTGAAA
Organism: Lissotriton vulgaris; assembly: GCF_964263255.1. Lineage (NCBI taxonomy): Eukaryota > Metazoa > Chordata > Amphibia > Caudata > Salamandridae > Lissotriton > Lissotriton vulgaris. The sequence goes on along the minus strand of NC_141694.1, from coordinate 1,282,297,733 downwards.
CCAGCCATATGCAAATCAGTCTTCACCCTGTGCCCAATGGGAACAGTCCAGCCCGTACTGCCAGTACAGGTCCTCCTTGGACTGGAAACAATGATCCTAGGACCAGTTTCGGCGTTTCGCCCCTCTTCAGCCAGGATAGCTGACTCCAGTGGCATGGAGAGTACAGGGCCCACGTCCAACATACCCGTCCCACTCGGGGTGACAAATGCAAAAACAACAATTGATGGACAGAATGCAGAACATTGTCATACATTCACCACAGTACAGAGATCTGGGCCTAAATCCATTGTTTTCTTGCTCACCATGTAATTCCAGTTTGAACCCAGCCTAATTCAAATAAGTCTTAACCCTGTGACCAATGGAAACAGTCCAGCCCGAACTGCCAGGCCAGGACCTCCCTGGACTGGACACAAGCATCCTAGGACCGGTTTTAGGGTTTCACCCCTCTTCAGCCAGGATAGCTTGATTCCAGTGGCATGGAGAGCACGGAACCCACGTCTGGGCATACCCGTCCCACTCAGGGTGGCAAATGCAAGAACAACAATTGATGGACAGAATGCATAACAATGTCATACAATCACAACAGTACAGAGATCTGGGCCTAAATCCATCGTTTTTATGACCACCATGTGATTCCAGTTTGAACCCAGCCGTATGCAAATCAGTCTTGACCCTGTGCCCAATGGCAACAATCCAGCCCGAACTGCCAGGCCAGGTCCTCTCTGGACTGGAAACAAGCATTCTAGCACCGGTTTCAGGGTTTCATGCCTCTTCAGCTAGGATAGCTTGACTCCAGTGGCATGGAGGGCATGAACCCACGTCGGGGCATACCCATCCCAATCGGGGTGACAAATGTAAAAACAACAATTGATGGACAGAATGCAGAACAATGTCATACATTCACCCCAGTACAAAGATCTGGGCCTCAATCCATATTTTTTTGCTCACCGTGCCATTCCAGTTTGAACTCAGCCATTTACAAATCAGTCTAGAACCTGTGGCCAATAGGAACAGTCCAGCCCGAACTGCAAGGCCAGGTCCTCCCAGGATTGGAAACAAGCATCCTAGGACCGGTTTTGGGTTTCACCCATCTTCAGCCAGGATGGCTTGACTCCAGTGGCATGGAGAGCACGGAACCCACGTTTGGGCATACCCGTCCCACTCGGGGTGACAAATGCAAAGACAACAAATGGACAGAATGCATACCAATGTCATACATTCACCCCAGTACAAAGATCTGGGTCTAAATCCATTGTTTCTTTGCTCACCATGCCATTCCAGTGTGAACCAAGCCATATGCAAATCAGTCTTGACACTGTGCCCAATGGGAACAGTCCAGCCCGAACTGCCAGGCCAGGTCCTCCCTGGATTGGAAACAAGCATCCTAGGACCGGTTTCAGAGTTTCACCCCTCTTCAGCCAGGATAGTTTGACTCCTGTGGCACAGAGAGCACAAGACCCACGTCTGGGCATACCCGTCCCACTCGGGGTGACAAATGCTAAAACAACAATTGATGGATAGAATGCACAACAATGTCATACATTCACCCCAGTACAGAGATCTGCACCTAAATCAATAGTGTTTTTGCTCACCATGCCATTCCAGTTTGAACCCAGCCATGTGCAAATCAGTTCTGACCCTGTGCCCAAAGGGACCAGTCAAACCCGAACTTCCAGACCAGGTCCTCCCTGGACTGGAAACAAGTATTGTAGGACCAGTTTCAGGGTTCCACTCCTCTTCAGGTAGGATAGCTTGACTCCAGTGGCATGGAGAGCATGGGACCCACGTCTGGGCATACCCGTCCCACTCCGGGTGCCAAATGCAAAACAACAATTGATGGACAGAATGCAGAACAATACATTCACCCCAGTACAGTGATCTTGGCCTAAATCCATCATTTGTTTTCTCACCATTTCATTTCAATTTGAACCAAGCCATATGGAAATCAGTCTTGACCCTGTGTCCAACGGGAACAGTCCAGCCCGAACTGCCAGGCCAGGCCTGTTGAGCTTTCAACCACGAGGCTTCTGTGAGTTTCTCCTTAATGCTGCAAACTCCCAACTCCTCCGTGGATCAATCAGGTAACAAGGATTATTGACGCTTGACTACTCAGATTTATCTGCAAGGGAAAGGGGAAGTGGAGAGAGAAACAAACAAACACCGGTCCTTGCGGAGTCCATGTGACGTTCCTCTGATTGAAGTGTTCCGGGCCTCTGGTGTCGTGTTGACAAGAGTTCGACAGGTACTATACAGTAAACAGTATAAATAAACAGATAATGAATTCCTACCGAGACTATCTCAGAACATGTATTATTCTATTGATTGTTACAACCTTTTAAGTGCACATACCAAATGTGTTCGGGCCCTTGATGACACTTCTACAAATATCAGATTATGGGTGACTTCTCAAAAAATCATGAATACCTTCAAGAAAATTAACATAAATATGAATTTTCAGAGAGTGAACATAAGCATGAAATACCAACATCTCAATGTGCTATATAATAGTCTGTCAGTATTGTTAGTACTAGGATTAATAATTATTGAATCGTACATTCTAAAACATACCTGATAATTGTTTTCATAAACCAAGATGTGGGATTCTGTTCAGAGAAAGAGTAAAAGAAAAAACAAAGAACACTGAATATCCAAGGATTTGAGCAATGAGCTCCCAATTAACATCAACTGTACATTAGGGTCTGTTCTAATATCATTGTTATGTCTTGTTCACTACGCTAGTATATACTAATCACGAGTTGTCTGCACCAATGATTGTTTGCATTATAAGAATCCAATTTGTCTTCACCAATGATTGTTTAAACTATAAGGTCCAAAAACAATACAATTGCCTTCACCAATGTTCTTTGAAGATTGTCAACATAAGAAATATATTTACAGTTATCAATGTTTGTTTGCCAACACGAATGATGTACTTGTTCGTACCAATGTTTGTTGTTAGCAATACTAAATTTAATCAGAGCCCTTTTGTCTTTGTACAGGCAGCTCTAACAAATCCTACTGCAAGCGGCGAGGAAAAGGTTAATTTCAGTCTTACTAGAAGATGATGTTGCTGTTCAGCTGACCGGAGATGACGAGATCTAGGATTCCAGGAAGTATGCTGAGGAGGCTTCTTTTCCGACGAGGTCCGACTTTCAGGTAAGCGGGAAACGGGAGGAATTAAGAAGGGGGTAGAAAAGAAGAGCGATGGTCTCTAGATGCAAGGATGAAGAAGGCCGGAGGTCGAGGATTCATCCAGGCGATGTACTGGAGGCACAGGAGCTCTCGCGGTGACGCTCAAATGAAGCAAAGCGTAACCGCGTCTTCAAGGCAGTCTTTTATACTGTGCACCAGGAACTTTGTAGAACCTTCGCGGCCCTCATGTGAAAGCCGCTCACCGTTGCACATGTGAGGGAAGCGGACGAAGTGGCATTTCAATGAAGGCACCAAATAAGCACTGGCAAAGACAAGAGACCGGCCAAACAAATGTGCATACAAGAAGCACCACACAATGTACAATGCCTAACTGTGCATTCACGACAATTGAACAATGGCAGCATGAGACCCCTAACAAGGTCCTCCCTGGAGTGGAAACAAGCATCCTAGGACCAGTTTCAGAGTTTCACCCCTCTTCAGCCAGGATAGCTTGACTCCAGTGGCATGGAGAGCACGGGACCCACGTCTGGGCATACCCGTACCTTAAGTCCCTTGTTCACACTCATGTATCCTCCCGGAATCTGAGATCTGCCCACATGGCCTATTTTGTAGTGCCTAGAATTAGACTAGCCAGAATGGGAGGTAGATCTTTCGCTCTGTTAGGCCCCAGTTTGTGGAACTCCTTGCCATTGCACATTCGAACTGAAACTAATTATGTGCAGTTCCACAGAGCCACTAAAACCTGGCTCTTTAATCTATAACTCTTTTGTAGTTGAAAGGGAGATTTAATAGAACCTGCCTGTCCAGCGCCGGGAAACCCTTTTTGGGTAGCTGTCGCGCTTAACAAATTCAAATAATAAATAAATAAATAAATAAATAAACTCAGGGTGGCAAATGCAAAAACAACAATTGATGAACAGAATACAGAACAATGTCATACATTCACCCCAGTACAAAGATCTTGGCCTAAATCCATCATTTGTTTGCTCACCATGCCATTTCAATTTGAACCCAGCCATATGCAAATCAGTCTTGACCCTGTGCCCAATGGGAACAGTCCAGCCAAACTGCCAGGCCAGGTCCTCCCTGAACGGGAAACAAGCATCCTAGGACCGGTTTTGGTGGCATGGAGAGTACGAACCCACATCTGGGCATACCCGTCCCAATCAGGGTGACAAATGCAAAAACAACAATTGATGGACAGAATGCAGAACAATGTCATACAATCACAAAAGTACAGAGATCTGGGCCTAAATCCATCGTTTTTTTTACAACCATGTGATTCCAGTTTAAACACAGCCATATGCAAATCAGTCTTGACCCTGTGCCCAATGGCAACAATCCAGCCCGAACTGCCAGGCCAGGTCCTCTCGGGACTGGAAACAAGCATCCTAGGACCGGTTTCAGGGTTTCACGCCTCTTCAGCTAGGATAGCTTGACTCCAGTGGCATGGAGGGTACAAACCCACGTCTGGGCATACCCATCCCAATCAGGGTGACAAATGCAAAAACAACAATTGATGGACAGAATGCAGAACAATGTCATACATTCATCCCAGTACACAAATCTGGGCCTAAATCCATCTTTTTTTGCTCACCATGCCATTTCAATTTGAACCCAGCCATATGCAAATCAGTCTTGACCCTGTACCCAATGGGAACAGTCCAGCCAAACTGCCAGGCCAGGTCCTCCCTGGACTGGAAACAAGCATCCTAGGACCGGTTTTGGGGTTTCACACCTCTTCAGCCAGGATAGCTTGACTCCAGTGGCATAGAGAGTACAAACCCACATCTGGGCATACCCGTCCCAATCAGGATGACAAATGCAAAAACAACAATTGATGGACAGAATGCAGAGCAATGTCATGCAATCACAACAGTAGAGAGATCTGGGCCTTAATCCATCGTTTTTTTTTACAACCATGTGATTCCAGTTTAAACACAGTCATATGCAAATCAGTCTTGACCCTGTGCCCAATGGCAACAATCCAGCCCGAACTGCCAGGCCAGGTCCTCTCTGGAATGGTAACAACCATCCTAGGACCGGTTTCAGGGTTTCACGCCTCTTCAGCTAGGATAGCTTGACTCCAGTGGCATGGAGGGTACAAACCCACGTCTGGGCATACCCATCCCAATCAGGGTGACAAATGCAAAAACAACAATTGATGGACAGAATGCAGAACAATGTCATACATTCATCCCAGTACACAAATCTGGGCCTAAATCCATCTTTTTTTTGCTCACCATGCCATTCCAATTTGAACCCAGCCATTTACAAATCAGTCTTGACCCTGTGCCCAATGGGAACAGTCCAGCCCGAACTGCCACGCCAGGTCCTCCCTGGATTGGAAACAAGCATCCTAGGACCGGTTTTGGGGTTTCACCCATCTTCTGCCAGGATGGCTTGACTCCCATGGCATGGAGAGCATGGAACCCACGTTTGGGCATGCCCGTCCCACTCGGGGTGACAAATGCAAAGACAGCAATTGATGGACAGAATGCAGAACAATGTCATACATTCACCCCAGTACAAAGATCTGGGTCTAAATCCATTGTTTCTTTGCTCACCATGCCATTCCAGTTTGAACCAAGCCATATGCAAATCAGTCTTGACCCTGTGCCCAATGGGAACAGTCCAGCCCAAACTGCCAGGCCAGGTCCTCCCTGGACTGCAAACAAGCATCCTAGGACCGGTTTCAGAGTTTTACCCCTCTTCAGCCAGGATAGCTTGACTCCAGTGGCATGGAGAGCACGGGACCCACGTCTGGGCATGCCCGTCCCACTCGGGGTGACAAATGCAAAAAACAATTAATGGATAGAATGCAGATCAATGTCATACATTCACCCCAGTACAGAGATCTGCATCTAAATCAATCGTTTTTTTGCTCACCATGCCATTCCAGTTTGAACCCAGCCATATGCAAATCAGTCTTGACCCTGTGCCCAATGGGACCAGTCCAGCCCGAACTGCCAGGCCAGGTCTTCCCTGGACTGGAAACAAGTATCCTAGGACCGGTTTCAGGGTTTCACCCCTCTTCAGCCAGGATAGCTTGACTCCAGTGGCATGGAGAGCACAAACCCACATCTGGGCATACCCGTCCAAATCAGGGTGACAAATGCAAAAACAACAATTGATGGACAGAATTCAGAACAATGTCATACATTCACCCCAGTACAGAGATCTGGACCTAAATCAATCGTTTCTTTGCTCACCATGCCATTCCAGTTTGAACCCAGCCATATGCAAATCAGTCTTGACCCTGTGCCCAATGGGACCAGTCCAGCCCGAACTGCCAGGCCAGGTCCTCCCTGGACTGGAAACAAGTATCCTAGGACCCGTTTCAGGGTTTCACCCCTCTTCAGCCAGGATAGCTTGACTCCAGTGGCATGGAGAGCACAAACCCACATCTGGGCATACCCGTCCAAATCAGGGTGATAAATGCAAAAACAAGAATTGATGGACAGAATGCAGAACAATGTCATACAATCACAACAGTACAGAGATCTGGGCCTAAATCCATCGTTTTTTGCTCACCATGCCATACCAGTTTGAACCCAGCCATATGCAAATCAGTCTTGACCCTGTGCCCAATGGGACCAGTCCAGCCCGAACTGCCAGGCCAGTTCCTCCCTGGACTGGAAACTTGTATCCTAGGACCGGTTTCAGGGTTTCACCCCTCTTCAGCCAGGATAGCTTGACTCCAGTGGCATGGAGAGCACAAACCCACATCTGGGCATACCAGTCCAAATCAGGGTGACAAATGCAAAAACAACAATTGATGGACGGAATGCAGAACAATGTCATACAATCACAACAGTACAGAGATCTGGGCCTAAATCCATCGTTTTTTGCTCACCATGCCATTCCAGTTTGAACCCAGCCATATGCAAATCAGTCTTGATCCTGTGCCCAATGGGAACAGTCCAGCCTGAACTGGTAGGCCAGGTTCATCAATTGTGTGTCTCTTGCTTTCTCATCCGAAGTGTGCCAGGTACGCCCAGACGTGGTCCTGGGCTCACCGTGCTACAGGAATCAAGCCATCCTGGCTGATGAGGGGTGAACCCCCGAAACTGTTGCTAGGATGCTTCTTTCTGGTCCAGGGAGGACCTGGCTTGGCAGTTCGGGCTGGACTGTTTCCATGAGGCACAGGGTTAAGACTCATTTGCATATGGCTAGATCTAAACTGGGGTGGCATGGTGAGCAAAAGAATGATTGATTTAACCCAGATCTCTTGACTGGGGGTGAATGTTTTGATTTGTTCTGCATTCCGTCCATCAATTGTGTGTCTTTTGCTGTACTAAGTAAGCCTAACCAAAGGCCTTAAGCCTTTTGGTCTTCATGTTTAACTTTCAACTTGAACATTTTGCTTGCACTGTAATGCCCTCCTTTTGCAGATGCAGTCACATGATTTTTTATGTGAGCTGCACCAAGATATGTCCTCAGTGGTGCATTACACTAGAGATGGCTTTTGTCGAGTTCTCCAAAGTTAGGGTGTGCGTAGGGTTGCATATTGGCTCCATTCTTTTTCACATTCTACAATAATATGATGGATTATTCTATATTATCGGTGAACACAGACTTTCCGCATGTGTGTGCCAACAATGCAGACTTTCCCAATTGTTTGCTCACGATGCAATCGTATTGTCTAGGACTGCACTGGAACTTCAGCATTTAACAGACTCATTTATTGCTTTCATGGCAGATTTAAACTTGCCAACCAATCTTAGAACATCACACATGATGACAATGGACCCCACATCTATGAAATATAGTCAGTTTTCTGCAAATGGTTATGTTTTGGATAGGCTTCCCTCTTTTCCGTAACTGGGGGTTACTTTTTATTTTGCCAGCACTTGGTCTCCTCTTTTGATAAATAAGGGAATCATCCTGATGAGGATAATCTGAAGCATTTTTGGGTTTGCCTCTAGGTTAGGAAAAAAACCTCCAGGTGTCATGTTGAGACTGTATCAGGCTAAATGTGTTTCAGTTGCCATGTATGGAGGGGATGTGTGGGGATATATGGAAGTTGGCTCAGTTCAGCCTATTGAAGATAAATCATGCAGAAGATTGTTGGGTATTTCGCATTGTATACCCTCCTATATCCTCCAAGTATCAGGCTTACCCTACTTGAATGACATAATTGGCCTACACCTTCTTACTAGGTGCATTATTATCTGAACCAGGCTAGAATGCAAGTTTAATAGGCTGGTCTTGAAAGATTCCCTTTCTAGAGACAGTTGAGGCCTCATTTACAATATTTTGAATGCATGGCAGCACAGCAAGCCTTCCTGATACACTGCTGTGCGTCAAAAGAAAAGGGCAAGAATGAGCCCTGTCTTCAAGATGCAGCACACTCCCGTCCTTTTCTCCTGTCCTGGTGTACAATGGGCTGCATTGCACCAACGCAGGCAACTTCAAGTTGTGGTGCAATGTGTATGCGTTGTAGGGGTGGTTCATTTTGTGCAGGAAGGGAGACCTTCATGCCCACAGCAATCACAAGAGGTGTTTTCCTCTCTCTATGTGTCCTGCATTCTGCAGCACATAGAAAAAGGAAAAATTAGGAGAAATAAACCTTGTTGCACCTCACTTACTCCTCCCCTGAGGAGACTTAGGAATCTGATGCATTCCCAGGTTTACGAAACCTTGTAAATCTGGAAATGCGTCAAGTTCCATGAATGCTGCATGGGAACACCCACCGGAACACCCATGGAACATCGCTTTCACGCAGAGAATGCTTGAAAAGGGGCGATATTTACAAGGCCAGGAAAAGGCACGCAGGGTGGCTTTAGGTGGCCTTGTAAATATGGGCAGGCACGTTGTTGTGTCAAAAAAAAGTGGTACACCGGTGGTGCAATGGACTTGTAAATAAGCCTCTTGGCATCTGATTCCAGGGCTGAGGTAAGTGAGCCAATGTTGCTCTCTTGTAAGGAAAAGGGAGCTTTTTGAAAACCCTGAAATGATTATGAAAGCCGACCAACCATGGATTCCAAATGAATTATTTTAGATGGAGATGTTCCATTAGGGAACAGAAGGAGTTTTCCAGACTTACAGTTAGTACTCATGCAATCTTTCAGATGAGTCTTTGCATTGAACCGTAATTGGAGATGGTTTTAAATGCTTACCATAACTTCTTATTGACCCGTTTTATGAAAGTAGGATGCACACCTATATATTCAACGCTGTCCAAACTTGTTCAACTGTTCCCAGAGTGCGTACAGACTGGTATGGTGTCATGCCCAAACGACACCCAGGTAAACATCAACATTACGAAGTGGGGCGTCATCTCGTCCCAACAAATAGCACTGCTAACTTGCGCCATTTTGGTTGTAATTTTAGCTCCGCTATAGTCCATGTAATCCATTTAAACAAACTCTTTTACTCCTCTCTTTACTTAAATCGAATGTTATGATTCACACACGGTTTTCTGTGTCATTGTTTCCAGATTTCTTCTTTTCGAACTGTGCCCCCCTGGACCTCTCCTAAGAACATGATTGATGCAGAGTTCATTAAAAAGACCGGGCCCGATTCACGGAATGAACTTAAGACTCAATCCTAAACTTACTACTGTTTTGGTATTCACAGATTGCACTTACTACTTTTGGTATTCACAGAATGAACTTCCTACTTTTGGCATTCACAGAATGCATTTACTACTTTTCGTATTCACAGAATGAACTTACTCATTTCGGTATTCACAGAAGTTAGGACTCCTAACTTTAGGACTCCTAAATGCCTTCTGTGAATACCGAAAGTCCTAAAATTATGATTCTTCTCAATTTAGTAGTAGTAAAGTTAGGACTACTAACTTTAGGACTCCTAAATGCCTTCTGTGAATACCAAAAGTCTTAAAATTAGGATTTTTCTCAATTTAGTAGTAGTAAAGTTAGGACTCCTAACTTTACTACTACTAAATTGAGAAAAATCCTAATTTTAAGACTTCGGTATTCACAGAAGGCATTTAGGAGTCCTAAAGTTAGGAGTCCTAACTTCTGTGAATACCGAAATGAGTAAGTTCATTCTGTGAATACCAAAAGTAGTAAGTGCATTCTGTGAATGCCAAAAGTAGTAAGTTCATTCTGAGAATACCAAAAGTAGTAAGTGCAATCTGTGAATACCAAAACAGTAGTAAGTTTAGGATTGAGTCTTAAATTCATTCTGTGAATCGGGCCCGCAGTGTTTATTCAATACACCCAATGCATTTCGGACTGGGACGCCCTTCGTCAGGAATCACTACAAATCACAATGAAACAATAGCCAATTATTACTTCTAATCGTAATATAACTTCTCACTTAAACAAACATCATAAATTAATATACAATTCATTGCAATGCCATTTTACGTTTCAACGCGTTCATCTATGTCCACAATCAGCCCCTATGTCAACAGTGTTGTTTAAACACCCCCATAAGATTTGCTTGGTGCTGCATTGTCACAATCAAAACATGGACCAACTACTTCTGTCTATTACTTTTGTTCACATCTAAAAATCTCCTCTTTTCACTTGCTGCCAATATCAAGGTGTCACATGCCCTCATCAGCCCCAATTCTCCCCCTTCTTCACACCCATCTCTCCTTGCACGTAACCTTCAAACCCACTGCTATTTAAAAAAAACTAATACACTCGTGTTCCCTCCTTCTTTCCCCCCCTTTTATTCTGTTCTTTCATATGCATTTATTACTTCCGCACCCACAAACCTCATTCAAACTTTATCTTCATGCACTCATTCTCAAACATTCATGGCATCCTTCCCCACTTAAAATAATTCACACTCTTTACCTTCATTCTTCGCTGAATTAGACATTCTAGCTTTTCCCGTACCTGCCGCAAGTTTCTACAACCGTAGATCTTCGTCTCCATTTCAAAAAGAAGCATTTGTTTCCCCCATACTACCTCTAACTTTTAATCAAATCAACCCTCTCTAGTACTACCCGATTAGCCCATTTCTTGGCTTTTCCCACCACTCAATCTGCAGACATTAGCGCTAATTAGATGCAAACAAAACTCCTATGGAGCTAAACAGAGAACCTGGGGCCATATTATCAAGAAAGGGCGATACATTATTGCCGCTTTTATCGGCAGGAAACTGCCATTAAATCGGCGATAATGGGCTTGATAATATGTCTTTGTGAATTCCCATAGAAGCCCAGGTTCTGGTGTTAACCTGGGCTTCTATGGGAATTCACAAGGGCATATTATCAAGGCCATTATCAACGCTTTAGCAGCAGTTTCCTGCCGATAAAAGCGGCGATAATGTATCGCCCTTTCTTGATAATATGGCCCCCGGACCTTTTGACAGTGATGGTTCCTCCCCTCAAGCAATGTTTGAAGTTTATCATGTTTTGTAGATGTTATAGGAAACCTAGACAAGGTTTTTTGGTGACCCTGTTTAGAAGGTTGAATTTTACGGAAGTGTGCCCTGCTTTGATATAGTTTACATTATTACCAGATAATCATGTTTGTTTAAGCGTGATAAGTTTTTTTAGCAGTCACTTCTAAATTGAGGAAATCAATTATCTGAATATGTATGAGTGCACTTTTCTTAAATGTTAATCCTTATCTTAAATCTGTGATGTGTCTGGCATGAATATTTAAATGTTTTTTCATTTCTCCAGGTGCCTCGACTTTATGTACTTTTCTGGTTACAATTGTATTAAAATAATAAAGTTTAATTTAATTTAATTTAATGTAGGTTCTGGCTTCGGATTCAAATGTATTCCACTAACCTTGCACTCTCATAGATACTTCCACTATGAAGATACCTTAGGGTGACGGAAACAGGGAGGTGGTGTTTTCAGTGCAAATGCCTCCCACTAAAAGTAAATCTTAAAAGGTTTTACAGACCATGGCTGACACACAGTAACTGTCTACCACATTCAGACCAGTTCAGCAAACCCTCACCCCACCTCTGACCCACTGTGATGTTACTAAATATTTAGAGAGCCAGAAGGCATACACAGATTAGGGGGATTATTTACAAGCCCCTTGTGCCGCCGGGGCATCACTTTTGATGTGATAAAAAGTGACACACCATCGACTCAAGTAGCTTTTAAATAAGCCCCAAGGGCCTCATTTAAGAAAAGAGTTGCATCACTACGTGAAAACAGCGATGAAACACTTTTCAGTTCGCCCTTATTGCGGCACCATGGATGCCCCGTATTTACTGTATGGCACTCCATGTTGCAATGATTTACAGACACTTCAGAATTCCTGACGTATATGTAGGTGCAAAATAGGTGCATGCTAGGACGAATCTGAAAACAGACGCAACTCCAGCAATGTGTCCTTTCACATGGGGCAGTCCCCAAGTGAAAGGGCTCATGTCACTCCTTGAACCTGCTGCGAAGCAGGCTCAAGGATTTGACGCAGTGGCATCCTAGAAGTGGCGTAGTGAAAACTCATAAATTTATCTGCACCACTACTACAAGCCTTTTTTTGTGGGTGAACACCCACCCTGACTGCGTTATACCTGACTCAGGTATAATGTAGCGCAGGGGTTTACAAGATGACGCATATGCCTGGATGTGTCACTTAGTAAGGCGCATTATGGCGCATATTATATGCAGCTGCAGCAAAAAGTGACGCAACTGTGGCATAAAGTGCCCATAAATAAAGCCCAAATATTTTAAATGAGAGGCCACACCTGCCAATGAGTGGCGCTGGAACTAGAGGTCCTAGAGGTGCTGCAGCACCTGCTGAAATTATGGAGGGCGCCCAGTAGGAAAGTGGGATGTTACACACCATTCTGAAGTATACGTTTTGAAATAACTCCCTTTAAAAAACATCCTGGGCAGTCAGTTGTCAGGTGTGAAGAAACACAAACAGGGAAGAATATTTTCTAAAACACTACAGCAATTTTTGTACATTATGCAGATCTACGTTTATGATTTTTTTGTAAACAAAAGGGAAGCACTTGGCACCTGACTCTAAGGGTGCCAACTAGGCACCAGAAACGGCGAACAGAGAAAGTTGTGTAACAAAAACAGCTATTTCTTCAGTTTTGAAGTTTACAATTAGTTTGAAAAGTGTGATCTTTATGTGAAAGACAAATAGAGTAGTTTACATCATAACGCAGAAGCTTTTATTAAGGTCAAGATGGAACTTTATGTGACGCACAGAAGGGCAACATGCTCACTTTTATAGCTCTTTCTTGAAGATTAGCATTTTCAGGCAGTCATTCATAACATGATTACAGATCAAGAAATTGAAGACTGTAGTATAGTGAATGTATGAGGATACTACGTGATTATGTTGATTGCAGTGTGTTACAGCGCAGGCTTTACAACGCAAGTCGTTTCAACGACTTGCGCTGGAGGGCGCTGGACTTAGGGATAGTATGATTTACTATTCCAACACCAGTCTACGTACAGCAGGGAAGGTGCTGGAATAGTAAATCATACTATTCCTTAGCTTACAGCACCATTCAGAGCAAATCGTTGAAGCGACTTTCGTTGTAAAGCCTGCGACGTAAACCTACTGCGGTGAAACACCCGCATAGTAATGGTCGTCTCCCAGTATAGTATCTCATTGGATAAATACATTTGCTGCCTGCACCTGTGTTGGGCGCCATGGTAACAGGTTAAAATCCCGATGTGACCGCTCAAAAGGGTACCATTTAGTTGGGTAAAAATAACCACCCATCATCTTTCAAAAACAACAAGGTATGCGTAAACAAATGTTCCTCAGTTGGGAATACTTTCCCTTGTGGGGCTTCCACAATGTCTCTGAAAGGCATTATTTATGTTGTTGGAACGAAGGAAACCTGGAATCAGTTAATTACAAGGTCACTTTGTAGTTATTATCAAAAACAGAACTATGAGTAAATGGATACAGTCATTATCCTTAGCGGAACTGTGCAAGTTTTGTGTAATATTAAAAAGAGCAAATTTTGTTTATAATCAAGAGCATAATACTGGTGTTTCCAGTATCATCTGGAGGGTATTTTTGTATTATCAAGAGCTTAGCTTTGATTAAATCTGTGAGTTATCAGTAGTTTGATTTGAAGCAGTCTGATTTTTTTCAATTTTGTTTACTTGAGCTCTTAGTGAATGTTAGAATCAACAATAGACCTTTCAGTGAATAGGTGACGTGTATGGAAATCAACTGGCCACACCGAGTGTGATTCACTAACAAATGTGTTAAACTACATATAAAGATGGTAACGCTTGCATGGGCATAGTTTAATCTGTTTCTGGAATTTGCAATATTTTTCCAGCTAGAGCATAGAGTTTTGTGACAATCACAGCTTTCCATGCATAATTATGTGAAAGTCAAGAGGATTCCTCTTGCTCCCAATGGAGGCAAAGCAGATAGCCATACAGGGCATGATACAGTCACGATTGGACTCTAACAACGCCCTCTATCTGGGTGCTCCAGAGTACACACTAAAGAGACTACAGCTAGTACAAAACTGCGCTGCCTGCACTCTATTGCAGATCCCAAGCAGAATGCCAGTTAGAACGGCACTGGCCAGCCTACACTGGCTCCCAGTGCGGAAGAGAGTCACTTTTAAGGCAATGTGTATTGCTCACCAGGCCTTTTGGGACTCGGGACCTCAAATTACTCGAAGCCTGGTAAGCCAGTATCGTCCAGGCAGAGACCTGCGATCTAGCCAGGCTTTTATGGCAACAGTCCCTAGAATCAAAAGGACAAGATCGGGGGGAAGGATGTTTGCCTTCAATGCCGCCAAGATCTGGAACTCCCTCCCTTCTCATTTGAGATCCAACCCCGACCTAGTCTCTTTCTGCAAACAACTAAAAACACACCTGTTTAATTCTCCTCAATAAACCCAGCTCTCCTTCCCTCTTCCGGTTCTGCAACCTCACTCACCTTCCAACAGGTTCCGCTAGCGCTTGGACGCCTCAGGGCAGCAATTCGCGCTCTAAAAATCCACTTTCATTCATTCATTCATTCCTATTTTGCGTTTTGTGTTGGAATTTATCAAATGCACATTGTGGAGAGACAGCGTTTTTGTGCAACAGAACATTTTACTTTTCTCCAAGGGGAAAATACTTCCATTAAATTCGTTCCCCAGCGCCCCTACAAAGATTAGAGTGTTTCGTTCTCTTTTCCACCAAGATAATAGATTTACCCAAGTCCAGGCAAGAGTAAATGTCCCCTCCCACATGCAACGCAATGCCCAGCTATCCCACACTACTGCACCTCTCAGAAACATATCCCTAATCCCAGGTGACAAACGCAATACAAAGCATGCAGCCCACTGTGCATACACCCAACAGTTCTCAAAAGCTGGACAGAACGCACTCACTACTAGATACATATCTCATGTAGTGAGCTCTGTATATGGCAGTAAAGTGTTCGGAGCCTCATTTATGAAAAGTGTTGCATCGCTCCGTGAAAACAGCGATGCAACACTTTTCATTGCGCCCTCCTTGGCATATTTACTGTATGGCGCTCCATGTCACAAGAATTTACAGATAGGTCAGTATTCCTGACGTATCTTTAGGCACAAAAGAGATGCATTGCTGGGGTGTGTCTGAAAACAGAAGCAACTCCAGCAATGTGTCCTTTCACATGGGGCTTGCCCCATGTGAAAGGGTCTGCATCACTCCTTATGCTTGCTGTGAGGCACGCATATGGATTTGACGCAGTAATCTCATAGATTTCACTGCAACACTTCTACAAGCCTCTTCTGCACCAGAACGCCCACCCTTCATACATTATACCTGTCACAGGTATAATGTAGTGCAGGGGTTTGCAAAGAGAAGTTTCTGCCTAGATGTGTCACTTTGTAAGTATGGGGCAGTGCCGCACATATTTTATGTCACTGCAGCATCACAAAAAGTGACGTAACTGCAGAGTAAGGGCCTCATGAATAAGGCCCTCTGATTGTACTCTGGACTGAGCCTTTTCTAATCTATCTAGTCTTGTACTGTTACCACAAGATGATGGACGGAGTGCTGAAACTTTTAAACCATGCACAGATCTCGGTTTAATCCATTGTTCATTTGCTCACTGTGCCACTCCAGTTTGGACCCAGCCATACCAAATCAGTCTTGTCCCGGTTCCTCATGGCAACAGTTTAGCCTGAGAAGTGGTGGAGCGTGTCGTTAGCCTACATGGCTTAACGACACGCTCTGCCACTTCAGAAATGCAGGGTGAACCATGTTTACAAGAATATGGTGCAGCCCTGTGTTTCCCCCTGAGCTGGTGTAGCACTAATGCAGCCATCCTTGCACCATAGTGCAAGGGTGTCTTCGTGCAGGAGAAGATTGTTTATGTGTATGAATTTTCAAGGTTTTGTAAATGCGAATTCCTAACTATATATGGTCTATAACCTATGGTTTTTTCAGTGAATATATATATATATATATATATATATATATATATATATATATATATATATATATTTATTTATATATATATATATATATATATATATATATATATATATATATATATATATATATATATATATATATATATATATATATCAGCATCCAAAGAGATCCCATAGCCATGTGGGCGCGCTCTGCAGTGTGTGCTCTGCCCAGGGGTCGGATCCTGACCCAGGTAATTTTTTGAAACAAAGGAGGCGGCACAGTCAGAGATCGATTTAAAGCCTTAATTATTGCAAGACTTCACCCCACCAACGCGTTTCGGCCTCACTCGGCCTTGCTCACGGTTGGTTAGTCCCTCTACAGTGTTTGTATTTACACTAGCCCATTTGTAGCCATTTATGAGGCATTATGGGAGATGTAGTTTTAGTGCAATTAAGTGATTAAAGAAAAGAAAGACTTTGCATGCTTTTAGCACTTAAATAATAGTCATTGTTCAAAATGAAGGGTTTAGTACCCATTGTCTTGATTCGATGTTTTTATTCGTTGTTGTTCCGGGTGTAGTACCCATTTTTGTACTGAGGTTCTTATTCCAGATGGACATGCAGATCCTCTCCAAAGTTCATCCCCTTCGGGTGTTTGGTTCGGAGTCTAATTATCATACGAGACTCCATCTGTCGCAATCTTCTGACCACATCACCTCCTCTTTCCATTTTGTCCAGCACTTTTGCTCCGAAGAAATGCATTTGCCTCCAATCACCATTTTGGCATGTACTCATGTGCTTCGCAGTGGCATATTGCATGTTGGCATTTTTTACTGCTCGAATATGCTCCAAAATTCTTTTTTTCAACATACACGTGGTACACCCCACATATTTCATTCCGCATTTGCATTCGATTATGTAAATGACATTTTTTGAGGTGCATGAGATTTGTTGATCTATTCTCATCAACTTGCCATCTGGTTCTTCGATTGCTTTCATACTTTTTCCAATCTTGCAGGCTTTGCAAGTATTGCAGAGTTGGAATCCTTTTCGCTGCATTTCTAGCCAGTTCTGTCTCGGCTTTTCTTGGAAGTGGCTTTTGACCAATAGGTCTTTAAGTGAAGTATTTTTCTTGTATGTTATTTGCGGTGAGTTGCCAATGGTATTGCCAATATCAGGATCATTTTTCAAGAGATGCCAGTATTTTCTCATTATTCGGGCAATGTTGGAACTTTCTTTGCTGTAGGTCATTATTAGTCTTGGAGGTGTGTGGGTTTCATTCTTTTTCGGTTGTTCCATCAATGTTTGGGTGCGTGTTTTTTGATCAATTTTCTTTTTGCAATTAGTCAATACTCTTTCTTCATAGCCTCTCGCTCTGAATCTGCATTTGCTTTCTTCAATGATTTTCTCCGCATCGTCAGCTACTGAGCAATTCCTTTTTAGTCTTGTGAATTCGCCATACGGTATACTACGCAAAAGTGGCGTTGGATGGAAACTTGTCCCATGAAGCACACTGTTCGTGGCTGTCTTTTTTCGAAATAGAGTTGATTCCAACTTTTCATTGTGCACATATATTTTTGTGTCCAAGAAATCTATTTCTTTAGTGCTGGTGTTACATGTGAATTGCAATCCGACATTGTTGTTGTTGAGTTTGTTGAAATATGTCTGAAATTGCTCATTTGTGCCGTGCCAGATAATGAACAGGTCGTCGATGTACCTGACCCATAACATTATCCTTTCCAGATCTTGGTGATTTTCTTCATTCCATGCTATGGTCTTCTCCCACCACCCCATGGTGATATTGGCGTAGTTCGGTGATAGAGAAATGCCCATAGCGGTGCCACAGGTTTGTCTGAATAGTTGCTTGTTGAAGAAAAAAACATTGTTTTTCAAGCATAGATCAATCATTGATATTAGCATCTTCGAATGGTCCAGGTATATGATGTTTCGTTGTTTGAAATAATATTCACAGGCTTGCATTCCGATATCATGGCGGATTGAGGTGTAGAGTGAGACTACATCAATAGTTGCTAGCAAAAATTCAGGGTTCCAGGTCACATTCATTAGAATTCTCAAAAAATCACCAGTGTCTTTTATATACGATGGAAGACTTTGGGCAATGGGGGCCAAAAATTTATCGACATAATTGGAAATGTTTTCGTATAATGATCCGCATGAAGAAACAATGGGCCTCCCTGGTGGTTGATTTAAGGTCTTGTGAATCTTCGGGAGGAAATATATGCACGGTATTATTGGGTGGTCGATGGTTAGGTACTTTTGTTCTTCTTCATCTATTAAACCATTTTTGTGCCATGTTTCCAAATATTCATGCAGTTCATGCAGTTCTTTTTTCATCTTTTCATACGGGTTTGTTGTCAATTTTTGATAGTTATTTGCCTGGTTTAATTGTCTCATTGCCTCTTCTATGTAATCAGTTGTTTTCATCAGGACAATATTCCCCCCCTTGCCCTACAAATGGGCTAGTATAAATACAAACACTGTAGAGGGACTAACCAACCGTGAGCAAGGCCGAGTGAGGCCGAAACGCGTTGGTGGGGTGAAGTCTTGCAATAAATAAGGCTTTAAATCGATCTCTGACTGTGCCGCCTCCTTTGTTTCAAAAAAAAAAAAAAATATATATATATATATATATATATATATATATATATATATATATATATATATTCATCCAACCTCGTCTTGAATTTTCCAATGCCTTTTTTGAAAAAAGACCAGCGCAGACCAAATTTAGTGCATTAGTTTATTTCGCCGATGCCGCCATGACGCGTTTCGGGAGAACCCTACCTTGATCACATGACATCTCGGTGATTTTTTCTCTGCCTTTTAAAGTGCTAGTGCAGCTCAAATATTATAGACATAGAAACAATACTCCGTACTAGTGTGTCTTTCACATTAACAATTATAAATGCATTTTTTATTTATATCCATGAATAATTGAGAATTATTTGACATTCAGATTCCCCTTTCGAAGCAGTCGTGTTTGCGATTTCTATATATCCAGGTTTCCTTTGGCGTTACAGGGTTGCTCTATTTTTTATGGTTCCTAGCATGGTCTAGCATTTGTTCCCCAGCACCCAGGGTGAAGAAATGATGCTCTCTATCTTTATCTACAGTGAGTTTCAGAGCTTGGCTGTCCGAAAAGAGAAGGAAGGGAGTGAGATCAATCTTGCACATTGGCTCCTCTTCTGAGTGTATCACTGAGGCTTCAGTTGGACGAAGGATGGTCCATGCCATTGCTGGTCAAGTGAGTGAAGTAAAGATCATTATAGTCACTGTATACAACCCAGTCTAAGAGTAGAGAGGTTGCCTGGCTGGAGTGAAGTGGTGGTGTCCGCACAGGTTTAACTGGCAGCTGCATTTATCCTCTGTAGACTTCATGATAGGTGTGGTAAGAATCCAATGTTTAAATCATTTAAGTAGCCCAGGTGTCCCAGTACAAATGAAATAGTGGCCTGGACCTTCTGAGGGAATCATAAGTGAGGGAATATATGGCTCCTAGTTTGTATTTCTAGAAGGTACGTGTGATAACCAAGTGTGTTTGAAACATAGCTTATACTTTGGATTACATGATCACTCGCAGATATCTTACTTTCGTTGATGTTAAAGGTCATCCTAATTCCTGTATAGACTGTGGTACCCAGCTTATACAGGTAAGGGTATGAGATTTTGATGAGGTAAGTAAAAGGTAGGTGACTAGTATCCATTGGTCCAAAGCTCAAGGGCATTTATAAAGATCACAGCAATCTATGTCTGCTAGATTTTCAAGCTTGATGATGATCTGGGAGTCCAATGCATAGTTGTAACAGGTTCCAATTAAAAAGTTCATGAGGTAATGTAATGTAAATGACTGAGGTATGCTATGCAGAGAAGTGGGAGGATGTCAGAGCCTTTTGAGATGCCAGCGTTGATGTATAAGTGAGTTGAAGAATATGGCAGGAGCAAGACAATACTGGATCTGTCAGAGAGGTAGGAGGAGAAGCTGTCAAGGATGGAGCTTTAAATGCTGAAATTATTCAGCTTCTGTAGTAGAGTGGATTGTAGGACTGGGTTGAGGGTGTATGGCAGGTCCAGGAGTGAAAGAGTGGGAACTCCATTTCTTTTGACTGTGGTCTTCGGACAACTTCAGATAAAGATCAAAACTCTTTAAGTAAGTTTTCCAAGGTACGAGCCATTGTAAATTGGCTGTGTTGGGATTATATATTGGAATTCATTTATATCTTATTATTCTCTCTACAACTTCTGTTATGTACTGTTTTTTAGTTTTGAGCTAGATCCAATGACCTTTAGATACCTGTTATTTGTAATCAAAGTTCCTATGCCAACAATAGAAACTGTTTTATAAGATGTAATAATGGAGGTACGCTACTTTTTTAATGCTATATGGCTTCAGGGTGTGGCCCAGTCAGCAGAAGAATGCTCATGTTTTCCACCTCCACGGCCCAACAACTACTTCAGGAGCAGAGCAGTGTACCCTGCCAGAGAGGGAGGAGGACGTGCATGGTGACTGCTGTAGATCCCCTACTGTACTTGATTGGCACTTACAAAGTTCTCAATAGCCATTAAAAAGCAACGGATTGGGGCACCCCTTGTACCACTACCTGATTGTATTTTATTTACGTGTTATGTTCCATTGTAATTGGTGGTCTTGGGCCTAGGATCATTTTATTTAATTAATCATTCTTTTAATTGAATGTGTGTTGTCTGTGTGCTTTGTTGTTTTTCTTTGTTTTGCTTAATTGCCATTTTTTGATTTACATGTCATTCAATTCTAGTTCTTCTTGCTGCCAGGTTTGCTGGGCATGAATTTAATCTTGACTTTCCTTCCCTTTCTCTGCAAAAGGTATCCTTACTCCTCCAACACGAGGATTCAACTATGTAAGGCTGCTGCATGACTAAAAATTCCAAAAGAGTGGCAATGGTATGCCACAGGCAAGCCCGTCTGTGTCTGTTAATACCCCAGCTGGGTGCAGCGCAGGAATTTCTACTTCCTGCTCAAAGGTCCTGTCTCCAGATCAGATACAGTAGGGGAGAACTTCTTAGCCATCGCCTGGTGTATAAAAAACAAGTAATTTATTGGGGTAAATACCACATAGATGGCACCTTGCGCAACAGAGGCAACAGTTTCTTCTATGTGTACCCTTCCATGTTCAAAATGAGGGCGCTGCTTACAGTGCTGACTGAGGTAAATGTTTCTCTCTTCTAACACCCTTTCTTTTTAAGATTCTTTCATGTGGAGCACCCCAGAGTTCTGCACTGTGTCCCACCGATTTTAACATGTACAATAGCTACATTCACTTCTTATTTTGTTTTCCTCTTCTCCTTCTAGGCTGAAAAATCTCCTGATTTACCTGAACCATAACTCTTTGGGCATAAAAGCACAATTTAAAGAATGTATGTCAGTAGCCACCAACAACATGAATTTAAGGGCAAGATGGATGATGCAATGCAGCAGTCGTAATCTCAGTGATCTGCTAAATCATAGGGTTTGCGCCCGCAAAATTACTTTTTGGAATATACTAATTCCACTTTGCAATTTGGTAACAGGTTACCAATTCTCAGAAAGGTTTTATCAGGACATGAATAATCACTATTTGAAAGGAACGTGTTTAGGGCCATGCTTCCAAATGCAGTTTAATTGTGGTATAGATGAAAGGGTTGTGACCAAAATCTGGTCTACCAACATGGGATGGTAAGCCATTGGCAAAAGGAAAAATGTCGCCTATAAACCCATTCTGCTGTATAAAAGTTAAAAAAATAAACTTTGTTGGAGAGTAGGAAGTGATTCAGCGGACCTCTACCTACTCTCAAACAAACTTTTAAAAAGTTTAAAAGTTTCTTTCAAATGCAACCCTATTTAATTAAAAAAGTAATCACAGACATAGTGATCTAGGTCAGTAGGTCACCATCCTAGAGATGGCCACCAATCGCAGTGAATCGCAATTTATGGCATGTCTCAAGATTATTAATGAATTAGGTCAGATTGTGACTGCCAGATATGACACATATATCATAGGTGGGCTAAGACACTTGTAACTACGTTACACACAGTTGTGTAGATAACCCTCATAAACGCTATGTTTGGATGGATGCGGTTTATCTTGATTCTCCGCCCCACATAGACGTTATGGCATTTATCATTGGGTCATCTATTGTGCTGCATGCCAGCCTCAAGCCTGAGGTCAACTCTGGAGTAGCGTAGTAGTATCCAGAGAAAGGTGACGCCACATTAGAGAGTAAATGTTAAAAAACACACCTACATCCAAAACCACTTTATTCTAAAAGGATGTGGTCTGTTGTTAAAAAAGTTACATTTGGGTATACAATTGGATCAAGTTACTGGGTCCTTGTATATCACTTGAAACAAAATGTCAACATGTTTCTGCTCCCTTTGGCCCAGCCGGGTCTGTGGAGCATTCGTCAGGACAAAAACAAATTTAAAATTATACTCACACACTTTTTGTGTTGTATGTCAGGGGTTATGATTGTACCCACTGTGATATTTTATGGAAGGTTCTGTTAAACCTCAGTTGTATTAAGTTGTGTGTGCTCGGGGGAATGGACACATGGGTCCCAGGCCGCAATGAAAAGCGTATTCCGCGTCTGGTGCTGGCGCTGCCTCCGGACCTTAGTGTGGTATTCCCTCAAAATTTTGCCTTCAGCCTCGGATTTTGCTGAACTCATTTTTGTTGGCTTTAGGACTTTTATCACTTCACTGCTAAACAGTACTAAAGTGGTTATGTTCTCTCCTTCAAACATGCTAAAAATGGACTACACCTAATGTAGAAGCCATTTTCTTTATGATACCAAATGCAGTAAGCTTCTAGGCCCATTTACGTTGACATAAAAACATTGCACAGGATGCTTACACCTTTCCTAGCTTCAGAGAAACAGCTTTAGTAGCACATATAATTTGCTTGTAAGTCCCTATTAAAGGGTACTACATGTATCCAGGGCCTGTAAATGAAATACTATTAGCGGGCAATCACACTCATTGTGCCACCACTAAATAAGCTTTTTAAAACATGTCTTATGCCTGCCACTGCAGCCTGTGTGAGTAGTATTAAACTGCCATTCCAACCTAGCAAAATAAATCTTTTGCCAGGCTTACACCATCTTTTTCATTAATACTTATGTCACCACTATGGTAGGCCATGTGTACTTACGTTTGACGTATCCTGCTGGCTGGAGCACCCGTCGCAATGTTAAAGTGCTGGATGCAACCGTCATGGTGGCGTCACATCCTAATGTGGAGAGCAGGACCCCTGCATGACTGACCGGCCGTCCCAATCCCCGCTATGATGGCGGGCGAACTCAAGTCTACCCGCCATTGTAGTCAGCCCAAAAATGAGGTTCTCTGTCACTTCTGATCAGGAACAGAATTCCAAACCTCGGCTTAAAGGCTCATAGTAGTCTCTAGCTTTGGTAATTGCATCAATTTGGGTGCAAGATTAGGCCATGATCCATTCATGTTTCTCTCGTCAAAAACCATTTGGGTGTTTCTGACATTTGATCTTAACCCATATACTTTTTTTATTCTTCTTGGCCTTTGATTAAAAAAATCATTCGATTCTGGTCAATAGCCTGTTTTTAGTAGTCTGATAGAAAAAGGGTTCAACTACAATTTAGATCTAAAAGAACAGTGTGATCATTAGGACCACACAATTAAAAAGTCTGAATCAGTAACTTAACATTAAAAGGTTTATCACAAACTCAAAGCCAGACTGATATATATCAATCTCAAAAACATACTATAAAAGTATAAATAACCAAAGGGAGACTGAAATGTCTTACAATATTGGTCCTCAACAGCAAAGAACATACAAGGATCTCAGTAGCAGCGATATAGAAAATAAGGGAAAGGATTTGATGACTAGTCAAATGGTTTTGATCCTTCTCCCCATACATGGAAAAGATTTGCAGCATATACAAAACCCTAATCCACTATTGAATCAAGAAAGCAAGAAAGGTATCAGTATCAGAACGCCTGTAGAAGTTCTATTGGTAAGGAGTCTTGTATAGCATGAAGCCAGACATTCAGAGATGACAAAGGAGGTCTGTACCTCTCCAAGTCAAGGAGGGAATCTAACTAACCCCAAGGTGGGTTCACTAATTAAATGCATAGAGAGCATTTGAGAAATATATCCACAACATACCACAGTAATTTCCCATTTCCAAAGAAAAAACTAGGTGCCTTGAACATTATTCCCATGTTCCAGTCTCAACTTCCACGTTGTCCTTGCATTCCTCTCTTCCATTGTTGTTCATTAAAATCATTCGACCATGCCAGTACTTCCTCACCATACTATCTCTGAAATACAATGTGCTTTTCACGAACTAATGAATGCCTTTGGTTTGTACTTACAGAAGAGAGAAGCATGCAGAAAAACAACTTTAAAGTTGGCATTAAATGTCTCAACTGTAAGCGTAAAGCCCTTAATCGTGCCAATTTAACATTTCTCTTTAACTGCAAATTAGTTCTCTAACCTACATATAATAAAATTAATGACATATTTAATAAGGGAATCAATTATTTTATACTGTACTCTTATGTGAGGCTGTTGGACTTGGCTCTTTTTGCAGGTTCATCCCAAAGCTTTTTGCCATCCTCCTATATTTTTTCTGACCTATTGTTGGTGGTTTTAGGACTCTGGGCATTTTATCAGTGCTAAAGTGAATGTGCTCTCTATTGTAAACTTGGTAGGATAGGTTTACACCTGGTTGGCAAATTTAATTTACTTTTCAGTGCCTTGTACAGTGGTATCTCATATACCGAGGGCCAGTAAATTAAATGTTACAGGTGGGCTTGCAGAGCTGGTTGCGCCACCCACCAAAGTAGCTTTTCAAGCCTGTCTCAGGCCTCTGCCTCTGCAGGGCCTGCGCACACTGTTTACTGCCGCTGTGACATGGCACAAAGTGGTTGCCACGTCTGTAACTCCTCTTTAACTACATATCAGTCAACCCTAAGGTAGACCCTAGCTAGCCCTATGGGCAGAGTGCAGTGTAGGTAAAACGTAGGACATGTGCCTTAACTGTGTGGCATGTCCTGGTAGTGACAAACAGCCTATTTGATTTCTCACTACTGTGAGGCTGCCCTCTCATAGGGATGCATTGGGGATTCCCTGATATGTGCTTCAGTGGTAATTCTTGACATGAGAGGGGTAGCGTGATCAAGTTTGGTATGTTTGGAATAGTGGTGATAAATGCTGCTTACTGGTGCTTGTGGATTTATTATCACTATTTTAGAAATGCCACTTTTAGAAGTAGGCATTTCTGTGTGCTATGTGTCTTCATGCCTGCCTGTTGTGTATGGACTGTCTAGCCTTGGAGTGACAGGGGCTGGGGAGGTGCTGTGGCTCCAGAGAGTCTGGATGAGTCAGCGCTAGGCTGAATAGGCCTGGTCTGCATCTGAAGTGGTGGGAGGAGTAGCACCTGCACCTGAATAGGGCTGTGCCTACCTTTCACAATATGGCAACGCCCGCCTTTGTTGTGTCTGGGGCCAGGGCTACACTTACAATGGGGAGTGTTGGACACTTGTTAAGTGCGCCGCAGAACTGGGTTAGACTGGGCTCAGGGCCCTTGGCCATAGAAGAACAAACACATATGCGCTATAAGTACTGGGTCTGTGACCTCAGTTGAACTGAAATTGTTGGGACTAAGACACTGCATGGACTGCAGTGTGTCAGGAGGAACCACCACAGAAGACTGACCTGCTGCCTGCTGGGGAGCTGGAAAGACTCCCCCCTCTGCTGGAAGACCCTGTGTGCTGTCCTGCCTGTGAGCAGTTCTGCCCTGTGGGACTTTTCAACCCAGTGTGTGTTGAGTGCTTTTGATTCCTCATCCAGCGTGGTGAGGACTGATTGCTATTACCAGCGCTGGTGAGCTCCACTGACAAGCGTGTGATGGGTGCTTCCAACTTTGCATTCCTGAGCTCCAGGAGCGGGCCCAACCCTCCACATACGATGGGCACAGAGGGTGTGTACGCTGTGCTGGGAGGACCGAAGATTGGAAATCTGTTGGAGACTTTGCTCCATAATCCATGGCCGCGAGAGGTCTCCGGAAGACAGGCAGAGGAAGCCTTGTTGTGGGAGGAGCCTCCAGCCATGAACAGAAGTCAGGCCGAGAAGGCCTCATTGTGGGCGGGGCCAATGGAGGCTTTGCTCCGTGCCCTGCTGTCCGCTTTTGAGATTTTAAAGGCTGAGCGGCTGCACCAGGTGGTTGCAGGCAGGCCTGGTTCAGGGAGCAAGGGCGGGAGGCCCCAGCTCAGCCTTGGACGGCATATCTGGCATTTTCGCAGCTGCGCGCGAGGTTGCGATCAGCTGCCTTCCGATCTGCTCGTGGAAGGCAACGACTGGGTGTATGTATGCCCCACCCCCGTATTTGGTGTGCAGAGCTCTAGGGGCATTCATACTCGCCAGTGGAAGTCAACAACAGTAAGGTATGATTCAGGAGCACCTAAACGCTGTGAGTGTAACATGCCTAGGGGCACAGTGACTTCCACATTCCTGGCATTTTCACAGCTGCCCGCATTGTCGCAGGCAGCTGCAACCCTATCTGCTTTTGGGGGGGCACTGTGTTTTGGGCAGCCACACCTTTGCTTGATGCCTCGGTGCCCACTCTGATCAGCGATCACACTCGGCAACTCTGGGCATTAGCTTGCCTCATCTTCACTAACGGCCCCACCAGACCGCCGGGGATGCCTGGTCTCACCCTGGAGATACCCATTAAGGGACCATCTCTCAGGGAAGCCAGGAAGGGTTTCGCGGCGGTTGAAGCGCCTTGGGACCCTACGGGTAAGTAGTGCGCTATATAAATGCCAATACAATACATACATGTTGGGGGTGATTCTGTTTAGTGGCATCATAGGGCACACCCAGTAAGGGCCCGGGATTCGAATGTGCCATGGCGTTTCTGCACTTCCTAAGGGAGGGAACAGAGACTCCTGAAAGTGGAGATTTACCTATGATTATATGTCTGTTGGGCTGTGCCTAGTACCGTTATATTGTTTATGCCTAATGTATTGTGCTAAGTGCACTCTTACCAGTAGTTACTGGTTGCCCTACCGGACTGTGATATAGGTGATTATGACAGTTGCCCAGTTGGCCTAATCATTTATGCAATCCCTGTAAAGCCATGCCAAGTGCCTGGTGGCACAGTGTATATATGTGATCATGTCCTAATGTGTTTTATGGTTAATTCAAAAGCTATTTGTATATAACCTTGTGTGGAGTTTCTTTTGTGGTGTGCTGTGTGAGTGTGTTGTGCAAATGCTTTACACATTGCCTCTGGGATAAGCTTGACTGCTCTGCCAAGCTACCAATTGGGTGAGCAGGGTTTGTCTTCAGTGTGTAACTCACTTGCCCTGACTAGAGTGATGGTTTCTGCCTGGCTTAGGCTCATGCCCTAGCCAACCAGTGGCACAATATAGCAATACAATTGTATGAAACATAAACGACAACTGGTCACAATTTATAAAGAAAGCATTAAAAATTATTAATTTTCACAAATCACTGGTGAATGCACTGCTTTAAAGGCAGTTTAGCTCACCACCTTACAATCTAGACCTATAAAAAATGAATATCAGAAGTCCAGATGTTTCTCTAAAGGAAAAAACTTTAATATGCACACACACATACATGTCATAACACACAACAGGTGCACTTTCTATATCTTTGGTACACCATATCTTAATATTACTATTGAATCACACGAGTGCATAAGGCTAGTTGTAAATATATATATCACCTAGCTAAACATAAAAGAATGGAGCCAAAATCATGCTACTCCAGACCAAAGCAGCCTTCTTAGAGTTCAACTTTAGACATATACTTAATTACCTCTGTGTCAGGGAACAAAGCAGCCTTCTTAGACCTTTGTTTGTTAAAGCTTTATCTTTAGACACCTCATACTGACTATATTGTTGAGCAACACATTTTACAACAGCAACATTCAACAGCAATTGAAGAGCATCTAGCTGACCCTTAAAAAAAATCATTTTTTGAATGGGCATCTATCTGAGGTAAGGCCTACTTGCTAGCTTGAGAATAAGGAGAAACTCCAAAAGCATAACTGGAATCAGTCAAACTAGTAATAGTTTTCTGAGTGGCTAAATTGCAAACACAATATAGGATACTGTTCAGGTACTTCAGCATAATTTGCTTGTGGTAAATATCAACCCTCAACACCTTTGCATATTGTGTAAACATCATAACTAGCAACCAGAGTTTCTTTTTCATTTCAGCGACAGGAAGCCTCTGCATAATATATAAGGTGTCACAGTTCAGTATCAATGCATGTTTGAAATTCGGTTACTGGCTGACTGGGGCGTGAGCCCTGGTTAAACAGAAGCCACAATCCTAGTCAGGGTACCGCCGAAGAAAATCTCAAATTAACCTATGCTCAAGCCCCTGGTAGTTTAACACAGAGCAGTCAGGCCAAATGTGTAAAGTATTTATGTAACTCTTCAAACACCACACAAAAGATCCCACACCAGGTTAGGCAAATGAAAGAGCTTAATTTAATAAATAAAACAAGATCAACTTTATAAAAATCCAATCAGTAGAACCAGAGTTATGAATTTTTAAAGAATAAACTGTAGAAAAGCACCTAAAAGCAAAAAGCACTAACCCCGGCTATCTGGTCGCGCTTGACCCGGCCAAAGTATAAAAAGTTCAGGCAGACTGGGATGGAGCGCAGGTCAGAAACAGTCCCAGATTAGTCCTGCTTAAGTTTTACCTCTCAAGTTTTCTGACAAGAGTCCTGTTTGCATTGGAGAGGGTTGCAGGGAAAAGGAGAGTGTTTGGGTGTGGTTGTTGTGGAGTGAAGAGCAGGCTGGGAGTAACAGATGGGCATGCTGAAGCTTCACGGTGGTGATACCCTGTAGTGGATTGATGCTTGCTGTGAGAAGAGACTGGCTGACGGTGGCTCATGCTGAATTGTTGTGCAAGATGTGCGGTGACCTGAACAAGCCCGTTTGTTACCGTAAAGAGCCCAAAAGCACGATTTCAGGAGCCCGGTAGCCACACAAGGGTCCCAGTCATGAGAGGCACCACATGGGGGTCAGGAACTTGTTGTAGCTGGGTCCATGACCTGATTGGGGATCTTTTTGTATCCCTGAGGCTTAGATCAGGAGGTCAGCAGACTAGCCCTTTGAGTCACTCTGAGGTCCTGGGTTTAAGATGAAGTTGCAGTTCCAGCTCTTCTTGTTTGGGCAAAATGGAAGGAGGTCAGCACAGCAGGGCAGCAGTTTCTTTAGAGCAGCAGTCTAGCAGAGTGTCAGTCATTATAGCAGCACAGCATTCCTTCTTCCTGGCAGAGTATCCACAGTTATAGAAGTGCATTGAATAGCTGGTGTCTAAGGTACTTCTTTTATTCACAGTTGTGATTTTGAAGTGGGGAGAAGCTTTTAGAGGCATGCCTTTAAAGTGCACAAATGCCCTGCCCTCCCGGCCCTTGCTACAGACTAACTACAGGGGGTATGGAGCCCTTTTTGTGGAGGCAAGACAAACTATTCAAGTTTAAGTGGGGCTATGTCCAGCTCCTCACTCCCATCAATCTAGTGATGGCCCATTCGGTCACACCTAAGCTCCCTGTGTTTGTGGGTACCATGGGGAATACATAAAGCCCAACAATCAGCCATATCCAGTCATGTGACCCGGAGACAGCCTGCAGGCACCAAATGGCTAAGGCTAGAAAATGCCAACATTTTAAAAGTACCAAAAAGGGGGGAATTTTACCTATGCCTCTATTAAGAATTATGCAACAACACTTAATGCTGAACAAAGGGAAAACCACTATTAATTAGTTCACCCAGACATTTAATGTATGTCATTTACTTTTTTGGGTTATGTGTTTAGCATTTAAAGACAAGGAAAATACATTATCCACTTCACATTGAGCCATCCATGATTATTTAAAAGAAAAAAGCGAGAAAAAACAATATGTACAATTCATGTGTAAAAACAAATAAACATACAATACAAATGTGCATTTAAAGTATTTTCAGTTATCATTGAACAGTTACCACAAAAAACAGTACAAACAAACACTGTCAACAAGTCATAAATGGAATTACCAACATGCATGGACAAAGTGCACACCACTGTGCACTTTATCCATGCATGTTGTGGCAGCCTCTAATTTCGATATAATAACTGATCACAACAATCTCGCTCTCCTGCAGGTTGACACCCACGGTTGTTGATGACATTCTAATAAAGAGACTTTAAGACCAAAAATCATTGGTCGTATAAGGTATGCTGCATCCTCGGGTGCATTCTTTAGAAAAAGCTATTTCATTGTGTAAGAGAGGTGGACTCTCTCTAAATATATTCCCCTTCTTTTTCTTTAAACAGTACCCGCGGATAAAATCCCCCGCCCTGATGAGAATCCGATGATTAAGACATTGGGATTCGAAACGCGTCGGCATTAAGTCATTTTGTTGGTGAAAAAAATTGGCTTCTGTTTTTCCATTTCTGTCGCCAAATAATATGAACTGTAGTAACACTATGACAGGAATGCGGGGTGGTGGTTAATAAGGTTTACCCCCTGGTAATTCCATTTATGACTTGTTGACAGTGTTTGTTTGTACTGTTTTTTTGGTAACTGTTCAATGATAACTGAAAATACTTTAAATGCACATTTGTATTGTATGTTTATTTGTTTTTACACATGAATTGTACATATTGTTTTTTCTCTCTTTTTTCTTTTAAATAATCATGGATGGCTCAATGTGAAGTGGATAATGTATTTTCCTTGTCTTTAAATGCTAAACACATAACCCAAAAAAGTAAATGACATAAATTAAATGTCTGGGTGAACTAATTAATAGTGGTTTTCCCTTTGTTCAGCATTAAGTGTTGTTGCATAATTCTTAATAGAGGCATAGGTAAAATTCCCCCCTTTTTGGTACTGTAACAGGCCCGACCTACCCTCTTTCCAACAGGGCCAAACTCCTCCTTTCTCTAACATTTTAAAAGTGACATTTTCAGAATTGCAATTTAAAATCCAACTTTACCACAAGTTAGGATTTTAAACTGTGATTCCAGAGACACCAACCATTAAATGGCATCTCTTCCCCTTTGGAAATTACACTTATAAAATGTAATAAGACAACTCCCAAATTACCCTATGAGAGAGATAGTCTTCACAGTATTGAAAAATAAATGTAATAGTTTTTCCCTCCCAGTGCATGTAAAACATAAAAGTACATATCCTACTTTTTAAATATATTGCACCCTGTCCTCTGGGATGTCCAGGGCCTACCCTAGGGATGACTTATATGTATTAAAAAGGTATGGTTGGGTCTGGCAAAAGGTTTATTTTGCCAAGTCGAAATGGCAGTTTGAACTGTACACACTGGTTCTGCAATGGCAGGCCTTAGACATGTTTAAAGGGCTACTTAAGTGGGTTGCACAATCAGTGCAGCAGACCCACAAGTACAATTTCAATTTACAGGCCCTGGGCACATGTAGTGCTACTTTACTACGGACTTATAAGTAAGTTAAGCATGCCAATTTGGTATAAGCCAATTTTACCATGTTTTAAGGAGCAAGTACAAGCCCTTTAGCACTGGTTAGCTTTGATAAAGTGCACAGAGTCTTAAGGCAAACAAAAACAAATTCAGCAAAAAAATGGAGGTTTGAAGGTAAAATGTTTGATGATCACCCTGCAGAAAATACCAAATATACCAGTGCATCAGTGAGACCAACAATGGGTTTGGTTTAAGGGTGAACGCAAAATCCGTTCCGCTTGCGGATTTTGCAGATTTTCGGTAAATCCGCAATCCGCGAACTCCCGCAAATTTACCGAAAATACGCAAATCCGCGAGCGACGGATCCGGGGGGCAAAAGTTCAAGCTTTCAAGCTTGAAGTTGTTGTAACTATTTTAGGATGGCACCGGCAAGCTGCCAGCGCCATCCTAAAATAGTTACTAAGTTGGTTCAACAGGAAGCACTAATAGATAAAATAAAGCAGGTGCTCAATCCAACTTTGACACTGTCAATGGTTGCTCTAGGGTCGTCTGTGGTAAACCCCCGGTTCCTGGTTCCCCCAAAGTTCTGTTTGCTAACATTTCACTCGCTTGTTTATTTTGCCTGGCTCCCACATTTGTAATAGATTTATGGTTTCCCCCCTTTCTTCTTTCCACCGCTCCCGGAAGGGGTCTTGGGAGCATGACCAGCGCCTGTCTGTGCGCGTGTCCTTGGAGGATCTGGGGTCATGGTTTGTGTTGAGGATGGGAGCGAGATGCCAATGTCGAAAGTAGCAGGGCTTGGGGCTATAATCGGGGCAGCGATCGGTGTTAGTGAAAGGCGCCTCTCTGTGCGCTCAATTTCCGTGGAAACAGCTCCAAGTGCTCTCCCCAACATTGTATCAATTGCAGTGGGTTGTGCAATGGGTTGAGAGGCAATAATAGTTTGCTGGCTAGTGGAGTCTTTCGCTACAGGGGTCCATTTGCCCATAACTGCTTTTAAGGTACACCTTGTCGGTACAAAAGCTCTTTAGTAGGCTTGGCAGGAAAACAGGCACAGATCAGTTATGACGGCACTAACCTGGAGTTTAATGACCGGTTACTTGCTGTTCCAACAGGGCGTCATCCGCGTTCAAAACCAGGGGGGGGGTGGCCCGGCCCAGCCCAGTCTCTTCCGGTCTGAGACGGGCGCAGAAGGGCCCACCCCCGCGTACTGCGGTGCGCGGAGTGTGGCATCCCTTTTGTGCGCCTGCTGGCGCAAAAGCAAGTTTGTGGGCAGTCCCCTGCCTTGGGTGATGCTGGGAGTGGCAGTTTACTGCCTCCCTGGTCGGACTGCTATCCCCTTTAGTGAAGACACCATTTTATTAAACTTAGCCGAAGTGGGAGGGGGGATTGCAAGGAGCGAGTTAGTTCTGCCATGTGAAGAGCAAGAGACGCTGTGCGCAGAAGATGACTTAAAGGAGTGAAGGCCGGTGCATGAATCACCTGCCAATTACTGAGCAGGAACAAGACCATAGACGCCCCAGCAAAAGAACTGTGTATTCTTAATAAAATGAAATACATTGTTGCAAATACATGAACATTTTAATAAAATTGTGAACCAGACCCTGGGAAAGTATGTGTACAAAAGAAGTAGTAAATAAAATGCTGACTCACTGTGGTGTGACAGTGACACTTCTCCAGCCCAACAATCAGTGTGCAAGTTAGAGCGTAAATGCTAAATTTTTATGGATGGACATGCCACTTTAGACTATATATTTAGGGACTTTAGGGGCAGGGTTACACAGTAGGAGATTATGCTGTTGGGATGCTGCTAGAGAGAGGAGGGGAAGATTTGCCGCTATCCGTCGGTTTCCTGAGAGGCCTAGTTGTTCCCATCTCATCCTGTACCTGTCCAGGTTCTCCACATCATCCTGACAATTCCTTTGGGAATTTTGGTCATCCCTTGGGATCAGGGGGTGCTTCCCAAATTTCCTTTCAGTCTACTAGGTTTGTATATAGATTAGGTGTCCCTTTTAAAATGTTCTTGAATTTATGCATTGAAGTGATTTGTTGTGTATTGATCCCTGATCAATGGGTAGTATTAGCATCGTATCACCATGCCTCACTACTTGTGAAAAGCAGGGCTGCACCACATTTGCAACAATACGGTGCAGGTCTGCGTTTTCCCCTGCCCTGGTGCTAAATTTAGCTGACTAGTGCCAACGCAGGCAACCTTGCACCTTATGCAAGGGTGTCTGCATTGAAGGGGAAGATTGCTTATGTGCAGAAAGGGACACCTTGCACATAAACCTTCTTTAAATGGTGTTTTGTAACTTCGATGTGTGCTGCTTCATGCAGCACACTTAGAAGTTGCAAAACATCATTTTTTTTTTAATTATATTTTATGTGCAGGAAGGGACGTCTTCCTGCACATAAATAATGGTATTTTCTGTTACCATATGTGCTGCACAACACAGCAAACATGAAAACAGCAAAACAAGGAGAAATTAAAAAGTTCTCCTCGTTGCACCAGGGTAAAAGTAAAACAGGTTTTCCCTGGTCTTAATTTTGGCATTGCCCTATATTTAACCCAATTTTTCTAAATATGGGGCAGCATCAAAGTCAATGGGTGTTTCAGTGGAACACCCCTGTATCACCCATTGACCTCCCCTTTCAGGCTAAGTATAGCGTGAAAGGGTGCCTTATTTACAAGGCAGCATTAAGCCATTTAAAGCTGCAGTATAAATAAGGCGAAGCCCCTATCACTACCATAAATGTCCAAAAAAGTGACGTTATGGTGGAGATAGAGGCTTGTAAAATATGCCCCAAAGTTTGTTAGTGTCCTCTCTCTCATACAAACATAAGAACCTAGCAACCTGCCACCGTCACACACCACCCTCGAAATTTCCTTCACCGCCCATCCCTACAGTTTAGAAAACAATACCAAGCTTCCGGGCTTAGTAAATGTAATTCATTTTGACTGACGTCGAGGCACTAAAACGTGTATATTTATTTATTTATATATGTATGCATCTGTTTATTTATTTAGAAGGGTCTACTCATTGCCTTTGATTGCATGGGCGCCATTTTTCTTTGAGCTGCAAATTATCTTACTTTAGCGTTTTTTCTCCACGCTTTACTTTCCCATCAAGATTATCCATACATCCGTACAGAACTAATCAAAGTGGTGTGAACAAACTAACCGTGTTCTTTGAGCTGGCAAATGTCATTTTGTAGGGCCAAGTGCAAGAGACATCCTTTTCTGATGTAACACTGACACCTACAGGTTTTAGTTGTAATTGACAAAAAAAGGCGATTCTTTTTTTAAATAATATATTTAACGGCCTTCCCTTTGGTACTTAGCGTGAGGGTCCTGGAAGTCAAATTGTTTATTCCATTCATCGGTGGAGTTAGCGGGGGTGCTGGGACTGTTTATTTTGTCATTTCTATTACCACGCCAGGGTGCAAGAAATGCTGAACGGGGCTTATGGCTTATATATTGTTTTGCTTTTTCAAATGTTGATGTGTAGCACTGTAAATTGGGTGATATATATATATATATATTTATATATATCACACCAACATCTACTCCCGTTCGAGTATGATCAGAGAACACAGGGGGGCTTCAATGAACTTTATTGAAGAATAAGGCATTACGCGTTTCGGCGACTGCCTTCTTCAGATGCCTCCTTCTTAACACCAGTCTCTATTTGTCAGAGTCATTTATAGGCGCCTCCTACCATCGTGGTGGAGTGCGCACCTGGTTCGCGTTTTTTTAGAGTTGCTGCGGTAATTCAATTTTGTCTGAACTACCGATCCCACAATGCAGCTTGTTGGTAACCAAATGCCAGGACAAGGGTTGTTTTCTTCGCTAATCCAGGGAGAGCGCTTGGGCAGAAATTAAACAAAGTTCTCCTGTCCCCTACTTCCAGCTCACCGTACCTTCTGGGGTAGGGGGGTCGAGGATGCCTGTACAGCAACAGCGGGGGTGCTGGTACTGGTTATTTTGTCATTTCTATTACCACACCAGGGTGCAAGAAAGTTGAACGGGGCTCATATATTGTTTTGCTTTTTTTCAAATGTTGATGTGTAGCACTGTGTATGTGTAAATTGGGTGATATATATATATATATATATACTATTTCACAAGATGCCTAAAAGCAGAGTGCACTCCCTGCTTGCCTTCTCCAGTAAGGGGGGTTTTATAGCTGCAATCAACGCCAGCAGAGCCTGATGCGTTTCGAGTTATCCACTCTTCCTCATAGGCTGTCTGCAAATTGAGTAACTGCAAACAAAAAAACAAACCAGTATCTTAGACCCTTATTTATTGTCATTATGCACCATAGAAATCACCTGATACTTTTCATCACAAGTGAACATATCAACATGATGTGAGCTGGGACTGGTAGTTTTCCAATATAGTACCCAAGTGGGCTGCCTGCAGTTGCCTCAATCAAATAGTTCATGTTTCACGAAAGCACTTGCATAATAACCTCCCAGTTCAAATTATCGGCAAACTAGGTCCGCCCTGCCGATGTTTGCACCAGCAGCGGAACCGCTCCAATGTTCGGCGGTGCTCTCCCTGGCCGGGACGGCCGTAAAATATACTGTTTCACAAGGTGCCCAAAAGCAGAGTGCACTCCCTGCTTGCCTTCTCCAGTAAGGGGGTGTTTACAGATGCAATCAACGCCAGCAGAGCCTGACGCGTTTCGAGTTATCCACTCTTCCTCATAGGCTTTGTGCAAATTGAGTAACTGTAAGCAATGTCTACCCACATGTCTGCAGCCAATAATAGCTGGTCAAGAATAGACTACTGGCTGGGGTCTGAGAATACACTGTTAGGGACCACAGCGGTACGACACCTCCCGAAGACACTATCGGATCATAATCCAGTGGTGTTAACATTACAGATCCCGCATTACACGCCACCTCCATATAGTTGGAGATTCAATGTGACTGCACTCATAGACACGACTTATGCGGATACACTTACCCGGGCAATCACAGACTACTTCATAAATAACGAAAACTCAACAGAAGACCCATGTCTATTGTGGAAAGCATTTAAGGCGACCATAAGAGGGGTTTGTATCAGCCCGACAACTGGCATACTGCGTGACATAAGGTCACAATTGACACGGTGCGAAAAACGACTACACGAACTAGAAACTACATACAACAGTACTCAGGACACAACTATAATGTGCGATATCAGACAAACACTCACAGAATACCAAACATTTGCACAAGAAGAGATCAATTATATACATAATTGTCCCATGGCTAGACGATTTGGCGAGGGTGGGGGGTCGGGTAGAGTGCTAGCAGCGAAAATAAGGGAAAACAGAGGCCAACAAACGGTAATACAGATTACAGATCTAAATGGCGATAAATGCGCAGACACTCAATCAATATTGACTAGTTTTGTACACTCCTACAAGGCACTATGCACAGCACAACCCAATAAATCTACAACTGAGATATTCACATATTTAGAAAATGTGGCCATCGCGTGGTTATCTGACTCGCAAAGGCAGAATTTATCTCAGCCAGTAACTGTAGAAGAAGTGACGGACACGATTAAATCATTACCTAACGGTAAAGCACCGGGGCCGGACGGCTTCACCGGAGAGTTCTACAGAGCATACGCAGATATATTAGCTCCGCACCTGGTAAGGATGTATGGAACGGCTTTTGAAACTTATGTTTTACCCCCAAGTTTACGTGAAGCAGTGATAATAGCATTAATAAAGCCCACTAAGAATCCAGAAAGTTGCGACTCATTTTTTTTTTTTAAATGTTTTATTGAAACAATTGACATACAGTTACATTACTGTGTGCATAGGACAGTGAGAAATCAGAGAGTTAGTCAGCTCGTACATTGTCTGTGACGACGGTTGTGGCAGCCAAAGCTTCAGTAAGTACAATCAACATTGAGCTGTGCAGTTGGCTGCAATGGGAGTAGTCCCGGCGTTATCACTAAATGACAGACTCTCATTACACATCATTGTATGTTGCGTCATCTATCCCACCAGAGTATCCGGCTCACCCTGTCTTACCGGGCGTACCTCTGGTCAATGCCCCCTGTTATGCCCACAACCCTCCACTCGGTGCCATAGTGCATCGTTTCCCAAGGGTAGACCTCTCCGGTCAGAACTGTCGCTAAGAGCAGTGTGTTGAAGCTGTTGTCTTTGAATGCTCCTTGGTCATTGTCGCGGTGCGGTAGAGGGTTGCGGCGTGGGTGGCCGTGTGACTTGTGTTCATGTATGTGTTTGTCAGTTATGAAAAGTGCAGCGCAGTCAACTGGGGGGCGACGGTCTGCAGAACTAACCTCCGAACTGAGGGAGGGAACAGAAGAGAAATCGGGGATGAGGTGAACAGTAATTCAAGGGGGGGGGGTGCTGCATTGTGGTTCCTGTTGTCTAAGTCCCTTGGCCAGGTATCGCGTCGATGCGGGGTGGAAATGTTTTACACATGCGGGTCGGTGTATATGGGTGAGTTGCAGGGGCTCCTAGCTTTGGGGTGGTGTAACGCTGTGTGTGTCGGTCGTATGGTCGGTCGTCCCCAGCAGGGGGGGGTCGGAGTGGGGGGGGGGGGTCGGTGAGCGGGGGGGGGGAGGAACTGTGTTAATGGTGACTTCGTGCCCATATATGTGTACC
The DNA here is from genome assembly GCF_964263255.1 of Lissotriton vulgaris. Taxonomy (NCBI): domain Eukaryota; kingdom Metazoa; phylum Chordata; class Amphibia; order Caudata; family Salamandridae; genus Lissotriton; species Lissotriton vulgaris. Next base: position 1,282,259,171 of record NC_141694.1, on the reverse strand, counting down.
TCCAACCGCTTGTTATTGCCATGTGTCTCTCTCCCCAATTGTATATCTTCGCACTACTGGGGGGGGGGTCCGTCTTGCCTACGTTATCCCCTGTTCTCGGCAGGCCTTGCTAAATGCCTGTAGGAAGTCGTCCCAGATCTGTGCTATTGGGATGGCTCTCCGTCCCGCGGTCTCCTCCCTGCGGAGGACCGTGCCCTCTGCTGTCGCCCAGTAGGTGAGAGAGGTACACCAGTGCTTCGTCAGCGGTGGGTTGGCGTCCTTCCAATGTCGCGTTATGAGTCGTTTGGTGGTTATCAGTACCAGGTCCCAGAACCTGGTATGGGCTTTGTTGTGCTTCGTTCTTTTAAATAGGCCTAGCATGCAGGGGTCCCAGTCGTGTCGTAGTTCTGTTTCTGTCCCCTTTGTCAAAAGTGTGGTTACATCCTGCCAGTACGCCAGTAGTCTGGGGCATGCCCACAGCATGTGCAGGAGGTCTGCATTCAGCAGCGAGTATCGTGGGCAGCTGGAGGTGTCCAGCGCGAAGTAACGATTGATCTTATCCGGGGACAGATATGCCCTATGTATGATGTAGAATTGTATGATTTTGAACCTCGAGTTGCGGGATATGTGACGTGGGCCTTCCAGGATTCTTTCCCACTCCTTATCTGTCCAGTCCCTCCCTCTGTCAGCCGTCCATCTGTCTCTCAATGGCTGGAGCGTGCATGTTGTGTGGGACTGTAACGCGTGTGTCAACCAGTGTATCACGTGAGACCCATTTCCCATGATGTGGAGGTATTGCATCAACAGGTGCGTCTGAGGTTCCACCGTCATATCACCGCAGTGTTTCGTGAATTCCCGGACCAGGGAGGCGTGTAGCAAGAACTGCCCTGCCGGTAGATCGGAGTCCTCCACCAGTCTCTCAAACGGGACTAGGGTGCCCTCATTGTACAGATCCGCCATCGATTCTATCCCCGCACGTTCCCAGCTGTCTAATTGTGTCGCAGTGACCACTCCCCCTGGCCTGGGCATGCCCTGTAGTGGGAGCGCAGGGGCGTAGGGGGCGATCTCCCTCGTGAGTCTTATTGCTCGTTTGTAGCATTTGAGTGCCACCGTGAGGTGTAGTTGCGCTCCGCGAGCTGCTTTATTTAAAGGGTGGAACATTGTGAGAGCCCCCGCATGGGTCAGAGCCGGTGTTATCGAGGCCGTGTCACTCAGGTTTCTTCCCGCAAGCCAGGCCACCACCCACTGAAGCTGCGCCACGAGATAATAAAGTTCCTGATTGGGAACCGCGAGTCCCCCCGAGGATGTCGGGGCGTACAGCTTCTTCAGGGCCACTCTGGGTCTCCCCGTGTTCCATATGAGTGCTCGTACCATGGTCTCCAGGTCTTTAAAAATTCGGGTGGGAACATATACCGGTATGTTCGAGTAATAATAAAGGAGTCTCTGCAATACTATCATTTTCGTTAGAGTGATCCTGGCCGGGACATTCAGCGGGAGTGTGCTCCAGAAAGCTATCTGGGCTCGCAGGGAGGATATGGCCCTGACCAAGTTGCCGTCCAGTATGTCTGCCGGAGACCGATATATGTAGATGCCTAGGTATTTGAAGGTACCCGCGTACCAGGTCAGTGTTGTTCCCCCTAATTGCACCTCGCATTCCTGCATGTTAGGGTGAAAGGGGTAGACCCCGGATTTTCCCCAATTGACTCTCAGTCCCGAGTGGGCTGTGAATTCTCGTAGGGTGTCCATGAGTCCTGTGGCATCTGTGTGAGGTCCCTAATGTAGAGGAGCAGGTCATCAGCGTACAGCGAGACCGCGTGCGTGCCGTCCACCAACGGGACGCCCCATTCTGCACCCTGTCCCCTCAGCAACTCTGCCAGTGGTTCCATTGCTAATGAAAAGAGCAGAGGCGACAGGGGGCAGCCCTGTCTTGTGCCCCGTCTGACTCGTATGGTGTCCGACAGGAGGCCCCCGGTCCGAACCCGAACGCTAGGTGTTTGGTAGAGGAGGCCGACCATATCTAAAATGCCTCTCCCAGGTCGAATTTCCGCATTACCGCCCTGAGGTACGGCCACTCTACTGAATCGAATGCCTGTTCCAAATCTAGTACAAGACAACCCGACTGTGGCCAAGGCTCCCTCGCGTATTCCTGCACCCTAAACAGCCGACGGATATTTTGCGATGTGCTACGTGTGGGTACAAAGCCTTTCTGGTCTGTGTGGACCACAGAAAATTGCGACTCATATAGACCATTGTCACTCATTAATGTGTACTCCAAAATTTTGGCAAAACTATTGGCTAATAGGCTACAACCTCTCATGACCAACCGAGTACTGCCTGACCAAGCAGGTTTCATCCCATCTAGATCCACCTCGCACAACACGAGGACGCTATTTGCTCTGTCTCATTACCTGTCTCCTGCTACTAAAGCAGTGGCGGTTATGATGGATGCTGCAAAAGCCTTCGACTCCATCGAATGGCCCTATCTAATTGCAGTTTTACAGAGGATGGGATTCCCGCCAATCTATACCCAATGGGTAAAACTTTTATATACGAAACCAGTCGCCAGAGTGCGAATAAATGGCTATATATCAGAGGCATTTGAGATTGAACGTGGTACAAGACAAGGCTGCCCCTTTTCCCCCTTGTTATTTGCCCTAGCTTTAGAACCGCTTGCTTGTAAAATCAGACAATTACACCATCACTCTGCTTTGCAGTTTCCGAGCCGCCCACTACACATCTCATTGTACGCGGACGACATGGTGCTGTATGTCAGAGACCCAGAACAAAATTTGGCGTCCTTAATACGGGAATATATTACATTTGGCGGGAACTCGGTCTTACAAATTAATTGGGACAAATCCTCCATCATACCTCTCACTGATTCTACTACTCCACATGAAATAGAATTCCCACTGGAATGGCAGAATGACCCTCTCAGGTACTTGGGTGTGTGGTATCACAGGGACCCAGAACTGGTTATACACACTAACTATGGCAGAGTCATATCCGACATAGAAGAAAAAGTGGGCAGATGGATACAACTCCCATTCTCGCTAGCTGATCGCATAGCATTAGTCAAGATGGTGATATTACCTAAACTGCTCTACTTATTCAGCAACATACCTATCCTCCCACCGATGGTAGTCTTCAAAAGAATTACGACACTGGTGTTGAAGTTAATATGGGCGGGAAAACAGGCGAGAATTGAATTACGTACGCTTACTCTCCCATATGCTAAAGGCGGCCTAAACGTACCAGATTTTTATTTGTACTACTTGTGTGCACAAGCGCAATACCCTACCCACTGGTATTATGAAGTCCCCTACTTGACTCACACAGCTGTGGAAGAGGGGGATGCATCTTCAATTCCAATGGACGCGATTGTTACATATAAGAGATCACCATTACACAAATGTGACATAAACACAATTGATACGACTGCTAAAGTGTGTAAACACTAGGAAAACTAGCGAACAAACTACCTCTATATGCCCCAGCTCTACCGCTTCATCATCACCCTGAGATATCAGTAACAAATGAAAAAATAGGTATGGACTTACTAAAACAAGTGGGAATAGTCACTATGGGCGATTTATACACAGATGGTGTCTTTAACACTGCTCAAGACCTGTCCTACATTCAAAACCAAACTCTGCTGTTTTAAATCAACTGCCACAGATTAAAGAGGGCCGTAAAGGACCTGTACCCAGAATTTCCCAAGGAACCTGCACAGCTGCATTCACTGCAACATATCATCACATCACCTAATACCACACATTTGGTATCCCGTCTCTATAAGTTAGCACAAGATGAAATAGGCTATACATCACAAAAAGCTATGGATAGATGGAATGCGTCCCTGGCAGACCCACTAACGGAGAGAGACTGGCTCACGACCTGCACTCTAACACAACTACTGGCCCCTAATGGGAACCTCGGACTGCTACATGTTAAGTACATACACCAAACATACCACACGCCTGCCAAGCTCTATAAATGTGGTTTACGGCCGGAAGCGAAATGTACTAGATGTGGCTATGATCAGGCTGATTTTTTACATTTGGCGTGGGAATGTGTAAAAATAAACGACTATTGGAAAAAGGTAACCGGGAAATGAACTGACATGCTTGGGGTTCAGGTGGCATGTACTGAAAAGAGTTGTTTGCTGGGACTAGTACCAACTGTGAAAGCTTTGAAACGCAAATTCTGCATGATAGCGTTATTGCTCGCAAAACGCAGAATGTCTTTATGCTGGGACAGTAAACAGACACCATTTGTTAAAAAATGGATTGCTGACATGGCATATTGTCAAACCACATTGCGCACGTATGAGGAGGAACTACCTGCCCGATCAAGACCTCATGACTTTTGGGTATACCTCACAGTCTATTTAAGAACCCAGGCGACGAACGATGTTGACGAATAGGTTCCTGCTGTGAGATGTATAAGTATGCATGTTCCTAAAGCTGCTCTCTTGTTGAATATGTACATTATATCACAATTTATCCGAAGAAGAATGCTGTAGTGTAATGGTTGTAACTAACTGAGTTTTATGTTGATATTGTGCAAAAATCAATAAACAAATTATCAAAAAAAAGATGAAAAATGGGCGTGAAATGGGGTCAAGGATGAAAAATGGGTGTGAAATGGGGTAAAGGATGAAAAATGGGAGTGAAATGGGGTCAAAGGTGAAAAATGGGTGTAAAATGCGGGAAAAGGATGAAAAATGGGCGTGAAATGGGGTCAAAGATGAAAATGGGGTCAACGATGTTTTTAAGGCTGTCATCTGCTATTACCTTTGAACCCACTGCCACCTCAATTTCATAAAACACCAAGACACATTGCTGGACCACACACCGGATGCGGTACCCGGACCAACCGCAGACCTGAGACACCAACCAGAACACCATCTCCAAATGGACACCAGGCACGGATGAAGACATCGCCTACGCCATGATAACATCCACTCGGGGGCCCACACAGAGCCCTGGCCCCCGCACAACTACCACTGAGCCGCATCTGCCAATGCACACGAACCAGTAAGCAACATCAACATCACCCTCAAAACATGGACCTGAAAAGACAAATGGAAGCGTGCAGAAGTAATGGCCCTGTTTAAGAAGCACAGAGCTGACCCCACCGGCCTCAAGAACTATCGGACCATCTCACTCCTCACCTTTGCAGCCAAAGTCACAGAGAAAACAGTCAACAGGGAACAGACAAGATTCATCAAAGAGAACACCATCCTCAACCCAACACAATCAGGATTCAGAAGCAAGCACAGCACTGAGACCACCCTACTTGACGCCACAGACGACAACAACACACTCCTGTACCAAGGACACTACGCAGAACTCACCCTAATCAACCTTTCAACAGCCTTCAACAACATCGCCCACCGCACAATAGTCACCAGACTACATGACGTAGGAATCCACGGTACAGCCCTGGACTGGATCCAATCATTCCCCAACGTAAGAAGGCGAAGGCGCAAATTGCCAGACTTCATCTCTGATCACACGACAATCACCTGCAGACTCCCACGGGCTCATCACTGAGCCAGAGCCTATTCACAATATACATGTAGCCCCCTGTCAGACATCGTCCAACAACATGGCCTCAACATACTTTCCCATACAGACGACACCCAGCTCATCCTCTAACCCACCAAAGACCACTCCACGGTCACAATCAACTTCCTGAAAGTAATGCAACTCAGGGCAGTCTGGATGACCAACAGCTACTTGAAGCCCAACCCCGAGAAGACCTTGTCCTTGTTATCAGCCCTTCAGCATGGTACAACACCTGCTGGCTCACGGCACTCAGAAGACCACCTCTACTTGCAGACCATGCTAAAAACATCTGCATCATACTCGACTCATCACTCAACATGAACTAACAGGCCAGTGCTATCACCTACAGCTGCTTCAACACATTCTGCATCCTCAGGAACTCCTTCAAATAGATCCCCAAGGGAGACAGTCACCCACGCACTTATCACCAGCAGACTGTACAATGTTAATGCACTTCATGCTGGCATCAGCCAGTCCATACTCTGCAAACTACAGACAATACAGAACACCGCCGCCAGACTTGTCCTCGTCATCCCCTGGCACATACACATCAGCCAAAACCTACAATGACTCCACCGGCTCACAGAGGAGAAAATAGTCAGCTCTAACATCCTCATCTCATGCCTACAAATGCATACATAACAATGGACACAAATACCTCAAATAGAGAATCAACTTACACATACCCAAAAGAAAACCACAATTTACGGAACTATCACTGGCCAAAAACCCTCACATCCACAGAGCCTGAGCATGCGGACGATCCTTCTGTAACATTGCAGCCAAGACCTGGCCCAAGCTAGCTACAGGCATCAGACACGCTCCATCCATGAACACGTTCATGAATTCCCTCAAGAGCTAGCTCTTTGGCCAACAGATCTGCGCACCACCACCCCAGCGCCGCATGACCCCCATGGGTGAGTAGCACACTTACAATTCCCCTGATTGATTGTTTTTATTGTAGTGAAATATGCAATCATGGTGTCAGCTGGGGGGAAAGTTGCAATGTATAGTTTCATGTGTTGTGAAACATCATATTTCGGGTGTCATTTTTGTGCCAATCAAGCATTTCATGTTGTTATAGGTGTCGGAAATTAATTTTGCTCTAAGACTGTACATCTGTGTATGAATTTGCTGTAAGCGTGAAGATTTTGCCGCTACAGCGATCAAACGCTATACGTGAGAAAGCATTACCCCTAATAACACTATGAGCATCATGACTGAAGGGTGCCGTTACTATGGGGAATGCATTATGACTTTTTGCGTTGTAAAGGAATGCTTTATATTGATTCACTACAGAGTGAGCTTAGCGGATACAAGACATGCATGAGGTATTGAGGATATGGAAGAAACGATTTTCCCCCTCTCTGCGCAACACTTCACATATTGTGTAGTAGTGTTGGAGAGTGGGACTGCATCATGTATAACTTAGTGTACATCCATACAACGTGTTTATCTGTGTCCTGCATGATGCAGCATAGTTGAAAGTGTGAGTAGGGCTGTCCCCAGATGTTAGACCTGTCAGCCCTAGGGTGGCCTTCCCCTATATTTTTTCCCTTCCTGCCTCGTTATTGACCGCCATTTTTGCTGGACATAGAACTCTGGGCGCCTTACAGCTGCTAAACAGTGCTGAGGTGCAGGTGCTCTCTCCTAACATGGTTGCCACAGGCCCCTGCTACTGCGGTGAGGCCTCTGTCCCAATCTCCCTCGTCACCCATCACCTGAAATTCAGGTTCAAAGGATGGGGCCGGTTCATTGAAGTAAAAATCTCCAAGCGACATCGAGAGCGGCGCCCAGCGGCGCCGGAACCGAATCGAGGGTAGGATCGGGGACGGCGTCACTCGGAGGCGGCGCCGGGGGTGACACGCTAGGGGCCGGCGCCGGCGAGGTCGATCGGATCCGGAACCGGATCCAGCGCCGCAGGCGCCGAGACCGAAGTCGCCGGCTGTGCTGGGGCCGAAGCGCCCGGCGGTGTCGGGGCCGAAGCACCCGACCCGTCAGGCCCCCAGTCGAGGCCGCTGTTCCCGAAGGCGCCGCGGAACCCGACGGAGGAAGGAGCGACCTCATGGCCATGAGATAGCGCTCGATCTCCTCCGGCGTCGCGTCATGCCCAGGGACTGGAAGGTATGGGGCAGGCCGCGGCGCCAGCGACTCCGGCGGAGCCGCGTGGGCGGAGTCACCCGAACCCCCGTCCGCGTCGCGCGAGCGTCGGGTGGGGGGTCGGAAGAGCGATGACGCCTTCCCGACCTTGCATGCCTCTTACCTGAGGATCTTGAGCCCGAACCAATGCCGACTCTCTGAGCTACTCCGACTCCGACCCCGCGACTGGTCCCTCGACCTCCTCCTGAACCGGGACCTTGAACGGCACGGGCGAACTGCCGGAGCTCAAGCCACTTGCGGGACCGCTCCCATCTAGCCTTGGACGTCAGAGCCCGACAATCGGAGCAGGCTCGGTTGTGGTGGTCGGGGCCCAGACAATGAAGACACCGGTGATGGGGGTCGGTAACCGACATCAGTCAGCTGCAATCGACGCAGGGTTTGAACCCGGGCATCCCTACCGGCACCGAAGGAGTCGAACGACTCGAGAAAAACAGATCAAAAGATCAAAAAAGTTTAGTCAAAAATTGACTAAGGGGTAGAGCTTCTCTGGATCTGCGCTAGTTGGCGCGGCAAAAAGAAGAACTGACGTCAGCGCGCGAGGCCGGCATCTAAGTACTCCGGCGACGTCATTCCGGTGCTAACGACGCCGGCGACGGACGCGGAGCCGCGGACGATGCCTACCGACGCGCAGGGGTATTGCCAGCAAAAGTTTCCGGATCCAGTCTGACGCCTGGGGATATTCTAAGGTAAGGAATCTAATACTAACCTGTTTCTTTCAGATACCTGTATTGCCTATCTGAATGAGCCTGATTACCTGTAGTGAATACATGCTTGAGAATGTTCACCCGTGTTACATAGATGTTGAAGGCTGCATTGAGTTGTTGCTTAGGAAGGGTGACCTGTATTGAATATTTGCAACAGAATTGTGCCTCCATTGACCAGAGGTTACCAAAAACAGTTTACTCTGCATACTGTGAGGACCTTACGTTTCTAACCCCGACAAAAAGAAGATAAAAATACTTGTTCTCATAAATTAAGCTGGAGTGGTGCCTCCTTATTGTGAGTGCTTTACTGTGTCAGTGTGGGAGTGTGCTGCACAACTACTTCACACATAGCCTCAGGCGTGCCTACCTGCCTCGCACCAAGCTACCGTGTCGGAGTCAGTGGTCCCTGGGACCCCGGTTCTAACACCGGATATATCCAGAGCAGGTTGGGTAAACTTCAAAAACATTTACCAGGCCCTCAGCACACAGACACCTTTGCACTTTTGTGCAAGAGTGCCTATGTTGGCGATGACTTGATGAACTGCACACAGTTGCTGGGGGACACATAGGCCTGCACATGGGCATTGCACGTATTATGCAGCACTGTGTTCCAGTAGAAGTTGAGGGTGGTGTTACACACGAAGGGATAATGCCTCCCTCCTCCGATTGCTTGTACATGTCACCCTCAATCCGGGTACGTCAATGCACCATCATTTGACACTGTCAGTCCCATTTGGTTGTGACAGTACATGTACCATGCCATGCACTGTCAAGTCAGTCTCCCCAGCATGTGGTCACTGATCCATACTTTAACATATTGTTGTCTAGGTCACTCTCTGACTTCACATAGTTACAGTCCCATGTTTAAGTGATCTTGAATTACAGATGTTTTTACAGGACTTTGACATGGTCTAAAATTTCCGTTGTTGATATTTTACAGACGACATGACGCCAGCGAACAACATGCCTTCCAGATGAGGAAGGACTGCTTCAAGCACGTGAAGAAGGTGGCAAAGGATTACCGCAACATGGCCAAGAGGCACAAGGAGGAACACAAGAAAGGGACATGGAAGGCGGTGCCCGAGATTACGGCAACTGGCACACAGCCCATCCCAGGCCCCTCTGGCGTCAGTGGTGGGTTCCAGCCTGGACAGGTGTCACATCCCCCTACGGCCACACACCCCCAAGGGATAGTCCCACCTGCACCTGGTGATCAGGTGGTGCCATTTAGAGTTAGGGACAGGAAGGTGATTAAGGACAACAACGTGTTTTTGGCAGAGATGCCGCAGGAAATGGCTGATATGAGCAGATATTCAACGAACCTTAAAAACATTTGGGACTGCCATGATACCTGGAGATGTTGGACTCCATCCCCCTTGCCCCAATGTTTTAAGATATGTTATTAGGCATTGTTTGATTAGTTCTTTAAATTGTTAAGTAGTGTAGTTTTAGTGTAGGTCATAGTGTGTTTTCAAGGTAGATTTTAGATATTTATTTTTATGCAATATTTGGGGATAAGTTTCCTTTTCCTTTGGTGATATATTTTTGAATAATAAAATACAAAAAAGATATCTTTGTCTAGGTTTCATGTGTATAGCTTAGATGTCTTTGTCTAGTCGCGTGGTGTGCCTGAAGGGTTGGAGGGGGGTTGATGTCTAAGATATGTTGTTGTGTGTTTAGGATTAGTTAGGGTTGTTAGTTTAGGTAAGTCAGATTTTTCTTGTTAGTTTAGATTATAGTAGTTCTAGTGTTCAGTATTAGTTTAGGGTTGTCTATTATTTTTACAGTTCAAATTAAAGTTTTAAAATTTGTATTTCTGCTTGCACTTCTGCCAGGGATGATGTTGGGATGATGTTGGGGAGTGTGGCTTATTGGCTTGTATCCAACTCATGCCATCACTGGACAATCCATGAAATGTTTAAGTCTGGTCATGACATGTAACTTAGCATGATGTATTGTGTCAAGATACCGTAGATGTGAGCACAGTGAACTTGCATGGATGGCAGAGTGGCAAGTAGGTATTATGGCCTAGTCTAGGGACTGTTGATTGTCACGTTCTACATCTGAAGTGTGACTTACATAGTTGTACAGCACAGTGTTCCACATTTACAACACAACCTAGGGACATGGCATTGAGAGTATACATATTTTGCTAATGTTATCCATCATTGAGATGGATGTATGCGCAGGGTAACACAGCGCCAGGAGCATCTGATATGGAGGTGTGTGACGGAATCTGAGTCCATCTACATTGCACAGACCTTTGCACACTTTCTGCGTATTGCCAGTGTGTCAGCTTCCTCTGAATTATATGTTCCTGTGCATGGACGCTCAAACTCAGGTACATGCATGATTTAGTAAATGTGTGTGTCCATTGTGTAAGGCACATGGCACAACGGTCATCCTGATTCAGATAAGTAATCTGAGAGTAAGCAATACGTTTAGATTTTACGTGATGCGCAAATGACATTTATGAGTAGTAGAGTTAGATATACTGACTTCACTTCTCATCAATGCCTTTGGTGGCTCACTTAATATTTCAAAATGTGATTTTGTCACAGATAATGTTTTGGTGCGTGCACACTGTTCTGCTGCACACAAGGGGGTAAATGTTGCATTGCTCCCTGTAGTGACAGTGTCATAGCAACTTGACTCAGCTGTTCCTTTGGCATGGTCTCATAGTGATACCCCCCTTGAAATGTTGACCTTGCAACGGACTATATGCTAAATGCAGTGCACCACGCATCCCTAGACACGTTGCCCAATACGCTCACAGTGATCACAGCATGAGGTGTAAAAAGCTGTTGTGCATTGTTTGTCCACAGGAAGGGGCTGACTGACACCTTGCACTTTGGTGTGGGTTCCTATTGGCAACTCAACTTCACTGATGCCGACATTGTGGTTCCATATGTGTATGGTAGACATGTGCCCGTACATGTCTTCATCAATGTGAATATGGTGTGCACCATCTTGGGATGTGACATGCAATGCGCACCATCACAACAGGCTTCGTCTACCATGTAGAGTGTGAGTAGATATGCCAAGAGAAAATTGTTTGCAATTGTTTAATGGGACACTACCTGTGGCCTGCTACAAACTTTGACATTTTAGCACACAGGCCAATTTCCGTATTGGATGTGGGTATAGGTTGTGATATAGCTAGATTGTATTTCTTTTGCAATGAGGGCACAGATAGTGGACACATACACGGGCATCTCACTACCTATCTGTGTCAGGTAAAACACGTAAATTGTTCGTATTTCCCTTGGGGTACCTTCTGGTGGATTCATTGTCCATACACTTTTTACAAACTTCTATACTTGACAGAATGAAGACTGGACCAGTCCTTGGCCATACAACCACAAATTGCATGTATGCCCGTTAGAGGGCCAGACAGAGTCCTTTGTTGGTAACAGGTCCAAGGGAGAGGCACAGTTCAGTTCAAAAGCTGATTGCAGTGTCATTGGTAAGAAAAATATGATTTGGCAGTCCATGTGGAGGTCCAAGGTGAGTTTCGGTGGACAGTGGAAGACAGTGGAAGGTGATCTTCCGTGGCATGATACGAAGCCCAGAACCAAGAAGAAACAGGCCTTTTGGCGTCAAAGTATGCTACTGCTTTCTCCTTTGCAATAATGCACTGGCATCATCATCTTCGTCCTCTGATGTGTTTTGTGCCTCACCTGTGGGAGGTGCAGCAGTGTGAGCCACTGACACATCAGGGGGCGGAGCTGAGGATGTGGAAGCAGCAGCAGCATTCATTGACCAGACCTTGGGGTAGCAATGCAGTGATGAGCAACAGCAGGGCATGATAGATTCCAGCAACATCGCGCTGGTGTTCAGCCCTGGCAGTCGATTGTTGGGCCTGCATCTGCTCCATGCTCTCCATTATCTTACGGATGTTGGACAAATCCTGGCTGAGATTGCTGGAGCCACTCTGAGCAGACAGTTGGTGTTGTCTCAGAATTATGACTCCAGCAATGTCATCCATGGACCGTTGGAGAGCATCGAGTGGCCTGTGGGTGTCCGTGAGCTTCTGTATGTGGTCCCGGATGGGACTCAGACACCCATGTATGGCATAAAATTTGGCCGCCAGCATCTCAAACCCCACCCGCACCGGTTCAGCCATCTCCCGCTGGACCTCTAGCACACAGCGTTAGAAGGCCAGATGTGGGTTCTCGAGGTCCTGAGAGCCAGATGTGATGGGAGGTGCTTGCTGCTGGTTGGTTTGTGCAGGGGTTGGGGTTGCTGCAATGCTGCTGGGTTGCCCTGATCCTGGAGGTGGGCTGCTGAGTGGATTGCGCAGAATTTACAGTTCATCTTGATTAGTGGTGGTGTAATCGTCCTCGTCATCAGTGAAGGTTGGGCCAGTCTGCAGAGGGAGAGACACAAGCTCCTGGACAGCAATGTGATAGGGGAGATAAATTTTAACTGTGTGTTTCATGTACGATCATGCATTGTATGAGTTTACAAGCAGACTGCAGGACAGTGTACATTCTGACTGTTTATTGGGAGATGCCTATTTGTTGCGGGATAGTGATCGCTTTGAGGACATAACCGATGTGATGTTGTTGTACATTGTCATCTCACAGTTTACAGCTATGACAAAAGGATGCTTGTCCTATTTGTACCCACAAGCGGCACATGTTGTGTCCTATGTTCTTTTGTGTGAGTGATGCAGTTTCCTCCACATATTAGTCAATGTTGATGAGCTAAGATTTGTATGTGTGTGCACTGCATTGTGTGATCGTGGCACCTGCAGCATTAGTTCTACTGCCCGTTATACATTTCAGGCAGTGAGCCTTTCATTTCTGTGCATTTACAATACTGAGATGTCGCAAGCTGGGTGGAATATGGCTCTTGGTCAGAGTGTGACCTGCTCCTTTAAGGATGTGGTCCACACTCAGTCACCTCAGTCAGGTGGCCGGCACCATGTTAAGATGTTGTGCCTGCAGGCATGCTAATCATCATGCACTGTCACTTGCCTTGTCAGTGTGGCTCATGGACACGCAGCTTTGCAGGCTAATGCACATGTGCCTGTGTTTTGTGCAAGAGGATTTATGTGTGAGGAGGGTCCCCTTTGAAACACCAAGTAGGCTCTCATTGCTAATGTACACAAAGTGTGCGGCACTATGTAGTACACATGTGCATCCAGGTAGCTTTGTCTATTGTCATTGTTCTTGTGTGCATGTCGTCCATCATTGTGCATGTTCAAATAGGTGGACTTTACTGCACATACACAACCTTGCACACAACTCAGACACACGTGCACAATGTTGCAGGTGTGCTGACATTGATCATGTGCATGAGTAGGCATGCCACCACCAGTCACCTTCACAGTGCATCATCAATTTTTTCAATTTGATTTTATTTATTTTAATGCGTTTTTATATAGCGTGAACTTTACCCGAAGGTGTCAGAGCGCTTCACAATAGGAACAATAGTGAAACATGAGGAACAATTACAAGTCAGCATGTTACAAAAGCAAACGTTACGTTACATAAGGCAATAGTGACAATTGTGCATGTATCAAGAGCAAACAAAATACAAAAGGTAGCAAACGATACGTTACAGGAGGAAAAAAGTGACATGTGTGTATGTTACAAAAGCATACAAAGTACAAGTAGAGGTATAATACTGCATTAAATGGCAGATACTCAAAACACAAGAACAAATGTTATGTTACATGAGGCAATGGTGGCACTTGTGCATTTTCAAAAGCAAACAAAATAAAATACAAGAGGTAGCAAACGATACATTACGCGAGCAAAAGTGAAGTGTTCATGTTACAAAGGAGTAAGATGCGATGCATACTTGTGCAGGCAATTTGTATATGCGTGGTGATGAGGCTAGGGGGCCATTTTGCCACCCTGCCGCAACTCAAGTTAATGCACCACTTTGTATTTTCATGTGGCATTTATTTTGTGGTCTGAGGGTAAGCTTGGACTATATTGTGCTTAGTTTTCTGTGTACATTTCAGTCTGTGTGCCCGCCAATATGTGTCTTGCAATGTATTGTTTGAGTAGGGTGATATGTGTCTGTGCCACCATGTACAACGGTACCCAGGACATGATCCACAGTAATTATGCGTATGCACTGAGAGATATTTAATTGTGCATGAGTGCCATTGGGCCCATCCGCCCCGTCCCATTAAGTCCCTGGCTCTTACTCTTTTTTTTTTTCCATTTCAAAGATCTTTATTTCGGCAAGGTGCCATAAAAGAAAACAAAGATATAGAAAAGCGGTGCAGGTAGATGACAATGTAATTTACTAATAGCAAAGACACATTTGGTCAAAATTCATAAACATTAAAAACAATTGGTTACAGTTAAAAAGAAATAAATAGATTTCATAATGTCATTTAAGAACAGAGTAAAAAGGACAGTATGTGACCGTAGGGAACCAGTCCCGGCTTAAGCTCGGGCAATTAGGACCCTGCGCTTATGCCACATGGCGGCCAGAAATTTTGAAACAGCACATACAATCGGACCAGTTGTGTCGGATTTTAGTATTCTAAAAGCCTGCATACATTGGCTAAGGGCTAAATTTTTACATAACGGAACAAGCCAATAATTCCTGACCTTGTGATACCCCGGACAAAAAAATACCACGTGAAGTTCGGTTTCAGTATCACATTCGCAAGCTGGACAATTTTTCGGGGCAGAGGGTGACCACCTGCTGGTAAAAGCTAGCAACGGTAGGGTGCCATGCCGCCACTGAACATATTATTTTCTTGCTAACAGAGGGTAGATGTCATCAAGGAACTCCTCAAATAAATGGCAATCCTTGACTTGTAAAAAGGAGGCTATTGTAGAGTCAATTTGGGGATTGCATGATACAGCATTGAGTCTATCTGCACAATATAGCTCAGACGTGAGTCCCTTGCTCACTTTGCCACTGGATTCAAGCATGCCGGGCTGAAGATGGCTGGAATGCCAGAAACCGGTCCTCGGAAGCTTGTTTCCGGTCCAGGGAAGACATGGCTTGGCAGTTCGGGCTGGACTGTTCCCATGAGGCACAGGGTCAGACTGATTTGCATATAGCCATGTCTGAACTGGGGTGGCAGAGTGGGCTAAAGAACAGTGATGGATTAAAGCCAGATCTTCTGACTGGGTGTGAGTGTTTGATTGATTCAGATGCTCCGTCAATCACCACCCCCTTTTGTACCGCTTTTTGAATATAGGCACTATCTCTGCGCCCAGCCAAGTACGAGGAACCACCATGCCTCTTAGGACCGCATTAAACAGTATCTGGAAGTATGGGCCCCAGATTTTCGGCTCTTGCTTAAAGACGTCCCCCAGGCCTGGGGCTTTAACTGGGGCAAGTGTGGAAATAACGTTACAAACTTCTGGCACCGTGAACTCAATCACCTCAGGGTGCATAGTTAGTGCAGACAGGGCGACTAGGTCCTCGGTGTCATCGGTAAGTCCCTCGGTAGAGTATAAAGCCCGATAGTGCCCTTCCCAGACTTCTGGAGCTATCTTCGATTCTATAGCTGCTTTTGGCTCACTACCCCCGTTATTAATTATAGACCAAAATTTGCGAGAGTCTTTGGTTGCAAGCGCCAGAGATAGGTCGGACCATTTCTCGTAATCCCACTCTTCCTTGGCGCAGTTGGTCAAACATTTATAGTGTGCCCTCCTAGTTTTGATTGCAGATCGGTCATTCTCTTTTATAGCCTGCAGTAGCTCTGTTTTGGCCTTCCTGCATGCTGCGTTATACCATGTACGACAGGGCACCCTTTTTACCCTCCCGGACCCCCGAGGGTTAAGCAGCTCGCCCAAATTTGTCAGTAGTCCCTCATGGAGAGTCTCCAGCTTAGTTAGAAATTCATGAGATGGTGGTTGGTTAATTAATTGTGTCTAAAAATACCAAGCACTGGATACTGGGAAGTCGGACCATAATGTCTTTGCGAAATCTACAAACAAGCAACCAAACAGGTAAGATTGCTTGTGTTCCTGACACAGAAGACTGCCTTTATTGTCAGGATCTCGGATCCTGCAGCGGCAGCAGTGGCAAAAGCGACAGGCTATTGCGGTAGTATCGGCATAGGCACCGGAAGGGGGGTTAATGACCTGCCTTTCCGACAACCTTTTCTTGGTGGGGACCCTGCCATAAGAAGGTCAGCATCAAGAAAGGGCAGGGGGCCCCAAACAGGCCCCAAGGGCAATGGGATTTGTCTCTGGGGCACATGTTGTGCCCCCCATGCCAGAACTGGCATGGTGCATGGCAACAGTGGGTCCTATGTGTAAGTGGCGCTGCGCTGTGTTGGCATGTGCTTCAGGCTCTCTTTATGAGCTGAAGCATGCCACTGCAGTGCCACTACCGCTGACACACCGGCAGTCAGGTGGTAGTGTCCTCATATGGCAGTCAGGATGCTGCCGACTTGGTGTCATTCTCCTGACCGCTGTAGCTGCGGTCCGGTGGTCGGACCGCCCAACTCATAATCATGGTCTAACTGTGTATTTACTATTCCTACTCCAATCTGAAACATTTAATGTGAGGTGCTGGACAATAAAACCGTTATATAAAAAATCAGTACTCCATACTAACACAAAATTTTGGAGCTATAAAATAAAATAAAAATTACTTAAAAACACAATAACTTAAACTAAAAACTTATATATGTATGATTAAACTGTAACATATAAAACAATAAGTGTATCGCTAATAATAATGAATATATTTTCATTAGTATTTACTAATATTCCTAAACTTTGAAAAATAACAATAATACATATATATATATATTATTTATTATATCTTAAATAGACATATTTTTTATTGTCATAATTTAATTAGACAACATTTCACTTTTTGTAAGTATAAAAATTTGAACAATTCCAAAAATGTGTTTCCAAAGACATTATAATTTTCAACAATCAAAAAAACCTTACAAATAATGTAACATTTTAAAACAAATAATTAAAAAGTATTAAATATAAACACTTTAATCAAAATAAATTGACAAAATAAATTTAAATGTGAAACATTTCAAATGTTACCAAGTATTTACATTTAATATAATGTAGATGTGCATTAAAAGTAATATTACATCTTATTTAGATTTTTGTTTTATTGTAACAAAATATATTTACATAATGTGAATGTTAATTTGCATAGCATTAACATAATTAACATTACATTTAAATATTCACGGTTTAAAAATCTCCCCACCCTCATCTCCTAAAAACCAACATCCTCCTACTAAAAATAATTATATATACATATACATTTATTTACAATTAATGCAACTAAAAATAAAAATTTCAAAAATGTAATAATTATTCAAATATCTTACGAAAAACATATGTAAAACATTTTTAAACAAACAGCCAAACACACTACAGTATAATACACGTGAAAGAGCCCAAACAATATTACATACAACAATATTTTCCAAATCATATTTTATATGATATAAAAAACAGCACTTAAATCAATATTCTTACCTTTGATATTCCTATCAACTATATTTTTGACATCCTGATATTTGTTACACAATATTTTTGTATCACGATATTTTTTATTCAGTATTTTGCCAAAACACCTACTAGCCATTAGGATGCTGTCTGTAGAAGAGGGGTGCACTCTGATCTTTGGGAGGGCTTGGTAGGCATTGAGATGACAAAGATGTTAATAGTAAGCATCCATTGTATCTGATATTCCAAAGCTTTACCTGAAAACTCATTACAAGAGGCATTCCCACACCAGAATTACCCATATAGAGGCCAGCCATAATTCCGAGGTGCAGGAATATTGCTGTCTTCTCAGATAAATCCTGAAGATGCCTTTAGAAATGGGGATGTTCCAGGCAAATCGGAGTACCATTCTGCATTCCAACTGTATAGTTGTACTTGTTGGTGTTTCTCATTCAGATATATTAGCAGGTCCGCAGGTCCGGTTGGCGGCCCCTGCGAAAGTATGAAGCTTCTGTTGGCCCCCTCCGCGGTCCGGCTGAAACACAGCGTTTTTGGATCGCGCCGTGGCATTTGTTTCTCGAACCAGCAGTCAGGCGGCATGAGATGCTGCAGGCAGAAGGTTAAAGGTTGAGAGGCTGTAAGCTGCAGACAGCAGCTGAAAAGGTCTTAGAGGTGCAGGCTGTGAAGGGTGAAGAGGCACAGCATTTGAATTGCGCCACAGCTGTCAGCTTCTCTCACGGACCGGCATTGTATCAACAGGAGGTGCCAGTGGTTGAGGCGTGAATGGTGCAGAGAGTCAAGCAGGATCTCCGCGCTTACAACGCTGACTCTCTGAAACGCCGAGACTCCATTGCTGGGGGCGGGGCAATACACCGGGGTGCCCCTCAAGCGAGTACAGTAGATGCAGACAGGTTCTTAACACAAAGAACAAGCTAGTACAGAAAGGAACAAGTGGGCAAAGTGGGCTAACCCACGGCCACATTCTGTATGCTCTTACTCACCCTGTTGTTGTTCAGTCAGATCACGGTCAGCAGTGTCCTGGCCCACAACTCCAACCACCATCTCCTCCCTGATGACTCGGGAAACCTGCTCCTCCAACTCATCCAGCTCAACCTTTGGTGCTGGACTCCCACCTCTAGTCTGCATTGCTGCTTTCAGGTTGGCTGCTAATTTCTCCTTAGTCCTGCGATTAGTATCATGCCAGCGCTTTTTGCAGTCGTCTAAAGTCCTCCTCCTCTCTCCAACGGCATTCACCTTGGCCACAATGTCCTGCAAAATTCCTTTTTTTGTTGCCAATGTCACTGTGGAGGTGACAAATAGTTCTTGTTGGTGTTCAGCCACCTCCGCAATCAGGACCTCTTTTTCCTGCGAGGTTAGCGATACATATCACCATTTGTTGCTAATATCCCCCATAGTGGTCTGGGAGCACTCTCAATGTAAGGTAACCCAGATTGAGAATGTGCTATGCCATGTGCAAATAAATGCCAGTGGCACAACACGTCATTGCCTAGTCTGCCACCACTGGATTTTACTAATCCAGTATTTATGGACTGTGTCAGAACCGACAGCGAGTGGATGAATTGATGGGTGCGCTCTGGAATGCACTTCAACCGAAAACGACATCAACTCCATTTTTTCCTTTTTTCTCAGTGCCATGGTCACAGCTTGCCATAGATATATGGTTCTGATGAACCCCCTTCCCACACTTAATTGCAAATGAATAATATTTCCTGAACCCAAAATCTGTAACACTAAACGTGAATCGGTTCATGCTCATGTAACTTTCAGGCTCTTGCACAGATGATATTTTGCCAAGTCATTTTATTAAAGACGTTGATGGAATAAAGACATTTGAGCAGGAAAAAAAGTTGTGGATTGACTACGAATGACGTCCACTCAAAATTACATCAAACACAACTACTCAGGGTCGTATTTCCTGTTCTGCCAAATGTACAAGATCACTCAAAGCTCATGGGTGGTTTGGGTTGACTAAAGCATCATATCCATGGGGGAGGGTCAACGTTATTTACAAGGAACCTTTAGGTTAAGGTCAGAGGACTGCAATAAAGCCGAATAATGTGTGACGCGTTTTAACCAATCTGAGACACCCTCCTATAACTCCCAAAACTGATTTGTTTTAAAAACATAAGGTATATAGAAACTTCATAGAATAAGGGAGACACAGTTCTACCCAAAATCCCAGGAGAACATTTTCTAGATAGACAACACACATTTATTTGAATAATTTGAACCATAATTCTCTTGATTTTGTACATCAGATTGTTGACAATTCTGCTGATAAAAGTCTACATTCGACTCTGCTTAAGAAATAGTCAATGCAAAAAAATATTAATCATACATTAAAGATCAACCCAGTTGTCAGTGATCTACCATAAGAGTTCGATTTACTGGTCAATAACATAACCTTGGGACACATTTGAGCCTTAAGGCGCATACGAGCAATAAAGTTCTTGTTTGTCCTCCCACAAGAATGTTATTATTATCAATGTCTAGCCCAGTCTCTGAGAAACTGAAGAATTGCATGAAATTCTAACGATTTATTGTCAATGCCATGTGGTTTTAGTTATGGGATATATTAATTTGCCACAGAATACTCTAGATTACCTTTTTACCTTTGCATATCTACATATTTTGGAGTTCCAGCATACTTCATATTGTGAAATCACGAATTACAACAAAGGCCTTTAGAGTAGAAAGGTAAAAAAACGAGATTGGAAATAGTGTGTGTTTAATGACCGAATACAAAGATGCTAATGTGAAGAAATGGTAAAATATAATAACAGTAGCAAAAAGTCAAATGCCAGGTACCACATTAGGTGAAAAACAAGATGAGGAATTGGAACATCAACAAACAAGTAGGTGACACGACTTGTTCCTTTAAGATCCTCATAGAATCCGGAGGAGCGCCTTTGGGTAAATCAGAAGCTCTTTCCGTGTCCACAGTCAACAGCACCCACCTAAACTGATCTTCCAGGAACACTCTGCCAGGTATGGTGAGTAGCTAGCAAGGGGAGTCACACTAAATCTGTGCCCCCTCCCCCCCCCCACCCAGTCCCGTTCACTTTGGTGTTTCTATAGTCATGGCCTGACGATCAAAGGGTCCAAAAGACACCTCCACAAGGTGTGGCTTAGTTATTCCTGTATCATCAGAAAAGAGTGATCTCCTGTGTGCACAGTGAAGGGTCTCACTTCGGGGCACTGACTACAAGACTTAAAGCCAATGAAACCACTGGTGTGTCTGATTTAATGGTGTTTCAATCTTACGAGTGTAAACCCAAAAAGAAAGGCGACGCTGACCACAAATAATATAAATAGTTAAATGGTAATTTTATTTTA
Organism: Lissotriton vulgaris; assembly: GCF_964263255.1. Classification (NCBI taxonomy): domain Eukaryota; kingdom Metazoa; phylum Chordata; class Amphibia; order Caudata; family Salamandridae; genus Lissotriton; species Lissotriton vulgaris. The sequence goes on along the minus strand of NC_141694.1, from coordinate 1,282,237,979 downwards.
AAAGCAATATGTACAAAACCTTTTCAAACGCAATAAAAATGTGAAGGTCTACGAAATAATAAAAAAAAACATCAGGATAGGTGTGTGCAAGTCGCAAAACCTGTGAAGTTAATAGCCACTAAACCGATATCCCATTGCAGAAAAGTAGTAAAACAGAGAACAAACATCAAGCACGCGAGAAAACATCAGAAAGAGGCAATGTATTTTACTTGAAATGCGTTCTTGCAAGCACCTCGACACTCGCATCCGCAAGTCACACCTGTCCACTTTAAATTAAAAAATAAAATATGTTTCAGTGTCCTCCTCAATACGCACTCTGCCCTCTAGAATAAGGCTGTATCGGCCTGTGCACTTCATAATTAAGACAAACCGGGAAAAAGAGTTACAGACAACAGGTAACGGGCACAACGGCATAACACAGACATTCAAAAACATCCACCACAGTAAACTGTAGGGGGGACATTCAAATACAAGTGAAAGGTAATTTAAAAAATAAGCAGCATTTGTACGGGCCTCGAGCCAATCCAGTGCAGGGCGAGCTTCACGTTTAGCTGCCTTAGAAGAAACCTTTTTCTTTCACTCGTCTCCTCATTTAAACATGCGCGGGAACCTCCACGCGCACTGCATTAGCCGTTTGATTAGCTCCAACGAGGGGCGGCCGCTTTCCAATCGGTTTTAATAAATGACGTCCAAACTAAACATGAAAAACAAAGGGATTTGTTAATATCAGGCAATAAATGCAAAAACAAAAGTTCAGAATAAATAGTTAAAACGAAGAAAGATTCTTCATCTGGTCATTTCATTTTTATTTAAATTTTACTAATGGTTTAATTGAAAGCCGTTCAAACTCAAAATGCTTCTATTCAATTGCCCGTTAATGATTATAGAATACTTAAACCATTTTAGTTATATTCGAACATTGCACTGCACTCGCTGGTATTCATAAATGTATGTATTGTCTGCGATCGATTATTGCTATATAAAACAACAATGTGATGGTTAAACATTCTTAACCCGGACATATTCTTAACCGAACACTAAACAAGCATTTGCAATGCAATAGGTCTCACATTTGCGAGAGTTTGAGCAACATTGGCACTGTAAATTATTGATGCATTTGTAGAGCTAAGGCACTCTTGTAGGCCGACACCCTGTGATGACCTTTGACTACCATTATTTTAATGGACTTTGGTGTGTTATTTTATCCTAGCCTGAATGTACGACGTCCTGCATATGCCTTGTTTCTCTTAAAGATTTCTTTCTTGTAATCTTGCAGTCTTTCAGTGGGAGCTGTCACGGAGTAGAACAGCCTTGCCAAGAACAGAACGTGTGGGATGTGCATTTGAAAGCATGAGAGAAAGTGAGGTGTGGAAAGTACTTTTTGGTCTCGAAGTGCAGTTCTATGAGCAGTGGTGCACAAATGTGCATTGTGTTGTACATTGAGAGATGAAGTATGTGATGTTAGAAGCAGTGGTGCACAAATGTGCATTGTAGTGTACATTGGTAGTATTATTATTAGGTTCTTACTATTGGCTTTGACATGGCCACATGTCATCCTGAATTCTGACTGCCTGGCTTGAGCTTCATCTGCTTGCACAGCCACACTTGCTATTGGCTTTGACATGGCCACATGTCATCCTGAATTCTGACTCTGCCTAGCCTGAGCTTTATCTGCATGCACAGCTACACTTCAAGTTGTTGGGGAAAATCACGTTCAAGGATTGTTTTGTGAGAGATTGTTTAATTTACCCTAGAAGGCTTTCATGAGCTTCGTCAAGCTACAGGCTGGAACATGTGCGAATGTAGAGGGGACGTGGGAACTTCTTTCTGTCATGGAGTGTTTGCTTGGAAGCTGGCCATGCCTAGTAAGATTCCTTTGGTGTGGGTAGAAAGACTCTCAAACCTACTAGTGTGTATTTTGAGATTTTAAAGCGGAGGGCTGTTGACTTAGAAACCGGGATTTTGGAATCCGAAGGGACGGACGCTTCTACTTCGGTACAACGGAACTCTGGTTGCTGAGGCTCTATCCCGGCTGTTTAATCCCCCTGGTCAGGAGTTGGCTAAAATGCAGTGTTTCCACCAGGTGAAGTGTTGAGTTTTGATTATCGCCAATGTGATGTGTGGCCAGTGGCTTTGATAATTTGAGGTGTTTCTTTGTGATGTGTAAATGAGTCAGAGTGCACATCTAAATTAATTATTTGATGTATCTAGTGTATATATCTCTTGAAGGACGCCCCATATTATATTTTCTTGAGTGTTATCTCATAGTATTTTCTGCTTGTTTATTCATGGTATTATTTATGCATTTAACTGTTGTATTTGTCAAGTGTGTTATTATCGTACACACACACACACATATATATTTGCATGTTGCGCATGTGGCATCTGGGAAAGTCTTTCTGTCAGAGAGCATTGCATAAATAAACCCCAAGCCTTATTCTAAGAAGAGAGTCTTTGCATTTTGTAAAATAAAACTATTTTCTTAAGGTGTTGTTGTGCTTATGTCTCCTGCGTCGCCGTGTGTTTGAGCCACCTCGTGGGAGATTCTGTATTATCTGAAAGGCCAAGCAAGACAGCATTTAGAAAACCTGCAAGCGGTGCATAAACTCTCACAAATGTGAGACCTATTGCATTGCAAATGCTTGTTAATATCAGAGTTACTTCTTATATGTCTTACTGCATTACATTTCTACTAGCATTAAATGTACCACCATTCACTAAAGGTGAGGATCCATCGAACTTTCCAAGTGTTCTTGGTTAGAAAACCCGTGGCGTTTTCTGAAGAGAACACGTCACTAAGCTTTCGATTTTCAATCATTACTGAATTAAGGGTTTCTGGTTTGCCTGTAAACGATAAAAACAAACCATACTTCGTACCACATGATCAATCATTCACCTTTGTGCACGGCAAGCTCATTCATCTCCTTAAGTTACACTAAGGGGGTCATTAGGATCGCGGACGGACGCAGAGCAGGAGGGAACCTCCGCATGGCATGCGGAGCTCCCTCCTGTGCAATTAGGATGTGACCGCAAGGGTTGCGGTCACATCCTCTATTTTTAACATTGCAGCGGGTGGAGCTTCAAGCTGCACCCGCCGCAATGTTAAAAATGCGCGCATTGCATTTGCATGCAGTAAGAGGCAGGCATCGCGCGGTGCCTGCCGCTTTCTGCATGCAAATGCAGGGGGGTACCATAGGTACCCCCCATGTGCACCCCCCACCCCCCTTCACCTAGGGGGCCCGCAACGGGCCCCCGCAGTGAAGTTCCGTATGCTTTTCCACGGCGGAAAACCCGCAGCGGAAAAGCATAATTTACAGGCCATCCTAATATGGTGGACGGTGTCTGGAAGACACCGTCACCATATTAGAGCTTTTCCGCCGCGGTTGTAAGCCGACCGCGGCGGAAAAGCTGCGGACGGAAACCAGGACCCACCAGCCATCCTAATGTGGCGGTGGGTCTTTGGTCAGTCCGCTGCGGTTTTTCCGCATCCTCTGGGCCGGCGGTGCCTTCCGCCGGCCCCGAGGATGCGGAAAAACCGCAATCATAATGACCCCTAAGTGTCATCGGAAAACTATGCCCCCAAACAATTATACAAAACCGTCGAAGCAGCTCTATGATGTGTAGGATAGAGTTAAACATTCAGGAAAAAAACTGAATGCTAATGAGCCACTAAGGCATGTGATCATATTTTATAAGTACAGTATGAACTGTAGAGTAAGATGTAACTAGCACTACAGCAAACTACTCAGGGTAAACAGTTTCTTGAGAGAGGATACAAAATAAATTAAGATAAGAATGACCTACTAGGCGAACTAGGCTCAATTGACAGTTTTGTCTCGCAACATACGTTTCCATTAGCTCTGGCAGAGGATAAAGAGACAATTTCAACCACACCCCATGCCAAAACAGAGTACTCCAGTTAATCTAAACACTGCAGCTATTCAAATGTTATGACTAGGAAGGAAATTCCTGTAAAGCCTGCAAAGGTGCCCCACTGACGAGGTCAGACTGTGCATTAATGTATTCTGCCAAGCAGATGGGCTTGAACAAGCCAGCCAGGCCATATGCTTATCTGTCTAGCAAATCCATTGGTCATAGTGTGGGGTGAAAAATAGGGGCACTGTGGGCGGAGAATCAGAGGACAGGAATAACCTGATGACTGGATCAGTGGGCGGAGTCAGACGTGCGGCCAGAATGCACAAAACATCCCAATTTATAGTATTTGTTTGACATTTCACTGACCAGTTAAAGCTTATTATGTTATTTAATTCAACCAATGGATACACATGATTATTTAAGGTTTAATATGAGTTATTGACATTGGAAACGTATCCTACTTTGTTAATGTATTTTAATTACAAAATGTCCCAAATACGCTTAAAAGTGGAATCACCCGGGGGGGCGTGGCTAGCAGCCTAACATGGTGGCTGTGTAGCGGAGGACCTCCAAGGGCAAAGCGGCTCCGCCACATAAATCCGACCACTAATCCAACCTAAGTTTACCTCTGGAGGCGGATCCCGAGGTGGGGAACCAAGCAACACCGTCCAGAACAACTCCGGTGCCAATAAGATATCGGGAACCGGACGAAGTGCACAGGGACCGGTGGAGGCCGAGCCGCAGTACGGCAGCACCGAGCGGAAGTGCAAGGAGACCGGGAACATCAACCGGAAGTCGGCGCTGATGCCGAGGGCGGATGCGATCCTCTGAAATGCACGACCTGCAGTGAAATAGCGCTAGAGACACAATCATAACACGCGCCGCACGAGCGAAGATCCGAGTTTCTGGCCCATGCTGGACTTGCGGTAAGCGGCGGGGGCATAGATCACGCCCCGTCATCGGGGGTTTGGCGGCCGGACTTCATTGCGGGGGGGCTACACAGCGGATGAACCCACATCATAGAATTACTGCCACACACGTTGGTTTATCCCCCCCCTAGAACAATTACCAGTGACCAGGCACCACGCAGCCACGGCCTAGACGCACGCAAGAGCCCCGGAAAGAGTGTGAAAATACCCGCCCGGTAGACAGCACCGGGTGGACTGGCCAACACCCGGCAATAAAGCCGCAGGGGAGAACGCAAGACGCCCGGCTGACACACCGGTTCGTGAAGAGGCGCAGAGAGGCCTGCAGGATGACTCGGGCGCACCATTGGCAGTGTGTCTCTTTTATAGAAGATAGTGACTCAGAGAATAAAGCCCAGTATACGACACAGCCTATAAATCAATCTGGATGCAATAGAGATTGTACACCCAGTAATAAATCGGCGATAAAAGGGGAGCGCCTCCTTACTGCGAATCCACATCAGCAACCCCTAGAAACAGCAAGACTTTACCATCTCTAGAGATCCGGAACACAGTGGCACGGTGCACAGTACAGCCATAAGACACCTCAGTAACAGTCCCCCCTGCGCTGTGATATCCGCAACGACCCGGGCAGAAGTTGCCTAAGACAGGACCCGAGCAGCTGGTGGATTGAGCGTACCCTGCGCCACTAAGACGACTAATAACATGGTGGGCAGGGGACCAAGGAACACCGCGACGCAGGCAAAACTGGACAAATACGCCTACGATAAGAATAATGTGCCTCTAACAGAGGGAAGCACCTCCACAGGAAAAGGCCCGGAGAGTGAGGGAGCCAAGAAGGTGACGTTAGAGGACATAATGAAGACGCTATCCAATGTGCAGACGACGGTGGGATCGATCTCCACAGATGTTAGCTTATTGCAAGCAGACTTTCATAAGATGACGGAGCGGGTAGCGCAAGTAGAGGTGGTCACGAAATCACTGGTAGAAGACACCTCAGAGCTACAGCTGTAAATGAAACGTATGGTAGCCACAAATAAACAGCTTCAAGAGAAATTGGACATCAGGAAGGGCGCTCGAGGCGTAACAACGTGCGAATCCTGGGAGTGCCGGAATTGGAGGGCAAACGAGCGATGGACCTATATGTCAAAGAACTAATCAAGACCAGGCTGCAGACCAAAGGACTGTCACATTTTTTCTCAGTGGAGAGGGCGCACAGGGTCCCCGGCGGTGCACCGAAGCCGGGTGCCGCGCAACGACCGGTGTTGGCCAGACTGTTCAATTTTAGGGATAGGGACGCCATACTTCAAGCTGCATGGATATCGCCACCAATCAAGATACAAAACTCCCCAGTTACCTTCTTTCCAGACTACAAAGCCGAAGTGGCCCGTCGTTGGAAAACCTTCACAGAGGTCAAGAAAGCCGTACGAGCAAAGGAGCTGCCATACTCGATGTTATTCCCGGCGAGACTAAGAGTAGTTGACAACCACAAATTATGGTTTTTCGACACTCCTGAGGCAGCACAAGAATGGCTGGAGGGCTGGCGTCAGGTGGAAGAACTTCATCGCACTGGCACAGGTCATCGAAACCAACGGAGCGAAGTCCTCGCAGGATCACATCAGGATTCAAGCAAGCCGGGCCGAAGACGGCTGAAATGCCAGAAACCGGTCCCCGGAAGCTTGTTTCCTTCCCAGTATAAGAATTGGCTTGGTAGTTTGGTCTGCCCTGTTCCCATGATGCACTGGGCCAGGGACAGACTAATTTGCATGTGGCCAGGTTCTGAGCTGGGATGGTGCAGTGAGCTAAAAAACGGTGATGGATCAAGCCCTGATCTTTGGACTGGGTAGGAGTGTTCTGCTTAATTCAGATACTCTGTCCATCACCACCCCCTTTTCTGAATCGTTTTGTCCACCATAAGCGTGGAAGGGTATACTCAGATGTGAGTCCCTTGCTCACTGCACCATCAGGATTCAAGCAAGCCGGGCCGAAGACGGCTGAAATGCCAGAAACCGGTCCCCGGAAGCTTGTTTCCTTCCCAGTATAAGAATTGGCTTGGTAGTTTGGTCTGCCCTGTTCCCATGATGCACTGGGCCAGGGACAGACTAATTTGCATGTGGCCAGGTTCTGAGCTGGGATGGTGCAGTGAGCTAAAAAACGGTGATGGATCAAGCCCTGATCTTTGGACTGGGTAGGAGTGTTCTGCTTAATTCAGATACTCTGTCCATCACCACCCCCTTTTCTGAATCGTTTTGTCCACCATAAGCGTGGAAGGGTATACTCAGATGTGAGTCCCTTGCTCACTGCACCATCAGGATTCAAGCAAGCCGGGCCGAAGACGGCTGAAATGCCAGAAACCGGTCCCCGGAAGCTTGTTTCCTTCCCAGTATAAGAATTGGCTTGGTAGTTTGGTCTGCCCTGTTACCATGATGCACTGGGCCAGGGACAGACTAATTTGCATGTGGCCATGTTCTGAGCTGGGATGGTGCAGTGAGCTAAAAAACGGTGATGGATCAAGCCCTGATCTTTGGACTGGGTAGGAGTGTTCTGCTTAATTCAGATACTCTGTCCATCACCACCCCCTTTTCTGAATCGTTTTGTCCACCATAAGCGTGGAAGGGTATACTCAGATGTGAGTCCCTTGCTCACTGCACCATCAGGATTCAAGCAAGCCGGGCCGAAGACGGCTGAAATGCCAGGAACCGGTCCCCGGAAGCTTGTTTCCTTCCCAGTATAAGAATTGGCTTGGTAGTTTGGTCTGCCCTGTTTCCATGATGCACTGGGCCAGGGACAGACTAATTTGCATGTGGCCAGGTTCTGAGCTGGGATGGTGCAGTGAGCTAAAAAACGTGATGGATCAAGCCCTGATCTTTGGACTGGGTAGGAGTGTTCTGCTTAATTCAGATACTCTGTCCATCACCACCCCCTTTTCTGAATCGTTTTGTCCACCATAAGCGTGGAAGGGTATACTCAGATGTGAGTCCCTTGCTCACTGCACCATCAGGATTCAAGCAAGCCGGGCCGAAGACGGCTGAAATGCCAGAAACCTGTCCCCGGAAGCTTGTTTCCTTCCCAGTATAAGAATTGGCTTGGTAGTTTGGTCTGCCCTGTTCCCATGATGCACTGGGCCAGGGACAGACTAATTTGCATGTGGCCAGGTTCTGAGCTGGGATGGTGCAGTGAGCTAAAAAACGGTGATGGATCAAGCCCTGATCTTTGGACTGGGTAGGAGTGTTCTGCTTAATTCAGATACTCTGTCCATCACCACCCCCTTTTCTGAATCGTTTTGTCCACCATAAGCGTGGAAGGGTATACTCAGATGTGAGTCCCTTGCTCACTGCACCATCAGGATTCAAGCAAGCCGGGCCGAAGACGGCTGAAATGCCAGGAACCGGTCCCCGGAAGCTTGTTTCCTTCCCAGTATAAGAATTGGCTTGGTAGTTTGGTCTGCCGTTCCCATGATGCACTGGGCCAGGGACAGACTAATTTGCATGTGGCCAGGTTCTGAGCTGGGATGGTGCAGTGAGCTAAAAAACGTGATGGATCAAGCCCTGATCTTTGGACTGGGTAGGAGTGTTCTGCTTAATTCAGATACTCTGTCCATCACCACCCCCTTTTCTGACTCGCAGGATCACAGACGCCGAACAGAGACACTCTGGGCAACCCATCAGAGATGGGAGTGGAAGATGACGAACACCAGTCGGATTCCTGAAGGACCGGCTAACTCAGATGCAATAACGGTCATACACTATGAGGGGCGTGCTGCCCTTGGACCCTGACCAGGGAAAAGCTACGGAGGGCGGATGGGGCCACAGCCACCACAGAACTCCTTTACCCCCACAAGCAAGTACAATGGGTTGGGACAGGAATAAGCACTCTGCTAAATTGGGGAGGCGGGTGGTTTTATGTCCGTGGAGCAGGGAAGCAGGGAGGTGGGTTGGGGAGGGGGATTTAATTGTTATTGTTCAAGTTTTGCACGTTACAACAGAATACGACGCAACGTTCACACCCACCACTAAACAGGGCCACAGATGTATCGCACTGATGATGGAAGCATGGCTGGGCACATTCAAATCACCTCACTATGGCACAGCACCAGCAGTCTGCCGCCTGTAATGGCATAATGCAGAAAACCACGGTTCCACCCCTAAGGATATTGACCTGGAACGTACGAGGCTTGGGAGATAAAATCAAAAGGGGGCTGGTGCTACAGGCTCCCAAGCGGCAAGGCCCAACATTGGTTTTACTACAAGAGACACATCTCACAGGGAGGGCATGCCAGGCACTAGACCAACGAGGCTACAAAATGATAACACACTCAGAATTTACCTCAGGCTCCAGAGGGACGGGTATTTTGATAAAGAAGACCTCCCCGTTCATTCCTCTACAGCACAAGATAGATGATCAAGGACGTTTTCCAGCGGTGCATGGGCAGTGGGAGGGCAGGCTTCTAAACGTAGTATCAGTTTATATACCACCAGCGCTTCAAACAGTGGCCCTGCCGGAATTGGGAGAATTTCTACTGAGTCTCCCGGCGGGAGACACCATCATTGAGGGAGACTTCAACTCAGTGGTGGACACAGTACTAGATAAATTCCTGGTGCAAACTCGCGCATCCGGTCCTTCCAGTTTCCAGGGTTTCTTAGAAGCTTTGGGCCTGGCCGATTTTTGGAGGCATAGACACCCCACCACGAAGCAATACACTTATCACTCGACAGTACATAATAGTTTGTCTAGAATAGACTATTTCTTGATGCTTGGAAACGGTATGCGCAATGTAGACACCATAGATATACTACCATGGGGAATATCCGACCATTCGCCGATAATATTGACACTCTCCAGCCAAGAGAAGACACGTAAGAGGATATATCCCATATATCCGAACTTTCTGAAGATCCCCAAAATTAAGAAAGAACTCAAGAAAGCAACTAAATTCTATTTTGACGAAAATGACAGATCAGTAGCCTCTCCCTCGATTCTTTGGGAAGCATACAAAACGGTCCTGCGGGGGCAAGCAATGGCTTCCATTTCGGGGCACTAAAAGGAACAACAAAGGGAACTCTTGGAGTTGGAACTGGCCTTGCATACAGCGAATATAGCCCATATGGCGGCTGCCACGGGCAGAATCAGCACACACTTTACAGCTACACCAGCAGCAGTATAGGGAACATCTCAGACTGCAGGTACTTGATAATATCTCGGCTACAACCCATAGAATATACGATATGGGAGATAAGTTCGGGAAAATGTTAGCCTGGTTAGATAAAAAGGGAGGGAGCAATAGAGGCATACAGCAATTATACACTAATGAGGGACAAATTATGACACACCCCGAGGAAATTGTAAATGCGTTGGCAGATCACTACGAAAGGGTATATACCCCGGATAGAGAGGTCACGGAAGGTACAGCCTTAGACTCACTCAGTCACATCGTGATCCAGATGCTCACACAGACAGCGGTCCAAGATTTAGAAGCAGACCTCGCTATCGATGAAGTACAACTGGCGATAAATGCGATACAATCCGGGAAAGCCCTGGGCCCCAATGTGATCCCTATAGAGTGGTACAAACTCATGTCTGATACACTTAGCCCGCCACTGCTGGCTACGTACACGGAGAGTCCACGAAAGCTGAGCTCCCACTGGATCAACGGACAGCGACAATAGTGGCGATTCCGAAACCTGGTAAGCCGCCGACAGACTGCGCATCCTACCGCCCAATCTCTCTTCTTAATGCAGAAGCAAAAATCCTCGTGAAAATTTTAGCCACTAGACTGATGACACATCTCCCAATACTGATACATCCTGATGAATCCCATTTTATGCCGCATAGGAGCACCGCTTTCAATCTCAGACGTGTACATGGGGTGTTAGCACGAGCTCCTTTGTTGGTGGAACCGGCCGTGATCCTTTCACTGGATGCCAGAATGGCGTTCGTTATGGTGGAATGGGGCCACCTCTTCGCAGTCCTGTCCCACATGGGATTTGGCCCCAAGTTCATAGCTTGGATACGCCTTTTATAAGCCGACCCAGTCGCCCACATTGCAGCCAATGGCCACATCTCACATACAATCCAGCTGGCACGAGGGACCCGGCAGGGCTGTCCCCTTTCACCCTTATTATTTGCTCTAGCCTTGGAACCACTGGCAACACTGATCAGAACAACGCCATTATTGAAGGGGATTATCTGGAAGGAAGGATGGGAGGATTGCGTATCACTTTAAGCTGACGATATGTTGGTGTATTTGACGGATCCGGAAAGGGGTATACCAGCACTCCTCGCACTCTGTGATGCTTACGGGAAAACGTCGGGATACACTCTGAATTGGTCGAAGTCCATATTGTACGTTCTGCAATGACCACCGCCCTCACTCACGGTGGACTGCCTGCTTGTGCTAGCCACGACCTCCTTCAAATACCTTGGTATATATATCACTGACAATCAGATGGAATTCTTTGAAAAAAATCTAAAACCACCCCTGGACCGGCTGCGAATCGATGTGAGGCATTGGGCGTTACTACCACTAACGCTCCTCGGTAGAGCAGCGCTCTACAAGATGATGGCTCTCCCAAGATTTCTTTACGCCTTAGAGACCACCCCCTACCCATTCTCGCCACGGTACTTTCAGCAAGTAACAGCATTGGTGTCCAATCTACTGCGGGGTAACCGACCGGCACGCATTGCCCATATCAAATTAAACAGAACTTGGTACGAGGGGGGGATTGCACTGCCTAACCTACAACTGTATTATTGGGCTGCCAAGCTCAAAATTGTCAACCAGTGGATTCATATGCCTCGGGATGACCCAGCCTACAGGGCTGACAGGGCACAATTAGGCGCAGATAGCATGCTCTCAGTGCTCTACAAAAGAGGCCAAGTGGCAAGGTTGATGGGGCCTACGAAGCATACGGCCACGATTTGGCATGCAGCACGGGCAAAATTGGGCTGGAAAGGAACAATCACTAAGCTCACCCCACTCTGGGACACCAAGGCATTAGGACACCTGAGAAGAAGTAAGGGATTTGCGCAATGGGATAGCATAGGAATATCTAAGGTGGGAGACTTATGGGACACGGGGACAGTAATCCCATTCACCCTGCTCCAGTAACAATAGGAGCTGGGACCGAACTAAACGTATAGATATGTGTAAATCAGACACGCATTGCTACCGGCAATCCCGACAGACACAGAAGTCACGGAATCTTCTCCGTTAGAAGATAGATTACTCACTGACTACATGCAGCATAGCGCCACTTCACTTACCTACAAAAAACTAATAAATAACTTATCAGATCCTACACTAAAATTACGCGAGAGGTGGGCGGAGGAACTGGGTGATATGGATGATACGGAATGGAAGGAGGCACTGGCATCCCCAAGGGAGGTGGGCATTTCGGCTAGGTTCAGACTTGTACAGCTAAAAATCTTACATCGAATGTACTACACTAGAACCACACTACACAAGCTGCACAGAGCTCCGCATCCCTACTGCCTTCGGGGCTGTGGTGAAGAAGGTACACTACTCCATACCCTCTGGGACTGTCCACTCATAGCCAACTACTGGCACCAAGTAATGTCACAAACACTAAAGATCTTGTTACTGCCAGAGCCACGTAAATGTATCTTGAACATTTGGGATCTGAATGATTTAACCAGATATGGACAAATATGGGGAATATTAGCCATCATGGTAGCAAAGCGAGACATAGCACAAAAGTGGGGCGCTTCAGAACTACCCACCTTAGCGCAATGGAGTAAGAACATGGACATGTTAATGTTGACAGAACGAGCAATATATGCAGCTAGGGCTTGCCCTCGTAAATGGAACAAAGTTTGGACTTTTTGGAATGTATATATGTGGGACATATGCGTCCCGTTACCAGAAGAAGATGATGCCAGCTCCGACGAAGAGGAAGATGGGGAGTGGGAGTGACACCGATGAGCTACTGACCACGGTACAATGCACGATGCGATACCACACATGACAATGTAATTTTGAACTATGATTGTGTACAACTGTATATCTAAGTCTTCATAGAACTAATGTCGTATTGAATGTCAACTTGTAAGTTTGTTACACTGAAAAATAATAAAAATTGTTTAAAAAAAAAATGAAAGCACAAGCCATTTGAACTGCTCTTGTGGAAAAAATAGAGGAGAAGTGCTGACAACAGAGACTCCATGGCTCGGAGACAAACATAAATACCAAAATATCCTAGTTTGCAAATGTTTTCTATATAATTATGGCTCTGTCAAATTTGACACATAAAATTGTCAGTTTATTAGGTAACGCAATATCCGCTACATAATCTGTTTGTAGCTCAAACGGATCAAAAGTTTTAAAAACATCTGACTTGTGCTACTGAGAAGTGGACAGCCCTTCGCAAAGGTTGACTGATCACCTTTCTCACTGCTGTATTTGCATGTTACACGGATACTAATATGGCAAAATCTTTCCAGAGACAATTATTTTGACATTTTACACATGCTAAAAAAGTATCATAAAATATAGTGCATTACGCTGCAGCCTTTTGTTTGCTGCATGTGTTGATTAAATTATGCAGCAAAGGAGGATAACATTATGTTGCAAATTCCAGTGGCCCCCAAGCAGGCAGCACATGTTAAAAGTGCTTGTGCATGAAGCAGAGAGACTATGAGGTTTGCAAACTTAGTCTGGTGTGCGTGCAAATCCTACATTGCTGATCCCTGGTGAGTTGCAGCTACTACTGCTGAAACAAGGCCAATGGAGGTACCAATGGGTGAAGCGGTCTGGTCTCAAGGGCAAGGCCGGCTTTGGCGCTGGTGGCGCCCTTTGCAACAATGTTTCTTTGTTCCTCTGCACTTGATGCAATGAGTGACACGTCAAGCCCTCTTCACCGCTCCCCTTTGTGCAGTTCTTCAATTTTCAAAAGAACAATCAAAACCCTGTTTCCCTAGTCTCAAACTTCTTCAAATTCAGCCGCAGATCTTTCCAGGTTGCCTAGCTTCTGCTTCTTTATGAGGTGTGAAAACACAACAGGAGGTTGAGGAGGAGAAATCGAAAGTAAGCTTGACAACTCTGGACTCCAGACTGCACCCAATGGAGGGAAAGATCTCTATGGAGAGCAGGGTGTGAAGAAAGAAGCCTGGCACCAGCAGTCTAGTGACAAAAGGAGTGGAATTGAAAGTCGAACAAGAGGGACACCGTTACATTGTGCATGGCCTCCAGGCAACGTGCCAAAACACAGAAGAGCAAAGAATAAACACAAGCATTTGCAACGCAATAGCTCAAACTCAGGTAAATGCAAATTTCTTTTTTTTGTAAAAGCACCCCATTGCTGTGCTTTCAAGTTAATGGAGGCCGCCCCCTTTTCTTTAGACAAACCATGTCTAATGGCGGCCCACCCCTTTCTTTAAAGTGAAAGCACGGTATGGGGGCGCTTTTACCCCAAAGAAAAGCATTTCTTTGTCAATACAAGCAAATGCTTTCTTTTCTAAAACCGCCCCATGCTGAGGTTTCACTTTAAAGAAAGGTCAGTCGCTGCTTTCCAAGTTAGGAATTGCAATTCACATTTATGTAACGGTTCAAAGGGAGGTCCCATTAACCGTGTGAGAACAATGATTAAGTTCCACACCGGTGAAGGTGGTGTTCTGGGAGGGATTATTCTTTTGAGTCCTTCCATAAAAGCCTTTATGGCAGGCACTCTAAAAAGAGATAGATGTTATCTATTTTGTAGGTATGCTGCAATGGCAGCAAGGTGCAGTCTGATAGACTTGTACGCTAAATTACATCCTTTAAGGTGTAATAGGTATCATATGATGTGTTGAATAGACACATCTAAAGGATTTATGTGGTTGTTTTGACAGTATATTACAAACCGATTCCACTTAGCTGCAAAACATGCTCTAGTTGTGGGACGACTAGCTTCTTTAATGACGTTCATACAGTCTGAAGGGAGGTTAAGGTAACTAACTCTATGACTTAAGGAGCCAGATCGCTAGGTTGAGCTGAGCTGGGTCCGGGTGTCTGATCTCTCTATGGTTCTGCGTTAATAAGCGTGGAGATAGGCATAGTTTTTGGTGTGGTGCCACAGAAAGTTGCAGCAGCGTGGTGTACCACTGTTGTCTGGCCCAAGTTGGAGCAACTAGAATGAGTCTTAGGGAATGTTGCTGTAGTTTGCATACCACTAACGGAAGTAGTGGGAGAGGTGGAATAGCGTACGCACATTTTCCGGACCAGTTCATCCATATCGCATTGCCTTTGGACAGCGGGTGTGGATATCTGGCGGGGAAGCTTGGGCATTTTGCGTTTTCGTGTGTAGCGAAGAGGTCTATCTGAGGTTGTCCCCACAGTTTAAAGAATGGTTGAAGAACTAGTGGATGAAGTTCCCATTCGTGGATCTGCTGTGTCTGTCGACTTAACAGATCTGCTATGGTGTTTTGTACTCGTGGAACATGTTGGGCTAAGAGAAAGATCTTTAGTGGTATAGCCCATCTCCATATCTGCTGCTCTAACTGAGAGAGCTGTAGTGAGTGTGTTCCCCCTTGCTTGTTTATGTAGTACATGGCTGTCATATTGTCTGTGCGGACTAAGACACCTTTGCCTGATACTTGCTTTTGGAATGCTTTTATGGCTAGAAATACAGCTATTAACTCCAGGTGGTTGATGTGGAGTGACTTTTGTTGTGGTGTCCACCTGCCTTGCATGGTGTGATGCAGTAGGTGAGCTCCCCAGCCGGAGAGCGATGTGTCCACTGTTATGACTATTTGAGGAACTGGCTCTAGGAACGGTCAGCCTTTTGAAAGGTTTTTGGTGCTCCACTATTGCAGAGAGCGATGAGTCGGACTGTCTACTAACACTAGGTCTGTTAATTGACCGTGAGCCTGGTTCCATTGGCGTATTAAGCACTCTTGAAGTGGACGCATTTGTAGTCATGCATGAGGTACTATAAATATACAAGGTGCCATCATTCCTATGAGCTGCATGAACACTCGAGCTGGAAGAGAGTGTTGCGGTTTGAATTTTGTTAGGATAGTTTGTACACTTGTTATCCTGGTTGGAGAGGGATAGGCTAGTGCTAATTCGGTGTTTATTATGGCACCGAGACATTGTTGTACATGGGGCGGTTGCAGATGGGACTTGGTGTGATTTACTGTGAATCGAAAGTCATGGAGTAGTTGAATTGTGGCGTGAGTGTGTTGTACTGTATGAGCTGGCTTTTATGAGCCAGTCGTCTAGATATGGGAAGAAATGAATATGCTGTCTTCTTAGGTGTGCTGCTACTACTGCTAGGCATTTGGTAAACACCCTTGCTTCTGTTGTGACTCCGAATGGGAGTACTTTGAATTGGTAGTGTTGAGCGCCTAGTAAAAATCTGAGATATTTTCTGTGCGCTGTGTGGATAGGAATGTGGAAGTAGGCATCCTTGAGATCTATAGTGGCAAGGAAGTCGTTTTGTAAAAGGAGTGGAAGGACCTGCTGGAGTGTGACCATATGAAAGTGGTCTGATTGTATGTACAGGTTTATGGGTCTGCGGTCTAGAATAGGCCTCAGAGATCCGTCATTCTTTGGAATTAAAAAATACAGGGAGTATACTCCTTTGTTCTGCTGATGCAGTGGAACTATTTCTATAGCATTTTCTCTGCAGGAGGGATATTACCTCCTGTCTGAGCGGTATCAAATGTTCTTGTGACATTGGACGCAGTTTGGATGTATGTTTGGGGGGGTAGATGTTAGTTTGAGACAGTAACCTGGCTGGATTATTTTTTTGCATCCACCTGTCTGATGTGATGTTTTTCCAGGCTGACAGGCATTTTTGTAGCCTTCCCCGACAGGAGTGGAATACGGCGGGGGACGGGGAGGGAAGTCATTGGGCAGGGGTGGAGGCAGAGCGGAAGTTGTTGTTTTTACCTCTGCCATTATTGTTGTTACCTCTGTAACTGCCTCTTTGGTAGCCCCTACTATAGGTGGATTGTGTGGGGGCTTTGTAAGTAGAGGGTGTGTCTGAAGAGCATCCCCTGGTGGCGCCCCTGTAAGATGAGCGGCGAAATGAGCGTCTGGGAGCCTACGACTGCAAGGCTCCCATAGATTTGGCTGTATCAGTATCCTTTTTCCTCTTTTCAAGGGATAAGTCCACATTAGGTCCGAATAAGTGTCGCTCATCAAAGGGCTGGTTAAGTATGGCACTTTGGACTTCAGGCTTGAACTCTGAAATGCGTAGGGTCAGGTGAGCCTGGAGGAATAGACTGATCTGGTGGCTCACTATCTGCACCACCCCCTGTGTCATCAGAGCTATCATCCCTGTTGTCATCATCTGCTATGGGAGAAGGTGCAGGTGAGTGCTGTGGTAGGGGAGGATTGTTATCAAACAGGGGTTGACCCAGTTTAGTCAAAGGACCTGGGTATTCGATAATATAGAAAACAGTTGGTCCTCGACATATATTCAACATATAAAACAATTATTGCATTTGGTTAAGTTAATTTTCGTCAAACCCAGACTAAATCTGTATTGTTGGTTAAATAGGTAATACTAGCCCACATTGTCAAGATATCATACAGAAAGCACCAAGAACCTTAGGATTTGAAAAGAATCCAATCGGATTGACTTGTTTAATATACAATTCAACAAAGTTTAGAATTTAGCATATCTTTATACACATATTTACATTAATAATAAACAAAGGTATATTCCTACAATAAAAGAGAAAACGTGCACAGAGAAAGATCAAAGTATGTGCTCAAGTGAATGATCAAGGGGATCAGAGAAACAAAGTGTAGATTATTTATATTCCATAACGCGAAGTGGAACTGGCAAGCCGATTGGATTCTTTTCAAATCCTAAGGTTCTTGGTGCTTTCTGTATGATATTTTGACAATGTGGGCTAGTATTACCTATTTAACCAACAATACAGATTTAGTCTGGGTTTGACGAAAATTAACTTAACCAAATGCAATAATTGTTTTATATGTTGAATATATGTCGAGGACCAACTGTTTTCTATATTGTGGTAGGGGAGGAGGCGGTGATGGAATATGAGGAGGAGGAGAAAGAGGAGGAGGAGAAGGAATCCTTAGAGGAGAGGTAGCAATGTCCTTCTTTGGCTGAGGAGCAGGTGTAGGCATGTCCAGTTATCATTTTATTTAACTAAGAGTTAGTCGACCAGTGTTTGGATCCTTAACCAGAGTCTTTTGTGCAGGGTCTGGATGAAATAAGTCCTCTGCGGGAGGCACATCCTTCGGTGCGGAGGGATTTTTTGGCACCGAGCTGTGAGCTTCTTTTGGGTTTAAAGGTTGTTGTTTGGCAGTGTCTTTAGCCTGGGAAGTATGTGCCTTTTTCGGCTCCGATGATTTTTTCGGTTCCGATGATTTTTTCGCCTCCAATGGGTTTTTCGGATCCGATGATTTCTTTGACTCCAAAGCGGGTTTGCTTGGGTCCGAGTGTGGTTTTGGTGCCAAGGAGCTAACACTAGGTTTGGCGCTGATTGTTTCGATGCCATCTTTTTCGGTGCCGGTAGATGTGCGCCGGTACCGTGGGCAGGCTGACTCGGGCCCAAGTCGCCTGAAGGCTTAGTGGGCTTCTTAGCCGAGCTCGAAGGCGGGGCATTGGAAGCAGTGTCTCGGTGTGCACCCGAGAATGAGGGTGTGACCGAAGCCTTTTTTGAATGTGTCGTTCTTACTTACGACTCTCTGTGCCGGCGTGATGTCCTCGACTTCGGAATCTTCGTCCTCGGAGTTGCTGTTGACGCCATGTTGTTGTTCTGGGATGTCGACGCCCTCTTGGAAGATGTCGTCTGGAATCGAAGCTGATGACCAAGCCATTGTTCTCCTAGCTCTTCGGTCCCGGATCATCTTCTTGGCGCGGAAAGAGGCACCAGCGGAACAGTCTCTGGCCTCGTGCTCCGGTGAGAGGCAAAGGTTACATACCTCATGTAGATCGGTGTGGGGAAACTTCGACCCACATTGAGGACACCTCTTAAAAGGCATCCATTCCATGGGCTAGAAGTTGACGCCTAGGTAGGCCCGAAGGCCTTCGTCGACGACCGGAATCGAAGACGTTGAAGTTGAAGAGTAGCGTCGACTGGAAAACGCGTTTGAAACAATACCATCGAAGCTGGTGAGGATTGCGCGCCAAAGGAAATCGGTTTCAACACGGAGCGCTGGAAACACATCCGAGCCCGGTGGCGGAAAAAACAATCTGGGGATGGAGCTGATGCCCATGCGCAGTATGATCCAAAGGAGGAGTCACCTATCCTGTGACTTCCAAAGACTTTCTAGAACAAAAACAAACTACAAACATCCGGGCACAACACTAGGTGGCCATCTATGCAGAATGTGTAATCTGCAGCTCATATGCCTCGAACATAAAATGTTTAAATAGAAAGAAAATATGCTATCGCCACAGGCGTGTCGTGCTGTAAATTAAAAAAATAAAGCGTTGGGAGAGAGTCTGCCCTGCCCGCCGTAGTCTAGGAAGAACGAATACGGACTCCAATTAACTGGTTCATTTTCGATATATTCAACAGTTACACCACCATGACGCGTTTCAGCCTGAACAGGGCTCGATTACATCACCGGGCTGCAGAGGTGCTTCACATATTTAAAGTGACAGGTACTTAAACATGTGGTAAGATATAAATAGATAGCAAAGAGAGACTGATATGTACGATCTCACATGAAACAATAAATATAACATTGGTATTAATTTAAATTTCACTCGATAATACCATAGTACAATGGATACTCCAACAATTTTAATATTTATTTTAAATATGTCAAATATACATTAATTGATTAAAAATGTCATCATTGGTAATCATGGAATATCAATACATCATGATTTTAATGGTGAATGTAGTAGTACCCGGGGGGCTTTGCATTTTGCCCCTAGCCATAACTACTGCCAACACAGCAAAGTTATTATTTTTTGTTTAACCTTAGCTGAACAATATAGCCCAAGTGGGCCTAAATTATTGCTCCTGTCTTCATCTGCTATTATTAAAGTGCTGTAGCACTACAAAACCATAAGTGCCGACCTAGTACAAACTTTGTTCATTAGTGATGAATTCAATGTTGTGTTGAGTTAAAATATGGGACTAAGCCTGTTACAGACATGAGATAAGGAACTTAGGGTTAATCAGTTACACACATTTAATTAAAGACAAGTATAGAAATCCTCACTGGAATTCAGCTCCTGACGGGTTTTGGTGTCGAGCTCTATAATATAAAGTTTTTCAAGTTTTCTTAGTAGCAAATCCAAGACTAGGGGGAAATCATGCGGCTGCACTGAGACTAACACATAGTATCTGAGATCTTCTAAATTGTGGTTATGTATTTCTATAAAATGACGTGTAACCGGGTAAGATGAGTCAGAATTGGCGATTGCCCTGATGTGTTAAATTGTTTAGCTTTAACTGTATTATGCTATTGGTGTATTTTGGGACACCATCTGCCATAGCCTTATAGTAAAGGTCACCTATCGACTACAGCACTACTTTGCCATCCACTAGAATGACACGACAAGCATGGCTCTAGGCCTACCACTGTAGCCGGGCTGTTGCAGTTTTAAAACTGCAACCCGGCCTTTAAAAATATACAATTTTTGACAGCAATGACTTTTTAATACTTAAAAGGAAGGTTTTCTCCTATGTAGGGCTTGTATCCCACAAGGTTGGGTGTATGGTAATTAATAGGAGGACATGTAGAAAGATAAAGTTTCGCTGTAGGAAAGCTGGCTGGCCCATAGAGCACCACTGGGAAGCAATATTATCCATCTCAGGATAGTTACCAGCTAGAAAAAATATCTATTAAAAGCGCAACTCAATGGCGAAGTCAGATTTTTAGTAAATATGAAGGGCAACAGACTTGAAAAATGTACCTTGTCCCTGCCTGAAGCTCCTGGAAGATAATTCAACTGTCACACAGCTGTGGTGCGAAAACAACTCCCCGCACCCAGACTGTTGTTTTTGCGCTGGGGCAGTTTTGTTCCTCTAGCAGAAAGACCAGTTGGGCAGCACCAAGGAAGTTAATTTTCTTCAAAGGGGTCTACCCTGTCACAAGCCGATTGGTATGACGAAAAGAGAGGCCTGTGCTGAAGTCATCTGAAGTCAGGCAGGCACAAAACAGAGGTGGGTGGGGGGAGTTGCCTCCATAACCTTCTTTTGAAGGTCGGGTCTGGAAGAACATTGTCCCTGTTAAGTTTGAATCCTATTAAGTGAAATCTACTCCAAGCCTCAGTTCGGATGTAGAATTGGCAGTCTCTTTATGCTCCTCTTGGATCAAGGCCACGGTTGACTCCCAAGCCCCCAATAAATTGATCACCCAAAGACGAAAAATCCTTTCAGAACCTTAGTTCATAGACAAGTTTAGTCTGTAAAAACAGCTTTGCAGAAGTAAAGAACGACAGTGGAGATCTAAATATGATCTAGTCAACAGGGTACTCACTATTTTGGAAGAGAAAAAGAAAAATTTTACTGAAAAAAGTGAATAAAGAGCTATTCTGTACAGTGAAATGTTTAGCAAAAACACTAGAACCCATATGCAATAATGGTGGCCAGATCTTCTGCAATGTCGCAGCTAAGTTCTTTAAGGCAAAAGAATTGAATACAACTCTCAAAAGTTGCCAAGACATTAAACGATGGGATACCTTTTCCCTTCTGAGTTTAGAACAGGTACACAAGCTAGTACTTTCAACTACTTCGGTTCACCGCTAGATCCATGCCCACCCAGAATAGTTCACCTGGCACCAAAAATTATCAGCGAGCAGCTGACTATTTTGTTCAATGAAATTATTGTTATAGGCCATTTTCCGGAGAATTGGAAGATGGCCTCTATAGTTCCTCTACTAACAAAACCAAATCTGGATGTGCAGGAACCCAGTAGCTAAAGACCTATTTCCAGGTTGCCATTTCTGGCAAAGGTCTTAGAAAAAGCACTGAATGTTCAGCAAACCACTTTTAAAAAAAACAATGAATTACTAGATCCAACACAATTCGGGTTTCGCAAAGCACACAGCACGGAAACAGCCCTTATAATGGCTTCCGAAAAATTAAGAGTCATTCTAGATTCGGGAGGGAAGGCCGTGCTCATACTTTTAGACCTCTCAGCAGGCTTCGATATGGTGGTACATAACATTCTTGCTAACCGACTCTCAGATTATGTAATTAAAGGCCAAGTTTTTTATCTGCTAAAAAAGATTTTCCCGTGGTGCTGCAGCCAACCTGGGCCTAGGGGAGGGCCGCACTCCTGTGCTTGGCCCGGTTCCCTGCCTGCCAATGAGTAAGACGGCGACCACAGCCCAGGGCACATTGGAGACGGACCGGCCAGCTGTGGGACAGCTGCAGCCAAGGGTGGAGCAGCAGGGACCACTAACTGTACCACCCCTTCCCTGCCTTTGTTACAGAATGGACTAGATAAGGGCTCCCACTGTGTTCTACCAGGAGAGTGGTGGGTCACTTTTGCCGACTGGCTGTAGTGTGCTTCCACTGCTCTTGGTATGTGGGCCACGTGTGGAAGCCTGGATGCATCCTGGCGGCTGCATCCGAGATCTGGGGGACTTGTGTCTCCAGCACCTTGGGCCCAGTCCCAAGAGACAGCGCTCTGGCGAACTAGCAAGGCTTTGGGTCTGCTCGTGCCCCCCTTGCATCTCTAGTGTTGAGGCAGAACCCGGCCCACACGCTGATAAAACACTAAGCTAAACTCGCCACTAGCACCCTTCACCTGTGGAATGCCTGGCTCCCCCATTCAATACAGGCAAACACAACCCCAAGCAGCCAAAGCTCACGGTCATGGGTGCTACTAACATGCACTGAGGCCCTGCAGCAAGATGCTCCTGAAGATGTTCCTCCTTGACTAGGATATTCAAGGCATGTTCGCCGACTTGAAGCAAAGCCTCGATGCAACAGATGTGAAGATCGATCTCCTTATCAATATGCTGGATCATAAGAAAGAGGAACTGGACAAGCATGGCGGAATTATCAACCAACTTAAGACGTGAGTATCGGAGGTTGAGGATGCCCACACAACCACAAATGAGCACCTCCAGCAGATGGAGAAATTTTTAGAGGCAATTTAAAATTAAGATAAAGAGGCCAAGTCCAGGGGGAACAACTTACACCTATTAGGGACACCTGAGGCAACTGCCATGGAAAGAATGGACACTTGGAGATCGGAGCATGTTCTTAACGTGTTTGGTGAGGCCCTGTCCCCAATGGTTGTGATCAAGCTCGTCAATCGCTTACTGGCCCCGTAGCCCCTGCAACCCGCTACGACCGATAGTGATCTCCTAATTAGGGAGACATATTGTGAAAAAGACAGAGAGCACCACGATGCTCAGTATCAGGCAAACTTGAACTTGTTCTATCCTGATTTCACGCTCATCATACACACAGCTCGCTGGGAATTCTTACAAGCCAAGTGACTACTCCAGAAAGCTGAGGTTGCGTACTCAGTGATCTATCTTGCCAAGCTACGCATCTCCTTACATTTCAAAGTCCACCTCTTACATGACCCCAAGGCACTCCTGAAATTCCCACGTAAACTTATGACACTCAGAGTCCGGTCAACTTCTCAGTAAACAGCATCAAGTGATCACCTCAGTGACAATGATGGACTACATTCCTTCCTATACACAACTGGGGCCCGTTGTGAACCGGTACGCTACAGGTACAGGAGCCTATCTTTGTGCTTGTAACACTCTGGCGGGACCTGGGGCACCCTGGAAGTGGCCCTTGCCCGCTGCAACTTGCTGAGTGCAGAACTTGTAGCTCATCATAACGAACAACCATTGATCAAGTTGCCCTCTGATGCTATTAACTTCAACCCTCAGCCCTCCAGACTGCTCATGCTGGCCTGTTTGCAAGGCCTCCTGGCTCCCAGAGGGATGTATTCCTCTATCTCTTTGGACTGTTTTCATGAGGGAAAGGGAGGGGGTTATGGATGCTTTAACCAGTTGGAGGGGCTGAAGTGAGAGGGTACTTTGTTGTTGTTTTCTCTTTGCTATGTTCTTGCAGAGTTTATACACATTCACACCTTGCAGTGCATCCAAGGCTTCTTACTGCACCTAGAGCGACGACTATAGGCTTTCCTACTAGTCTGTGCAACCCCTCACAACACAATAACTACCTTTAGATGAATCGCCTGGATTATTCACAGGCCAAATGTTCAACACAGATCTCACCTCAGATTTGCTTTTCTCCCGGGTCACTGTATTGACATTTGCTGCCTACAAGAGCTCCATCTAACTCATGCTTCACATCCTCGACTGCGGGCTGACTAGGTTGCAGAAACGCATACAGCGGTCTACTCCAACTATTCAAGCGGCGTGGCTATTCTCATACGGAAAGGTC
The DNA here is from genome assembly GCF_964263255.1 of Lissotriton vulgaris. Lineage (NCBI taxonomy): Eukaryota > Metazoa > Chordata > Amphibia > Caudata > Salamandridae > Lissotriton > Lissotriton vulgaris. The sequence continues at coordinate 1,282,213,854 of NC_141694.1, read as the reverse complement.
TTCAGTACCGCACGTGCACATCCATCTCTGACAAACAGGCAGATATATAACTCTATACGGCCTGCTTCAGGGCCGACCCCTTGTGCTGGCTAATGTGTGTAGACCTAATGTTGACAGCCCTGACATTTTTTTATAGAGCTATGGCACGTGGGGTGGGGACTTCTATGTTTGCTGGATCACCACCTTGACTGATCCAGCGATATGAAGCGGGCATGCCCAAGGGTGAGCCCAATTATACCTCACAATAGAAGACTCATTGCTCATTGACACATGGAGCCCTAAACAACAGTAAGATAGCGAAGGCAATTTTGTGGGGGCCGCACACAAAACTTGATCCAAGACTGACTACTGGCTGATGACAAGAGACGTGGTCTCCTGGGCTGTGGCAGTTGAGTACTTCCCTAAAATGCTTTCAAGAACCTTCCTTGAACTCACCTTCCCTGAAAAAAGCGACCAAGCACACTCCTGTAGATTCCATTCAAAAGCTCTGTGTGATGAAATCATATCAAGCATTGTAGAACATTTCTCTCAGAATGCCCAATCCGTAATCTCAGTCTCTACCGCATTGGAGACATTTAAGTTTGTTATATGAGGTGCGTGCATTGCCAAGGAGGATGGGGTATTGAAAGCGATACGCAGGCAACTCACTGGACTAACATCAGGTAGTTGTAACCTTGAGCTGTCTTTTTTTGCCTTTGGAGATTTAGGCATTCTTACCTCAATAAGGCAAAAACTCAGAGAATATGAAGTTGAGGCAGCTACAGACAGACTTCACCTGGTCAAAGCAGCAGTGGCTTAGCGCTATGGTGTGTGAGATAGGGGAGGCCAAACACTGGACAGACTATTCCACCGCCCCAGGGCCAGCGACTGTATCACAAAATTACTGGATAACCAACAAATTCTGCATTCTGTACCAGAGGGTTTTAAACAAACTGTAACTACCTTCTATACAAACCTCTACAGCACAACAATAGCTTGCGACTCAGCACAACTGGGTGAGTATCTAGACACTATATAATTACTGTGGCTCGAGAAGGCCCACTGACAGTTTCTAGACTTCCCCTTCTCAGTTGAAGATATTGTAGAAACAATATAGAGTATGCCTGGTGAGACGGAGCTAGGGTTGCACGCCGATACTTGCCCCTTACCTATTAGTTGTCTATGAAGAAGCTCTCAGAAAATTTGCTCCACGCAATGAGCAAAGCAGGGAAAGCTGCCATTCTGAAACTCGGGAAGAAGCCCAATTCCTAACGCCCACTGACAATGCCTAATGTGGATAACAAAATCCTTGCTAAACTGCTTGCGATCAGATTGATGTCATTGCTGTCAGACATCATCCACCCAGACCAATCAGGTGTGTACCCAGGAGCAACACGTCCCATTACTTACGCATGATCTATGCACTCCATCAACCCCCAGGTTAAAATGATGGCAATTATATTTGATGGCGCAAAGGCCTTTGACTCTCTAGAATGGTTCCTTTCTGTTTCAGCTGGTGCAGCACCTGGTCCTTAGCTCTCACTTTGTTGACTGGATCAAGCTTCTCTAAACATTGTGATGAGCTAGACTCAGCATCAGTGGAGAAGTTATGGCCCCCTTCCACGTATTTAGCAGAACCAGATGTGGATGACGTCACCCTATATCTGTGTGACCCTCATATTAACATATCCCGTGTTCCGCAAAGTCATCTGCTTTGGCAGCCTTGTCGTCATCAATATCAATTGGTCCAAATCTGTACTATTCCCCCACCACTCTGACTGACCGTTTTACCACTCACTATCCACTACAGTCGGCACATGGGACAGCCCACTATTTGGATAAATTGATTAGCAGAGACATTAAAGAAATATGGAGAGCCTACTATGACATTTGTTATCAGCAAGATGCTATCTCACAATCTCCCTGCCATGTTCAATGGCAGTTTGGTCCAAATCGGCACTCAGTCCTCAAGCTAATACTCCCCAAATTTCTATCTTTATTCAAAATTTCTATACCCTCCACAACACACTTTTTCAGGAGACTCTGCACACATCTCGTCACAGTGGCTTGGGCTGATAGGCAATGAGGGTCGCCTGGGAAACACTAACTCTCCCCTTTGAGGAGGGTGGCTAATGCGCCCCTTATTTGGAACTTTACTACTACTGTGCACAAGTGCAATTCTCACAATTTTGGTTATACCAGACTCCATTCCAACCACACTTGGCCATTAAGTCAGAGAATATGCCCCCCGCCCTACTGCTTACCACAATCTCCTTTCCTGTGCACCAACCCCGGGAACCAATTGATACTGCAGTCTGCGCATCCTGGGTGTGGGACAGATTGAGAGCCTAAGTGTTACCTAAGCAGCCTGTAATCACCTAATGTTCCTCTGAATGGCCAAACACAACTCCTGGCAACAAAAGAATATGCCATCAGTTAACCAGGCTACAGCTGCATACACTGGGCAACTTGTACTGAAAGGAATTTTTCCTCAGAGTAGAACATATACTTGCACTTTCGCAGCACACCCTACTTGATGTCTTCACATACTTCAGGTTCCAAGTAGCCCTCCATGGTTTGCATGATATTCTCCCCACAGCCCCTCCTAAATGTCATACACTAGACATGTAACTAACCTACCCGTCCCCTTGTAAACTGATTACACGCCTCTATGCGATCATTAAATTCCTCCACAAAATGTACCACACTTCTGCCCAGATGCATCGCATGGGGTTCTCTGAAGACACACACTCGTATAGATGCTTCAACTGGTTCCCCTAAAAGCTGGATCCCCTGGGAGAAAAGAGGCATTCCAGAAGTAAAAGGAGTTTACACATTACAAAACCTTTTAAAAAATGATCTCCCAAAGCCCAATCAAAATAAATTACTAGATGCCCATAAGTAAAGCACAATTCCTCAGCACATTGACTATTGCACTCAGCCACATGTTCTGCTTGAGAGAGTGATGCTCGCAGAAGGGGCATTAGGGGTTATGTTCTAGGACACTCACTGAGATGCTAAACAAAAACACCACAACCCGAAAATAAACTCACTGATAGAATGGACATAATCATGTTATCAATGGGATCTTTTAACCCTGCTTACAGAAAAATGGTCAAGCCCTAGTTTGAATTTCAGTAAAAACATTTTGGTATAGCTGAGTCCCACTCGCTGTGCGATATACATGAAAATGACGTTTCAACAAAACAAGGGAACCCTTAAGGTATAGCATAGGGACCTTGGGCATTACATATTACAAAGAACAGTGGTCCCTATATAGGAGTAATATATACAAAACACAATGATCATACACTTGATAAGTCGTATGTCTTCTGTCCGTCCGGACAGGGTTTTTTATTTTCTATTTAAGTTTAGATTTTTACGTTTCTTGAAAATGTCAAGCGGGCACAACCGTGACCTTTAACATACAAGAGACAACAACAGGAAGAGGTAAAAAAAACAAGAGATCTGTCTGTGCACTTGTGTATCAGTGAAACAGACTTAGGATGTTCAAATAAACCACAACATTGCATTATTCAGTAGTACATAGAAAATTTGCATATGGGGTTTAAGCCCCATATGCAAATGTTTTTTTACCTCTTCTCGGGGACACAAAGTTCCAGTCTTTGTACCTTCCTTGGCAAAAACGGCAACTGCAGGCCAACCCCACACAGAAAAGGGGCAGTACTACTCCTCACGGCTCTACAGCTCTTCTCCTTGGCAAAGGTTCCTCTTGAGTCAAGAAGTGATCCAAAAGTTATGGGGTTTACTTATACCCTATATTTTCTTTGTTCTCTTTGGTTTAGACTGGGCTCAGCGACCCTTGCACAGTTTTATTCTCACTGGTGCAGTATGACCACAGGGGGTGGAGACAGCATTGTGCAAGGGTGACAAGCCCTATTCAGGTGCAAGGAAATCTCCTCCCACTGCTCTAAATGCAACCAAGCCCCACTCAGCTTAGCTCTGAGTCATCCAGGAAGGGCCAGGCACACCTCACCTCCACCAGTAGAGGTCTACAGTGAATGCACATCCCGAGCCCCTGTCACTCCAAAACCAAACAGTCAATCCACAAACAGGCAGAGGCACACAGAACAGTTAAACAAGAAAATACCTACTTTCTAAAAGAGGCATTTTCAAACACGCAATTTAAAAACCATCTTTACTAAAAGATGTGTAAATAAATTCTGAGTTCAGAGAGCCTAAAATGTATTCCTCTATCTTGTCCCAATGGGCAGTTATACTTGTAAGATGTTACAAATGACCTCGAAAGTGGCAGTACTTCACTATCAGAACATGCCACACACACCAGTACATGTCCTTTCCTTCACATACACCCCGCCCAGGGGTGTACCTTGGGCCTACCATGGGGTGCCTTACGGGAAAGGAAAGGTTAGGGCCTGGCAAGTGGGTGCACTTGCCAGGTCGACATGGCAGTTAAAAACTACGCACATACACTACAGTGGCAGGTCTGAGAAACCTTTTCAGGACTACTTATGTGGGAGGCACAATCAGTGCTGCAGGCCCACTAGTAGCATTTGATTTACAGGCCCTGGCACAATCAGTGAACTTTACTAGGGGCTTACCAGTAAATCAAATATGCCAATCAGGGAGAACCACTTGTAATCCCATTTTACACAGGGGGCACTTGCGCTTTGACACTGATCAGCAGTGGCAAAGCATCTAAGGCAGAAAAATGAAATTCAGCACAGCATCCAAAATACAGGAGGTAGAGGCAAAAAGTCAGGGGAAACCACGCCAAAGATACCAAGTCTAACAGTGAACATATGGCATTTAGATGAGAGACTGTTCCACTTTTTCCCCCAACCTCCCACATCCCCAAAGTCCATATTTTACAAAAAAATCGAAAAAATAAATACCACTGGTGTTTCTGGGCTTGAGAATGGAGACCCCTCATATGATTGATTTTCTTTTCCAAATGAGTCGTCATGTTTGTGGTGTGCAAATTTTTGCTTCAGGGCACTAGCAATTAGTTCAGCTGGGTCTGAAAGTGAATTCCGTTTCTTCCCCTTCTTCATAACAGGAGTACCGCCTGGCGACCTGTTTGAGAGAATATATTTTTATTTCTTATTTGTTTATTCTTGCATTCTTATACAGGAAACTCAACCACAAGACATAAGCACCTCGTACTTATGTACATAAATGTAGGGCATCATTACAAGCAACAGGAACATACTGAAAGACAAAGCACAACCAACAGAAGGACAATAGGCTAGGCATCAGTTCATGTTATCGGTGCAACCCCAGGTGTAGATTTGGAAAGAAGAGGAAGACTTACAAAGGGTGTCCAGGAGGGGAACAGAGTAGGAACTGGGAGGCAAAAAAATACACGACTAGAAAGCCAAGAATATGAAAAGATGTCACAACCTTTGGTAGAAATTGCCACCTTTGTTCTCATCACTAGGTTGTCCAAATAAATGAGGAGATCGGTTGTTGGACAGGTAATACCTGTAACTCACTCATGTGAGAAGCTAATGTGCTCACTATAAGGAACACTGTGTTTAGGGTTAACAATTGTAGAGGGCAGCTATGCATCGGTTCAGATGGAGTGTTCATCAAGAAAGTGAGAATCATGTTCAGGTCCCACTGTGGCACCACAAAAGGTTTTGGTGGAAACAGGTGGATCTGCCTTTAGGAAAATGCCTTACAACAGGTGATTAAACTACAGTCTCTTGACCAGACAGCCTTAAAAAGACTGATAAGGCTGACAAATACCCTTTCACAGTTGCCAGAGCAAGCCTGTGCTGTGCTAGACAGAGGTAAAACAGTAAAACAACAGACAACTGACTTTGTTGCGTGGTGTTCTCCTAGGCATGTCCAACTTCTACAAACTTCTCCCAGCGTCCATCATAGATGGCTTTTGCTGATTGCTGTCTGGTTGCAGAGATTACATTAACTACCTCTGGAGGAAGGTCGGAGGCAGTTAATTGTCGCCGCTTAACTGCCAAGCATATAGGTGTAAGTTGAGCAGGCTGGGGTGTAGGACCCTGCTCTGCTGCTGTAACAGGAACTCCTCCCAAAAAGGGAGCCAAATCAAGGTACAGTGCTCATTGTCAGACGTTCTGGATAACATACTCTCATGAGCCAAACTGGAGCAACTAGGATACCTTAGGGCTCGTTGTTCCTAATCTTCAGATTTTTGGAGAAGAAGGCTTAGAGGCAGGAATGCGTACATGAGGACCAAAGTCCAGTCAACCCAAAAGGCACCTCTGAGGGAGAATTGCTTTAGGAATGCCAACGCACACAATCTTGCAGACTGGGTCTATATTTTTGCCACTGCAGAGATAGTGCAGAGTTCTCTTCATTGCTAGAAGACTCCCTGTGCCCCCTCTGCTATTCGTGGTCTGCTAAGCAATGTTGGCTTAGCTCATGTGCCCTGGTGTTTACCCACAGGACTGCTAAGGCAATTCCCCTCCTGTGCTGAAAACTGATTTCCCCCATTATTCATGACGAGCTCAGCTCGTCATGAGCACACGACCAGTGTACTGCATGACGAGCTGAGCTCGTCATGAGCAGCGAAGGGGTTAAAGATCATGCCAGGTGCTGAATGACAAGGAAGATGCACCGATGACTCAGCCAGTTGCTTAGGTGCAGAGTCCACTGTCCCAGGAGTACCACATGGCAGTGGTGTTGTCTGTGAGGACCAGTACCCATTCCCCCTTGATACATGTGAGGAAAGCTTTTAGTGACAAGTGAAGAGCACATGATTCTAGGAAACTGATACTGAGATGAGTCTCCGCCGGAGAACACAGTCCTTTTATCTCCACCTTCCCTAACCCAGCAACAATGTATCCTTTACGTCCGTTAGCTCTGCATGGGTTAGGAAGAGGGGTTTGCCAATGGTCGAATTGAGGTCTAGTAGCCACCACTGCAGATCCTTTGCAGTCTCCTCTGACACTTGAGTGGAATCAGTCAAGTTCCCCTTGTGTTCAGTCCACTGTGAATTCAGATCCCACTGCAGAGACCGCATTTTCAACCTACTGTGGTCCACTGACAGGATGAAGGTGGTCAAGAAGACTCGAAAAAACTCTCACTGAGACCTAAATGAATTGAAACATCAGGATCATAGCCCAAATATCCCAGACCCACTAAGGTGAAGGAAAGGCTTGGAACAGCACTTTACCAGTGAACGAGAATCTATGTAAAGGAGTCAGCTGTGACTTTAGCACACTGATGGGAAACCCCAAAGATACAAGCAATACAGTATCATCTGGAGGTGGGCCATGACTGAGGCATGCCTGTCTTCAGCAAATAGTCGTCGCGGTATCGGAAAACTGGTATTCCCAATCTTCAAAGAAGTGCAGCGACCACCACATCACTTTCGTAAACACATGAGCGTCTTTGGTGAAACCAAAGGGGAGCACTGAAAGCTGAACCTGCTTGTAGCCTACCTGGAACTGCAGGTAACTGTCTTTAGGACTTCAAGATGAGGATTTGATAATAGATGTCATGCAAATCTCAACGCCACCACCCAGTTGCCTGGATCCAGGGCAGACAGAACTTGGGTCAGGGTGAGCACCTTAAACTTCAGTTCAGAGGGCAAAGATCTAAAATAGGACGCAGTCCACTCTCCTTCTACACCTGAAATAACAGGAGTAGCAACCAGTCCCTATTTCTGATGTCTGCACCCTCTCTATGGCTCCCTTGTCCAAAAGAGATTCTGGACTCCCTTCTGTAAGTTGAACAAGCAGTCCACCGGAAGTAGTTGTGGTGGAAGAACAAAAGTTTCTTACCTGTAAATTGTGGTTCTCCAGTATTGGTGTCTTTCATAGATTCACATGCTTCAATATTCCCCGTCATCGAAGTGGGAGTCCCACGGTACATAAATAGCAGTAATATATGTGCATGTATACATGAGAAATATCATAAACAAATTATACATACATATAATGCAATAGAAATGTAAACTTGAAAAAAGTACCATTGAACAGAATAGGCCCATTGAAAAGCCCAAGGGAGAATTCACTTTAGTAACATATTAGTCATTATGTGTTGGTCCACATTCCAGCCAATCAGGCTGTAGCCTCCTCTAGAACCTTCTCCTCAGAAGCCCAAGTCCTCAGATTTTCGTAGCACAAGTAAGTATAAATGCTTGAGGAGAAGAGAGCCTCTGAGTGGAGGATGGGAGGGTCGCATGTGAATCTATGAAAGACACCAAAACTGGAGAACCACAGTTTACAGGTAAGTAACTTTTGTTCTTCTCCAGTATTAGGGGTGTCTTTCATAGATTCACATGCTTGAATAAGAATAGAAAGCAGCAAATCATACATTAGTCATAAAGGAGTATACAAATTAAGTCTTGGCAAAACATATCACTTAATAAGTAATAAATACCAAAATCATGACAAAACCTTTATGACTGGAGGGGGGTAGCAAAAAGAGGCTCACCTTTATCGGAAAAGATTCTGCAGCACCGCTTGACCTACTGCCGCATCCACGGCATCTGTTGATTGCAGGCAGTAGTGCTTCGTAAAAGTATGGCTGCTAGACCAAGTAGCAGCTCTGCAGATGTGTCTCAGAGGTACCCCCGCAAAGAGGGCAGCAGAAGTCGACACAGCTCTCGTGGAATGAGCTCGAGCCGGAGCAGGAAGGGGCTTGCCAACCGTTGATGACAGTAGGATATGGCAGACGATATCCATCTGGTGATAGTCTGTTTGATTACAGATTGTCCTTTGCAACTGGGCCATATGCTACAAATAATTGATCAGTCTTTCTAAATGTAGATGTGCGTTGAATGTAAAATTTGAGGCAGCGCTTCACATCCAGAGTGTGCAAAGAGCGTTCCGCTGCAGATTGAGGTGCAGGGAAGAAAGTCTTAAGGACAATTGGTTCATTGAGGTGGAAGTCACTGGGAACCTTAGGAATAAAACTGGGATTTGTTCTCAAAGTAACAGCCTCGTTGGAGAACTTTAGAAACGGTGGCTGTATAGTAAAGGCTTGGATGTCGCTGACGCGCCTGGATGAGGTCAGAGCAAGCAAAAGAGCCACTTTCCAAGTGAGGAATTTTAGACTGGAAGAATGGATGGGCTCGAATGGAGGCAAAAGTAGTTGAGACAAAACTAAGTTCAGTCGCCAAGAAGGTGGGGGCCGACGGATTGGTGGGAACATCCGAAAAAGGCCCTTGAAGAATTGTCTGATTATTCTGGAGGAGTACAAAGATGTTACGCCATCATGGCGAAAACGAGAAATTACAGCTAGAAAAACCTTCAGAGTGGAGTGTGATAGTCTTGATCTTGCTAGTGACAAAAAGAACGGCAAGATTTGCTCAGGCTGAGCACACATGGGATCCAGTGTTTTAGTGGAACACCAAGCACAGAAAGTTTCCACTTTAACTGGTAAGTTTTGATGGTAGATGGAGCGCGAGCACTTGCTAGCACCGCCCTACAATCCTTGTCGATATTCATGTGTGCAAATTCATTGTACTCAGGTTCCAAGCATGAAGTTGGAGATATGCTGGGTCCGGATGGCATATTTGACCTTGCTGCATCGTGAGAAGATGTGGCAGAGGATGCAATTGTATCGGATTTGTCAGAGAGAACAGAAGAAGATCTGAAAACCAAGGACGTCTCTGCCATTTGGGTGCGATCAGGATTATCCGACACGGTTGGAACCTCATTCTGTGCAACAGACGAGGAATGAGCGGCAGTGGAGGGAATGCATAGATGAAGTCGTTCGACCAGTCTATTGAAAAGGCATTCCCGCTCGACTCCTTGTGTGGATGCCGGCTCGCAAACCATTGACACTTCTTGTTGAGAGCAGTTGCAAAGAGATCCAACTGTGGTCGGTCCCACTGTCGGAAGACGAAATCCAACGCTGGTCGGTTGATTTCCCATTCGTGGTTGTCCGAGAGGGCTCTGCTGAGCGAGTCCGCCAGAACATTGGCCACCCCTGGCACATGGACAGCTGTGAGATGTATTTGCTGTTGGATAGCCCAATCCCATATTTCCTGTGCCAGTTGTGACAGCACGAGAGACCTTGTGCCGCCCTGTTTGTTGATGTAGTGCATGCTGGTGGTGTTGTCCGTCCTCACCAGCAATGTTTGTCCCTGCACTACCTCTGAAAGGACTTCAAGGCCAAGAAAATCGCCAGTAGTTCCAAGCGATTTATGTGCCAAGTGCGCTGAGACGCCGTCCATTTTCCCTTCACGGACATCCCGTCGAGATGTGCCCCCCAACCTTCTAGGGAAGCGTCTGTTGTCAGTGTAAGTGTTGGTGGTTCGTCTTTGAATGAACGACCTGTCGCTATGTTTGGAGGATGAGCCCACCACTCCAAAGCTTTTTGAATGCGGGGCGTTAGATGGATCTTGTCTTCGAACGACCCCGAAACTTGCTTCCACTGCTTGTCTAGTTCCTCTTGTAGGACCAGTGGCGGCTGGTGGATTTTCAAAGTGGTGAGGCGAAAAGTTCTGTACTATTCAGTGGCGGCTGGTAGATTTTCAAAGTGGTGACATGCTCCTATCACTCGAGAGTACTGCTCTGCTTCCTGAGATGTGTACCTGCCCCATAGAATAATACTGTGCCCCATGAGACGTACACTGCCTGCCCCCCAGAGAGTTCTACTGGCTCTCTCTCGGCCCCAGAGGTGTTTTGCTCTGCTCCTACCCATGAGGTCATCATACCCTTTAGGGGGCTCCGCACCAGTCACCTTTGTGCTCTACTCTAATCTCAGAGAGCTCTCCCTGCCCCCGACCTCCGGACAGTTTTGTCCTACTTCCATGGGCGCTGCCTGTTCCCCAGGGTGATCTGAACCTAATCTGCAAGAGTTTTGCTTCTATTCAGGACGGCCCTGCCCTCCTTCACTATTCGGATGACTTCCCAGAGCTCTGTTTCTACCCCTCACCGCTGAAGTGCCATTCATTCACCCCTGTCCCCACCCCACGGCGTGCACACCGAGAGCTCTCGTGCTCAGCACACTGCAGTCCCGGCCGTGCGTGCAGGTAGTTGTTTCCAGCGGGGAGAGGGGAGTGTTGTAAATGTGGTCTTACACACCCCCCTCCTTGCCTCCCGCACTCAGCTCTAGAGCTCGCAGTCGCAAACCCTGCTAGCCCGTATTATATAACTGTACTCTCGCATTCTGGTACTGTTGTGCCACCTCAGAACGCCCTTCATCATAAAAACATAATAAGTCACCCATCCTATACCCAGTATATGTTGCTCCGACAGTACTAAAGTACACCGAATATTAAAAGTTTATTTCCGCAGAATTCATTAAACTAATGTCAGCAAACATACACAATGATTGACAGTTCACCATTTCTTCCATCCTAACACGTGAAAGACTTCACCTCGACGTGTTTCAGTCTGTTTGTCCCATTTGTTACCTCATCATTTTATACAATTGAACAAACGAAACAAAGCAGTGTCCTATTCAGCAAGCATCCTGTGTTGCCTTACTCTGTGGAACAATCTCGATTCCTCACTGGTTAATTTGGGGCCCTTTTGATTCTGGCGTGTGTCGATGTTTTCGTGCGGGCAGAACTGAAACAGTGTACAGCTAGCCTCGGTTTATTTCTAGACAGTCACGGCTCGCTCACAGGGGGGTGGGGATAAATAAAATAAAAAACTTACCTTGTCTTCACTTGACCGGGTCCGCACCATCTCTGCTCTGGGGTCCCGTTGGCGCCTAGACTGATGGCTGCCAACTTGCCGATGACGAGAGACAGTAGTAGCCAATCCTGATGCTGCTCTCTTTAGAGGAGAGCTGCTCTCTAAAGAAAGTAGCATCAGGATTGGGCTGAGCATTAAAAAAACGTCGTTCTTTTTTTCAGCACTGGGGTACATTGCATTAGGCAGGCAAACCCCTAATCGGTGTTTTTTTTTAAAACCACATAGTTATCTAGTTAAAGAAGCCCTGCCGGGCAAACGCCACATGCGCAGTGAGTGCGCACTGTGCCGGCACAGAGTCAGTCCAGCGCCACCCAGTGTCAGACAGTGCATACTGTCCAAGTCCATGACACACACCACGGCCGCAGGGCAATAATTATCGGGCAATTTATTTGAGCGGCGCATTAATTTATAAAACTTTTATTAACGCGCCGCTCGAATAAATTGCCTGATAATTATAGGTGGGGCAACGCCCAAACGCCCTAATGGTAAAACCGCCACTGTGTAGGACTCTCATGTGCAATCTGCAGTTGGGAATTAGCTGAATGCACGAAGAAGCCATGCCGAGGAATGATTTGTACATCCGGACAGAAACGTACTGTCTTGACTGCAGGAACTGTACTTTCTGTATCATTCGGTCTTGTCTCTCCTGTGAAACGAACACTTGCCCCAGCCGAGAATCGAGCGAGGCTCCTAGAAAATCTCGCTGTTGAGATGGTCGAAAGTGTGACTTTAGGCAATTGATGGAGAAACCCAACATTTCGAACAGGGATATGCAGACTTGAGTGTGCTGTTCCGTTAATTGAAAAGTCCTGGCCTTTATCAGGCAGTCGTCCAGATACGGATAGAACTGGATGCCCTGTAAACGCAGGTAGGCAGCCACCGGGGCTAGAATATTGGTAACTACCCTCGGTGCTGATCGAAGGCCGAATGGCAGGACCTTGAATTGATAATGAAATTGGCCGACTGTAAAACTGAGATATTTCCTGTGCCTGGGATGAATAGGTACATGGAAATATGCATCTTGAAGGTCTATCGTTGAAAAGTACTCTCCTGGAATGAGGAAATTCAAGATTTGAAGTAGGGTTAGCATCTGAAAAGTCTTTGATGCGATGAACTTGTTTAGAGCTCTCAAATCTAAGATGGGGCGCCACTCTCCTGATTTTTTCTTTACTAGAAAGAAACGGGAGTAAAACCCCCTGCCACGTTGACCTTGCGGTACCAATTCTATGGCTCCTTTCCTGATCATAAGCTGCACCTGGGCCAACAGTTCCTTGAAATGGGGAGAAGGTGGACCCGAAGGTGGATGAGTGGGGGGGAATTGGGTGAATTCCAGGGTATGTCCTTTTAAAACAACGTCCAAGACCCATTGGTCGTTGGTAATGTGCGACCAATTGCAGAAGAACTTTGAGATTCGACCTCCAAGATGCACAGTCGTCTCACTGTTTTTTGTTGGTGTTCGCACCACCTCTGTAATTGGACTTACGCCGGTAAGGTCTGGAGGTGGATGAACGACCTTAGGACTGATAGGAGCCCCTCCGTCTGTTATCATTGTAATTGTATGCTCGATATTGGCCTGTTCCACGAAAAGTTGAGGTTCCTCCTCCTCTACCGCGTGCCCCACGAAATGGCCTTTTCCGATATTGTAGAGTTGTCAAGGACTTTGCTGTATCTGTGTCCTTCTTTATAAGTTCCAAAGCATCATCAACATGCTTACCGAATAAAGATTCACCGTCGTAAGGTAAATCTAAAACTCTAGACTTGACCTCTGGACGGAAAGTGGTTGATTTTAGCCAGCCTTGACGGCGCAAGACTGCAGCACCCGCTAGTTGCCGGAAACCAGTGGAGGATATATCGACGGCACAGTCGATTATTTCTGCTGAAATCTTTTCTCCTTCGAGAATGATGGCCTGCGCTTCATCCCGGATGGAGTCGGGCATTTGAGTGATCAGACCAGCGATCTCAGACCACATTTGACGGTCGTAGCGACCTAGAATAGCTAAGGCGTTGGATGCTCTCACAGTTGTCGCTACCATAGTGGTACATTTTTTGCCAATTGAGTCTAATTTACGGCCATCCTGATCAGGCGGAGATGTCAGAGGTATGGCCGGATTTCGAGATCTTTTTTGTGCCGCCTGAGTGATAACAGAATCTGCCTTAGGTTGTGAAATCAAACAGGCCGGAGAAGTAGGTGGCGCTTTATATTTTTTGTCCAATCTCGGCAGAACGGCTGGTATGGAATTAGGACGTTCCATCAACTTTAGCCCTTCTTCCCATATGTGGTCTATGATAGGAATGGTATGCGTTTGCCGTTGAGGTAAGTCCTTAAAATCATACAAAAAGCATTCAGTTTGTTGCGTCTCGATTGTTAAGTGGAACCTTTTCGCAGCACGAACCATAAGGTTATGGAAACTCTCGATATCCACTGGCGGCGAAGCTCTTGGTGATGCTGGTGGAGTAGAAGGTGTCTGTGCCCTATAATTGTCCCAATCCTGCATGTCATCATCAGTGTCGTTATCCCCAGTGTTATGAGGAGTTTGATTCTCATTATCAGTATCAGGGCAAGCACCCGAAGGAGACGTAGGCGCGACAGGCGCCGGAGCTTGAGGCCGAGATGCTGGAGACTGAGGTCGTGGTCCTGGAAACGGAGGTCGAGGAGCTGGAGACTGAGGTCGTGGCTCTGGAGACTGAGACCGGTGCAATTGAGGTGCCGGAGAAGGAGGCAACGGCGGTGGAAACCTACGATTGTAGTCGTCCAGCATATGTTGCAGGTTTTGCACCAATGACAGAGGAATTTGCGTAACCTGTTCATAAGTAGTTGGTTGCGCCCTATCGATTGGAAAAAGTACATTCCCATCTTCAACGTTATTATCCACAGCCTCATCCTCTTCACTGTACTCTTGACACTTAATGTGTAATTCAGAAGGACTGGATGCTGGCTCATAAGTTTGATCCATTTCAGAATCATTTCCGGATTCCTCTTCTCCAGACTGAAACAATTTCTCCGGAGGCTGAGATCCACTCCTTACTGGACTTAACTGAATGAGTGGTACAGTCTTGAGAGACGAGGCAGTAACCACTTTGAAGGTGGCAGTAGTCTGTAGGGGTTGGTGCGTCGTCAACGAGCCGATCGACGAGATTTCCAAAGTCTTAGCACCACCCGGTTGTTCTTGTGTCGTCGCCGCAGAAACAGGCGTATGAATTAGCAGCTTACTCTTGGTCGACGAAGATTTTTTGGTCGTCGACGAGGTTGCATTCTTCGCCGTTGACGAAAAAGCTTTCGACAATGAGAAAGTATTCGTCGACGGACCAGTCGTCGACGGGGTGTTCACCGTCGACGAAGATGTTACCGTCGACGAGGCAGTCGTCGACGAGGAAGATCCGGTCGTCGGAGCAGGCGTCGACGACGATGGCTTGTTCTTCGTCGACGGAGGAACCGTCGACGGAAGGCGCTTCGGTGATGATTTCTTAGTCGACGGTTTGATCGTCGACGAGATCCTAATAATAGACGAGATGGGTCTCACCTCTTGGCTGCTCGTCGACGAGATGGTCGTCGTCATAGCAGAGCTGGTTGACAGGGAAGAAGTGGTCGTCGATGTTGAAACCGCCAAAACTGACTTTGTAGTCGCTGAAGACGTCGACGGACGCGTCGGCGAACCCGTCGACGAGCCAGTGCCCGTTTTTGAAGAGGAGGGCATAGTCTTGGGTCTAGACGCCAGAGAACCAGGTCCCGTAGGCGCGCCCTGAAGCAAGTCTTGTGGGGAGACATCCTTGAAAGAACCCAACATTTTACTCTTTTTAAGAAAAGGAGAGGGTACTTCAGTCTCAGACCCACGCTTCTGAGAGGATTTTGAAAATCCAGATGACATACTCTCAGCATCAGAAACCATATTCTCAGATGTTTTCAACTTCTGTAGCCACAGAAGGAGACGGGCCTCTCTATCCCTCAATGTTTTAGGGGGAAAAGTGCGGCAGAACATGCAGGTAGAGGCAATATGATCCGGGTAAAGACAGTAAATACACTTACTGTGAGGGTCCTCATGAAAAAGGCGCAATTTACCACAGGATGGACAAGCCTTGAACAAGGTTTTCTTAATAGAAGACATTTCTGAAGAGAAAAACAGCTAGAAACTGGAAAGAACTGAGCAGAGCTCAGGGAGACTCCCTTCACACGACGTGCGTTAGAAAATCTGAGGACTTGGGCTTCTGAGGAGAAGGTTCTAGAGGAGGCTACAGCCTGATTGGCTGGAATGTGGACCAACACATAATGACTCTAATATGTTACTAAAGTGAATTCTCCCTTGGGCTTTTCAATGGGCCTATTCTGTTCTATGGTACATTTTTCAAGTTTACATTTCTATTGCATTATATGTATGTATATTTTATTTATGATATTTCTCATGTATACATGCATATATATTACAGCTATTTATGTACTGTGGAACTCCCACTTCGACGACGGGGAATATTCAAGCATGTGAATCTATGAAAGACACCCCTAATACTGGAGAAGTGACAAATTTAGAAGGGTGCACAAGTAAGGTAGAGCAATTTGAAGCACCAATCTGTCTGATGTAATGGTTTGCCACCCGTACAGGTAATAACTTATCCTACCTCCAAAAGGACGACAATGTATTGCGTAGTGCAAACAGGAGTTTTGCAGCGGGTTTGGGGGTGTACTCTCAGCCGATCCCTGACCTCCACCCCAAAAGGATTGTGGAGGCAGAACTTGGAGTGGTCTTTGCTGTATGCCCCTTCCAAATCTCGAAAAGAGAGGTACTGTTGTGAATACTGCAGCACAAAAGCTGAAAGCCCAAGGAAGCGTGCTGTAGCCATGCTGTTTCTTTAAAGTGTTCCAGGACAGAGTCTGCTTTGTCTCCGAATAGATGAGTACTGAGCTCGTGGATCTTATGCATGTGTGGCACCAAAGCAACATGCTGGTACCAACTGCCCTATTCCAAGAGTCTGTAGTATCCACCCCAGACCTGAGGACCTACTTTGCAGCGTCTTGACCATCTTGTATTATTTGTCCTAAATTGGACCAGATGTCTTTAGGGACTATGAGCAAGATCTTGCCCACCATGTAACACAATGCATGCAAGTAGTGACTCAAGAGGCAGCCCAAGTTATCAGATATGAGTGAAAGGCTGGCAGTGTAGAACATCCATTGTTCTGCCGGTGGCACAGGGCTTGGGTGAACCAGCCTCAACTGGTTCTGGAGAGTATTGGAGCACTTTGTTTACAGGGTTCCTATTCCCCTTTGTCAGGGGGGGCTCGGTCATCAGACACACCACAGGGGGGCAGATCCAGCATTCACCCAGGCAGGAACAGACCTATTCAGGGTCAGGGGACTACTCCTCCCACTACTCCAAATGCAGATCTCCTATTCAGCCTAGCGCTTGTCACTCCAGAGCCAAACATGCAATCTCCATCAGGCAGGCAGACACATAGCACACAGAAATGCCAACTTCTAAAAGTGGCATTTCTAAAATAGTGATAATAAATCTGCACACACCATTGCGCAGCATTTATCATTACTATTCCAAACATACCAAACTTGACCACGCTGCTCCTCCCATATCAGGAACTACCACTGTATCTCCAATGCATTCCTATGAGAGGGCAGCATCACAGCAGTGAGAAACCAAAATAGCTGTCACTACCAGGACATGTCACACACTTATGGTGCATGTCCTACCTTTCACCTACAATGCACCCTGCCCATAGGGCTAGTTAGGGCCCACCTTAGGGGTGATTGACATGCAGTAAAAAGGGTTCACAGGCGTGGAACACACTTTAGGTGCCACATCACAGTGGCAGTAACACTGCGCGCACAGGCCTAGCAATGGCAGATGCCTGAGACAGGTTTGAAAGGCTAATTTGATGGGTGGTGCAATCAGTGCTGCAAGCCCACCAGTTGTGTTTCATTTACCGCCCGGGTATCTGAGATACCACTTTACAAGGGACTGACAGGTAAATTAAATATGTCAAACAGGTGTAGAGTAATCTTACCATGTTTACCACAGAGAGTACACTCACTTTACACTGGACAGCAGTGCAAAAGTGCTCAAAGTCCTAGAACCACCAACACCATGTCAGAAAAAAGGCTAGGAGGAAGGCAAAAAGTTAAGGGATGACCCTGCAAAAAGGGCCAAGTCCAACAGATATCGTTAAGAGTTAGAATTGGGTTAAGAGTTAAGGATGGTGTAAGGGAAGGTGATAAGGCTAGAGTTCAAGTAAGGGTTATGGTTGAATGAGTTAAGAGTTAGTGCTGGGGATAAATATATGTTAGGTGTAGGGCCATGGTTGGGCTAGAGTACTGGAAAGTCTATGTGATTGTGTAAAAAGAAAGAGAGAGAGAGGTACTAGAGTGGCACAGGAGTGGGTATGGGGAGTAAGTGGTTATATACCCAAAATGGCAGAGATAACATGGTCTAAGATGAAAATGTTTAGTGGTAAGGAAGTAGTTAGGGTTAATATGAGCCTTTGTAAAATTCACACATAAATATTAACTTTTCTACTTCTACAGTTTTTCATTTTTACAACACATACTTATTAGAAGAGGCTATTCTTTACTTCTACATTTTGCGTAGATACACATTAGCCACAATTCTTTTCTACTACTTTATGTGTATATATATTTTTTATTTATATCAATAGCAATGTTGAAGTAAATGTTTTGTCTAGAACACACATCCGAGTATTACCCCTGCAATCTCCACCTTCATGCTGCCTTTAATGTTTATAATCAAGAAAAGCGGTGTTAATACAAAAATGCATTTCTATAGTTTATTTTCTAAGGGTGCCATGCAAGAAGAAACAGGCAGAGGCAAAATCCTGGGCTGTGTTGGTAACAAGAGAATGCAGACTTCGAGATGCTCTTATATAGTATTAATACAGGCAACGAGTACAACACACACTACAAACTGAATTGTCTTTTGGCACAATAACAGAGGGCATAATGACCCATTATCTTCCACTGGAACCTCAACCAATGATTTCTCCTGAGTTTTCTTTTGCAGTTTGGGCTCCAACATTGTTTGCTGATGCTTACCAAGAAAATGTAGAAACTGCATTCCATCTGTGTTATAAAAATATACGAATTACACACATCAATATTACCAAGCATAAGCAAAACTAACCTTTCCACAGCACGCAGTCGAATCTTATTCAAATCTTTGAGAACATCCATCATGCTAGGCATATTTTCAGCACTATCCTTCCCCGGGTCATTGGTTGTGGGGGGATTGTTATTAGCAGCACGGCGTTGTTTTATAAGGCTAATGACTGAATTGCTGACATCTGTACTTGTTGGTGGCGGAGGAGGTGGCAGCGGGGGTGGTGGTGGTGGTGGAGGGGGTGCTGGTCGAATTGTAGGCTGATGCACTGAAGTAGAGAGTGGCGTCGAAGTCAGTCCTTGAAATGGGTGAACATCTGCAGGGCTGTCAAGCAAACTCACTGCTGCAAAATCTGTAAAATTATGGAGATGTAACAAGTTAAATAGTTCAGTTAAGAAAAAGTCACAACAACGTCCGTTAGGCTACAGTGCAAGAGGTGAAACTGACCCAGAAGATCAAAATGTCTCTGCGTATTCAATGGTAAAAAAAGAAAGAAAATGTGAACACATTACAACTTCATAATGTTGTTGGACTGCTTAAGGCAGTCGATCTTAACCTTTTGACTGCTGTAAACCAAGAATTTATCATTACTAGAATACGGGGATCCCCCCACTGAATCATTACTGTGATCCAAGGACACCCAACTGAGTCATTTGTGTAAAACAGGGAACCTGGCCTAAGGAGATTGGGGGTTGGGAGCACACTGCCTCACAGTCCCAGCACAGTTAGCCCCTTTGCATCCTGGTAAATGCAGTACACAGTTCAAACTTACTTCAAAATTAGCTGGAGTTTTTCACCAAAGTTGGTGTAGACATTGCTGTATATCTCTAGACAGGTGTTTCTAGGTTGAGCCCGTAGTCAGAAGAGAGCAGCAGTATTAGAGAGCAAAGAAAAATCATCTGGGGTTGCTGGAAATGCTGCCAAGTGTCTCTCAGGTCACAGTACCACTCACAGGTACACAGGTACATCTCCAAAGCTTGTCAGCTTGCTAGTTCAAGGGAGCCTTTGAAACAGAATGGGGATTGGGAGCACACTGCCTCACAGTCCGAGCACAGTTCGCCCCTCTGCATCCTGGTAAATGCAGTACACAGTTCAAACTTACTTCAAAATTAGCTGGAGTTTTTCACCAAAGTTGGTGAAGAAATTGCTGTATATCTCTAGACAGGTGTTTCTGGGTTGAGCCCGTCTTCAGTAGAGAGCAGCCGTATTAAAGAACAAAGAAAAATCATCTGGGGTTGCTGGAAATGCTGCCAAGTTTCTCTCAGGTCACACTACCACCCCCAAAATAAAGACTGTATTGTCTACTGATGATGGTTAATAAACCAGAAACACGTGTCTAGAGATCAGCACTATCTGTGCCAACCTTGGCGAAATACTCTAAAACATCGGAGCGAGCTACAAGAGAGGTCAGCGGTGTGCTCCCACATCCTGTTGTCCATGTAAAGTACTCCTGTGAGTCATTGAGCTGACAAGCTCGTGGATGAAACACCTGCGCGCCAGTGAGAGGTACCGGACCTGATTTAATGTTCGGCAGCCTACTCAGCAAACCCCAAAATAAAGACTGTATTCTCTACTGATGACAGTTAATAAAAGTGAATCTACTGAGAATAGATTTTTGGAAAATCACAAAGTGACAACAGCGGAGGGAAATATAGCACAGCTGCAAACCAATACACAAAAATTGGAGGAACAAGTTCAGCATCCAAAGCAGCAACAGAGCGTCATGCGGCTAACCTTGAAGATCAGGAAGAGTGCCAAGACGCAACAACATAAGGGTAGTGGGCGTGCCAGAGGGAATGGAGAGCCAAAGCTTAGACCTCGTTCTGGAAGATCTCATTCTAAATCACCTATGCCTCAAATGTCTATCAAATAATTTTACGGTTGAACACGCGCACAGAGCCTTAATACCAAAACCGAGACAAGGAGAAACTCCTCGAACAATAATGGCAAGGCTCCTGAACTATAGAGACTGGGATGCAATCATGCAAAGAGCACATGTTCATGGAGACCGCTTGTACGAAAATGCGACAATACGCTTCATCCCTGACTTTGCTCTGCAGGTCCAAAAGCTGCAGTGTAATGTTGATGCAGTCAAGCAGAAATTACTAAAAAAGGACATTAAGTACATGATGCTATACACGACATGGTTGAAAATAATGATGGAAGAGCAATCCTGGCTTTTTTCCACACCAGAAGAGGCCTGGGAGTGGACGGAGGGGTGGAGAGTCGTAAAACACAATTCTCCCAAGGCTATAGAACAGCAGAAGCCCGCAGGCTTGGATGAAGGTGACAGAACTGAAAGAAATGGAACGGACAGATCGGAAGGGGAATGAGGACACCCTGACAAAGAGACTGAGCTGAACGCATATATGGGCAAGTGGGATGGGTTCACTTGGCATGTATGAAACTGGTGAGAAGGTTATGGGGGGGGGGGTAGGGCAGTGGATCCTTGGACGGGGGTAGTAAAACCAAGGAACACGACCTGGCGCAACTGGGTGAGATAGCCGTATACGAAGGGAAACATTTACTATTGTATTTAGCGGACTAGCTCGGGGCTCTAGATTACCCCAGCAAGATGCAGTTTAGTAAGGGGCGACAGGCTCTCTGCAAGTAAGGGGGGGCAGTGGCTCTTGACCTGTCCAGCAGGGTGGGGGGGGGGGGGGGGGGGGATATAGGTTGGGAAAAGTATATAGCCACGTTGGGCGAAGTTATGGTTTTGTATTTCTGTTCAAGTTCAGACACCATCAACAGAGACCCACACGGACATAGAACAATACAGGCTGTGGTGATGCCAACAGTCTAACATTACCTCGCACATGGAAGTACTGCCTGTTAGACAGGTGGGCCTACAAAACATATGTGACAAATGGTCAGGCACATAAAACCGAGAAACTCACCATAAAATGGCATTTAAAAGTTTGATATGGAATGTCAATGGACTTGGCAGTAAGATAAAACAAACACTAGTTATAATATACCTGCTACGGCACACCCCTGACATAGTCTTACTTCAGAAGACGCATTTGAAGGGCAGACATGTAGAGTGCTACATCAGTGGGGATATAAACTCCAAGCACACGCAGGATATACAATAGGGTCCCGGGATACTCTTCAATACATCTGTGCCATTCATTCTGGGTAGGTGTTGGAGCGATAACATGTTGCATTAACTGGTACTTGGGAGTGTAAAATAATAAATCTATGCTCCGTTTACATACCCTCGAAATTACACAAAGACACTCTCCCAGTACTTGGAGACATAGGGCCTGATGTAGGTGGCTCATTACCGGTCGGTAGACCCGAAATTCGGTAAATTTCAGGCTTACCGACCGGTATTGAGCCATTTGCTATGTAGGTGATGATTCAGTAAACACTGAATCGGTATTTATCGATTCTGTATTTACCGAATCATTATTTACCGTTTCGGTATTTACCAAATCATTATTTACTGATTCGGTATTTACCGAATCGGTAAATGGCATGGAGGAAGCACATTTAAGAGTGCGTATGTGCTTTAAGGATTCGTTATTTACCACCAACTATAAGGTGGTGGTAAATACCGAATGCCTTTGAAAATGCTAATCTGTGCATTTTCAACTATGCCATGTGGCAGACATACATGCCCTTAGGGCATGTATGTGTGCCACATGTGCACACAAGCACGATTATGGGGTGCAACAGGTTGTCAAAGTGACACCCTGCCACTCTTTAATGTGTTCCCCTTTTTACCGAATCGGTATTTACCGATTCGGTAATTCACATTCATGGGCCTCCAGGCCCATAGGAATGAATAGGAATTACCGAATAGGTAAATTACCGAATGGGTAATTACTGAATCTTACCGATTCGGTAATACTTACAGAATAAATACCTACATCCCATCGACCGATTCTAAAATACTGAATCAGTAAAATTCGGCATTTTAGAATCGGTAAATCTTCATTACCTACATCTGGCCCATAGTACTCAAAATGCTCTCGGGTACGCTTATTTTAGGAGGAGATATGAGTTCAGTTATGGACCCGTGGTAAGACAGATTATATGGGGCAGCCGGGACAAGGAGTAGAGAGAACCTAGAAGGACTCATAACAGCAATGGGGATGATAGACCTGTGGAGGACACATAACCCAACAAGTCGACAATATACATATACCTCTGCAGTGCACAAAAGTAATTCCTGGATAGATTACCTGTTTAGACACAAAATGCAGGTGGGCCAATTCAAGGGAGCATCACATAAGGCACATTGTATTTCAGGGCAATCTCTGGTGGAGGTGCAGGTGCGAGGGTTCGGAAGAAGTAGCGTCTTACCTCTGAGTATACTCATGGCACCTTAAAAGTAAACAATTCGTGGAGAAAATACAGGTATGCACAACACTGTAAATCCAAGAAAACGAGGGATCAGTATATGCGGCCTCCACCCTCTGGGAGGCGTATAAAGCTGTGATTAGGGGATATATCCAGGTATAAATTGGCATCCAAAAGAAAGAGCAAACCAAAGAGCTGGAAGAGCTTGAAAGCGAGATAAGCCAACTTGAGAAAGCAACTTGGGAGGAGAGAGACTTGGACATACCTACAAAACACAGGCTTAAGCTCAAACAGCAAGAACTTAGAAATTTGAGAGAACAAAGGGCAAGCACGCATATCTTATCAACCCAGAGGAAACTGTATGATATTGGTGATAAAGCAGATAAAATGATTGCCTGGCTAGAAAGAAGAGACAAGGAGAGGTACTGGGTCCTTAAAAACCATACCTCAGAGAGAGGAGTTCACAGCTCTGGGGAGGATATAGCGGAGGCATTTGCACAATACTACAAAACATTATATACACCTTCCTCGGTGCGCACAGTAGAGGTTTGTGCAGAATTACTGAGAGAGATCAACCTCCCATCACTCTCCAAAGAAGAGAGAGACATGTTAGATCAAGATTTTACTATAGAAGAAAGAACGAGCGCCCTTACCGACTTACAATTAGGGAAGGTAGCAGGTCCTAATAGTTTGCTTGTGGAGCTGTCCAAAAGTGTAGCAAATAAGATTGCACCCCACCTATTGAACATGTATCAGGAGTCCAGGAAAAAGGGGAGTTACCAGCATATGTGTGAGCACTCACAATACTAGTTATACCAAAGAAAGGTAAACCCCCTACGGACTGTGGGTCCTACTGAACAATTTCACTATTGAATATTTAGGCGAATGTATGTTATACCTGCTGCTCAGCCAGTGTGAATGTACTGTGGAATGTTGGTGTGCATAGTGATGTAATGGAATGTGAGGATGCCTGGAGGTGGAGAGTGTGAGTTGGAGAATGGATTGAGCAGCAGGAAGGCTGCTCCTGGTGGGGCTTCTATTTTCACCATCTTACCTAATAAATCTACTTAAGCAATAAACTTGGAACAGAACCCGCTTTCATTACCACATATTTTAGCGACGAGGATGGGATTCGAACCCACGCGTGTCCCTGTCACAAGTTAAGTCATGTCTCTAGCTGCGTTTGGATTTGTGCCACTGCGTTCTCACCAGCGTGTTGCCTGTGTTCAAAGCTCTGGTGTGAGTTTTGCCACCTGCTGCAGGATTCAGAAGTACAACTGGCAAGAGGAACCCCAGACACTGTCACATGAACAGCGTTGCGTAAGAAGAGTTCCCAGAGTCTTTGTTCTAAAACTGCAACTGTTAAAGGGAGTTTCCGTCTTCACTTTTATGGATCTCAACAAGGCGGAGGATTGTGGAGAAGAGCTATGTGACAGCTGCAACTAGGAGGAAGAGTGTAAAGCGGTGCAGTGGTTTGTGTTTCTTGAGTGAACGTGTGACAAACCCTGACTGAGCTTTCTTCTGCTGCGCCCATTTTTTTTTCTCTTCAGAGTCCTTGTTTTTTCTCTGCACGCTATATGGTGTTTATTGCAACTTTTCTGTTCTCCCTCGTTCGCTGTGTCTTATGAGTTGGAAATTCTACAACTGGCAACTGTCACTTACCTTCAACGGTCTCTCCGGATTCTTTGTGGATTGCGCGAGCCCTCCCTTCGACTCGCGCAGCGTCCTGCAGCCTCCACGCTGAGCTGCCCGGACGTGCCGCGAGCCACCCAGCTCTACATCAATTTAGGTGCCTCCATCTTGTACATTGGTAATCGAGGCAGATGCAGTTTCCTGAACCAGACTGCCAGATGTTCTGACCTTCTCTTCAGTATTTTTTGGGGAGCAGATAATCAGCAAATCTACTATTTCCTTGACCATCTCATCAACTTCAACTTCTGGTCTTGTGCAGGACTTTCCGTTTTTAGGTCCTGCTGAGTCAGCGCATGCGCTGGTCTGCGAGACATTTTGTAGTGGGCTTTTAAAAGTGTTTCCCCAGGTTTCTGCTGGCCTAGCCCTTGCGGTCACGTGTGCGTGCACGCGCCCAGCCGCCAGCTTGCTCCATGTTACTCTCTCCCTGTTAGTTTGCTTCCCTTCCCTCCACCCACTATGTTGCTCCCCTTCCCCCACGCATTCCCTGCCACTCTCCTATTGGTCCACTCTCCCGTGGTGTTTGTAATCCTGTCCCCTGCATTGCCCCCTTGTCCTCCACTGTGCTTGCGTCTTTGTTTTTTTCTTTTCGCGTGCTTGTTCTCACATTCATTGGAGATGTCAGTAGGCCCTTTTCAGATATTCGTGACACGATTCATGTTTTCGTCAGTAAAATGCATAAAGGCGGATTAAATGCCGTCCTTTTCTTATCCTTGACTTTAGTGAAGTCCAATATATTTATTGTACTACGGTAACGGATATGTATACATTTGTTTCAGCTGTTATTTGTGTAACCTTAAGCACTGAACAGTGTTCAGTTGATTATCGTATACGTGGTTAAAGTATTTCTCTCATCTCTTAAATGAGTGAACTCTGGCAATGAATTATCAGCATTCCCAGTACTTCCTCTCGCAGTGTTCGAATTAGCATTCTGCATTCTCAGTCCACCACACCACCATGTCCACCACCAAGTCCACAATACCATCAATTCCACACCACCACCACGTCCACCACCACCACCACGTCCACCACGTCCAACACCACGTCCACCACCACCACGTCCACCACCACCACGTCCACCACCACCAGGACCACCACCACGTCCACCACCACCACGTCCAAGTCCACCACCACGTCCACCAACATCTTCACTACTACGTCCACCACATCCACCACCACCACATCTACCACGTCCACCACCACCACTACGTCCACCACCACCATGTCCAACATCACCACTACGTCCACCACCACTACGTCCACCACAACCACCACCATGACCACCACCACATCTACCACGTCCACCATCATCACGTCCACCACCACGTCCACCACCACCATGTCCACGTCCATCACCACCACTTCCACCACCACGTCTACCACTGCCCCCACGTCCACCACCACCCCCACGTCCACCGCCACCTCAACCAGTCCACACCCACCACCAAGTCCACACCACCACCAAGTCCACACCACCACCAAGTCCACACCACCACGGCCACGTCCACCACCACCACTTCCACCACCACGTCTACCAGTGCCCCTAAGTCCAGCACGTAGACCACCACCACATCCACCATGTCCACCACCACAACCACGTCTACCACGTCAACCACCACGTCCAACACCACCATGTCTACCATGTCCACCACCATGTCCACCACTACCACGTCCACCACTACCACGTCCACCACCACCTCGTCCACCACCACCACGTCCATCACCACCACTACGTCCAACACCACCACTACGTCCACCGCCACTACGTCCACCGCCACTACGTCCACCACCACTACGTCCACCACCACTATGTCCACCACCACCACGTTCACCACCACCACGTCCACCACCACCACGCCCACCACAACCACCACCACCCACATGACCCCCACCACGTCCACCACCACATCTACCATGTCCACCATCACCACGTCCACCACCAAGTCCACCACCACCACGTCCACCACCACCTCCACCACCAAGTCCACACCCACCACCAAGTCCACACCCACCACCAAGTCCACACCACCACCTCGTCCACCACCACCAAGTCCACCATCACCACGTCCACCACCACCATGTCCACCACCACCACCACCACCACTTCCACCACCATGTCTACCACTGCCCCCACGTCCACCACCACCTCCACCTCTAAGTCCACCATGTTGACCACCACCACGTCGACCACCACCACATCCACCACCACCACATCTACCACGTCCAACACCATGTCTACCACGTCCACCACCATGTCTACCACTGCCCCCACGTCCACCACCACCCCCATGTCCACCACCACCTCCACCTCTAAGTCCACCACGTCGACCACCACCACGTCCACCACCACATCTACCACGTCCAACACCACAATGTCTACCACATCCACCACCATGTCCACCACTACCACGTCCACCACCACAACCACCATGTCCACCACCACCATGTCCACCACCACTACGTCCACCACCACCACTACGTCCAACACCACCACTACGTCCAACACCACCACTACGTCCACCACCACCATGTCCGCCACCACTATGTCCACCACCACTATGTCCACCACCACTATGTCCACCACCACTATGTCCACCACCACTATGTCCACCACCACTACGTCCACCACCACTACATCCACCACCACCAAGTCCACACCACCAAGTCCACCAACACCACGTCCACCACCCCCACATCCACCAATGCCTCCACGTCCACCACCACCACGTCTACCACGTCCACCACCACCACGTCCACCACCACCACGCCCACCACCACGTCAACCACCACGTACACCACCACCACTACGTCCACCACCACTATGCTCACCACCACCTGGTCGACCACCACTTGGTCGACCACCACCACATCCACCACCGTCACCACGTCCACCACCACCACCATGTCCACCACCATGTCCACCGCCACCACCTTCACCACCACGTCTACCACCCCACCAAGTCCACCACCCCCACATCCACCACCACACCCACGTCCACCACCACCATGTCCACCAACACCACAAACACCACCATGTCCACCACCACCACGTCCACCACCACCACCACGTCCACCACCTACGTCCACCACCACCACCACGTCCACCAACACAATATACACCACCACTACATCCACCCCCACCACGTCCACCACCACCACTTCCACCACCACGTCCCCCACCACATCCACCACCACGTCCTCCCCCATGTCCACCACCTCCACCATCACCACCTCCACCACCACGTCCACCACCTCGTCTAAAACGTCCACCACCACCTCTACCACCACCACGTCCATGTCCACCACCAGCACGTCCACCACCACCTCTACGTCCACCACCACTACGTCCCACCTCCACTACGCCCACCACCACTACGTCCATCACCACCAAGTCCATCACCATCACATCCACACCACCACCAAGTCCACCATCACCAAGTCCACCACCAACACGTCCACCACCACCATGTCCACCACCACGTCCACCACCATCACATCCGCCATCGCATCCACCACCACCACGTTCACCACCAACACCACATACACCACCACCACGTCCACCACCACTACGTCCACCACCACTATGTCCATCACCACCACGTCCACCAAGACCACCCCACTAAGTCCACCACTACCAAGTCCACCACCAAGTCCACCACCACCAAGTCCGCCACCACCAAGTCCACCACCACCAAGTCCACCACCACCACGTCCACCACCACCACAACGTCCACAACCACCACGTCCACCACCACATCGTCCACCACCACGTCCAACACCACATACACCACCACTACATCCACCACCACCACGTCCAACACCACGTCCACCACCACCACATCCACCACCATGACCACCACATCCACCACCATGTCCACCACCCCCACCACATCCACCACCACGTCCACCACCACACCATGTCCACCACCATCACGTCCACCACCACCACTATGTCCGCCACCACCTCCTCCACCACCACGTCCACCACATCTACCATGTCTACCAACACCACCACGTCCAACTCCACGTCCACCACCACCAGGTCCACCACCACCACGTCTACCATGTCCACCACCACCACGTCCAACACCACGTCCACCACCACCACATCTACCATGTTCACCACCACCACCACAACCATGTCCACCTCCACCACCATGTCCACCACCATGGTCACCACCATGTCCACCACCACCCCCACATCCACCACCACCACTATGTCCACCACCACCACTATGTCCACCACCACTACATCCACCACTACTACATCCACCACCACTACGTCCACCACCACTATGTCCACCACCACTACATCCACCTCCAGCACTACTACGTCCACCACCACTACGTCCACAACCACCACGTCCACCACCACCAAGTCCACCATCACCAAATTCAACACCACCACGTCCACCACCACCACGTCCATCACCACCACTACATTCACCACCACCACTACGTCCACCACTACCACTACGTCCACCACCACGTCAACCACCACTACGTCCACCACCACTATGTCCACCACCACTATGTCCACCACCACTACGTCCACCACCACTACGTCCACCACCACCACGTCCACCACCACCACGCCACCACCACCACCACCACCACCTGTGACGAGTAAAGTGTCACTGGAGGGCAGGGGTAATAGGAGTGTCTACCCCGGCTGCACATGGGACATTTAAGAATGCATTGGGTACGAGAAGACAGAAATAGGAACTAGAAGTATTACTCCAGACCCAAGATACATTTTGAAGAGGAGCAAAGTCACAGGGGCTCCTCTAAAACCACTCGCAGCATCTCTACCTCACAGTGGCATACCTGCACGAGCCACTCACTAAGAACAAGCATTGGCATAGCCAATAGGTCTCGCCTTTGGGACCTCTTAAGTGTTTAGCCAAGCAACACATGATTTTGTTGCACCAAGGGTATTATGCTGGATAACTAAACACTGATAAGGTCCCAAAGGTGAGACCTATTGGCTATGCCAATGCTTGTTTTCTCTTTCTTTTCTTCGTATTTGCTTGTATAATTCTGCTCATTTGCTTG
The DNA here is from genome assembly GCF_964263255.1 of Lissotriton vulgaris. NCBI lineage: Eukaryota > Metazoa > Chordata > Amphibia > Caudata > Salamandridae > Lissotriton > Lissotriton vulgaris. The sequence goes on along the minus strand of NC_141694.1, from coordinate 1,282,184,084 downwards.
TCCATAATGCCTGTCTTTGCTGGTATAATTTTCTCATTTGTTATGCCCACGATGCCTGATGAGTGTTTGGCACTTTGTGAGACTTTCTGTGGCATTTCCACTCATGCTGATGTTGTGACGCAGAGACTGACTCTTTAAGACCTGCACCTTTTGGCAGCTGTTTGGGACTTTGGGAGAGGAGTCGCTTATCGGAGTGAAGTACCAGTTTCTTTAATTTACCTAGGCATGTTTCACAGAGTGTTTATTGCTTATTGTTTTTTTTTTTAGTCCTTCAGGTCTCTAGATATTCGTGTCTTCCACTTATTTATTGTATATTCTGTGCTCGATTTAAGGTTTTTTTGTTGAGGGTTCTGTTAGTTATGCTATGGGATTTAGTGTATTCTCTTTGATTTCGTATCTAATGGTTGTAGTATTTAACTACGTTTGAGTACTCAATTTCGTGGAGTTTAGGATTTCAGTACTGCTTTGTGCGGTTGTGTGCCTGATACTTAGTCATAGTGTTTTATTCTACTGCTGTGTTTAGTGGCGTGTATTTAGAGGTGTGTTGCCTGAGACTTGTAGTTTGTCGGGTGTACAGGACAGTTTTTGCGCTTTAGGGTTGATTGCTGTCGTATTAGCACTAATGTTTCCTTGAAGAGTTTTTCGTATGTTTAGTGTGGAGCTTTATTCCACACTTACCGCCCTTACTTCAGGTTTGGGTGAAGGATTGATTTAAAGCCAGATATGCGATAAGTGAATGTTTTTGCCAGTGATTGCTTTTTCCCTTACATTTCATTGGGTGTTGAGTTGTTCCGTGTGGAGCGCCTTTCCACACGTACCACCTTAACTTCTGGTTTGGGTGAAGGGCTGAGATGAGGCCAGATTTTGAAGAGTGAGTGTTTTCCTTGTGATTGCTGTTTCGCTTACATTTTATTGGGTGTTGATTTGTGCACTTTCACGTGTTCTGTGTGGAGCGCCTTTCCACACATAGCAACCTTACTACGAGTAAGGGTGGAGGGCAATGCTGTCTGTTTGCTGTGGAATGTATTTTCCATGTTTCCTACGTTTTTTTTTTGCTTGTGTGTGCATCGTTGTCTACCGCGCCTTGTAGTTGGTATCCTTCTTATCACTTTCTTGTTGGCCTGGCTAGCCAGCTTGTTTTTGGTATTTGGGTTTTGTTGGTGTTAGTGGTGTGGTAGTGTGTGCATTTCCTTGGTTTGGTTAAAAAGGGAGATAATGTATGTATAATCCCTTTTTATTACCTTATCATTTGTTGTACACATGCATGATGTTTCCATCTGTTATCTGCATGCTTTCACATCAGCACTTTGCTTCAAAGTTTATTTGCTTGCATTTGTCCTGATGCCTGTGTTGCATGTAATAGTTTTATCGCCGTCCGTTGCATGCACTATTTTTAATAGTGCTGCATGTTATTCTGTTTAGAGCTTCTTTGTTGTTTGCATGAAGAAAAGGAGATGTGTTATACCTGCTGCTCAGCCAGTGTGAATGTGCTGTGGAATGTTGGTGTGCATGGTGATATAATGGAATGTGAGGATGCCTGGAGGTGGAGAGTGTGAGTTGGAAAATGGGCTGAGCAGCAGGAAGGCTGCTCCTGGTGGGGCTTCTCCTATCACCATCTTACCTAATAAATCTACTTAAGCAATCAACTTGGAACTGGACCTGCTTTCATTACCACAAGGTACTAACAAGAGCACTACTGACCAGACTAAAAACAGTGATCACAGCGTTGGTCCACCTGGACCAATCAGTGTTCATGCCTCATTGTATTGTATTGTATTGTATTGTATTGTATTGTATTGTATTTTACATTTATAAAGCGCTCTGTAACCCTACGGGCATCCTGGCGCTGAGACACAGTAGACTAAGAGTAGAAATGCAGCTGCAGGAACTAACTCGCAGGCTGTTAAACTCTGGGGTTAAAGCCAGGTTTTGACTTTCTTACGAAACAGCAGCAGATCCTGTATTTGCCTCAACTCCGGGGGGAAGGCTATTCCATAAGCGAGCAGCTGCTACGCCAAAAGCTCGTCCCACCATTGTAGATCTCTTAATCCTTGGAACAGTTGCCAGATTAGCTGCTGAAGAACGCAGACTACGTGCAGGTACATACCATCCAAACCTAGCCTGAAGCGGTTTGGGTCCAAGTCCGTGAAGCGCTCTAAAGGCAATACACAAGGACTTGAACAATATCCTTTGTCTCACTGGAAGCCAGTGCAGGTCAGCCAAGGCTTGTGATGTAGACGACCTGCGCGTTCTCATGATAACAAGTTTTGCTGCTGCCGCCTGGATACTCTGGAGCCGCGAGATCAAATAACACGGAGACTCCAGTAGCAGAGCATTACAATAATCCAGGCGGCTGAGAACAACACTCCTAACCACTAAGCCTCTAACCTGAGGCGGCAGTAGTGGTAGTACCTTACGTAGTCCTCTGATGAGCATGTAACAATGTCTGACGACTTTATTTACATGTGATTCCAAGTTGTGCTTCTCATTGAAGCTAACCCCCAGATTGCGAACTATGCTCACAGGAACCGGAGTTTTATCTGTAGGAATGGGCCAGAAGTCGGAGGGCAAAACTGACGGCACTCTACCCGCCCCACAGTGCAAGATCTCCGTCTTGTCACTGTTGCATTGCAGAGCGTTGTTTCTCAACCAAGACACCATTTCACACATACACTTATGGAATGTTTCTTAGGAGTCCGCATGGTCGCCATCCAAGGACACAATCAGTTGAGTGTCGTCAGCATAATTAACATAGAAGCACGAGACTCAATCTAAGGAGATTATATGGGGTGATGGACTGGAGCAAAACGGGACAAAGGAAGGATGCAGTGCTCTTATCTTTAGACGCACAAATGGCGTTTGATAGTATTGAACGCAATACATGTTTGAAAAGCTAAATAGACTGGGCTTAGGTCCTAAATTCTGTGAGTGGGTATACCTTTTGTACCAAGACCCGCAGGCCAGAGTACGGGTTGAAGGAGTAGTCTCACATCCCTTCACACTCAGGAAGGGCACACGACAAGGCTGCCCACTCTCACCACTGATCTTTGCACTCGCATTGGAAGCTTTGGCAGCCAGGGTGCGAATAGTCCAAAGGGAGGACAGAATATCCCAATACGCAGATGATGGGCTCCTGTATTTGACTAATCCATATAGATCGTTACACAGGGTATTACATATATTTCAGCTCTTTGACAGCTACTCTAGGTACACAATCAATTGGAATAAATCCCTGATCTTTCTATTGAAGGGGGCCATCCCTCAGAGACTGATAGAGACGATATAATTAACAGTCAAGCACACTTTCACTTGCTTAGGCATACACATTTCAGAGAGAGAAGAAGACTTCCTGGAAGGAAACCTACCCACTCAGATACAGCAATTAAAGAGTGATTTGGATCACTGGAGGAAGTTGCCAATATCAATAATGGGCAGAGTAGTGAATTTTAAAATGATGTCTCTACCCAGACTACTCTATATATAAGGTATATATATATAAGGTACACTACTTTATAGAAGACCAGAAACCAGGGCAGATTTCCTGGCAGAAATACTCACCATTCTGGAAACCTCTGGTACAGAGAACTCAACAACTCTGTTAGGTGACTTTAATTTCCATTTGGAATGTGGCGAAGACAAGGACACCATTTCACTGCGCTCTGAAATGGAGGTCTTTGGGCTAGCTCAGCTGGTGAAAGGACCTACCCATAAGGCAGGCCACACCTTAGATGGTATTTTTACCAACTTGGAAAATATATCAGTGTCTGACATCTTACCCATGACATGGTCTGATCACTATTTGGTTTTGGCAACCATTCAAATGAGCAAGGCTAAAACACCCTCTATATCCGCTCAGAGAGAATTGTTTAAGGTCTGGAAAGATATCAATATTCCTTGTTTTAACGAGGCACTATTGAACTCCACTCCTAAATGGGCTGATGACCCAGATACCGCCGTCGAACAATATTACACATGGATAGGCCAGGCGGCTAACAAACTGGTACCCGAAAAAAGAATATCCAGAAATAGAAATACCCCGTCAGCCCCTTGGTACACTGAAGAACTCAAAAAACTGAAACAGCAATGCCGAAACAAAGAAAGAATATGGAGAAAAAAGTATGACAATAAGGATAAGATAGTGTACAAGGAACTCTTAACTCAATATAAGCTCCTAATAATAGAAACAAAAAAGAAGTTTTATACAGAGCAAATTGAAAGCGCCAAAAACTCACATAAAAAGCTTTTCGAAATAACTAAACATCTTGCGGGATGTGCCCCAGATCTAAACCCCCTTGTTCACAAGAGTTTTGTGATTCTCTAGCAACATTCTTCTTCACCAAAGTAAATGATATATTCTCAGCATTTAAACAAGGTGAAGATCAAAGAACTGGGAAAACAAATACTTCCCCTCCAAATAATATTCTTTCATGCTTTGCAGAGGTAACAGAGGCCAATATCAAAGATATCGTGAAAACCATTAAATCTGGATCAGCCTTGGACCCTTGTCCTATAAATACCCTTCGGTCATTAATAGATACTATAATTCCAGCCATCACACAAATGACCAATCTCATTTTCCACACAGGAGTCTTCCCTAATCAGCTGAAGAAAACATTACTCAAACCACTCCTGAAGAAACCTGGCTTGGACAAAGCAGAATTAAAAAACTACAGGCCTATAGCTAACCTACCTTTTATCGCGAAGGTAATTGAGAAAGCTATGAACGTGCAACTTGCCGGATTCATCGAGCAATACCACCTGCTCGATGAAACACAATTCGGGTTCCGTAAATATCACGGGACAGAGACAGCCCTCATAAAGGCAGCAGACGATATTCGTCTAATTAGAGACCAAGGGGGCACTGCACTTTTGGTGCTCTTAGACTTATCAGCTGCCTTCGACACGGTTGACCATAAGATCTTAGTCAACCGTGTCGAAAGGATGGGCGTGCAAGGCACAGCGAAAGACCTAATAGCGTCTTTTCTAGCAGAAAGATCCCAGGCGGTCATACTGGGCCAGTATGAATCTGCTGAATTATCACTGCCGTGTGGAGTTCCACAGGGTTCATCCCTTAGTCCGACACTTTTTAACATCTATGTGTCGGACCTCGCAAATACCATCAAAGCGCATGGGATGAACCTAACCTCATACGCGGATGATACTCAGCTGATACTGGCTGTCAGAAATGACGGGGAAACAGTGGCGGAAAATTTCAAGACAGGTATGCTGGCCATCGGAAAATGGATGTCCGAAAACTGCTTGAAATTAAATTCCGACAAAACTGAGGTGGTCATTTTTGGCCACCTCAGTCCAAGCTGGTCCCCCACCTGGTGGCCATCATCTTTTGGAGCTGTACCTGAACCAGCTACGAAAGTGAGAAACCTGGGTGTCATCTTCGATGACAACCTAAATTTCATGGCTCACGCAAACCAGACAGCATCCAATGCCTTCTACAAGCTGCGGTTGGTAAGGAAGATTCTTCCGTTTCTCCCTACCAATGTAGGAAAGACATTGGTTAGTGCAATGGTCCTGTCAGCACTGGACTATTGCAATGGGCTGTTCGCAAATGCCCAAGCGAAAACAATCAGGAAGCTGCAGACAATCCAGAATGCAGCAGCCAGACTTCTCCTCAACATTCCTAAATTCAAACCTATTTCTGAATCCTTGAGGAGTCTTCACTGGCTACCTGTTAGGAACCGAATTAAGTTCAAGACGTTATGCATCGTCTATAAGGCACGGCACCATCAAGCGCCTCAGTTCCTATGTGACCATCTCGTCCCGTACATTCCTACCCGAATGCTACGATCTGCAGGACAGAACGACCTGATTGTGCCTCGAACCAGACTGGTCAACTGGGGAGATAGACGTTTTTTAGTCACCGCCCCAAGATTGTGGAACATGCTTCCACAAAACATAAGGTCAAGTCCAAATTTATTATCCTTCAGAAAGAAACTGAAAACTTGGCTATTTAACCTCTGAAACTGTACAGATCATATAGGAGAGTAATTCAGTACAGCGCCGAGACGCCTGCGGGCATTTGTTCGCGCTCAATAAGTGCCAAAAATAAATAAATAAATAAATATATTTTACAAAATACCCCATATGAAATACCTAAATCTGTGTCTTGAGGGTATAGATAGTGAGCTGCGTAACCTCTTGTGGGACGGAGGCAGCTCAAGAGTAGCACTCTGTAAGTTACGAGAAGGAATATTCGAGGGAGGGCTCGCAGTCCCAGACATAAGAAAATGTTACTGGGCATCGCAGTTGACAGGAGTGAATGATTGCGCTTTCACGGTGACCCAGCCTTTCGATATGACCACTGGTCTATGGGAAAGAGGCTATATCGCAGCACTCTACCACAGAGGTAAGGAAAGACAACTGCCACCACATACACACGGCAGTGGTAAGGGCCTGGCGGGAAACTTCCAAATACCTAGGATGGGAAGGGAAGTTGATGGGGAGGACTCTGCTATGGGACAGCGCCCTGCTACGTGAGGTGGCTGCCTTGATAGGATTTTAAAAAATGGGAACTGTTAGAGATAGAAAGTCTAGGCAATCTCTGGAGGGGACAAACACAGGTTAAGTTTGAAACCCTACAGAAAGAATATGAATTGGTGGGCTCAGAGAGGTACAAATATCTCCAACTGGGACACGCCCAACGTCAGCACATAGGAGAAGGGAAAACCCTGACAGAATACTCGCCACTAGAGGACAGATTGTTGACTAACCCCATGAGGACTAAGGCAACCTCTTTGACATATAAGATAATCATATACAACTCACCTAACCCGAAAGCCCCCCTGGGAGGAACCAGGGAGATGGAACTAGGACTCCTAAAAGATGACAACCGGGAGGAAGCAGTGCAGAGCCCGAGGGAGGTTGCCATCAGGGCCCGATTTCGTCTCATCCAGCTGCGCATCCTACACAGGTCATACGCTTCCAGGACGATGCTACACCGATTGGGTCATGGCACATATAGGTACTGTGCGAGGAGATGTGGGGAGGTTGGCTCCTTTTTCATATAATTTGGGAGTGTAGCTAGATTCATAATTATTGGACGGCAGTGACTCTAACTATGTCAGAGGTCACTAACTCAGAGATTCCAGTGGAGCCACGAGGGCTACTGACATGCGTGACAGGCGAGACAAAATAGCCAAAATACACAATAACATTGCTCAAAATACCGGAAGTTGTGGCCTAAATGAATATAGCCAGAACGTGGGGGGCAAATCGAACACCAGACTCAAGGGAATGGGAGGAAGACTTGGATTGGTGCTCAGGAGCCGAGAAAGCAAAGTATCAAGACAGAGGTTGCCCACAAAAATGGGATAAGAACTGGGGGCCCTGGATTGCATACAGGGGGCATTAAATTCAAATGTAAGGAGCAGAAGATGAAAGAGCAAAGATAGGTCATAAGGGGAATAGAATTGGGATTCCCTACTACCAGTAGGTCGCAACAAGAACAGGCTAAGATCTGGAGGGGAACAGACCTAAGGTACATGTAATGTAAGGTGTAAGAAATGCATATTCAATTTAATGTGACACCTATGTGATGGTCGGATGTATCGAGCAATGACTAATAATAAGATTTTTTTTAAAGAAGAGCAAGCATCCAGAAAAGGGTTCATGCTCCAAAAGCACAGCTCCCTGACCTAGAGCCAACCAGCAGATTACAGCCTACAAGGTCAATAGATTCTAAAGATCTAAATGAACAGAGAGCACTGAAAGATGCACATTGACTATTAAAGGTGTTCCCCTGTCTACCGTAAATATTCATCTAAGGTCTCCAAATGGGGAGTGATTCGGTTAAGGACTAAGGAGGCTGGAATCTATAATCAGTTTCTAAAAAAGGGTACCTCCTAGACCATAAATTCTAACCTCTTTCACTGCGAAGAAGCTACAACATTCTCCCTCTGAAAGTTCACTTAATGAACACCTTATTTACTCTCCATATTGGTGCTTCCACTGCATGTCCAGAACAAGCGGCCCAGCTTGAAAATTCAAGACAAGTACAAACACCTAGAGTCTTGTACTACATACGTTGTATAATCAGTCAAAGAGACCGGTTGGATATATTCCAGGCAAATACACTGAATACTCAGGACTTTATCACAGAAAACAATATCATGTTCAGAGGGGAAACCAATTTTTAAATCTTTAACAGTTTTAACTTTCTCCAGACCTTTGACTATGTTTGATTCACCAAGATAATGCCTCTATGAATACATAAAAAGGTACATCTACATATATCCATCCAGGCCAACTTACAATAGGCCAACACAAAGAAAACAACTTCCGAAGCCCAGAAGACACAGTCACATTCAGGCCCACTTACTGTCTCTTTTTTCTTGAACTGCAACTATGACAGCAATCTGAGCCCGGAGCCGGGCTAGCTCCTGCTCAAGGGCTGCAATTTTCTGAACGGTCTCATCATTTTGTGGAAGATGTTCTCCAGCTTGCTCTGTCTCTTCTGGAGAGGATGACATGGCGGACCTCTCAGCCGACTTGGAACACTGGATTGGTTTGCTGGTGATACTTGTAGACATGTCATTCCTGTAAGGAGGATTCATTTAACAAGAAGGAAAAGGAAGAAGTGAGTGGTATGAACAGAATTACCAGTTGGTGTTACACAAAGTGAAAGCGTAGTTAATTCTATTGTGTTTCTTCCACAAACCACCTCAAGTCACTTCCCTCTAGACTCATCCTTTCATTTTATGGTGGAATAGCGCAAGCATGCCTAAAAAATACTACACCAAAACCAGTGTACATCAAGAAATGCATGTCCCTCTCTTGTTACCAAGCATAAGGTCAACAGCCATCGCCCATTGATCCAGTCCTTTGCTAACCCTTATTTTCCAACTCTGGCTCAGCTAAGTGTTATTGTATTATATGGCAATGACAGAATGGGCATGAAAGTATGGGTACAAACTTTTTGCTGCAACCATTTTCACAGAAGCCGACAATAGGGCCTCTTGCACAAGCTGTGGGGTAGGGAATCAGAAAAAACATGTAAGGGATGGAAGTTGGAAATAAATGTGCAAGGATGAATATGATAGATCCTTGGTTGGTAAAGGCGTACAAGCGGAAAGTTCAGTAGTAGCAGTGCTAAGCATGAGCGTGACCTATGAGGAAGAAATAAGAACAAACCAAGCTCATTTCACAACACAAAATTGAAGAGATTCCAAAGCAATGTTATAGTAGCCAGCATCCAAATGCCCAGGTAGACAATAATTCAGTGACAAAATGTATTATTGTAACCATTGTAACGCAAAATTGATGGAGTACATTGATACAAAACATTTTCATGACATCAAATCAATAATTATTGCGACTCAGTTTGAATTGTACGTTTTATGTTGCAGGTGAAAGGGCTTATCCAGGTCATCCAATTGCACATTTGAACATCATTTTTGCAGAATTCTCATCTGTTTAATATTAGAGTGCAGAAATAACCTCTGAAAGCTGACCAGTTAACTTTATTTGGCACTGGAGTGGCACTCAGTATGTGATGTTTAAGTAACTTTTCATCCACTTGAACGAGAAAGAACTTTATGGAAAACTTAATTATGGACCAGATGATCTATCACGAGCCAATGGGGTAAATCCACAATATGTGCTATCCACATAGTGGGTGGGGGGAAATGCTGTAAATGAACAAGTGCTATAGAAGCATTGTTGAGAGTAGGTGAGAAGCACAATGCAGAGACATGAGAAAGGAAAAGCACTCTGCAGTGACAAACAAGCACTGTGTGGATGTTGAACGAGTGAGAATATCTGTTCGGACTGGGCATAGAGATAGTGCAAGGTCTGCTGTGCATACACATGCGGAACGGTGCTGTGTAGACAATGTATGGTGAGCAAGGCAGAGCATATTTTGAGCCGGTGGCTGCAGGTGGGAACCACAAGCACTCATTTTTGGGGACCAGGACATATTCTTTATCATCAGACTTTCAGTCAGACAAGAAAGTGAAAGGTGTGAAAGGAGGAGGAAAAGAAAGTGTATGTGATGGATGAAAGAGGCATGAGGTTGAATCAAGATTTTTAGCCTAGGTATTTAGTAACCCAGACATAGCAGGGCTGGCAGTAGCCTTCGGAGAGAACTTATTCTTTTACAAAATACGCATAGGAACAAGCATTTTGCAGAAAGTGAGTAGGGACAAAGACAGGGAGTGGATGAGATTCACAAGTGAGAGCAAGGCTGCGAGGGGGAGCAGAAAAGAAGAGAAGAGGCTGCCGCAGCTCTCCCCTGACCCGGCTCCCAGCTGTCCCGCCGCCGACCCGCTGGTCCCTGCCGCCACCAAGGGGGGCTTGCAGCGGAATCCGCCCACCTAAAAAACTGGATTGAGACCCCCGCCAGAATTACGGCAAAACACCGCAGCCGCCGCTGCAGCAGCTGCAACCAGCCCGCAAATTTAATCTTTGCCCGTGACCTTGGGGGCCAGGTACAGCACGGCTCTGATGGGGTATTGAGGTTGCAAGACGGCGGCAGCTGCCGCCAGTGGCAGGCGGCGGCGGAGTGCGAGCCCAGCGGACCCGCAGAAGTGGCCCAACCAGGTTGGGTTCGGCTTGCGGATCCGTCTGTGAGCCCTGCTCACCAGGCCCCGCTCCCCTAGTGACTGTCCGCCCCACCGTCATCAGGACCCGCCTCTCCCCCGTCATTGTTGCCAGCAGAAGGGTGGGAGCAGACGGCCGGTACAACAGGCACGGCTGGAGCCGGTTTGCGCCCAGTGAGCTCTACGGCAGGGGCAAAAAGAAGAGGAGGTTGTAAGGGCGTCGGGGGCAAGCGCAGTGTTGCGTAGACTGGAACCCCTTCTCCCCTGCTCGAGTTACCAGGCCTACCAGTACCTTTAGAAACTGTGCTTCAACAGCTAGCTCCGCCTGCCGCCAACAAGAGAGGAGTCCCATGCTTCTGCGTAGCTCCTGTGGGGTGGGCCCGCCTACATCTGCCTACCACCAGAGTGCCACTAGCGCCTCCCCCTCGCCTTGCCTCCAGGGCTCCCCTCTGCCTTCTCCCGCCTCCTCTTCACCTTGCGTGGGAGACCCGCTGTGGGAGAAAGCACCTCAGTTCTCCCCTGCCTTGAAAGCCCTGCATTGGTCACCGGTTGCCAGAAGATCCACGTTCAAGCTGCTTTGTATCACCCACAAAGCAATACATGGAATGGGACCGCTCTTCATCAGGAATAAAATCACCAAACACATTCAACAAAGGAACCTCTGCTCTAAAGGAGCATCTTGCCTCAAATCCCACCATACAAGAAAAAAAACATGGGTGGCACATCCTTCTCTGTTCAAGCAGCCAAACTATGGAAGTCTTTACCCCCCAACATAAGGTCCACCGACAACCACCTTATCTTCAGAAAACTACTCAAGATTTGGCTATCACCCACATAAGCAGCATACGCAAACAGAAATTTACAGCATATCCCTCTGTATACAAGCAATTTTTTTCCACTATAGATATGTACTTATCTTTGTGTATTACTTTGTATAAACATGTAAAATAATTATGCTGTTAAGAGAAAAAAATTATAATAATAAATAAAAATCATCTTTGGTCTACATGTACATACTTCCATTGTGCATCTATGTACCTTCCATGTACTTGGATCTGTGTGTCTGTTACTTTTCTCCTGAAAAAGCATATCCAATGCACTACCCTATTTCTCATCCTGTGCCTCTATCAATATCTTTAATCTACATATACTTACCTCCTTTATGTATCTATATACTTTCAATGTAATTATGGATCTATATATTTATCACTTTCTTCTAATTTAGCATTTCCAATGCACTACCTATTTCTCAGCCTATACTTCACTCAATATATCTTCTAACCAGACCTTCTGACTCATCTCAAACTTCTTCTACTACTCCTCCAATGCACTACCCTATCTTTCATCCTATACATCTATCAATATATCATCTACATCCACTCTCTCATTTATCCCAAACCCCATACCACTACTATGATTGCCAAAATAACCCTTTCTAGACTCGCTCCTACTCTACCGCTCCTTGCATCATCTGACACCTCTTTTACTATACCGATCCCCTAAAACAAACCTTTCTAAACTCTTTCCTCTGAGTCCTCTCTCCAAAACTCCTTTTTACTCATCCAAAAGCCTCCTCCTATTGCTATGACCTAAAAAAAAAACAATATTCTTTCACTCTTTTATCCCTCCACTATCCTTTTCAATCAAAATTAACAGACTAACATGTTCACTTCTCAAATTCCATATTAAACTATACTAATATACTACCCAAATAACTGAATAACATATCCACTACTCACATTACTTCATATTTTTTTACTATATTAATTTTCAACAGTAATCCTTTATGGGTTCCGGAGTGGCGTGCTACTCGCCAGAAAAGCGATTCAACACCCATCAAGGGTAACGTGCTATATAAATGCAAATCTTTCTTCCCCTTTTATCCCTTCGCTATCCTTCTCACTCAAAGTAACTGACTAATATCCACCACTAAAATTACTTAATATTTCACCATATTAATTCACCACTAATCCTTTGTAGGCTTCCTGAATAGCGCGAGTCAACAAGCGCTATATAAATACAAACCTTTGTCCTCCTCTATCCTTCTGCTATCATTCCAAATCCAAATAACTAACTAACCTATCCACCACTTAAAATGTACTTGCATGTTTCAATATACTAATTCAACACTAATCCTCTATGGGTCAAAGAGTAGCGTGCTACTCGCCGAAAAAGCGCTTTGACGCCTCGTCAGGGATAGTAAGCGCTATATAAATGCAATTACAATACAATACAATACCATAGTGGGCAGCATATGAGCGCACATGAACGAGGAGGCGCTGACTGAGGAAACAGGAGGTCAGAGACTTCATCCACCAGGTGGGGGGGCGACCAGGTCCCAGGCAGCCTCTGAGCAGGCTTTTTCAACCTAACCCATAGACCAGCAATCACCTACTCCGTCGACACAGTACTAAGGCTTGGTTATCGGGACTTAAGGATACCTTAAGGAAGACCTAGGCAGTCCAATAACCCCCCTTGCACACCGACCAACCTAATCCCAGGCCTCCCGTCACCTTAACTGCAGCTACATTTGGGCCGTCAGGAAATGGTAAAAGAAAGGAAAATCGGCTCAGAGCCTGGAGTCTAAAAAACCCCAAGACCATGGGAAGTCTAGCATCGTTATTACTATGAGGTCAGGAAGGAATAGGGGACAAACGCTCGCCCCACTGCTGAAATCGAAACGCAAAGGGAACACCAGGGCAACCAAACCCGACTCAGCGACCTCTCCAGAGGACCTAGCGGACATAGCTCACACAGCGGAGGCAATTCCCTCTGGCTCAGTTACCCAGTTACAGGAGCCACAAGCGCAGTTATAAGTGGAGCATGGAGATAGGAGTGCATCAGGGGGAAGGCCTACACACTTCTTTCAACAAAAAATGTACTCAAAATGTTATTTCTTTGAAGATGCAGCCTCTTCCATATTCTCTTGCAGCCGTGAAATACAAGGCCTCCAAAAACCACTTCTCCCACTATAGCCAATCACCAAACTGGCTACTGCACACGGCAGCACCTCACCTCCCACGGAGCAATCTGCGGCTGCCCTACAACACCTGAACTTACAGATTTCACCGAAAATAACAATACCAACTTACATATGAGAACAGAGGAAGAGGTAGAGTCAGAGGGACCTAACTCTCCAATTTGTGCCACCCAAGTCTCTTCTAATTCACCTTCCAGGCAGCCGCCCCAACGGCCAGACCCTCCAGCTCTCTCGTCCACCCTACTCAGCAAAGCAAGGATGGGGTACTACCCCAAGATCCCATCCAATCAGGAACCACAGTCTATGGCCCAGACAAGCGCACAGAAATTCAAACAACACTGAGACTTTCCGGTACGGAGAAAGGGTCAGTACACAACATCTCTGGCGAGCAGCAACTAAATCTGCCACCATCATTATATCACCAAAAGTTTTCTCCAGTCTAGCACCCACAGACCCCAACAACCAAGGTCATAACAAACCTCTTAGATGTCAAGAGGGGAGAGGACGTATTCCCTCAAAAAGCAACCCCAGAACCCCGAGGAGGCGAGCACGATGCTTTATCATATCTAGGATCCCAGGAGTGGGCCGATCTAGTTGTCTCCTACACCTTGTACACCCCAAAGAAATCCCCCCTGCACACAGGCAGTGCAGGCGCAGATCAACGCCAGGCCCACATTGCAGCCAATACTTCACCCTCTTCGTGTTACAGCCCCAGAGCCCACATCACGGACTCAACAAGCCGAGTTTCCAACACCTGGGACACCTTACTAAACACCATGCAAAGAACGGTTGACACCTTGCACTACCTGTCTGACAAACTGGACTTGCAATTGTCACTATTTGACACTTTAGCTCTTTTTATTGGAGAGCGTTAGATGAAAAATTGGGGCAATTAAACTCACTAATCAGCAGAGCCCAACAGGAGGCCAAACTGAGCTGCAGCTACGGTCCTATTGTCGACAAATTGTCTTCACTTCCTTCAATCGTGACTACACCTCTAGAGAGCTTATCAAAGGCACAACATAACAAACAAGCATTGGCATAGCCAATAGGTCTCGTCTTTGGGTCCTTATAAGTGTTTAGCCAGAGATATTGACTTTGCCTGTCTTTAAGCTGTGCTGTACAGAAGTCTGCAGCATGCTGAAAAGCTATAATAAAGTGTCAGAAGCATTTTTGTTACCTTATACATGACCAATAAAGCATTATGTACAACTGAGCGACCATATTAAAAAAGTATTAACAATAAATATTGTCTTGAGGTTTTTCTTTGTCCTTTCAATGCTGGCAACTTCTATCTGCCTGTCCCAATGGTTGCTTGTTATGGGTTTTTTTGTTATGGTGGGGGGGGGGGGTAGGGGGAGGCAAAAATAACAGGAGGGTGAAGGTTGTTAAATAGTAACTGTATAACCGTCAGGCAGTCAGTGCAACAGTCAGTTAGTTAGTCAGTGAGAGAGAGTGAGAGGTCAGAGTCAGTCAGTCAGTGAGAGAGAGTGATAGTCAGTCAATCAGTCAATGAGAGAGAGTGAGAAAGTCAGTCAGTGAGAGAGAGTGAGAGAGTCAGTCAGTGAGAGAGAGAGAGTCAGTCAGTGAGAGAGAGTCAGTGAGAAAGTGAGAGGTCAGTGAGTCAGACACAGTGAGAGAGACAGTCCGTGAGAGAGAGCGAGTCAGTCAGTGAGAGAGAGTCAGTCAGTGAGAGAGTCAGTCAGTGAGAGAGTCAGTCAGTAAGAGAGTCAGTCAGTGAGAGAGTCAGTAAGTGAGAGAGTCAGTAAGTGAGAGAGAGTTAGAGAGTCAGTAGTCAGTGAGAGAGTCAGTCAGTGAGAGAGTGAGTCAGTCAGCGAGAGAGTCAGAGAGTGAGTCAGTGAGAGAGAGTCAGAGTCAGCCAATGAGAGAGAGTCAGTCAGTGAGAGTGAGTTAGTGAGAGAGTCAGAGTCAGTCAATGAGAGAGAGTCAGTCAGTGAGAGAGAGAGTGAGAGTCAGTCACAGAGAGTGAGAGAGTCAGTCAGTGAGAGTGAGAGAGTCAGTCAATGAGATAGAATCAGAGAGTCAGTGAGAGAGTGAGAGTCAGTCAGTCAGTCAGCCACTGAGTGAGTCAGTGAGAGTGAGAGAGTCAGTCAGTGAGAGTGAGAGAGTCAGTCAGTCAGTGAGAGAGTCAGTCAGTCAGTGAGAGAGTCAGCCAGTGAGAGAGTCAGTCGGCCAGAGAGTCAGTCGGCCAGAGAGTCAGTCAGTCAGTGACAGAGTCAGTCAGTCAGTGACAGAGTCAGTCAGTCAGTGACAGAGTGAGTCAGTTAGTCAGTCAGAGAGTGAGAGAGTCAGTTAGTCAGTCAATGAAATATTGAGAGAGTCAGTCAGTGAGAGAGTCAGTATTTTAGTCAGTCGGTGAGAAAGAGAGTCAGTCAGTCAGTGACAGAGTCAGTTAGTCAGTCAGAGAGTCAGTGAGTGAGTGAGAGATTGACTGACTGACTGACACTCTCACTCTCTCTCACTGACTGACTGCCTGACTATCTCAATCTCTCTTTCTCTGACTAACCGACTCTCACTCTGACTGATTGAATCTCACTGACTTTCTGGCTGACTCACTCACTCTCTCATTGACTCTCACTGACTGACTGCCTGACTGTCAGTGAGAGTCAGTCAGTGAGAGAGAGAGAGGGTGAGAGAGTCAGTCAGTGAGAGAGTGAAAGAGTCAGTCAGTGAGAGGCAGTCGGAGTGAGAGAGAGAGTGATTGACGCTCTAACTGTATCGCTCACTGACTGACTCTCACTGACTCTCTGACTGAGTCAGTCAGTCAGTGAGAGAGTCAGTCAGTGAGAGAGTCAGAGAGTAAGTCAGTCAGTGAGAGAGACATTGAGAGTCAGTCAGTCAGAGTCAGTCAGTGAGAGAGTCCGTAAATCAGTCAGTAAGTGAGAGTCAGTCAGTCAGTCAGTGAGAGAGAGAGAGAGAGAGAGAGAGAGAGTGTGAGAGAATCAGTCAGTGAGAGAGTGAGAGGGTCAGTCAGTCAGTGGGAGAGTCAGTCAGTGAATCAGTCAGTCACTAAGCAAGTCAGTCCGAGAGAGAGAGTCAGTCAGTGAGAGAGAGAGTCAGTTAGTGAGACAGCGTGAGAGAGTCAGTCAATCAGAGAGTCAGTGAGAGAGAGTCAGTCAGTCAGAGAGAGAGAGTCAGTCGGTCAGAGAGTTGGTGAGAGTCAGTCAGTCAGTGAGAGAGTCAGCCAGTGAGAGAGAGAGAGAGTGAGAGAGTCAGTCAGTGAGAGAGTGAAAGAGTCAGTCAGTGAGAGGCAGTCAGAGAGTGAGAGAGAGAGTGATTGACGCTCTCACTGTATCGCTCACTGACTGACTCTCACTGACTCTCTGACTGAGTCAGTTAGTCAGTGAGAGAGTCAGTCAGTGAGAGAGTCAGTCAGTCAGAGAGTAAGTCAGTCAGAGAGAGAGAGTCAGTTGGTCAGTGAGAGAGTCAGTCAGTGAGAGAGACATTGAGAGTCAGTCAGTCAGAGTCAGTCAGTGAGAGAGTCAGTAAATCAGTCAGTAAGTGAGAGAGTCAGTCAGTCAGTGAGAGAGAGAGAGTGAGAGAATCAGTCAGTGAGAGAGTGAGAGGGTCAGTCAGTCAGTGGGAGAGTCAGTCAGTGAATCAGTCAGTCACTAAGCGAGTCAGTCAGAGACAGAGAGTCAGTCAGTGAGAGAGTCAGTTAGTGAGACAGCGTGAGAGAGTCAGTCAGTCAGAGAGTCAGTGAGAGAGAGAGTCAGTCAGTCAGAGAGAGAGAGTCAGTCGGTCAGAGAGTTGGTGAGAGTCAGTCAGTCAGTGAGAGAGTCAGCCAGTGAGAGAGTCAGTCAGTGAGAGAGTCAGTGAGTCAGTCTGTCCATTAGAGAGAGAGTAAGATAGTCAGTCAGGGTCAGTCAGTCAGAGAGTGACAGTCAGTCAGTCAGTGAGAGAGTGAGAGTCAGTTAGTGAGAGAGTCAGACAGTCAGTCAGAGTCAGTGAGAGTGAGAGTCAGTCAGTGAGAGAGAAATTGAGAGTCAGTCAGTCAGAGTCAGTCAGTCAGTGAGAGAGTCAGTAAGTCAGAGTCAGTCAGAGAGAGGGAGAGGGAGAGAGTTAGTCGGTCAGAGAGTCAGTCAATGCGAGAGTGAGTTAGTCAGTCAGTGAGAGAGGGATTGGGAGAGTCAGGCAGTTAGTCAGTAAGTCAGTGAGAGAGAGAGTGAGCGAGAGTCAGTCAGTCAGGGAGAGAGTGAGTCAGTGAGAGTCAGAGAGTGAGAGAGTCAGGTAGTCAGTCAGTGAGAGAGATTGAGAGAGTGAGTCAGTGAGAGAGAGAGCAAGTGAGAGAGCGTGAGAGAGTCAGTCAGTGAGAGAGAGTCAGTGAGAGAGTAAGTGACAGTCAGTCAGTGAGAGAGTCTGTCAGTCAGTGAGAGAGAGAGATAGTCAGTCAGTGTGTGTGTGAGAGAGAGAGAGAGAGAGAGAGAGAGAGAGAGAGAGAGAGAGAGAGAGAGAGAGAGAGAGAGACAGACAGACAGACAGACAGACAGTCGGTCATTGAGTCAGTGAGAGTCAGTCAGTCAGTCTGTGAGTCAGTCTGTCCGTGAGAGAGAGTAAGATAGTCAGTCAGAGTCAGTCAGTCAGAGAGTGAGAGTCAGCTAGTGAGAGAGAGTGTGAGAGTAGGACATTCAGAGAGTCAGTCCGTCAGTCAGTAAGAGAGTCAGTCAGTGAGAGAGAGATTGAGAGTCAGTCAGTCAGTCAGTGAGAGAGTCAGTCAGTCAGAGAGAGGGAGAGTGAGAGAGTCAGTCTGTGAGAGAGTGAGTTAGTCAGTGAGAGAGAGAGAGAGAGAGATTGAGAGTCAGGCAGTCAGTCAGTGAGAGAGTGAGCGAGAGTCAGTGAGAGAGTGAGTCAGTGAGAGAGTCAGGTAGTCAGTCAGTGAGAGAGAGATTTAGAGTCAGTCAGTCAGTGAGAGAGAGATTGAGAGAGTGAGTCAGTGAGAGAGTTAGTGAGAGAGCATGAGATAGTCAGTCAGAGAGAGAGTGAGAATAAGTTAGTGAGAAAGTCAGTCTGTCAGTCAGTGAGAGAGACAGATAGTCAGAGAGTCAGTGAGAGAGTGAGTGAGTTAGTCAGTCAGTGAGACAGATTGAGAGAGTCGGGCAGTCAGTCAGTAAGTGGGTGAGAGAGAGTGAGCGAGAGTCAGTCAGTCAGTGAGAGAGTGAGTCAGTGAGAGTCAGAGAGTGAGAGTCAGGTAGTCAGTCAGTGACACAGAGATTGAGAGAGTCAGGCAGCCAGTCAATCAGTGAGAGAGAGATTGAGAGTGTGAGTCAGTCAGTTAGAGAGAGAGTCAGTTAGTGAAAGAGCGTGAGAGAGTCGGTCAGTGAGAGAGAGTCAGTGAGAGAGTCAGGGAGTGAGTGAGTGAGAGAATCAGTCAGTGTGAGAGTCAGTGAGTGAGTCAGTCAGTGAGATAGTGAGAGTTAGTCAGTGAGAGAGTCGGTCTGTCAGTCAGTGAGAGAGTCTGTCAGTCAGTGAGAGAGAGTGAGATAGTCAGTCAGAGAGTGACAGTCAGTCAGTCAGTCAGTGAGAGAGTGGGAGAGTCAGACAGTCAGTGAGAGTCAGTCAGTCAGAGAGTGAGGTAGTCAGCCAGTGAGGGATTGACTGACTGACACTCTCACTCTCTCACTGACTGCCTCTCTAAATCTCTCTCTCACTGACTATCACTCTGACTGACTCTCTGATTGACTGACTCTCTCACTCACTCACTCTCACTGACTTGACTGACTCTATCAATCAGTGAGAGAGAGAATGAGAGAGTCAGTCAGTCAGTGAGAGAATCAGTCAGTCAGTCAGTGAGATAGTCAGTCAGTGAGAGGCAGTTAGTGAGAGAGTGAGAGTCAGTTAGTCAGAGAGTGAGAGTGAGTCAGTCAGTGAGAGTGAGTCAGTCAGTGAGAGAGACATTGAGAGTCAGTGAGTCAGAGTCAGCCAGTCAGTGAGAGAGTGAGTCAGTGAGAGAGTGAGTCAGTGAGAGAGTCAGTCAGTGAGAGAGTCAGTCAGTCAGTGAGAGTCAGTCAGTCAGAGTCAGTGAGAGAGAGAGTGAGATAGTCAGTCAGTGAGAGAGTGAGAGGGTCAGTCAGTGAGTCAGTCAGTCAGTCACTAAGCAAGTCAGTCAGAGAGAGAGAGATAGTCAGTCAGTCAGTGAGAGAGTCAGTGAGAGAGAGATTGAGAGTGTGTCAGTCAGTGAGAGAGAGAGAGAGTCAGTATGAGAGCGTCAGTTAGTGAGAGAGTCACTGAGAGAGCCAGTCAGTCAGTGAGTCAGTCAGTGTGTGTGAGAGAGAGAAAGAGAGAGAGAGAGAGTCAGTCGGTCAGAGAGTGACAGTCAGTGAGAGAGTGAGAGTCAGTTAGTGAGAGTGAGAGAGTCAGACAGTCAGTCAGTCAGAGTCGGTCAGTCAGTCAGTGAGAGAGAGACAGTCAGTGAGAGTGAGAGTCAGTCAGTGAGAGAGGGAGATTGTGAGTCAGTCAGTTAGTAAGAGAGTCAGCCAGTGAGTCAGTCAGTCAGTGAGAGAGTCAGTCAGTCAGAGTCAGTCAGTGAGAGAGTTAGTCAGTCAGAGAATCAGTCAGTGAGAGAGTGAGTTAGTCAGTCATTGAGAGAGAGATTGAGAGAGTCAGGCAGTCAGTCAGTAAGTCAGTGGGAGAGAGAGTGATTGAGAGTGAGTTAGTGAGAGTCAGTCTGAGAGTGAGAGAGTCAGGTACTCAGTCAGTGAGAGAGATTGAGAGAGACAGGCAGGCAGTCAGTCTGTGGGAGAGTGAGAGAGTCAGTCAGTGAGCGTATGCAATAATGAAGGGGTGCATGCATGACAGAAGATTCTGACCTGAAAAAACACACATGCAGTCCCAAGGGGATTGTATAGTGCAGCTGGCAGAACTAAAAGCCCCGATAACAGCACTACAAAGTAAGGATCCGAAGATCCCCACACTCAGTGTGCGAGTCATACTTTTGTGCCCGGTCCAATAATAAATATATGTACACTATTGGGGCCCAAATGGATTTTGAGATTCAAAGAGTTTAATAATCAAGCACAAGATACTTTGGGAACAAGTGGCAAATCTGAAAGAAGGCGTGTTGAGGGCTCATGTTATCCAAACATTGAGTCATCAGTGTGTTGGCGTTCACATTCAAGGGAATTCCA
The DNA here is from genome assembly GCF_964263255.1 of Lissotriton vulgaris. Lineage (NCBI taxonomy): Eukaryota > Metazoa > Chordata > Amphibia > Caudata > Salamandridae > Lissotriton > Lissotriton vulgaris. The sequence goes on along the minus strand of NC_141694.1, from coordinate 1,282,163,406 downwards.
TGACCGATGAGACCGCAAAGGAAACAGTCACACTGCAATCACTCGTTCAAGAACGAGAATAGTCGGAGACATCATGGTGGCCGTCAATACTGCCGCAATGACACCCACTTGCTGAAAGGTTTTCCACTCAAGTACTCCTACAAGTTAGATGCGCAAAACCTACTATATGCTCAGATTCTAGGAGTGGGGGATAGAGTAATACCAAACACTGATGACAGATTGGGATTGATACTAGCTGCACACGAGGGTCGAGATCAGCTCACACAGGGGCTTAGGTTACTGTATCATTTCTGAAGCATCGCTATTGGTGGCCAGGCCTTACCAAACAGACCAAGGACTTTGTCTGTAAATGAGACATCTGCCAGCAGATGAAATGTTCCACGGTAGCACATACAGCACAGACACCTCTTTGATCTCAGACAAGCCTTTGGCTTGTGTTTATTTGGACCATTGCGGCCCCTTACACTCAGATGGGGCTTACAAGTACATTTTGGTGGCAGTGGATTTGTGTGCCAGATTCCTGTGTGTTTGGCCGCAGTGCTCGGCTGATGCTTGAACAGTTATGAAGGATTTAAGAGTCTTCATCAGGACATACGCATTTAGCATACTACATTCCGACCAGGAACCGGCATTTAGCTTCCAGGCTCACAAAGAAGCCATGAGAAGTTTGGGTGTGGCCTTGTGGTACTCCTCACCCTACCATCCAGAGGGAAATTTGGTAGTTGAGAGGAAAAACTTGACTCAAAGCACTCCTTAACAGCAAGGGTATTAGGCTCCTCCTTGGAGTAGCCTAATACCCGTGGAGTAGCAGTTGCGCTTTACAAATACCCCCATATAGACATAGGCTCGGTGCCAGTTGGGTCAATCACCTATAGGGGTTCCAAAGAGATCTTAATAGCAAGCCAATGAAATCCCTGGAGGATCGTATTCCATACAAAGTCCTGTTTGGGTGAGAATGTGGGTACCAGACCTCAATAGTGGTGGTGGAAACACCATTTGACATCAATGAATGTTTGGCTGTTTTACAGGAACCCAATGAATTCCTGGCTTTATAAAACAACGTCCAAGTAAAATGCACCGCCACTAGGAAAGTGAAGGTAGTTCCAGCAAGACCTGCCTGGATCCCAAAGATTGGGGACTTGGTCAGAGAGAAAATAGTGGACAAGAACGAATTTGGGCCATCATACAGAGCGTCTGTACCTGCCCTGGCTGTTGAAGGCACAAGAACCGTACTTCTTCCGCCCCTTGTCGGTCACAGAGACAAGAGGTTTGTCTCTATTGATCTGATCAAACCACACTACGTGGCCGATTCTCAACAGTAGGTTGTGATGGCTCCTGGATTGCCGCTGCACTCCTCTCGCTAATGTACAGGAAGTTCGAGTGGAAGTTCAATAACAACACTCGAACGAGGAGCTGCAACCAACAATGAAATGATACTTCTTCCTGTCGAAACTACAACTGTGCAGTCAACAAGTACAGAAATCTCAATTCGTAAAATTGACAATGTCTGTGTCAAAATCCCACAGATCTAGTCCTCTCTTGGTACTACAAAACCTGCTGAGCTGCCAAAAATAGGACGAACAGCGTCTGGCCACTTCGTACATTATGAGGTCTTGTCGGATTCTAGTACACGTGAGCTGCCATAGTCGCCACAAGCTGTGAGTTTATACTCTCTATCTTTGGCTGAAAAAGACATAATTTGTTGTTCCATGAATAAATCTCTTGATTACAATTGGATTACTTTTCATAATCCTCTGGAATGGTTTGGTAACTGTTTTTATCTTGACACCTTTGCTGTCTGTTCAAGGAAAGAGGTCAAATGTCAGTTTGTCTTTTAACTAATTGCAGCTTGGAAAATTAGGTTTATCTTTCTCTCTCTTACCAGAATTAGAGGTTTTTGTCAAGTGAGCTGTCTAAAAATTTCAGTTATTTTTCTTATAACACATCACATTTAAATAAAATTGCTGCAAATTATTACAAATATTTCAAAATATATCAGGAATTACAAAAGCAATTTTTTTTTGTAATTAAAAGTATTATGCAAACAAAGAGTTAAATAGGAGCAAAACAAACCAGAACACTTTACTTGGTGATGTGCAAATGTCAAATATTTGCAGAAACTTTATTTCAACACAAGGTACACTATATAGTTTTAAAACCACATGTCAGTGACAAATTATGTGGCCATTTCAATGTAAAATATGTGGATTACAAATGACGGTGTGCTACCACTTCATGCTTTAGTTATATATTTATTAAAAGTAATAGTTTTTAGGCATGATGTGAGCAACATTCCTGCTCCTATCCTGATGAAAATGCTATTAATGAACTAAGAGGCAAGTCAGGGGTCATGTGTATCCTATATGTGGCTAGATATGTTTTATATATGGAAAAAAAACGTTTATTAAATCAAACAAAACAGTGTTTTGTACAGCAGACAGGCTGAACGATCACATTTCAAGGTGTTCTCATATGTAATAATGAAGAAAATGGCGGGTCAATGAATTAAATTATTTGCCTAAGATCACATCATTTGAAACCAGTTTATGGGTCAACGGCATTACTAATAGGTTGATTCGATTATTTAAGTCACTAGACCTTCAGGTCTAGTAAATTTTTTATGATTTTGTAAGACCTCGAGCCGGTACCAGATAACCACAGTGTCACCAGCAGCATATTACTTGTGCTACCATGGAACATCAATGACCTCTAGACACCCTACTGACCTCAACCCTAGTGCTGGCTCCATCACTTCGGAGAAGTACTAGTCACCTAATGTCAGAATGCTGGTTAACATTTGGGAAGAGGACGCCAGCTCCTTGGTACTTATGACTGCTGTCATTAAGAAGGCTAAATCCGTAGATAGGAGAATTTTCATGAGCTGGAGCTTTTTAAATTTTGAATTGTTTTACAAAGAATTCTAGCCATGACCACCAATTGTATCCTCACCGTATCTCTTTTACCTCCTCTTCAATTCACTGTTCCACTTTTAGGTAACCTTAAACTTACTATTATGACAACATCTTCTCATAATGACCTTAATATCTTCATTATGCCTAACCTTGTCCTTGCCAAAGGATAAAAATTGCATTCATTTTTAAAAATTAATGTCTGATAATCAAAACTTTAACCTTAGCCTTCGTTTCAATATATCCTATTAATCATAATAAATGTAAATTAAATGTTCTAGTCCCTAACCCAATCTATTACCAGTCAAATATATTTCATAATTACATTTTATTTACATTTTATTTAAATTAATGGACTATTGCTCAGATGCTAACGTCTGAGCAATCAAATATTTAACCATTTATAATAAAGCACATTTTAATAAAATTAGGAACATTCAACCCCAAAGCTAATCTTACCCTAACCGATGTTTTGTATTTGAAATCAACCTTAAAATTACATTAATAATTAACTTAACAAAAATTATGTGAAATGTATGGTACGTTCGCCCAAGAGTAACGCCAAGGTTAGCTCTTAAAAGTGGTTTACGATTTAATTAAATTAAATAAACATTAAATATTTGATTAGTCTAACTTTAACTTTTAGATGTGGTAATGGTGGACAACATAGTGAGCAATAGCGGTAATTCTATGGCAGGACAGGAGGCTCAGATTATGCTTTCTCGATTTCTTTACTACAAACAGAAGCCAATAGGAACACAATAAAGAAACGAAAAACTACAAATCCCATGAGCACTTAGGCAACCATAGAGAGCATATCCCTATATAAAGAACCATAGAGGGCAAGACTTCCTCTTTCTTTGCTGCTTCGCAGCCAGTTAAGTCATTTTTCCTTCATTATCTTTAACTGTTGTGATTCTTGTATTACTGGCTTTGTGCTTGCCTTGTGCGCGCTCGTTGCGTTTCACTGCTTGCAGCGTTTTTTGTCATTTCGCCGCCTTCAGCGTCTGCATTGCCGCTGCTGCGCTCGTTGCGCTGTGTTCGTTTCGGCTTGCCTTTCCGCCGTCTGTGTTTGGAGAGCGCGGGTTCGCCTCTTGTTGGGCTCGGGCGCTTTGGTGCCCGCGTCACTTGTGGAGCGGGACTGGGGACTCGAGCGGTCGCGTGTTTCAGTCGAGCGCCGCTCTATTTCCGAATTTGCAGGCGGGCGTCTGCGCATGCGCGACAGCCCTTTGTTGACTTTTCCGTGTCCCTCACGGCTTTCCTGACACGCTAGAGGCGGCGTTCATAACAGCCTGTGCCCACTGCCTGCCGGAGTGCTCCCCGCTTGACACCCTTTCTTATTTATAGTTGGGGTTGAATAATAAGTAGAGGCTTTGCCTAGAGTGGCTTTCTGCAAGCCTGTCCCTCCACTTAATATCAATTTACGTGGGGAGCGTGTAGCTCTTCATGGTAGGCTTGCTGAGGGGTTGTCACTCCCCCTGACTGGGTCACTTCTGTGTCCTATTCCTTTTTTCCTGTGTGGGCCTTTGTCTGTCTATCCTTTCAGCCTCCATATATTTATCATGGCTGGTTATGACGAGGAAGACTCTTACTATTATGACGAGGAGCCTGGGGACTCCTTTGAATAAAATCTGTTCGATGCACTTGACCAAGGGGTGCAACATTCTGTCAATTCCGCGCTGGTCCGTGCCATTGGGCCGTTGAAGCGTCATCTGACGGACTATGCCCAGCAACAAGGTTAGATTCCTTCTTCTGCGTCTGCCCAGCTCTCTTCTAAATCCCCATGGAATCCTCACAAATCGGACTTTGTAAAATTGGCCAAATCTTTGTCCAGCTCCAGTGGTTCTAAGAAGGCTATGCCCTCTACCCCGGATACCGAAGATACCTCTTCCTCGTCCTCCTCTTCTGGTCCCTCTGCACCTCCTGCTAAGAAGTCGAGGAAGGAGCATTTTGTTGACGCATCGGCCCATCCCCCGGTGCTTACCTTTGAGCCTACTGACATAGTCCATCCAAATTCGAAGTCCTGGCTCCTGGCTCCTGAGGTCGCAGAGTACGTCCAAGCCCATATTCGGGAATCTTTTGACCAGGAGGTGCGTTCTCGTCTTCGATCCGAGTGTCCTCGCCCGGATTTGGCGGACAAACTCGCAGAGACTCCTGAGGTAGATCCCACAATCCTTACCTACCTTAGAAAGTTCACGAAGGACCCCAAGAAGGGCATTGATCGATCCTGGCGTCTGTGCCAGGATAAATTGTTAGATCTCCTTGGTCCAATTACTAAAATACCGGGCTTGGGTTACCAGGCTCAGGGGTCTGCTTCTGGCATCGACCCGGACGAACTGATTGGTTGGGCCCAACGGGCTATTTGCCAGTTGGGTAATGCGAATTGCGCTCTTTCAACGGAACGTCGCCGTTCCATTCTTCTTAAAATGGACCCACGTTTAACAGAACTGGCTTCTTCAGAATCGGGGCCCCTTGCCCAAGGCCTTCTGTTTGGTCAGCCGTTCCTCAAGGAGCTGACGAAGTTCGTCTCTACGTTCAGTGGCCTGGATAAGGCGCAATCTTCGCAACGCAGGGCGTTCCGCCCGGTTTTTGGCAGGGCCGGACGCTCCAAGGGACGTTCGTTTGGCCGTGGTTCAGGCCAACAACGTGGCAATCAGTCCCAGCAGGGTGGAGGTCAGCAGTCCTCCTATTCCGGTTCCAGATCCAATTTCTACCCCTCCCGCAAAGGCCGTGGGCAGGCCTCTAAAGGCGGTTATGGCGGACAACAGGGAGGACGTCAAGATTTCGCAAACACAGGTGAGCCTAATTCCTTACGATTCAGTTGTCCTGGGGGGCAGAGTGCAATATTTCCTCCCCAATTGGCGTATGATCTCCAGCGATGCTTGGGTGTTACAGACAGTTCAAGGTTACCACATAGAGTTTTACCATCCTCCCCATCAACCTCTCGCCCCTTCTCCCCTTGTTTTTTCCCAATGAGATCAGGCCGTCATCTCCACGGAAATCGAGTCCCTTCTGAGAAAGGGAGCCGTTGTACAGACTTCTCTGCATCCTCAGGGGTTCGTCAGCAATGTGTTCCTGGTGGAGAAGAAGGGGGGAGGTTCTCGCTTGGTGCTCAATCTCCAGGAGTTCAACAATGGAGTGGTCTATCGCCACTTCAAGATGGAGGGCATCCATCTTCTCAGGGATCTCCTTCGCAAGGGCGACTGGATGGTTCGCCTGGATTTGAAGGACGCTTACTTGTCCATCCCCATCTCTCCGCCTCATCGCCGTTTCCTTCAATTCCAATGGTTAGGGACGTGGTTCGAGTACACGGTTCTCCCGTGCGGTCTCTCGTCCGCTCCGTGGTGCTTCACGAAGCTCCTGAGACCAGTCATGGAATCGCTGAGGGCACGTGGGGTGCGTCTGATCGTGTATCTGGACGACATTTTATTGATGGCTCAGTGCCCTGTACAACTGCAGACCCATTTGGCATGGACGGTCGAACTGTTGCAGTCTCTAGGTTTTCTAGTGAATCCTCAAAAATCTCTTTTACTTCCCTCTCAGTCGATCGAGTTCCTGGGTTTCCCAGTCGACTCAGTCTCTTGCCAACTGCTCTTGCCCTCCCAGAAAGTCAGGTCTATCAAGAGGGAGTTGACGTTACTGTTGTCCAAACAGAGTGTATCCTTACGATTGATCGCTCGGATTGTCGGTCTGTTGGCTTCATCCATTCAAGCGATCTTTCCGGGTCCCTTGCATTATCGGGCCTTGCAACGTCTCAAGATCAGGCATTTGCAGAAGGGTCTTCGTTATTCCGATCTTGTTCCTCTGTCACCAGACGCAAAGTCGGAAATGATGTGGTGGCTCAACCACATGGAGGCTTGGAACGGGAAAGCCCTGTTCGGCTCGACTCCGGATGTGGTGCTGGAATCGGATGCGAGTCTTTGGGGCTAGGGAGCCCGGTGCGGGCCTGTGACGACGGGCGGCCGTTGGTCGCAAGACGAACTAAGTCTTCACATCAATTGTCTGGAGCTCCTGGCGGGATCGTTTGCGATCCGCAGCCTTGCTCCTCAGGCCACCAGCTGTTGCATACTGCTCCGCATGGACAACATCTCTGCGGTGAGGTATGTGAACAAACTAGGAGGAACGAGGTCGAAGCTCTTGGCCGAGATTGCAAAGGGCTTCTGGCACTTCTGCCTTCAGAGGAAGATCACTCTTATTGCAGAGTATCTCCCGGGTCGCCAGAATCAGGTGGCCGATTGGAACTCTCGCCATCTGCTGGATTTCAGCGATTGGCGGCTTCATCCCCGTGTATTTCGGAACCTGTCTCACCTCTGGGGTCGGCCTTGGATCGATCTTTTCGCCTCTCGCCTCAATGCCCAGTTGCCCAGGTTTTACAGGTGGCGTCCGGATCCGGAGGCTCTGGCCACAGATGCCTTTCTCCAGACTTGGCCCCCTCATCTTTGCTATGCGTTTCCCCCATTCGCGATGATTCCGCGAGTATTGGCGCGAACAAAGCACTTCCAGTTGGAGGTCATTCGGATAGCTCCTCTTTGGAGGGCTCAGGCATGGTTTCCGGATCTTCTGGAGATGAGTTGCTCGACGCCGCTCCTGCTTCCACAGAAGTGGAACTTATTGTTGGATCCTCTGCTCCACCCACATCCTCTGGTTCTGTCAGGTCAGCTCCGGCTGGTTGCGTGGCGCCTTTCGGGGAACGCTGGAAAGTCCCTGGCTTATCTGGAGACGCTACAAGATTTATCGATGAGGCTTGGGCCCCCAAAACGCACAAGCGTTACGCATCAGCTTGGCGGCGATGGTGTGGTTGGTGTTCTGAACGAAATTTGGCTCCCGCTTCAGCGGATGTTACTTTAGTAGTTAATTTTCTTGCCTCCATAGCGTCTTCTGGTTCTGCTTATAGGACTGTCAATTCCTTTCGCTCCGCTGTTTCTGCGGGCCACGATTTTGTTGACGGGAAACCTATTGGGGAGCATCCCTTGATTTCTAAATTGCTTCGTGGCATTCGGCTGGTTAAACCGCCTTGTCCAAAGTATGTGGCTCTTTGGGATGTCTCCATTGTCTTACGTTTTCTGGAGGCTTGGCCTCCCAACTCTTCCTTGTCTCGTAAGCAACTTTCAGCGAAGTTGACGATGCTACTTTGTTTGGTGTCTTGTAAATGCATTTCAGATGTGCGTGCGTTGGACCTCGCGGGGCGTTCGTTTTCTCCGGACGGGGTCACTTTTACAGTTTCCCGGCGCACCAAAAGTAACATGTCTTCTGTGACATACCCGGCTTTTCCTCACAACCCACAGTTATGTGTGGTCCAGTGCATAAAGGATTATGAGGTAAGTACTGCTCCTTTTCGACAAGATTTGTCTGGGCAGTTGCTGATTGCTTTGCAGAAGCCTTTTAGGCCTGTGGCGCCGGCTACCCTGGCCCGTTGGGTACGTTGGCTTATGTCTGAGGCTGGAATTGATATCTTCATTTTCGGAGCTCATTCCGCTCGGGGTGCCATGGCCTCTAAGGCTTTTACTGTTGGTGTGAGTTTGACGGACATTAAGAAGGCCGCTGATTGGTCTTCCGATACTGTGTTTAAAACGTATTATTTCAAACCCATTGTGATATTGCTTCTGTTGAGGTGGATCAGCTTTGAACAAGCGTAATCTGAGCCTCCTGTCCTGCCATAGAATTAAAAATTTGCAAACATTCGTGAAAAGAATTTTCAATTCTATTAAGGACACGGAGGCGAGGATTATCCCACCCAAATGTAGTTTACTGCATTATCATGTCTTTTCTCATTGCTATGGCATTGTGACATGTTTTTCTTGCACTATTTCCCTACCCCTTTGTATTTTACCTTATGGAACTGGGATGGTGTATTACGGCTCTGTATTTCTTTCAGGTTCTGACCAGAAGTGAGATCCTTCAGTTTTCTCCTGCCTTGGTTCCGGTCTTGCGGATTCTGGACCTGTGGAGTTCTGCCTGCTCCAGTCTCCTGCTCCTTGGTTTTTCTTGGAATGTCGCCTGATGGTCGTTCTCCTGTTGCCTACGGATGTTTCCTCCAGGCTGTTCTTCGGTTCCACATGAATTGACTTTTCATTGACTTATTTATTTTACTGGCCAAAGAAAGAGGAAGTCTTGCCCTCTATGGTTCTTTATATAGGGATATGCTCTCTATGGTTGCCTAAGTGCTCATGGGATTTGTAGTTTTTCGTTTCTTTACTGTGTTCCTATTGGCTGCTGTTTGTAGTAAAGAAATCGAGAAAGCATAATTCTCGCCTCCGTGTCCTTAATAGAATTGAAAATTCTTGTCACGAATGTTTGCAAATTTTTAATTATGTTTTATTAGTGTCCTTTGACGAGGTTAAGGATAGAGGAAATGTAAGCAAATAGTGGAATTGTTCCATTTTACACCAAGAAATAACTCTATTTGTAAGCAAAGACACATTCATTAAAGCTTACTTTCATTTGAACACCAGTGATGTGCATCCGTTTCTGCGACAGACTACAGTCTGAACTGTCTTGAATCTTGTTTGTACTAGCACTCTAGTAAAATATCACAAAACACTAAAGGGTGACGGGGCAAGTCATTTCAGTCTCTGAATCTAAGTAGATAAAAATGTTTAACACAAATGTGCTTAACAAAAAAACGGAACATTGCGCATGCACAAAAAAATCGCTGTTTCTCACCAGAGCAATCGGACCTGGATTTGATTTATAATCGAAACGTACAAGAAATTTGGATTACCTGAACTTTGTACAAGAGTCTCTGCCATTATTCATTAGCCAAGCAACATCAGCCAGAGATGGAACCATGGAGTTGAGAGTTTCACAGTCAGCTGCACTTTGCCCGGCTACACTCTATTATTGAACACGAAGGAAACACATTAGACAGGATGTAAAGAATATAAAGAATAACGAAGTTATGCAAATTTCTTTGATCATTAAGCGAAACCGGTTTTCACAACACATAAAACAACGCAATGCTTAATTTGTGCATTTCTGTATCTTTTAGTGGACACCACTTTTAAGCAGCGAACCATAGCTTATTTGAATACATTGTAAATGCACTGAATAGCATTCATTTTTTAAATAAACATACACACACAACATGCATAACAAGCATTTACAATGCAATGGTTTTGCCTTTGTTAAAGTTAGAGCTATTGGCATTGCTCTTGACATTATTTTTATTTATGTTTTTTTAACATAAATAAATGGCATTGCCATTTACAATGCCACTAGCTTTATCTCTCGCAAATGACACACACAAACACACACAGAGCCCCCCCACACACAAACACACACAGAGCCCCCCCACACACACACCCACACAGAGCCCCCCCACACACACACCCACACAGCCCCCCCACACACACAGCCACACAAAGCTTCCCACACACACAGCTACACAATGTACATGGTAAAAGAATGCCTTAAACCGTAGGCATAAGAGGGTTTATGTGGTTTGGAGTACAACAGTGGACTAAACACTGCCAATTCGCAGTATAACAGGTGTGTGTAGCGGGCCTAGGAACTTCTCTAAGTTTGTCCATGTATTCTTGAGGTACATCAAGATAACAAAACTGTAGGACCAAACTGTAGGACCAGATGAGCCAAATCACAAGTTGAGCTGCTTGGGGTCTGGGTGTCTGGCTTTGCCGTGTTTTTTTAGTGTGAAGATTCAGCCTGTTGGTAAGCTTATTGTGAGAGGTAATGGACATTTCCTGAAGTGTTGTCTGCCCCACATTGGAGCCACCAGGATGTGTGTGAGGGATGTTTGCCTCAGCTTCCTGACCACAGAAGGCATCACTGGGAGAGGAGAAAAAAATTGTACACAAATATTCCTGACCAGATCATCCACAGAGCACTGCCCATGGACTGTGGGTGTTGGAAACCGGGCGGTGAAGGTTGGGGATTTTGTATTTTCGTTTGTGGTGAAAAGGTCTATGCTTAGGGTGCCAAATCTCTGAAAGTAAGGGTAGAGGACTTGTGGATGGAGTTGCTATTTGTGAGCTTGTTGCTGCATACTGCCGAGCAGGTCTGCAAAGTCGCTATCCACTCCCACAAGCCTCTTTGGTTGGAGATGTACTGGAGGTGGATGTCCCAGCGCCAGATTTTGAGCTAGAAACGACAGCTGAGAGGAATGTGTGCCTAGTTGCCTTTGTAGGTAGAAGATGGCAGTCATGTTTTCTGGACACACAAGAACTACTTTGCCTCAAATCTATTGAAGAAAGGGGTTAAAGGCTAGATGAATGGCTAACAGTTCCAAAGCAGGCACATGTGGAGGCGATCGTGGCGCGCTATGGAAATGCACAAATCCATTCCCAGGAGGCACATTATTGTGCAACCTGGATGTGGACGTAGCGGCTGAAAGTGTGGTGCTTTTCAGACGAGGTCCGGGCTCGACTGAGATGGATGAACCGTCCTGGTTCTTCCTCCTGACTCTGAAATGTCAGAGCTGATTATCTCTGGTCTGGGTTGGTGGGCCTGAAGGCCAGGTGAATCACCAGATTCTCTCTCGGCGCCAAGCTTGTCCACCTTACAAAAAATATCTGACATTGCCGACGAGGATTTGTACATTCTACAGTGGGTCCCCATTTTGTCTAGTCTCCGATGCAGTTTGCTTGCTTCTGAAAGCAGAGCAAGAATTGTAGAAAATGAGCCCGCATTGCTATCGATGCCCAGGCTGCTGGCGCAAACCGCCTCTTAGTTCCCATGTTGAATAGTTACCAAATAAAGAGACGGGCGCTGGAAGCAGGAATCAAGAACAGAGTTTAATTCTCATGAGGAGAGCCAGTCATTTCGGACACGAAACACAGTGTCTTTCAGGAGGTGCTCTAACAAGTGAGCTGAGACTCTGGCTTTTATACCTTACAAAACACTTGAGAGTACAATCAGGACAGTGTGACGCAAAGGAAAAGACATCCCTATAATCCTCGTGTCAATCCTACCCCACATGTGTTCACAATAGGGACCCTTGACCTGCTGATAAGAGGGGAGGGCAATCACGCAGCTGAGTGTTTCATCAACAGTTTAGGATGTGCGCGCCTAATCATAGCCAGGGGGTGGGGTGGCCAGGATCAATAGTGGGTCCTTTGAAGAGGAGTGACTTCATACAATAAGGGCAGTAAATGGTATCTCCTGGCTTAGGCGATGGCCTCGGACATGTGTGGTCAGCCGGACTCGGGGGAAGGGGTCATCAAAGGAGTGGTATTCATGCCGCGTGGACAATCGAGCGCGGAGGGAAGGCTGGTCAACAGAGGGGCATTCATGGAAGGAAAGGAGGTGTTGGTCAGGCGCGGTCGTGGTTCTCAAGGACAGGGTCTTGCAGAAGAAGAAGGTTTACGGCCTGCTCATGTGAGGAGAAGGGAGGGGGAGCCAGGGTGGACACAGGGACAGAGTCACATAGAGAGAGAGAGAGAGAGAGAGAGAGAGATCTTATGACCCGTACATGAGAGAGCGGGGGCAGTCAGGTGCAGCTGGGGAGGGCTATGTCAGCTAAGGCGAAGGATGCCTCCTCAAGAGGGAATGGGGGGTTTTGTGTGGGTCAAGCAGGAGGGTTGCCTTTCGCAGCAGGGTCGCGCAGAGGGAGAGGGTTTCATGGTCTATGCATGAGAGAGGGGGTGTAAGATACGCGCAGGAGGGAAGCCGGGGATTCCAATGGGTAAAAAGGCCATGGTGCCTAGAATGGCTGTGCATATGCATATAGGTATGGGCTCTTACTGGCAGAGTGATACGGTCAATAGTTTATGGTATTCATGGTGCTCACAGGGAGAGGAGTGGGAGAAGAAGGGAAATGAGTGCTGTTTATGTACATCAATTTCTTCAATTCCCACAATCGCCCCTTTTTACATTACGGCAGTCATTTTTTTTGTGATTGATGGGGTTACAGGGGGACAGGCATCGTTGATGAATTAGCATTTTGTCGATACTAACATTTGGCGTACAATCATAGACAGTTGAGGTGATGGGCAGAATGCAGCACATAGGAAATTGCATTTTGTTGTGTTCCTGACAATTAAACGCACTACATAGCATAAATCTTTCTAACTTAAAAATGTGACCAATGAACAGTTTCGACCAAGTAGTTGAGAGCGGAATTCAGGTCAATACACAAGATTTCTTCGTCACAGTGTCTTTTTATCAGTGAGCCATCACTGGTAGGCTCTAGTCCGTGTACTTTCGTTGGCGCTGTTGAGCACCGGCGGTGGAGCTATAGGTCCAGCTCTGTTCTATCCTTACGCGTTGCAGGGTGCGGTCAGTCCTCTGCTGTTAGACCACAGTCCTGTTCCCTAAACAATCCGTTTGGCGGCGCCTTATGCTCGGCACCTATATTTTCCGTGGCAACACCCTATTCCCATATGAATGCAGTTCTTCCTTTAGGCAAAAAGTCACGTGGAAAAGAGGGTGAGTGTGGTTCAAATAGTCGATAGGAGAGAGAGAGCGGAGTTGGGTCAGAGTTCCTGGGACGCACAAAAGGGACCAAGGGAGCAAAGGATAACAAGCAGGCAGGCCCATCAATCGGGCCCAAAGAAGGGGGACGGAGACTCCAGGCACACGTGGGTTAGCAGACGGAGGGCTTCAAGGCGGCCCGTCATTTTTCATTTTCCCACGTTGAAATTGCGGTCTCGTCCCGTATCTTGTTGCTCTGCAGCTCCACCTTTGGTCGAGGTCATACGTGTCCCAAGATCTGCAGTCAGGCTGTACGTCACATCTGACCCATCTCCTTCGGTGATCGTGAATCTTTGAATAGGTACAAGACAAGGTTTTAGAGAAATGGCAGAAGAAGATATCTACGCATGTGAATTCCTCCCTCAATTCTACGCATTTGGGAGATACGCTCACTGGTCACAGTCAGAGGTCCATTACCAAGCAGTGCATGTGTCAGCATTCCTACTGAGTTTATGGCAGGTCTATTCAACGTCCTATTTATAACTCAAGTGAGGATAAATGAGATTCCCATCAACTGTGCATTACATCATATTCAATATTACGGAGCATTTCCCTTCAGGACTGGCTAACCTTTTCAAACAGGGCGGGGGGGGTGCCATCATCGAGAGTCAGGCAAAACAAGGTTTTCTCGAGGGTCAACAGCTACTCGTGGTCATCATGTTTATATCCGGGACAGCAGCTGGGGCCTATCAAATGGGGAGGGGATACTTCGGGCGCTCGCGCTTGGGTGCAAAGGGGTGGGGCAATCTGGGCATTGGGGGTCAATCTAGACGTTGGCGTTCGTCTCTGATGAACAGAAAAATAAGGTGCCATTGACATACAGTTCCCCTATAAATGGCCAGGTTTGGGGGACCTTAGTCGTCTTACCTGTCCTTTCCTTCTCAGCCAATTCAAGTTCATAATTTTGCAGAAAGGAGAGGTAGTAATATGGCGAGTTGCAATCATTTTTATTTCGGTCAATTTCGCTGAACACCTTCGCGTTCAATAAGTATCAAATCAGACTGGTGCCGGTGGGGCACAATTTTACCAAAAAGAGGGAGAGAAAAAATAGGGAGACTCTCATAGAGAGTGAGAGTCGTCCGCAATCTAAACGAGCCATTCGGTACACGTATGACATGTAGAGAGAGAGAGAGAGAGAGAGAGAGAGAGATAAGGGGGTGGTGAGAGAGAGAGAGAGAGAGAGACGTGTACGAAAATAGGTCATTTAGTGCGCTCACAACACAGAACAGCAAAGGTCAGGTAACACGCAAATACAGACAGAGGGAAGACATAAATCCGTACATTACACACACACAAACTCAGACAGGGAAGACGGCACATGCATTACACATATATAAGACATTCACGACAGGACAGGAAACAACAGGTGGCCAACAAAATCCATATTATATCCTACGTATCTTTACTATCCTATTTATCTATGTGCTTAGCTCTTTTTACCCTTTCCTCCTTTTCTTTCTCGCCCTTTATCTCTGTGAGTGTTCTCAATTGCCAATACTTACACCTCGATCAGTCGCTCAGAAATTGACCGGGTTGCGCTATTTACCCACTGTTGGATCTTAAATCATTTTTCAGTTCCTTCTTTTGGTGGGAAGCACTCCGGGCTGAGGCAACGGCAAGTATTGATCGGGAGAACAGTCGGACAGCTTGGCTAGATCTATAAGAGTATGAGAAGGGGGAAGCAGTACATTTTTGAACATCAGCAACATTTCTAATTCCCAGACGGGTGGTGCCGTGGTAACCCTTACCCGTATATTTTTCTTTGTCCTTTCCCTACCTAGTCAAACGTCCAGTTACATTATTTAACGCGTCATTTCTAGTCAATTTTTCGTCATTCAGTACCTGTCAAGTCTCTATGTCAGTCCATCCTCCCAGTCACTATGTTCTGGGGAGATACAGTCATGTCAAATCTACGTCTTTTTAGGAACTTATCGTTATGAGGACTATGCACATATTCCCTCCTTCCCTTTTTCGTCGGTGGTTCGACCATCGCTCTCCCATATTTCAGCCGACGTTCTGACGTGACCTGCAGAAGGGAGGGAAAAGAAGGGGTGGGGGGCAGCATTCAAAGTACATCAGCATGCAGTAGTCCGTAAATGTTTTTACCTACCACATACTCGACCTATCTCCACGTACTGCATTTCTTTACCATCTCGGCGTTTAAGCCCAGAGGGACCAGTAATGTCAGATAGATAATCATTGACGATCTGCGTATCTACATGAGTTACTCGGTCGTAACCCTCTTTGTCGGGTGCGAGGGTGACGGTCAGGTGGCATTTCTGTGGTGTCGTTTTAAGGGTGTCTAAAACACTTTTCTGGCTGCCTGTGATACATAATGAAGCTGCTAAATACCTGATCCTTTTGATCTACATTTTTCATCATACTTATTCTTCGCTCACAGTAGTAAGACATCCAAAACTCATTAATGCAACTGCTACAACCATGCTTTCTTTTTCAAAATACTTTTAATAAAAAGTGTCGAGGTACAAATACAGGCCTACAATCCCGTGGACCAGCCACGGAGCAGATTGGAACTGTACATAGGAAGAAAGAAGTTGATGGCAGTTCATTGCATAAAGTGCGGCAGTGCAATAAAATCGTATCGAACTTTACCACAGAGCAAGCATGATGCATGTCGAGTATTCAGTCAAAAATAAATTAATTCATTATCCAGATGCTCGTTCACTGTCTAAATTACACCAATTCATTGTTCCCATTCTCAATCAGTACCCACCCTAAATCAGTTCATTTTCAAAACACATGATCAATATCTGTATTGCTTTCTTCTCTAAGCACATAATCACTATCCATCTTATCGACTTTCATTGTCCAAAAATGCATACATATCTCAGAGCACCAATATTCGAGCAATCCGGGCGAACAGGGAGTTCGAAAGTTCCGTTTTCGTGTATCGGCGCCATTTTGGGCGAGGTCAGGCAGGTACCGGCATAGTCAGAATGTCTCCGATGACTCATGGTTCGACCAGAACCTTCTGTTGGCAGTTCAAAATGTTTTTCGCAATGTGCTAACAGTCTAACAAATGGACCATCAGTCAAAGAGTGGGGAGGGCAACAACAAGTTTCCTACCGGGTCATTCTGGTGTTCCACCGGAACTGAACAAGTCTGTACTTTGGCTGTGTTTTAGCCATTTCCAAACTGAGGCTGGCGCCGGCAGGAGCGTGTCGATGTCGCGGATCCCAATGAGAGGGGACGGGGGCACCCATGCAGAGGGGTCGGGAGCCCCCCGGCTCTTATAGAATCTTCAAGGTCGAGGAGAGACGTATGGGGCATGTGCCCGCCCCGGACAAAAGACCGCTTTTCGATGTGGACCCTCTTTAAGTAAGAGCGTTGGGGTGTCGCTGGAAGCCTCCACCTGGAGGGAGGTGGGGGAGGCTCGTTTGCGTCACCTCCCCCTTCCAGCGACCCCTCGCCGATCTTCGGCTCCGCCGTTTCGATATTGGCCGTGCCGGCTATTGAAGATGGGGGGGGTGGTCGGTGGCTGAGGCAAGACAGCCCCCCCCCCTTCCTTTTCGACAGGTGGCGGGACTACCTCCAACTCTCCAGGGGTGGACATGTGGCGGGACTACCTGTAACTATGCAGGCGATGGCATGTGGCGGGACTACTTGCAACTGTCAGGCGTTGGGTGTAGTTGCGGCCATTATAGCTCAAAGAAATGCCGTCATCCTTGCTTTGGTTTCGGCCTTCGACGAAAGCCGGATCGGGTGAGAGAGAGGGGTGGTCGGTGGCCGAGGCAAGACAGCCCCCTCTCTCCCCGTGGCCTGCAGGGCGGCAGAAGAGAAGAGATGGAGAGGTCCTTGTCATTCTTTGGACCGCCTGCCCAACATCATCTCCTACTGACCGCGGCCGGGCGAGCCCCTCGTGCCTCGAGGCCTCGCCTTCCGGATGGGCGTAACCGCGGACCTGTTGCACCTCGGGAGCTTCCGGAATGGGGGTAGGTACCTATTGAATTTGTTTCTATTTCGTGTGACTGTTATTTGGGCGTGGTGGGCAATGAGGCAGACATGTTAGGAGCAGGAATAGGCAGTGAAACCTAGCTACCTCGTGGTTGTCTTTGCTGTCAAACCTTTCGCCATTTTATATTTCTTATTACGAACTATTTCTAATGTTTCTTATTTTTAGTGAAGTCAAAAGCTCATCAGGGGGTTACTGACTTAGCCTGATCTCCTTTTATTTTTCTTTCTCTTCCTTAGCGTGTTTCGAGCTAAAGCTTTCTGTTAGTAGGGAACGGTGATCACTTCATATTTTTATGTGTCCTTTTCACTAGGGGGTACTTCTGGACGGACCAGACGAGTTCCCTCCAATAAATGGTCCGGGGTGGAACTAGATTATCGATCAAAAGGGGAACATATATTCCTTCATTAGGGTATCATCCTGGACAGACCGAGCGATGTACTTCCACTTACTAGGGTAGCCTCCTGGACGGACCAGATGGTCTACTTCCACTAAATGGCCCATGAGCGGGGAGCATATGTCCTCCATAAGGGTAGTCTCCTGGGCGGACCATGCGAGCTACCCCCCAAATAACCAAACAGTGGGGAGTGGGTAGGACTGACGAATTCACAAAGGGGCATAACCTACCCTTTACTACTTGCAAAGACTAGACAGAATATTTCTATTCCACGTTGTTTGCAAATAGAAAATACCTCAAACGAAACAATTCCTGGAACAACAATGTCCGGGCAACCAACCAATCAGTGGGGAGAAAAACAGGCATGACGGATTACAACGGGGACAAATGTCTGCATTACCTGCCCTTCGCTATCCAAAAAGGAAGACAGAATATTTCTACTTGCCTCAGTTTGTAGACAGGGAAGATCTCAAAGAGCAACAATCGATTATTAATCGACTTCAAAACAATCAGTGGGGAGAAAAGTAGGCATGACGGATTACAACGGGGACAAAAGTCTGCATTACCTACCCTTCTCTATCTGCAAAGAGGGACGACGTTCCTATTCGTCGCTGTTTGTAAACAGAGAATGTCTCGTTCTCCAGAAGAGAACCAATATGTCAAGTAGCCTTCAAAGCTAAATGAACCAATACCAACAATATCAGTATACAAATACCGATTCCAATACAATCAATCAATCAATCAGGTGGATAGAACCACCCTACCAATCAGGCGTAAAAACACCCTACTTAATCTTACCCGGACCGGACCATACGGACGGTTCTTCGACTTCCTCCTCCAGCGCCCGATCGTTCTCTTACTCCATGTAGCATTCCTGTGGGATTCCAGTCAGGACAATAGGTCACTCAAGAGAGGTCCGTTCAGAATTGGCGAAGTTCTTTTGATCGGCAGCCGGGCTAGGGCCCTCTCAAGGCAGGTATACTCCGATCATTTTAGATGTTCGCTTCTTCGTCTGGATCTTTCTTACCGAACCTTATGTCACTGATGGACCCCGCGTTGGGACGCCAATTGTAGAAAATGAGCCCGCATTGCTATCGATGCCCAGGCTGCTGGCGCAAACCGCCTCTTAGTTCCCATGTTGAATAGTTACCAAATAAAGAGACGGGCGCTGGAAGCAGGAATCAAGAACAGAGTTTAATTCTCATGAGGAGAGCCAGTCATTTCGGACACGAAACACAGTGTCTTTCAGGAGGTGCTCTAACAAGTGAGCTGAGACTCTGGCTTTTATACCTTACAAAACACTTGAGAGTACAATCAGGACAGTGTGACGCAAAGGAAAAGACATCCCTATAATCCTCGTGTCAATCCTACCCCACATGTGTTCACAATAGGGACCCTTGACCTGCTGATAAGAGGGGAGGGCAATCACGCAGCTGAGTGTTTCATCAACAGTTTAGGATGTGCGCGCCTAATCATAGCCAGGGGGTGGGGTGGCCAGGATCAATAGTGGGTCCTTTGAAGAGGAGTGACTTCATACAATAAGGGCAGTAAATGGTATCTCCTGGCTTAGGCGATGGCCTCGGACATGTGTGGTCAGCCGGACTCGGGGGAAGGGGTCATCAAAGGAGTGGTATTCATGCCGCGTGGACAATCGAGCGCGGAGGGAAGGCTGGTCAACAGAGGGGCATTCATGGAAGGAAAGGAGGTGTTGGTCAGGCGCGGTCGTGGTTCTCAAGGACAGGGTCTTGCAGAAGAAGAAGGTTTACGGCCTGCTCATGTGAGGAGAAGGGAGGGGGAGCCAGGGTGGACACGGGGACAGAGTCACATAGAGAGAGAGAGAGAGAGAGATCTTATGACCCGTACATGAGAGAGCGGGGGCAGTCAGGTGCAGCTGGGGAGGGCTATGTCAGCTAAGGCGAAGGATGCCTCCTCAAGAGGGAATGGGGGGTTTTGTGTGGGTCAAGCAGGAGGGTTGCCTTTCGCAGCAGGGTCGCGCAGAGGGAGAGGGTTTCATGGTCTATGCATGAGAGAGGGGGTGTAAGATACGCGCAGGAGGGAAGCCGGGGATTCCAATGGGTAAAAAGGCCATGGTGCCTAGAATGGCTGTGCATATGCATATAGGTATGGGCTCTTACTGGCAGAGTGATACGGTCAATAGTTTATGGTATTCATGGTGCTCACAGGGAGAGGAGTGGGAGAAGAAGGGAAATGAGTGCTGTTTATGTACATCAATTTCTTCAATTCCCACAGAATAGCACCAGTTCTTGTTGTGCTCCAGAAAGAGGCACAAGTTACGAACGGCGGGGAGCTCGGCCCAGGGGGTATTTGGAATGGCACTGCGGGCATCTTCTGACGGGTGACCGTTTCATTACCTTATGCGCGTCCACATTCTCTAAAGCTAGTCAGGGGAGCGCACTGCCTGAAGGACAGAGTGGCTCGATTGCTGGACGACAATTAACTTTAGGAGTTGAGTGGGCATCATAAAAAAATGAAGTGGCGTTGAAAAGTTTCCTCTGCGATGGGAAGGAAGGTAACAGGCTCTACTGACATAACGGAAAAAGTCATTCTCGTTGTGACTGGGAGCAACCTCGATACACGTCCGTGTACATTCCTAGAGGAGTCGTCACAGAGATCCTGTGACCCCAAAGACTTCTTTAAAGAAAAATAAGTTGCAACATTTCGAGCCAAATACTAGATGGGGAGCATGCAAAAAAGTTTACCTACTGCCACACATGCTATGATACACACACACACACACCCATACATATACACACACACACAAATATATATTATACACGAACACAGACCGATAAAGCATATCGGGTAACTGTTATATGACCCAATATTCACATCAAGGGGTTAAACTACAAGTGCGAAGGCAGAGAGGTTTGTAAATTTAACCAGAACCAGGAGATGGCAACAAAGAACCATATTACAACATAACCAGTTATTTATGTTTATTTCTGGGTAGTTAGCTGCACTTTCAAGAGGACAGCATTTTCACGACAACATCTAAACACTTCAATTCCGATCAGCGCCCATTTTCAGCTGCATCTTGCAGAGAACTTCTCGACCCTAAGGTCTTGGAGCGTTTTACATGAGCACCGGTTGCTTACACATTCAGGCACGAGGGGATTAAGTGATTTGCCTCATTTATCAGCCTGTGGGCGCGACCCTAAGGCTCGAACTCTGGCTTCCAGCACCAAAGTCGGCATTCTTTCCACGTCGCGCTGTTGCATGGTTTCCCGCCGTTTACAGGTGTCTTATTCGACAATTCAGGATCTGAACCCTTGAGCCGCATGTTAAGCGCAGATGGCGCATTAAACCATTGAGCTGCATAACTGGGGCCGTACAGGAGACCCCCACAAGCAGAACCCACGACACAGCATAGAGCCCTAAATTATTATTATTATTATTATTTTGTTTTTAAACCAGTACTCAGGATGTTGAACGGAGACTGGGGCTTGAACACGGAACCCAAGTTCCAAAGTCTGCAGCTCTCACTGCTGTGTTAGCTTCCCTCGCGGACCTGGACAGCCTGTGTCTCCGCAACTGAAAACGACCCCGCACGCAACCCTCCTCCCCCCTGGGACACAGCCCTCCACAGCAGGGGCAAAGGATGCCGTGCCCACGCAACGTGCGCCTGACCCCTAAAGGGACCGTCCGATTTTCGCTGTAGGGCATGCAGCATCACCCCGGACCTGTGCACTCCACCACACCGGAATGACCATGGTCCACCGTGTGGGGAAGTGGTAATTGAAGAAAATAGGACACCCACATGTTCCTACCTCACCCGGGAATGCAGAGCAGCAAGACTCGACTCTCTCCCTCTTCCCCAGCATATTGCACCCCTCGCGAGCTAATGGGGGTGGGTGGGGGGGGGGAAATGCAGGATTATGCCACCCAACTCACACGTACCCTCCTCACCAGGGGATTCGGAGCAGCAAGGCTGGACTTTCCCTCCCTTCCCCCGCATATTGCACCCCGCCCCTCGCAAGCTGATTGGGGGGAGGGGGAGCGATGATATTGCAAGCGAGTGGGGGGTAGCGCAGCTTTCAGGCCCACTCAGCAATCACCAGTCTGGTCCCGCTGCTGTACCCGGACCCGCAGCACTGATGCTGGGTCGTTTGGTCTCTCTCCCCCTGAAAGTGCCCGCCGGAGCTCACACAAGCCTACAATCGCCCCGACTGCAGCTTTGCCCACGCCGCTGATGGAAGATGCGGCTGGCTCGGAGGCCAGCGCCGGAAGCGAACGATCAGCGTCTCCCCCGGGACACTCAAAACTGCTGCTAATGAGCCGCCCTTGGTGGCCTGTACCGGCCATCCCCTGCCCCTGTGTTTGCACGCCCCGCCAAGTCCCGCACGGCCCCCAAAGGAGGGGCATACACATTGGGGGGGAGCGATGATATTGCAAGCGAGTGAGGGGTAGCGCAGCTTTCAGGCCCACTCAGCAATCACCAGTCTGGTCCCGCTGCTGTACCCGGACCCGCAGCACTGATGCTGGGTCGTTTGGTCTCTCTCCCCCTGAAAGTGCCCGCCGGAGATCACACAAGCCTACAATCGCCGCGACTGCAGCTTTGCCCACGCCGCTGATGGAAGATGCGGCTGGCTCGGAGGCCAGCGCCGGAAGCGAACGATCAGCGTCTCCCCGGGACACTCAAAACTGCTGCTAATGAGCCGCCCTTGGTGGCCTGTACCGGCCATCCCCTGCCCCTGTGTTTGCACGCCCCGCCAAGTCCCGCACGGCCCCCAAAGGAGGGGCATACACATTGTAAGGGCGAAAGTGCCAGCCCTGAGCTCAGGCCCCCTCCCTCTCACGGCGACGGCGAAAGGGGGAGGCCAGCATCAGGAAACAAGCGGGAGGGGGCGGGAAAGGGGGAGGAGAGACGCAGAAGACGGCCGGAGCAGGAAGGCGGGTGCCGGCAATGCCGGAACAGATTCGGGGGCGTTCCCGGCTTTTGGCTGACGTCGCGTGACGTCGCCAAAAGCCAAAAAATCGCGGGAACGCCCCCGAATCTGGTCCGGCATTGACAGACAGGCCCGTCGTCCAATGGCTAGGCTCCATTTATGGAGCTAGCCAATAAATGACGGGGGCCGTTCCAAACTCCACTACAGTACTCATTAGGTTTTCGCCTGCGCGAAAAAGATGCGCAGAGCGCATCTTTTCGCCAGGCAAAACCTAAAAATGACTTCTTAAAATTCTTCGCTCTCTGCTTAGTGCAGTGATGTCGGCCCCATTTCCAACTGTTAACTAAGATCACTTAATTTGTGACAAAGCCTTCACAGTGACTTTCTTCGCATTCTAAAGGATTTGCAAAACCGTATGTCTGTAAAATAATGTGAGCTACCAAGTGCAATATAAAATCCCAGCCCTGCGAAAATTATTACATGCCTACAGTTATCTTACCTGAAAACGAGGTCGAGGGCACAGATGAAAAGGAAGAACTGTTCCAATCATTCGGACCACACTGCGAGTACGTCCATATTCTTTAAACTCCCACTCTGGTATGAACTGGAAATAGAAACAGACACATTTATTTTTGCAGATTAATATAGCACGAACTCGGCTCAAAGGCTTTGGACGGGTTTGCCCGAGTATCAGTTAAACTACACAA
The DNA here is from genome assembly GCF_964263255.1 of Lissotriton vulgaris. Lineage (NCBI taxonomy): Eukaryota > Metazoa > Chordata > Amphibia > Caudata > Salamandridae > Lissotriton > Lissotriton vulgaris. Next base: position 1,282,140,085 of record NC_141694.1, on the reverse strand, counting down.
GTTCAGTTTAACTTTTTTTTTATAGGCATGGGATAGTAGGTGATTTGGCCAGAATCACAGGGTGCACTTATAAAAAGTATTTACAGGACTACATCCAAAATACAAAAATAAAAAAAGCTATAGGGCAATCTGATTCCAGTCCAGGAAACACCATTGTTTATCAGACTAAGGGGATAGCTGGTGACGTAGGCCACATCGCAGATCACTTAGTAAGTACATACAAAGTTTCAATACCACTCCCCTCCCGCCATGCCGTCCAGATTCCTGTGCCCAGTTAAGGCTCCATTTAAAACAAGCATTGGCAAATCTTGTCTTGTCATGGTTTTTGCTAAAACGTCACTGTTTGGGAAGCTGTGGGGTTCTCATTAAATCTAAAACAAAAATTTTAAAAACAGGCATTTGCAATGCAATAGGTCTCACATTTGCAAGAGTTTGAGCTATTGGTACTGTGGTAATGCATTTTGAAAACCTGCAAGTGGTGCGTAAACATGCAGTTTGTGCTTATAGTCCTTGCTTACAAGAAGCAAGGCTGGCAGTAAAAGAGGCGCAATTACTGCCAGCCTTGTTCCCCAGCAATGACGTAAGTACAAAGTGCATGTTCATGCACCGCTTGCAGGTTTCCGAAACACATAAATAAAAGGCATTGTCATTTTCAATGCCAATAGCGCAAACTCTCCAAATGCAAGAACTCTTGCATTGCAAATGCTTGTTTAATGCTTGCATAGCTTTACTGTGATGGGGTAATCCCTCGGCGTACAAGCAGAGAGGAGGCGCTGTTTAATATAGCCCTGTTTCCTCCCCTGATGGGTTAGGATATTTTAAAGCAGTAAACCGTCAGTCCTGTCCAGCAATGAAATTCAGCAACCTTTTGTCCCAAACACTGCTGTAAATCATTCTAAACTGTCTCTGGAGACCCTCATTATTATAGGATATACTCCTAAAAGTAGATAAATGAAACCCAGGCTGCCAGTCTGCTTAGCTCAAGATGGATAGTTCCAGGCAAAAATAGGAAGGGGTCTGGAGCTTTATTGACATTTACATCACAAATAGCAATGAAAGCAGAAGTTGCGGAGAGCTTTCCAAGCAACATGATAGGAATATGCTATGAACTGAAATACAACTCCTTAAAGCAATGTACCTGCTGTCAGTCTCCATGTGCTTGCAACATTACTGGGCATTTACTGTGACGGATGATTTAAAGCGGCACAAGTGTACCGTTCCGATGATAGTTTAAATTAAATTTGATGCTAGTAGTAACAGGTTGTGGACTGTTATTCTTAAAACTCCTTCCCTGCAGTGCGAATTTCGCCGCGGTGCGGGGATTGAATTAGGGGGCGTAACCCTTTGGGTGCTCATGACGCCCCCGGTCGTCCTACCTCACGCTGGGCGTGTGCGCAAGACTGCTAGGGGCCGTCCGAACTCCGCCCACGCTGGGTGTGTGCGCAGGACGGCCGGGGGCTGTCCGAACTCCGCCTACTAATTAATTCTCCAGCGCAGGCACGCAATTTGCGCAGCGCTGGGGAATCGGGGGCGTTCGGACGGCCTCGGCCATCCTGAGCACACGCCCAGCGTTCCGTCCTAAGGTTCGTGGCCAACCTTGATACCCTGGCAGGAAGGTGACTCTATTGTGATTGGCTGGTGGAATCAGACACCATTCATTTCAATGAAGAGCTGAAGGTGATTCCAATGAGCAGAGAGTGAGGATGACATGCATTCGCCTGACTTCCATATTGAAATTACATAGATGGCTACAATGTCTTTATTAGAGAAATTTGTTTGCAGCTATTTGTGATGAGGCAGTTTACTGTATCGCTGTGACATCTAAGGACAAACAATAAAAAAATGTCTGCCGAAAGTTAATTGGGTAATATGCTGAGCACAGCATTGCTCCGTGAAACGGCCTGAAAGCCTAAAATTATGCCAGGGCCGTTTCTAGGTGTTTTGCCGTCCTAGGCAAGAATTGAAAAATGCCGCCCCCTCCCTTTTACCACGATCACTCTCTCCCCCTGCCATCCAGGCTAGAGAGGCACACCCTCTACTGCTGAACTCTTCCATGTTACTCTCAACTACTATCAGGAAACAGGATCACAACAGTCAGTCCTGCAAACGACCTCAATGAAAGGCCCAGGCCAGACCTTTATGGTAGAAATACACTCACAGAACTATGTACATGGATGCTCAATAGAGCCTTGTGTTTAAATACTACAGAGGCATCAAGTGCACCTCGTTTTCAAAACCAGAAACAACAAAAATAGTACTTTGCATTGCTCACTCACCCAGTACCTGCCCTCAGGACCCATCAGTGAACACACACATCGGGGCTTACTTGGTCAGTACCTGTCTACAGTACCCCACAGTGAACACAGTCTTCCGTGCTCAATCGGCCAGTACCTGTCCTCAGTAACCCTCGATGAAAACAGTTGTCAAAGCTCACTGTCAGTACCTCTCTTCAGTACCCCTCAGTTAACACAGTCGTCAATGCTCCCTCGGTAGGTACCTGCCCTTAGTACCCCTTAGTGAACACAGTCTTCAGGGTCACTTGGTCAGTACCTGCCCTCTGTACCCCTAACTCAACACAGTCTCAATTGGTCTGTATCAGTCCTGAGAGACCCTTGGTGAGTACCAATTCTCAGTGCCAATCCTTATTACTCCTCCCTATTGTACCAGTCCTCATGCGCCTCTCCTCCCGCGGGTCTTTCTCTTTACCTCTTGCGTCTCCTTCTGAACGTTGTTCCTCTGCATACCTCCCCTCTCTCTCCCTTTGGTCCTCTTCTGCACCTCTCTGTTACATCCTTATCTATTCTTATGTTATGTTCCTTTAATTTTTCTTAGAATGTTAGCAATGCTGACATGTTAGAATGTACAGTTAAGCTGTGTGAGTCTAGGAAGAACTGTTACTGGAGCAGAACCTTCGGGGTTTTACTACTAATAAACTTATGAAAGAACTTCTTCATTTGTGTGTTTCCACTTTGTAAAAGTGGCGACGAGGGAGAACCCACCTGAATTGACCCCCAAGGTATTTTAAAAAAAAGTTGAAGCTTTAAAAAAAAATATATATATATAATTGATAAGAAAAACGGCTCAACGAAAGCATCTTGCTGAAAGAAAAGGAACTTAATCAATTTCCATGAACTTTTGAACCTGTTTTCATCAATCTGCTGCGAATACCTGCCAACAATGTGAACCTGATCTTTTCAATGGCTGTGAGTAATCGTGACTCTGCATTACTTTCTCTATTAAGTTTTCAAGTGAACTTAAATGCTGTTATACTTTAAAAGTCGATGTTGCTGGAGGAATTTGACTGGCATTCTGTGCAAGTAAATTGTTGGAGCCAGAAGAGGAAAAGAAATCTTCAAGCAGTTTAAAAATAATACAGGTAGTGGAAGAAGCTTGTGTTACGTCAATTTTTGTGAAAATTAAAGGAACATAACATAAGAATAGATAAGGATGTAACACTCTCCTCTCTGAACTGCCCAGTCTTATCACCTCCTCTCCTCTCCTGGGTCCTCTCTCCTCATTAAACTCTGCAGTGAATTGTTGCAGGACGAGCAGTGGGATACTCATACTGTTAATTAATTTAACTCGGGAGGTTGTACTCTACCCGTAACCCCTCTCTTTCCCTTTATGGCTTTAGAGAGGTCATCCTCTCTGTGTAGCTACAGTGTTGTTGCCGCATGTTTATACACACACACACACCTTCGACTGTGTGCATGGCATGTCCTGTTCGTTGTAACGAGCACAATTCCCAACGTTCTGCTGTTTTTTGTTAGCTCATAATAGTAGACATAGTCCCCCCTGATCGGGTTTTTGATTTTTGCTGATGTTTGTGTTATACACGCACTTCTCTGTCCCCGGCTGCTTACGTGAGTTTTTCTGTCTGTGATGTACCCACAGTTGCCCTTGTTCTGTTGTGTTTTTTAGTTCTGTGTGTTTGTGTTACGTACACAATTTCTTCTGCCCGGTTTTATTTATTTGCTGATGTGTGTTTAATGCATGCTGTTTTGTTGGGTCTTTTGTGCTTCCTATTATCTGGTGTCTGTGGTACACACACAGTTCCCCAGTCCGCTTGTGTGTACGCCCGCAGTTCTCTGTGCCAGAGTGTGTTTTTGGTAGTCCGTGAGTTGGGTTTTGTACAGAGAATCCCTGCGCTGTCTAGTTTTTGGTAAACCCTGTTTTCTTCCCCATATAACCTGTTTTTGCAGCGTTATTTGTGATAGGTACACTTGTCCTGGTGGGTTTCGTAGGTAATTCAAAATCATGTGCATTTTTTGCGAACGTGTGTTGTTCTCATGCGCTCTTAAATGTGTTTGTCATCTCCACGGGCACCTTTAACTGATCGACACATTACTTTTCTTTGGATACCAATGCAGTTATTTTCAAATGCCTTCAGTCGCTTTATGTGCCAAACCGTGTGATTTCAGTCTCCTGACCGCGCACGCTGGGTTTTGCTTTCGGTTATTCCCAGGGCCGTTTCTACCATTAGACAAGACTAGGCGGCCGCTTAGCTTTACTTTCGTAGGTTCAAATTAAGAAAAAAAATCCCCCCTTTTGCCGCCCTAGGCGGCCGCCTAGTCTTGCCTAATGGTAGAAACGGCCCTGAATTATGCTAATAACCTACACAATACGAGAAGTCACAAGATGTAGCGTGGCAAAAATCACCTTTATTGTCAGGGGCTTTGAGCCAATTCTTCCATTGCCGCTCTTCTGACCACCCTGCAAGTGGGATAGTTTCCAGACTGTGTGGTAAAGGGAGGCATTTTAGTTAATGGGCAAGGGGGTGTCACTATGTCAGGATCATCATTCTGAAGCTTCAAAATGACCAGGTTTGTTTTGTTGAAGTAGTCCCCAAATGAACGAATGAACTTGTACAGCATAAGGAAACTGTACTCTGAAGGTGCTCTCGATTAAAAAAAGGAAGTGATGTATCGGGAGCACCAGCCAGTGCGGAACCTCCAAAGAAGGCAGACAGCAGGAGTGATCAAATTCTATGTCAGGACAGGAGGCTCCGATTATGCTTTCTCATTTCTTTAATGAAATGCTCAGCAGCCAATCAAAAACAAAACTACAAATCCCATGAACACTTGGGAATGACCCTAGAGGAAACACTATATAAGGTCCAAATACTAGTCCTTCTTCCTCTTTCTTTGCTGCTCCGCAGCCAGTTAAGTCTCTTTACCTTTCTTGCATTACATTTGCTGGTATTGTTGTTATTGACTTGTTGTGTACACTGGCCTTATATTTCGCTGCTTGTGTTATTCTGTGCGCAGCGCTTGTGTACCCTTTCTCGGCTTCGGTGCCGTTCTTTTGTGCGTCCGTTGCGGCGTGTCTTCCTGGGAGCGTGTGTTCACCTCCCTGCGCCTGGCCGCTTTCTTGTGCCCGGTTGCTTGGTGGAGTGGGAGCAGGGGTCGTCGGCTTCTTGGGAGAGCACGAGCGCTCTCGAACCGGTGTTTCAGAGGCAGCAGCGTCGCGCATGCGCACTGCTTGTTTCCGGTTTCAGGCTGTTCGCCTCACGCCGGTCGAGTGAAGGAACGCTTCTCACCAGCGCTCACGCCCACAGCCCTGAACTTTCGACCCCGTCGACGCCGGAGCACGGGAAAGTGCTGTGGTAGTTATTTCTGTGCATAGGCTCTGCCTAGAGTGAGTTTGACAGGCTTATCTCCCTCCACATTCGAATTTTGTTACATTGAGTTTGGTCCTTACCTTTCTCTGTAAGCCTGCTTGGGGTTGTCACTCCCCCTTATTTGTATCCTTGATACTCCATAATTAGTCAGTCATCTTGTGGGCATTGAATTTCTGCACTCTGGTGCGATGGCTGATTACTATGACGCAGATGATGACTGCTTTTATGACGAAGAGGAGGATGACTCCATGGAATACAACCTAGAGGAGGAATTAGATAAAGGTGTTCAACTTTCGGTGAATAAGGCTCTGGTTAGGGCTATTAATACCCTCAAACGTCACTTGAATGAGTATGCTATTCAGCAGGGCTGGTTACCGCCTTCCCAGAAGTCTGCGAAGTCACCTCACAACCCTCATAAATCAGACTTTCAACGGTTGGCGAAGGTTTTGGCTTCAGAAAAGTCGAAAACTTCTGCGTCACAATACTTGGAGGATTCAGATCATGCTCAGGCCTCCTCAGGTCACGACACTTCCCCTCCTAAGAAGCGCCTTCGCAAGGAGCACTTTGTTGACGCTCCTGAGCGTCCCCCCCTTCTGAATTTCTAACCGGAGGACATTATTCATCCGAATTCGACTTCATGGTTGCCTGCTCCTGCAGTGGCGGCCTACCTGGAGGCGCATGTCCGCCAACCCTTTGAGGCACCAGTCCGAGCTAGGCTTCGCTCTGAGTGTCCGAGGCCGGACCTTGCGGACCATATTGCTGAGACTCCGGAGGTGGACCCTATGATGGTTACCTACCTTACAAAGTACTCTAAGGATCCGAAGAAGGGCCTGGACCGCTCCTGGCGGTCTTGCCAGGATAAATTAATGGACATGTTAGGTCCCCTATCCAAGATCCTAGACCTGGGTTTCAAGGCCAAGGAAGCCTTGGCGACTGTTAATCCGGATGAACTCATAGAGTGGGCCCAGAGGGCCGTATGCATGTTTGGAAATGTTAATTGTGCCATTTCAGCAGAACGACGTCGATCCATTCTCCTTAAACTGGATCCAAAATTGGCAGAATTAGCAACCTCTGAGGCCGGTCCAGAAGCGCAGGGCCTTCTGTTTGGGCAGCCCTTCTTAAAGGAGCTGACTAAGTTTGTGTCCGCCTTCAGCGGAATCGATAAAGCACAGGCGTCCTTGCGCCGGGCCATGCGTCCGGTTTTCACCAAGGCCGGACGACAACGGGGACGATCGTTCGGCCGTGGATCTCAACAACAGTCCCAGAGGGGTGCCTCGCAGCAACGTGGTGGTCAATACGACTCTGGCTACTCCACCCGCGCCAACTTCTATCCTTCCCGTAAAGGAAAAGGACAATACGGCAAGGGACGTTCTGGTGGCCACCAAGGCCAATATCAAGATTCCGGAGCTACAGGTGAGCCTAATTCAAGCATGCGATGTGATGTTGGGGGGCAGAGTGCAATATTTTCTGAACAATTGGCGTATGATCTCCAACGATGCTTGGGTGTTAGAAACCGTTCAAAGGTTCAAGATAGAGTTCTATCATCCAATACATCAAACCCGTCTGCCGACCCCTATGCTTTTTTCCAGTCACTCTCAGACTTGTCTGTCGGAGGAGATAGAGGTGCTCCTCAGCAAGGGGGCGATTGTTCCTACCCAACGCCATCCACAGGGCTTTGTCAATTCAGTCTTTCTGGTCGAGAAAAAAGGAGGCGGGTCTCGCCTGGTTCTCAACCTGAAGGACTTCAACAGCGGGGTGATCTACAGGCACTTCAAGATGGAGGGCATCCATCTTCTGCGGGATCTCCTACGGGAAGGGGATTGGATGGTCCGTCTGGACCTGAAAGATGCATATTTGTCTATCCCGATTTACAGGCCCCATCGCAGATTCCTACAGTTTCAATGGCTGAATCAGTGGTACGAGTATCAGGTTCTCCCATTCGGCCTTTCGTCAGCACCATGGTGCTTCACGAAATTGCTGAGGCCAGTTGTAGAGCATCTTCGTTCCAGGGGGGTCCGATTGATTATTTACCTGGACGACATTCTTTTTATGGCGGATTGCCCTCTCAAGCTTCTGCAACATCTGGAGTGGTCCATCACACTCTTGCAGTCTCTGGGTTTTCTAGTCAATGTTCCGAAATCGGTTTTGGTTCCCACTCAGTCTATCGATTTTCTGGGGTTTCAGATAGATTCATTGACTTGTCAGCTTCTCTTGCCCAATCAGAAACTCTGCTACATCCGGAGAGAGTTGACGTCTGTTATTTCCAAACAGACTGTGTCATTGAGGTCGTTGGCACGTGTGGTAGGTCTTCTAGCGTCCTCCATTCAGGCAATTTTTCCGGGTCCTCTACATTACCGGGCGATGCAACGCCTGAAGATTCAGCATCTCCGGAAAGGCCTCCGCTACTCAGATCAAATTCCTCTCTCAGAGGAGGTGCGGATGGAGATGCAGTGGTGGCTAGACCACATGGAGGCCTGGAACGGTCGAGCCCTGTTCGGGTCGTCTCCGGAGCTGGTGATCGAATCGGATGCCAGTCGATGGGGTTGGGGAGCCCGTTGCGGGTCAGTTTCGACAGGGGGTCGTTGGTCTCCCCAGGAGTTGTCTCTCCATATCAATTGTCTGGAACTCCTGGCGGGTTCCTTTGCGATTCGGTGTTTCTCCCCCCTACAGGCGAATTGTTGCATCCTTCTCAGGATGGACAATGTGTCGGCAGTCCGCTATATCAACAAACTAGGCGGGACACGGTCCAAGATATTAGCGGAGATTGCCAAGGATTTTTGGCATTTTTGCCTCCACCGGAAGATCACGGTTATTGCAGAGTATCTCCCGGGCCGCGACAATCAGGTTGCGGATTGGCACTCCCGACATCTTCGGGATTTCAGCGACTGGAGACTTCACCCTCGAGTCTTCCGCGCCATTCTTCGGCTTTGGGGCCAGTGTCACCTAGACCTTTTCGCCTCTCGCCTCAATACACAGCTTCCCCGGTTTTACAGCTAGAGACCGGACCCCTTAGCTCTGGCCACGGATGCTTTTCTCCAACAGTGGCCGTCGACTCTTTGTTATGCATTTCCCCCGTTCATGATGCTTCCCAGAGTCCTTGCTTACACCAAACGATTTAGAGCGGAGCGGATTCTGATTGCTCCCTTGTGGAAAGCTCAAGCGTGGTTCCCGGTTCTCTTGGAAATGTGCTGTGCACCTCCCCTCCTTCTTCCCCTGAAGCGGAATCTGTTGCAGGATCCTCTCGGAGATCCGCATCCCCTCATTCTCGCCGGCACTCTCCAGTTGCTGGCATGGCGAATCTCGGGGATCGTTGGTCGGTCCCAGGCATTTCTAGCGAAGCTGCCACCTTCATTAGTAACGCCTGGTCTCCCAATACCCACAAGCGGTATCGAGGAGCCTGGAAACGCTGGAGTGATTGGTGTGTTCAAAGGGAGGTTGATCCTGTTTCAGCGGATATCAGTCTAGTCATTAATTTTTTGACCTCTTTGGCCACTTCTGGTTTGGCTTATCGGACCGTTAATAGTTTTCGTTCTGCCATTTCGGCGGGCCATATCCACGTTGATGGTAAGCCTGTTGGTGAACACCATTTACTTTCCAAACTCCTGAAAGGTATTTGCCTCGCGAAACCTCCCACACCGAAATATGTGTCTTTGTGGGATGTTTCGATTGTTCTAAAATTTTTGGAGACTTGGCCTACTAATCTTTTGTTATCTCGCAAACAGTTGTCTGCAAAACTGACCATGTTGCTGTGTCTAGTTTCTTGCAAACGTGTTTCGGATATTCGTGCTTTAGATCTTGCGGGTCGCTGTTTCACCCCTGAGGGTGTTACTTTCACTCTCTCTAGGAGGACTAAAACCAACACCTCCTCCATAACGTATCCTTCTTTTCCGGATCATCCCAATCTTTGTGTTGTCCAGTGTTTGAAGGATTACGAGGTGAGTACCGCTTCTTTACGCGCTGACATGCAGGGTCAGTTGTTGATCGCCTTACAGAAGCCTTTCCGTCCTGTTGCACCGGCTACTTTAGCTCGCTGGGTGCGCTGGCTCATGTCCGAGGCGGCCATTGATGTTTCTGTGTTTGGTGCACATTCTGCTAGAGGGGCAATGGCCTCAAAAGCTTACTCCATGGGTGCTACTTTGTTTGACATCATGAAAGCTGCAGACTGGTCTTCAGACTCTGTTTTCAAACAATTTTACTATAAACCAATTGTTACTGTTGCATCTGTTGTGGTGGACGAGCTTTAAACAAGCATAATCGGAGCCTCCTGTCCTGACATAGAATTCAAAATTTGCAAACATTCGTGACAAGAATTTTCAATTCTATTAAGGACTAGGAGGCGAGGATTATCCCACCCTGATTATCACTATGTTGCATTTTATGTACTGTATAATCATTTGCATACTGTTGCAGTTATATATTTTGTCCTTGTTTTTTCCCCCCCTGCATTGCTTTAATTTCTCCATTATTGGGATATTACGGCTCTGTATCTTTTACAGGTTCAGACCAGAAATGATGTGGTTGCTGTGCCTCGAGAGTCTTCCCTGTCTCCTTGCGCCCGGATCCAGGATACCTCAATCTTCTGTTACAAGATCCTTTGGATTTCGGCGGCTTGCTTGGAACTTTTGCCGTTACTCTACATGGGATTGTTTTTTGATGTGGATCTGCTTACCCAAAGAAAGAGGAAGAAGGACTAGTATTTGGACCTTATATAGTGTTTCCTCTAGGGTCATTCCCAAGTGTTCATGGGATTTGTAGTTTTGTTTTTGATTGGCTGCTGAGCATTTCATTAAAGAAATGAGAAAGCATAATCCTCGCCTCCTAGTCCTTAATAGAATTGAAAATTCTTGTCACAAATGTTTGCAAATTTTGAATTATAAATAGCAGGTGGGACTGCACTCCGAACACTGATTACTACAGATCTTGCAGACAGCATATGCGCGGTGACCCTCGGCCTAAAAAAACAAGGGCTAAAGGAAAACATGTTTTTCTGGTCTCCAAAAAGTAGAGATTACCATGGTACACGCGGTACTGAAGGGAACTACGCTATGTGTGGTTCTGCTGCTTGTGAAAGGGCAGCATGTGGGAACTCATAGTGAAGTCAGACAAGGGCTGAAGAGGACTATCATTGCCCCTTGATGCAGGATGGAGTGAGTGAAAGAAAAATATAACTGACACAATCACAAAATAATGGATGAAGCCTGGCTGAAAACCTCTATGGATAACTATGTTAAACAGTAAAATCAAAAGGTCTTGGCCAACCCAGTCCCAAAAAGCCATCATCTTGCATTCATTGCTAGCTTCGCCTTAAAGGACCTAGCAAGAGAGAAGGGAAAAAAGGAAGGAATGAACGAAAAAAAGGAAGGAAAGCAGACAAAAAGGAAGGAAGAAGTTCAAAAGAAAAAAATACGGAAAAAATAAGGTAGGAAAAGAGGGAGTCAAAAATGGAAGCAAGGCACAAAGGAAGAAAGGAGAAAAAAAAGGAAAGAAGACACAAAGAAGGAAAAAGGGAAATAAGGAAAGAAAAAAAGGAAGAAATAAATAAAGAAGGGAAAAAAGAGAAAGAACAAGGGCAAAAAAGAGTAAAGGGGAGAAAGAGGTTAAAGGAAAAAGGAAAGAAAGAAGGGAAGAGGGCAAAAAAGGAAAGAAGGTAAATGAAAATAGAAGAGAGGATGCAAAAGAAAGCAGGTAGGAAGGAGGAAAGATACCAAGAAAGAAAGAAAAACAAAGTTGGAAGAAACAATGAAAGCAAATAAAAAAGAAAGAACAAATAAAAGAATGCAAAAAGAAAAGGTAAAGAAAGCAAAAAAGAGAATAGAGGAAAGAAAAAAGGAGAGGGAATAAGGAAAGAAAGAATGGAAAAGGCAAAAGAGAAAGAAAGAAGGATTAAAGAAGGGATAAAAAGGAACGAAGGAAAGAAAGAAAAAAAGAAAAGACAAAAAAGGAAGAAAAAAGGAGAGGCAAAAAAGAAAGCAAGGTAAGAATGAGAATGCATGAAAAGAGTAAAGAAGGCAAGAAAAAGAAGGATAATGAAGGCAAGAAGAAAGGAAGACGGAAAGAAAGAATAAAGGAAAGAAAGAAAGGAAGGAAGATGGAAAGAAGGAAGGAAAATGGTTCATAGTATAAAATATTGGATAATAGTACCCAAAGTACACCACATCTATCTATACTACTATTATAAAGGAAGAACTTTGAACCTTTGAGGCGGGTAAACTCGGGAACCACAGTGCCAATCCACACACCCGATACATCATTGTAATCGTCAGGGTGTGCAGATGGACATAGGCTATATAAACTTAATAAATATACGTTATTTAAAAAATATACCGAAAAAAAAGTAGTCCCTTAGAAGAAGCGCCGGCCGCGACGTGCGTGCCCGACCTGAAGAGCGCGGGGAGGAGCCGCGTCCAGGAGCGCGAGGAGGACCGGCGGACATGGCGCGGGGAAGAGCGGTGAGGAGCGGTGGGCAGGCGGTGAGGAGCGGCGGACAGGCGATGAGGAGCGGCGGACAGGCGGGGAGGAGCGCTGAGCGGCGGATGAGGTAGGTTATTTATTTATTTATTTAGGAGCGGTGAGCGGTGGAAAAATGAAGCAAAAATGAAAATCGTGAGCAAGATGAAGCAAACGGAGCATTACAAAAGTGAGCCAAACGGTGCATTACAGGAGGAAAAAGTTACGTGTGCAGGTTACAAAAGAGTACATCGTGAGCAAGAGGAAGCAAACGGAGCATTACAAAAGTGAGCCAAACGGTGCATTACAGGAGGAAAAAGTTACGCGTGCAGGTTACAAAAGCGTAGAAAGTAAACATAGAGGTATAGGAGGAAAAAGTGACGTTTGCCGGTAGCAAAAGGAAGCAAACAGAGCATTAAAAAAGTGAGCCAAACGGTGCATTACAGGAGGAAAAAGTTACGTGTGCAGGTTACAAAAGCGTACAAATTAAACATAGAGGTATACTACTGCAATATATGGAGGAAGGCTCCGAGGGACCCACGGACAACGTCGGGGCGGGCGGGGGCCCTGAAGCCTAATTGCTCCCGGACAACGTTGGGACGGGCTGCTAGTGTTTAAATAAAACTGTTATAAGTTTGCTGCAATTTAAATACTATAAAGTCTGGTTTTCTACCCGGGCAAAGATAATCAAAGAATCACTGGTGAAACCAAGTCCAGGAACACAATACAGTATGCTGTGAAACAGCAGCAGTCAACTTCAAAGAGAGTTTACAGCAGCGTTTGAATGAGTCAGGAACTGATGAACCAGGAATGTGCCCCGTGCTCACTTCAAATGTGTCCTATCATCACATCAAGCAACACTGGGACTAGAGGGAACTTCGTGTGTACAGATGTGCACTTTGTGAAAGAGCAAAATGCAGTCACTCAATTAACCAGATGCTTAATTAGGTTGACCTATTGCCCTATGCTGTTCGCTGCAGTGGGCAGAAGCAAAATGGGAATGACAGTGTAAGAGACTAATGGGCGAAGACAGATGCCTGAAACTCCCTTTAAGTAAGTATGTTGGCAAAATCAAAAGGTCTTGGCTAATGCCAGACCTAAAGTGCCACTCACACATGAAGGGAAACTGGCAGAAAGGCCATCTAGAGAAAGAGGGACAAGATATACCACAAATGTGGCTATGTCCAGTCAACCACCCTCCAATCTTGTGGGAGGGTTTCAAAGAATCTGTATGTGTCAGCGAAACCAACAACGTGCAGCTTTCTATACAAGCAATACTGCCACCTATAGGGGATGGTTAATATAAAGGGACCTCAGAACAATAACTGGAGATTAAATAGCAGGTTGAACATCCGATGCTGTCTAAAGGTCCATTTGCAACTGGAAATAAACACAGCGGACAGCTAAGCATCAAGTTGACAACAGAATACAGCCAAATAGGCACGTGAATTAAGAATACACACTGGTATATAGAAGCCCAAGTACTCCAAGCCAATAACATCTTTTTTTCAAGCCACTGAGGAAAGCCAGCTTCCCTAGCAATATCAACAGTGGGCCCCTGGAATAACCAATTACCCAAAGAGCTTAAAGTTGTATGGAACAGAGAGAGAATGGAGAAGATCAAAACACCAAGCCCAACTGGACATAAAAGCATAACATCGGTCCCTAAAGTCATTGAAACAAACGTTCTACCACCCCCCAAGTGACTAAGGAACCACTAGTAACTTGCCTAAGAGTTTCACCAAAGAGGATCTGTCCATGACCCTGAGCAAAGTGGAACTGCATAGCACAAAGAAGAAACAAAGCGTCTAAGAAGATGTAATGTCTATATACATATATTCACTGAAAAAAACAAAGGTTAAACTGATGGTATAATTAGGTTGAATTGAGATATAAAAAAAATACTGAAATTTGCCAGTTACAGTTTAGTAAACTAACTATAACTTGCGACTCGGTCATGCAGTGTTTAGGACCTTGCATTTTACATCACTCATGACATGTTAAATTACATCTTTTACCCTGTCTGCCAAACTTGCAGTTGCCCTCACACTATTTAGAGTCCAGTGAACTGTCAAGTTTCACCAACAGACTCTCCGCTTGCTCTATCGGTGGAAACCTTTGGCTGATACTCAGTTAACGTTGCTTATAACAACAACCGATAAGAGAGAAGGTATTATTGAGCCTGTGCCAGTACAGGCTCATTGTAATAATAATAACACAACGTCAAAAGGCTGGTAGGCTCTGGGCTGTGAAGGAGATCAACGCTGTCACCTTACATTCCTATAGAACTGATTTTTTTTTTTAGAGGAATGACGCTGTGTTCAACGGTCCAACTCTTATTTATGCAAGTCGGTTCACCAAACCAGTTCCTTCTCCTACTCCAATGCTTCCTGGTCCAGGTAACAAGTGGCACAACTCGGAGGCTTTCTAAATCCTTTTTTATTTGATCTTTTTCACCTTTTTAACAATTAAAGTGCATCATCCAGTTTTTACATAGCCATGGCCTGTGGGTTTCAGCCGAAGCCTGCCACAGAGTTGTGTATCAAGAGTGTCCATTTAAAGGGGCTAACCACTCCTACCGCCACCTAACTCATACAGATATTACTTTAGAGTACAAACCAATGACAATTCCTACTTTTTGTATATTTTTGTTGTTGTTTGTGTACTGCCTGCTTCTATGTTGTTGTCATTTTATCAGGGGTTGTGTTGTAGACAGTTGAAGTGCTTGAACACATCTACAAATCGGGAAAAGTACTCGGAGATCACCATATCAAGTCCTATTCTACTTTTCTTATTTTGGAAATTAGCATATCCCGTACAAGATTAAAAGCAGGCAAACCAGTGGGAAAAGGGGTGCAAGACAACATTAACTACCTGCTAAACTATCACTGAATCTTGGATGGCAAGAAAAAGTCTAAAATTCAATCCTAGAGGTTGCTTTCTACAAGCCATAATACACCTCAGACTAACTCCTGGTTATCTATGCCCACTACTAATGATACCTCAAACTGTGCTAGCTGAGCCAGTTAAGTTACTTGGATTCCTTCTTGACTCAAACCTTTCTACAGAAGTACACACCATCACAAAAAACAAGCATTGGAAATGGAATAGGTCTCACATTTGTTGGAGTTGGAGCTATTGACATTATAAATTCCTATTCGTTTTACCAATGCAATAGATGTGCCCTCCCCATCTTAATGAAATATAAAACGTGTGTTTTTTTTATGAAGTAAACCTACAATGGTGCAGTTGGTGAAAATGGCAGTTCCGACTCCACGTTAAAATAAGCAATGTTGTGAGTGTGCAGTACCACAGGCTGCCAATAAGTGTCCCTTGGGGCCTCTTTTGGCCACATATGGTACTGCACCCCGCAACATGACTAGGCAAAGGATATGGCGCAGCAGTGAGAGCTGCCGACTGGTGAGCTGAAGATCCTAGTTCGAGTCTGCAGTCAGGATAAACATCCTGTGATAAGGGGCTGATTGTTTGTTACTTTACAAACTCTTATTTATATAGTGCAACTGGCCATTGGTTCAAGGCAATTAAACAAACGAGCAAAACAGCAGTGGCCTATGAGGGGTGGTGAGGGCCTGGAGTAGTGTTGTGGGAGGGGCGAGAAAGAGGCTCAGGGGATAAAGGGACAGCAAGCAAATGATGCAACAGAAGTTTCTGTGCATAAGTAAACAGAACAATTAACGAGCACAGAGGCAGGCTAACTTAAAAAAAGTTCTCTCCAAAAATAAATAACCTACCCACTAAGAACAGATGTAAGATGGCCAGTCCTCATGGGAGGATACCAAATTCCAAAAGGAGGGACTACAAAGTGTATTCACCAATGAAAAGCTAGCATTTCTAAAGGACAGCAACAGGAACCAATGAAAAAGGTGGGCGTTTTTCAAGCCCATATCCTAGATACAGCATGTATCGAAGACACATCGCAAGCGCTGCCTAGGCGAGACCTAACAAACTGCCAATTTTCAACTATCCCTTCTGCTTTTGAAACCCTTTATCCACATATTAGCAATTAGGCTTAAATGCAGTCATATTGGTTTTGAGAAGAGAAATCAAATAACTGATCAAGAGCCCCACATTCCTCCCACCATCAACATATAGTTTGAAATAGGTCAATAGAGCAATTATAGGAAAAGTCTACCCATTATCTCTGATCTGCTAGAAGCGGACACCATGTTCAAGGAGAATGAACCTTAAAGCCATGAAGTCTTAGCAAGAAGACTCTTAGAAACCTCAGGTCATTCAGCTCCCTAAAATCTCCAGAGAAGAGATGCAATAGCAAGTCCATGCTTGACAGGAAAGCGTCCTATCTCTCCTGTGTCACATGTTACTTTTTTTTCATCCTTAGGATACATCACAAGCTATGGCACCACTTCAAGACAGGAGGGTCTGGCGCCCCTCATTTGCTTAAGGTAGTTTTGTTTGGTCCTTCCCGCAGATCTAATTCTCACCGTCGGCATCCATGCCAGAACACCTGCAGGACGGGACAGAACCCTCTGGATATATGTCAAATGTCCTGAAAAAAATACACTGTCCACTTAGTGAATCATAAACTTTCTTGACTGTGGGTCTCCGTTTTACAGGTAGACTCAAATGTGTCTGTTTGCTATTAAAGAAGTTTAAGTGCCGGGCGTTTCTCGTACTTTAAAAGAAAGGTTACTAGTGTTAACTGTCAAAACAAACTGAAGAAAAATAACAATCCAATCCAAAAAAACTTAATTGCGGTTATTTATAACCATAAAAGCACATTCAATTTCAACAGTTACAGATCCAAGGTGGGTTTTACAGATAAAAGGTTGTTACGTACATTGGCAATTCGGGCATAATACAACAATACAGTTACATAAAAATCATTAAAACATAAGATATCATAAGTGTAAGAGGACACTTTAAAAATGTTAGGTTATATATACAATTCTAGAATTCTAAAAACAGCACACTAATCTCCCTGATCTCTTACTAGATAAAACTAATTCTCCCTCCAACTAAGATTACGATTTAAAACTCAGTGATTCCATTACGAAATAGGGGGTGCGATACAGCACTAAAAATTGAATCCAATTTTAACAGGTGTCTGCGGATTAGCCACATGGAAAGCAGAAACTTTGCTATTGAGACCACGTAGACTGGGTTGGTATCCGTTCTTAGAATCCTGAAGAAGTCAGGATAATTCCTAATACCCAAGTTCCTACACAATTGGATTATCCATTTCTGCCTAGGTTTTTTGTATGCCACACAGAAGAGTATACATGAACTGCTGTTTCCTCCTCCACTCGGTATCCAGGGCAGAGGCGATTTGGGGACTCCCACCCACTTACTAGTAGTTGCAAATAGTGGAAGAGTACCATATCTAAACTGGAGAAAAAGCTTTTTAGCTAAGATCGGCTGAATAGAATCTAGCACCTGCTCGTAATGGCACTTAAAATCCAGAAACCCATATGTAAGACTAGATAGTTTTACTGTCCGAAAAATTTCCGTCAATTTGAGCTCTTTCAGTGCATTTTTCAGTGTTTTTTTGGATATCTCTAGGCAAGAAACTTCTGGATTTGTCCAGAGGTTTTCCATACCAATTGCACTAAAAGAGTGCCTTACAAAAGCTAACCAGGTTATACTGCCTGCCCAAAATGTTGTCATTACCGCTCTCAATTCTTCCCTGTAGCTGCCCAGCTCGGGAGTGAACCACAACCGCCGCCAATAGAGCAGTGGACGTGTTGCGATAACAACAGAGATTGGGAGAATATTTAAGTCCATCCTGAGCGGTACTAATGGTGTATTTTTCGGCGGGGTCAAAATGTGTTTAATAAAATTGTTGTCCGTTAATGTAAGGATATTGGAGGGTCTGTACCCCCACAGTTCAAGTCAAGTCAATAAATTTGTATAGCGCTCTACATACCCAGAGGGTCTCAAGGCGCTTGAGGAAGGGTGGGGAGTTACTTGTCGAATAACCACGTTTTAAGTTGCTTTCTGAATGCTAGGTGGTTCTGAGTAAGGCGGAGGTGAGCGGGAAGTGAGTTCCAGGTTTTAGCTGCCAGGTAGGAGAAGGATCTGCCTCCCATGGTGGTTTTGTTGTTCCGCCCCATATAGGGATGCTGCCCTAGCTTGGACTTTATAACAATCAGTAAGATCTTCATTGCGGTGGTTTGTTATTGGGACTTCGTGTTCCAAAATCCTTGGAGCGATGGCATCATTGTAAAGGGGGAGTCGAAGGGGGGATTTTACACACTACAGGGGGCCCCCGTCCGGCACCTCATGCACAGTGATCTGCAAGTTTCCTGAGAAAAGCGCCGTAAGTAGAGCTGAAAACAGATTCAATCTTTGACCACCAGAGGTCAGTGTTGCCTTGCGGAAAGCATCTCCGAACCAGTGTTCGATTTCTGCACTGGTGAAGAGTTCGTTTCTGGATAAAGAAAAGCATTCTGAAAAGAAGTCTAGGTAGGGGTGCTGACTGCGCAAAATAATGTGTCCATAAAATGACAAGAAATAATCTTTAAGAGAGAGAAATAATACGATTTTGTTTGTTCTGGCAAAAGTTCTTTAAGCATAGACACACTCAGCTCTTTAGGCTATTCTGCCATTAACAGCAACTGTGAGAAGGTGGCCTGATATGCAGTGGTCACTATTCTAGTGAACACTATGTATCAGTCCAGCAACCCTTATTGATGATTGGTTGTAAGTCAACCTTATAGACCAGCTATCCTAGTAGCGTGGATACGAGCAGTCTAAGGCTAAAGACTCGAGAGGGCGTGTTAAGCCAGCTGTTTACCACACATATACCCCTTGAATACCCAGTGAAAGGACACCACACAAGTGTTATGAAAATAAACAGATATTTATTAAGAATCACAACAGCCCTGTACTCTTTATGAGGACAGGGTACTAAGCACAAACCAAAACTCTTACAAAAATACTTAAGTTAGCACAGTATATACAAATGCCCGAGGGGCACGGAAAACCATATACTTGAAAAGTGGAATGCGAAATTACTAGCAGGTAAGTACAGTACTAATAGCCTTTGGAATCGCTAGGACTTGACTATAGAATCGTTAGATTACTTCTAGGAGACCCAGGGGACTCGGGTGCAGTGTGTGCACTCTCACGCGAGATGCGGGACAAAGTCTATGGTAGCTAGGAATTGCAAAGTTAGTGTTCTCGGGTGAACCCGACCTGGTAGGGAGAAAACGAAAGTAGATTCTGACCCTTGGATACTGAGGCTATGCTGGGGCACCGAAATGCCGAAGTTACCTAGCCCAGGGGCTGCAGCTGCATAGGACTCAAAAGACGTCGGGAATCCTCGTTGACGGACCAGGAGCCTGGAAGAAAGAAGTTGCTGGCAGGCGACCAGTGAAGAAAGTTCGGTGGATCCAAGCCTGGATCGATGGAAGATGACACCTGAAAGCAGAGGGGACCAAGTTCGAGACTACTAGCCAGTAGTCAGTGGGCACCAGGAGGGCACCGGATGGTAGCCACCTCGGCAAGGCGTGTGGGTGACGCTGGGCTCGGAGATCTCACGGACCAGGAGGCGTTGTCGGCGACCAGGAAGGAGGATCGAGCTGTCCCACGAAGATAGAAGCTGTTGGCGTCGCTGGACCCAGGATTGGGCAACAAAGCCGTGGCAAATTCAAGCCCACGCGGTGGACCTAAAATGGCGTCTGGAGTGGACCAGGAGGGTCCGGGGTGCCTCTCTTCAAGAAGGAAGCAAGGGCCAGTCTGGAGCAACCAGACCAGCAGCAGTGATGTCGTCGGGCGTCGTTCGGAAGGCCACAAGCCAGCCGGCTAGTAGCCAAACAACGCGGTGACAGCAAACAGCAGAAGGGCCCCACGCAGATCGAGGAGATGCAGGGAGGCTGATCTTGGATGCTGGAGCTGCGCAGGGTCGGGGCTTCTCGGACCCCAAAGCACTCACCCGTGGAGGACACGGTGGGCTTGCAGTAAAGATGTCGTGCAGTCTTGGCGATCGTCGGTCCCTCGAGGTCTCGTCGCACTCACGGTTCTCAGCTTTGCTGTAGAGGTGAGTAGAGGTCAGAGGTGCCAGGGAAGCCGGGTCTCGTCGAGCTGGGTCGTCGGATTCGTGATGAAGGACTTGCAGCAGACCGCAGTGTTCTTTAGGATGGTGCCTGCGGATGCAGGGTGACTACTCCTTAGCCACAAGGGAGAATCTTGAGGAAGAAATCTTGAAGTCCTTTCGCAGAAAGTCGTGTCTTGATTCCAAAGATGATCTAATTTGAACAGGGGGCCCGCTCCCATCTTTATACTAAAAAAGGGGGCTGACCCGGTGACTAGGTCCTGCCTATGGGTGGGACTAGGAGGGGGGTGGTTACACCCCTCTGCCATGCCGGACTTTCCCCAGGCCAGGGGCTGGTGTGCCCCTGGAACTGGTTCTGACCGGCCTATGCGTAGTGAGCACCGGGGTGCCACTCAGCAGTCACCTTCTGTAAAGCCCTGCCTACCCAGGATACACAAAACCATGTCTGGGACGGTGCTAGCACCGCCCCTGACAGGAAACCCTTTGTCCAGGCTCCCCTCGCTGGAAGGACTCCCAGCTGCAGGGGGTCAGACTCGTGTCTGTGGTGGCAGCATCCATTTTGTGGAGCTGAGGCTTCAGTTAACTTTAACCGGGGTTCACAGTTACATACATGTCGTGTCCCTCTAGAAGGGTGGAATGCTAACCCCGTCGCCAGAATTGGCGAGGGGTTAGTATTCCAATTCGTATGACACCTTACTCGACATGTTTTGATAAAGCAATACCAAAGTTAGCATTTAACCGCGAGGATTATAATGCACTTAAGAGTATATGGTATGCGATATCATGGAACAGCTATTAGGACTTGGTTCCGCAAGCTGCAGACAGGCTCAGCTCATGCCAGAGCACCATCTCACACGATTCCAAGCACTCTGCCTTCAGGATTGTCAAGGCCTGCCATAGGAGTGACTGATAGGAATCTGTGTGTCCATTTTAGGGTTAGGTATAGGTATACTACACCTACAGCAAAGGGTGATTACACGACTTTGCCCCAGCTGTCATGCAGCCAGTTGTGTCAAATTTAGGAGGCCAGCCAGGGGTGGCATAATACATGCTGCAGCCCCTGGCAGCCCTGGGTACACCCATGCCCTGAGTTACAGGGTCTGATAGGGTGGCCCAGTACCAATTGGAAATGTACCTAGGGTACATGGAATCCATTTTAAAGAGAGAGCAGTAGGCCTGGGGTCCTGATTGGCAGGATCCCAGGTCGACTATGTCCAAAACCAGCTAAAACACAGGGCAAAAAGTTGGGGGCAACCATAGTCAGGATGTACCTTCCTACACAACCCCCCCCCCCAAACGAAAGGAGATAAGGCTATCCTTGTCCAGGTAAGCCTCTATTACCTAAGTGGCCATATAAGGAAGGACCAGCTCTGGCTTGGTTTCCCCCTGTGTCATGGTCCACTAGGCAACCCCTCACCCTAAGGGTATCTGAGGGTCTCCACCATAGGGAATCTCTGTCTCTGGTGTGTCTTGGGAAAGTAAAAGGCTGATGTTGGGATGGAGTACTGAAGTGAGGCTCCTCTACCTGTGGGCTCAACTTCCCCCAATCACCATTCATCATGTGTGCCCTTCTTTCTTTAGCTGAGATGCACTGAGCTCTCAGGGTCAGCCTCTGGCTACCTAAAGCTGGAGGATGAGTCCCTCTGTTTGGCTTACTGGAGGGACAGGTCAGGTCTGGGGTTTTTAGGCCCCATGTTTGGCTGTGCCCAACAGTGTCCAGCTGTGGGAGTTCCCTAACTACTTTTAAGGGGGATCCCTCAGGAGTCTGTTCTATTTTCACTTGGCTAGGTTTACCAGCTTCAGTGATCCTAATCTGCTGATTAAGGGGTTCTTTTGGACAGGGGGCCCTTTGGGGTCCACCACTGGCCTCCCTGTTCTCTTCAGCCCTGGGCTGACTGAGACAGGGTAGAGAGGTGCAGGTTACCTGCTCCAGACTGGGTCCCACCTGGGAAGGGTCCACTGCCATCAGGGGCTCTGCCAGGCTAGGCCTGACTACCTCTGGGGCAGTTCCTTCAACAGGGGTAGAGTCAGTTCCCTGAGGAGGCTGGCTCTCACCTAGTGTCTTGGAGGGGGAAGACTCTTCTTCCTCCTCAATGCTCTCTGTTTGAGTGGAGTGATCCATTGTTATAGGCTTCACAACCTCACTATCTGTCTGAGTAGAGGCTGAGACCATTTCAACCTTGCCAACCTTTTCAGGAGGGCACTCAGTTTGTGTTTGGGCTGTGACTGTCACAGCCCTCCTATCCTGTTCTGGAAAGTCTGTCTGAGCCTGGGCAGTGGCTACCACTGCCCTTCCAACCTTTTCAGGGAGGAATGATGCTTGGACTGGGGCTTAAGCTATTACTGCCCCACTAACCTGTCTGGATAGGCCTATCATTCTGGAGTGAGTTTCTTGCTCCACCTCAGCCCATGCTGAGAGTTCCAGGTCATTCCCCAGTAAGCAATCTACAGGTAGGTTATCTGTCACTGCCACTCTCATGGGCCCTGTGACATTACCCCAGCTGAGCTTGACTACTGCCATGGGATGCCTTCTCTTCATTCCATGAATGTCGGTCACCTGATAAGTAAAACCAGGGGTCAGTTGAGCAGAGGGGACCAGATGGTCACTCACCATGGTGAGGCTGGCCCCTGTGTCTCTGAATGCCTCAACTTTCTGACCATTCAATAAAACTTCTTGTCTATACTTTCCCAAAATGTGGGGTCCAGTAGTGAAGTTGGCAAACCCCATGCCAGTCTCACAGACAAGAGTGTGGTCAGGGAACCTGGCTAGGCCATAGTCCTCCTGATTGCCCAAAGTAATGCCCACCACATTCTTGGGGGCACTCCCACCACCTGGGGGATTACCACTAGTGGTAACAGGAGGTTTAGGAGTATTACCTGGGGGTATATTTCCCTTATTACCATTTTTAGGGCAACTGGCATCACTTTTGTAATGGCCCACCTGTTTACAGGTATGGCAATAGGGTTTCTTCTGTTCTGAAGGAGTGTTCTGGGACCCACCACCCTTGTTGGAGTTTTGGGGCCCTTGGGAAGTCTTCTCTGTGGATTTATCCCCACCCTTCTCTTGAGGCTTGGTTGATTCCTTTTTCTGGTCACCACCCTGGTTTTTAGGCCTAACCCTGGTTCTGACCCATTTGTCTGCCCTCTTACCCAATTCCTGTGGAGAGGTCAGATCAGAGTCTACCAGGTGCTGATGTAATAACTGGTTCTGACAATTATTTAAGATTTGCTCCCTCATAATTAGATCATACAATCCTTTAAAATCAGTAACCTTACTACCCAGTAGCCAGCCTTCAAAAGCCTTAGTGGCACAATCAACAAAGTCAGTCCAATCTTGAGACTGAGTTTTCTGGGTGTCTCTGAACAGCATCCTGTATTGTTCAGTGGTTAAACCAAACCCATCAACCAGTGTATTCTTCAAGATTTGGTAATTGTTAGCATCCTCCACCCTTGTGGTGAGGAGCTTATCTCTACCTTTACCATCAAAGGAGAGCCACAAGATAGCTGCCCACTGACTCTGGGGAACACCCTGCACAGTGCAGGCTCTCTCCAAAGCAGTAATCCATTTGTGGATGTCATCCCCTTCTTTAAAGGGGGGCACTATCTTATTCAGGTGCTTTTTATCAAAACTCCTTTCCCTATTGCTAGGTTTATTGCTGCCACCAGTGGGCTGTAGCCCACATAATTCTTGCTCTCTAGCAAGGGCGAGTCTCTCTTTGGCCAGGGCAAGTTCTTCCCTTTCAATCCTCAGTTTGATTGCCCTTTCTTCTGCTTCATACACTCTCCTCTTAGGGGAAGACATCCATCTGTGAGAAGAGTTGAGAGAGCCATTGGTTCGAAAGGATCTGTTAGAGCCTCTTGATAGAGACCTAACTCGTCCATTCCCAATGTTAAGCTGACCTGAGAGTGGGCCCAGGGGTCCCCCAGTACCAAGCTCATGTCTGCTTAAGTTGGACCTGGTTAGTCTATTGACTTCTACCTGTCCCTTATCTGCCTCATCCCCTGACAACAGGTCCTCATCCTCATCCTCAGCATCATCTGCTTCTTGGAGGGGATGGTCCTGGGTATCAAAGGGTCCCTGTAAGGAGGGCAAACTCCCATCTGGATGAGAAGAGCTAAGAAGTTTCTCAGCTTTCCTGGCATCATAAGTCTCTAAGAGACCAATCAGAAAGGAAGTTGTGGGGTTAGACCCCTGTCTTATCTTCCTGGAGGTACAAATTTGTCTCAACTCCTTGAAGCTAAAAGCAGTATATCTGGAAGGGAGGACCTGTGGAGGGCCCACTGACACAAGGGGAGACTCAGAGTTTCCTCCTTTGTCTGACATACTGTTTCTAGTGTGGTGTAAGTGATGCACCTACCTACACTATGTGTTTACCTACTGATCCCTTGCTAAGAGTTGCAGCCAAGGTGTGCTAAGCCTTGAGGAGCTGCAACAGCTGGTTCAGTAGAACTCAGAGTATTCTAAGCTTGGTTATATGTACTAACAGTACTTATGTGATCTTTCAACAAGATATTCTTAGGATACGTGTGGTAAAACAACAGCAAGCTCAAATCCCAACCGCTGCTCACCAATGTGAGAAGGTGGCCTGATATGCAGTGGTCACTATTCTAGTGAACACTATGTATCAGTCCAGCAACCCTTATTGATGATTGGTTGTAAGTCAACCTTATAGACCAGCTATCCTAGTAGCGTGGATACGAGCAGTCTAAGGCTAAAGACTCGAGAGGGCGTGTTAAGCCAGCTGTTTACCACACATATACCCCTTGAATACCCAGTGAAAGGACACCACACAAGTGTTATGAAAATAAACAGATATTTATTAAGAATCACAACAGCCCTGTACTCTTTATGAGGACAGGGTACTAAGCACAAACCAAAACTCTTACAAAAATACTTAAGTTAGCACAGTATATACAAATGCCCGAGGGGCACGGAAAACCATATACTTGAAAAGTGGAATGCGAAATTACTAGCAGGTAAGTACAGTACTAATAGCCTTTGGAATCGCTAGGACTTGACTATAGAATCGTTAGATTACTTCTAGGAGACCCAGGGGACTCGGGTGCAGTGTGTGCACTCTCACGCGAGATGCGGGACAAAGTCTATGGTAGCTAGGAATTGCAAAGTTAGTGTTCTCGGGCGAACCCGACCTGGTAGGGAGAAAACGAAAGTAGATTCTGACCCTTGGATACTGAGGCTATGCTGGGGCACCGAAATGCCGAAGTTACCTAGCCCAGGGGCTGCAGCTGCATAGGACTCAAAAGACGTCGGGAATCCTCGTTGACGGACCAGGAGCCTGGAAGAAAGAAGTTGCTGGCAGGCGACCAGTGAAGAAAGTTCGGTGGATCCAAGCCTGGATCGATGGAAGATGACACCTGAAAGCAGAGGGGACCAAGTTCGAGACTACTAGCCAGTAGTCAGTGGGCACCAGGAGGGCACCGGATGGTAGCCACCTCGGCAAGGCGTGTGGGTGACGCTGGGCTCGGAGATCTCACGGACCAGGAGGCGTTGTCGGCGACCAGGAAGGAGGATCGAGCTGTCCCACGAAGATAGAAGCTGTTGGCGTCGCTGGACCCAGGATTGGGCAACAAAGCCGTGGCAAATTCAAGCCCACGCGGTGGACCTAAAATGGCGTCTGGAGTGGACCAGGAGGGTCCGGGGTGCCTCTCTTCAAGAAGGAAGCAAGGGCCAGTCTGGAGCAACCAGACCAGCAGCAGTGATGTCGTCGGGCGTCGTTCGGAAGGCCACAAGCCAGCCGGCTAGTAGCCAAACAACGCGGTGTACAGCAAACAGCAGAAGGGACCCACGCAGATCGTGGAGATGCAGGGAGGCTGATCTTGGATGCTGGAGCTGCGCAGGGTCGGGGCTTCTCGGACCCCAAAGCACTCACCCGTGGAGGACACGGTGGGCTTGCAGTAAAGATGTCGTGCAGTCTTGGCGATCGTCGGTCCCTCGAGGTCTCGTCGCACTCACGGTTCTCAGCTTTGCTGTAGAGGTGAGTAGAGGTCAGAGGTGCCAGGGAAGCCGGGTCTCGTCGAGCTGGGTCGTCGGATTCGTGATGAAGGACTTGCAGCAGACCGCAGTGTTCTTTAGGATGGTGCCTGCGGATGCAGGGTGACTACTCCTTAGCCACAAGGGAGAATCTTGAGGAAGAAATCTTGAAGTCCTTTCGCAGAAAGTCGTGTCTTGATTCCAAAGATGATCTAATTTGAACAGGGGGCCCGCTCCCATCTTTATACTAAAAAAGGGGGCTGACCCGGTGACTAGGTCCTGCCTATGAGTGGGACTAGGAGGGGGGTGGTTACACCCCTCTGCCATGCCGGACTTTCCCCAGGCCAGGGGCTGGTGTGCCCCTGGAACTGGTTCTGACCGGCCTATGCGTAGTGAGCACCGGGGTGCCACTCAGCAGTCACCTTCCTGTAAAGCCCTGCCTACCCAGGATACACAAAACCATGTCTGGGACGGTGCTAGCACCGCCCCTGACAGGAAACCCTTTGTCCAGGCTCCCCTCGCTGGAAGGACTCCCAGCTGCAGGGGGTCAGACTCGTGTCTGTGGTGGCAGCATCCATTTTGTGGAGCTGAGGCTTCAGTTAACTTTAACCGGGGTTCACAGTTACATACATGTTGTGTCCCTCTAGAAGGGTGGAATGCTAACCCCGTCGCCAGAATTGGCGAGGGGTTAGTATTCCAATTCGTAGGACACCTTACTCGACATGTTTTGATAAAGCAATACCAAAGTTAGCATTTAACCGCGAGAATTATAATGCACTTAAGAGTATATGGTATGAGATATCATGGAACAGCTATTAGGACTTGGTTCCGCAAGCTGCAGACAGGCTCAGCTCATGCCAGAGCACCATCTCACACGATTCCAAGCACTCTGCCTTCAGGATTGTCAAGGCCTGCCATAGGAGTGACTGATAGGAATCTGTGTGTCCATTTTAGGGTTAGGTATAGGTATACTACACCTACAGCAAAGGGTGATTACACGACTTTGCCCCAGCTGTCATGCAGCCAGTTGTGTCAAATTTAGGAGGCCAGCCAGGGGTGGCATAATACATGCTGCAGCCCCTGGCAGCCCTGGGTACACCCATGCCCTGAGTTACAGGGTCTGATAGGGTGGCCCAGTACCAATTGGAAATGTACCTAGGGTACATGGAATCCATTTTAAAGAGAGAGCAGTAGGCCTGGGGTCCTGATTGGCAGGATCCCAGGTCGACTATGTCCAAAACCAGCTAAAACACAGGGCAAAAAGTTGGGGGCAACCATAGTCAGGATGTACCTTCCTACAGCAACTTTTTCAGAGAGATATTGTGCTTATTTGTTAGATTTCCTTTAATGGGGTAAAAAGGGGAATAACAACAGTCACAAAGTCTGCAACATGAAAATGTGTAGATAGTTTTCGAAAGACCCTGAACTTAACAGCTACACTATGGCAACCAGCTCGTAACTAAGACTATTCATCATTTGGATTGGTGAGACGGGTGCAGCAATAGAATAATAGGACTCATTAGTCTAATAAGTTTACCCTTGTAGTCCAACTAGCGGGTAAGGGCACGTTCCGCAAATACCATATTATGAGTAAAGGGTCAATTAAGAGCAGGGCATTAAGTGGGCCGGGTCCTACCGGTGTTCAAAAGCCTATCGGGCTCTCCATTTTTACCCTCAGGGTGAAGAATATTTTTTTACTCTGCAATAGTACCATCTGTCTGCTTTTGATGTAAATTCAAAGAAACTCGTTTCTCAGTTTTATACAGCGCAAACTTGTAGCGGTTTTACATGGGCACCAGTTACATCACAAAAGGACATAGTCATTCGTTGAATCACAGGATGTTGAGCTGCTTGCTCAGCTCGAAAGTCGGCAGCTCTAGCCTTTCGCCACAACCTCAAGCACAAAAATAGAAACATTTTCAAAATTATATACAACGAAGCCATAGTTGTTGCTTATTTATCCTATGCAATTTACAACCATTGACAAAGCCAAAAGTTCTGGCTTGTTGTAAGTGTGAAGGTACTTGTGTTACATATTTGGAGGAATGGACAGTAGCAGCAAAATACCAGTGGAGCAGCACACTATGCTAAATGCAGATTTTTAGCTTAAGTGTTTCACGTCACGCCCTTAATTGCATCGGCCACGGCCCTATAAGAGACCCCCCCCCCCCTCTCCCACCAACAGTTTTTTTATCCTCTTAAAGCTCTGCTTAAGAGTGCAATAGGTTTATGAAAAATAATTATTTCGTTTTCTACCTTATGGGACGAACATAGATTAAGCATTTTCTCATTGAGAGGATTTGCAGTTTCCATTTTTTCTACTCTTCTCTTTGTCTAGTGGTGGGATCGAAGTTATCAGGTACATGTTAGCTTATGGCATTTTAAAGAGATTACATCAAAAGAGAATCCTTGCAATAATTCAGGCAGATAAAATGGACCCTCCATCCCAGTGAGTGGTGGAGCAAGTTTGTCTGCAATCTCAGGAATCCTTACAGTGAGACCCCTGATGCTGACAGGAACAATCAATGTAGTGTGGGCAAGGTCACCCCATTGCTAATGCCTAATCTTTTCCCGCCTGCAGCCATAGATGCCACCCAATTAGGCACACTCTCCTGCCACCTGTGTACGATCTAGTGCCATGGGTTATGAGTCTCCCATTGCCAGGAGAGACCGGGGAAGTTTCTGAATGTAGTTATCAATGTGGTTTCATGTAGTTCCTCAAGCAACCCTGGAGCATCACATCAATCTGCCTCAAGCGGTTCTCCAAGTCTTCAAAATGTTCCTTTAGAAAGACATATGGATCCTCTAAGACCACCCTGTTCCATTGATCTCTCGCCTATGTTGTCCTCCATGGAAAATATTTGCTGTTCCAAATCTTTTACCGCTTTCCTGATGTCACAAGATCTTTCCTAAGGCCTGTTTTAAGGGAGGAGAGTTCCTTCCTCAGGCCTTGAAACAAAGTCTCCGGGGAGTGAGTCCTTCTTAAGTATACTCCCTTCCATCCTAAGTAGGGCATGGATGAGTCTGTCCCTGCTGGACCGCCCAGACCTTCACCACCTCTCCCACACAGAGGGTACTTTCTGGTTCTGAGGCCGCCATGGTT
This sequence comes from Lissotriton vulgaris, assembly GCF_964263255.1. NCBI lineage: Eukaryota > Metazoa > Chordata > Amphibia > Caudata > Salamandridae > Lissotriton > Lissotriton vulgaris. The sequence goes on along the minus strand of NC_141694.1, from coordinate 1,282,110,888 downwards.
GTGAAGCAGGTGCCAGGTCGTTCAGGAACGAACACTATGTGTCCGGCAAATAAGAAGTATTATGGCCGGGTACAGACAGACCCAGAACCCACCAGAAGTGCACCCTTAGATTAGAACTAGCTTTGCATCTTGTGGTGGCTCACTTCTTCAGCTGTCACAGATAGCTTTCTGTAAACATAAAGATAACAATGGTAGTAGCCCAAGTCATACTTTCAATTGCAGTGTAGACCGAGTGTTAAAAATGTATGGGGGGAAACCACCTGCTTGTTGCTCTCCCATAACTTCTACAGTTGACCGCCAGCCTGAGGGAGACACTCACAGCTCCACTGTGCATGGGGACCAGGAATTATTATTATTATTTTTTTTAAAGGTAGTCCATTCCACCACAGGCCCCACTCAAAGAACCCCCACACCCTAGGGGCGTCAATATGGTCTTCCCCATCACAGAACTCCCAGGTTTCATGCCTGCATTTCAGCCGCATTAGAGGCGCACCTGGTTTGAACCCAGCGCAGGTCTCCCACTGACCATCGCTTCTTGTGGTACTGGCTGTCCAAAGTTTGTAGTAGGATCCCCCATGTTGTCTCATATAAATGTGGCCATGCTGCTCATAGTTGTTTTTGTCTATCCCAGGGTTGTTGTCAGTGCTATGAACTGTGATCATATTACAACTATCCTAAATCCCTCCATTGGTTGCTGATAGAAGCTTGCATTGATTTTAAGCTTTCCTGCCTCACCTGTAAGCACCCAATTCTTGAACAACCCTTCTTTTTAGCAACGTAGCTGCGGATTCCGGAGGGTCCCACATCATCTGTAGAAACTATTTTTCTGGTCTTGCTCCTCCATTGGTCAGGAAAATGTACACAGCCAACCAGATCTGTCCACTTGCTACTCTATTTTGGTTCAGCATCCATATATGAAATAAACACGTTTTTGCACGTCTATTCAAATCGTGTGCTGTAAACACAAACTTAGAACGATTCAGTGCCAGAAATGGCCCAGATCACGGCATTGACTACTTGGGGAATGATAACCAATGAATCAACAGGGCCGTGGCTTTGTGTCTTTGCAAGCTGATATGGTACGAAGGCAGTTTTCAGAACCGTGGCCAAACAGGGGCATAATCTGAATTGCCCTGAAACATTTTGAGAAGCAAATCCTAGTGATCGATGTTAGCCAGGGGTTACATGAGCATATTCAAGATCCGCAGGAAGAGAAATAAACCCCAGGGGACAGGGCAAGTTATTTTTCAAGTTTCCATTCAGGATAGTAGAATTATTGCTTATTAGGCACTAACCAGCAGAAAGGACGCAATGCACAATCAGTTGATTCTCGCAAATCCTGTGTGTATTGGGTTGCAGTGGGAGTGATGGTCTGTTTTTTCTAGTCTAGAGTTAGCTGGTGTTTAAGAAGTGGTCAGAGCAGTACAGTGGCATCATATTGGGGATAGGCCTGGGCGGTAAATTCCGTTCCGCTCGTGGAATTTGTGTAATTTTGCGTTCCGTGGAGAACGCGAAATTGCCCAAAATTCTGGGTTCCGCGGCTTTGCGAATTTTTTGCATGTTCACGTTCTCAAAGGCGTGTTCGCGAGATATTTCCCCCCGAGCACGCAAACAGTGATTGCGAACAGTAAAAACGCATCGGGAACAAGCAATTCCGCGTGTCCGCGGAATTTCTGCGTGTTCGCAGAGATTTTTTACCGTTTTGCGGAGATATGCGTAACGCGATTACGCAAATTCCACCCACCCCTAATTGGGGACCTCGGACTCCGCCCCGCATTCGAAGATCAGAGCAAATGTGCGGGTGGATTTTGCGTGCAGGTCGGGTGTACCTCAGATTGAGCGTGTTGATTAGATCTTGACCAGACTCAGGCGTGGGCCCATTCAACCAAAGGTTCAAAACCTCTTGGAGTAATAGACTGCTTCAGTAGGCCTGCAATTTTAGGGTCAATTCTCACCATATGGCGGTATTATGGGGGCATAATGAATGCATGGTTGTACGAGTAATAATACAGTTTGTAAAGCTCATGGCTACTCCAGAACGGAGTGTCCCAACGCTAAATAGCTGAGACGATATGCACTAGATAACCCACTTTAAAGGGGAGCTTACTCTAAACAAAAAAACCTTCGTTTCTTTCGGAACTGAAGTTCGGAAGACACCTGCCGAATTTCCATAGGCAGGGCATTCCATGCTTTACGAGCCAAATAGGCAAAGGAACTACCTCCCACTCTTGCCCTTTTGAATTTAGGCACAGTGGCACGTTTGGCTGCTGCTGCTCTCAGGTTTCTGGTGGGCACATAGAAATTCACCAATGCCTGAAGGTAGTGAGGGCCCTGAGAAGAAAGAACCGTGAAGTAATAACAGAGTGCTTTGAAAAGGACCCTGGGTTGTCACACCTGTATTTATAGTAACGTGTGCACATGATGATTTGGTAGTCATCTTCAAGCCATTAATTATAACAAGACACACTAAAGTTTGCTCACCACAATTTTTGTTGTCTATTTTTTACAGATAATTTTGAGACCCTCTGACAGGAGTTTGAGGAGTGTGGACTAATGGCTAGAAAACAGGTCGCTTTCCTCCCCACTAATTAAATATTGTTAGATGTGAAATTTTGCCCACTGTAGAAGTAAAATAACTGGCACAGAGTTGTGCAACAGCAGATGCACACGAAACCAACCTGCATCTCCATCCTGGGAAAAGGGATTGCCGGCAGAAGGTTCCCAACAAGACGGACAATGCTGCAACTGCTTGAGACACTTTCCCATACTGTAGTGAGCCGTCAGAAGATAAAGTGTTACCAAATATGAAACACTGGCTTTTTTAATACTTTGAGCCTGCAGCTGCTAGCGCTTAAAACCCACCAGATCCCTGGTCCTCTCCCAGTCTTTAGATGCTGTGTTTCAGAGAAGTACCTTCCTGAGCTTGCCTGCTCCTACTAAATTCAAGGGGTGAATAAAGAGGCATGAATTAAGATGGGGAGACGCCATGCTGGTATGGTGAAATGTATGGCCAGATGTCAGATAAAACACAGGTCGGCAAAGGTGAGAACAACAGAATGCTGTCGAGATCAATTCAAAAAAGAAAGAAATGTGAACAAAACAACAGGTAATGTATGTGGCCCTATGAAGGAGGGGGGAGAATGGCGATATCCATTTAGAACAGTAGCGGTACCAGGTCGATCAGACAGCAAAACTGTAAATGCGCAAATTAGAACAACGTGGTTTGAAAGAATTTGATCAGCAGGGTCAACAACAGCATATACTGAGGAGCACTGACAGGGTACAGCTGGTCCAAATGTACTGACCTTTCTCAAAACGATCATGAATTTCAGAGCAATGTCCTTTAAGACTGCACTGCACACGAAATAACGCCTGACGCTGTTTAACATGGGGGCGTTATGGGGGAATTGAAATGTACTTCCAGTGAAAGAAATATGTATTTTTCTGTAGGGTAGTCGATTAGTTTGCTTTGTTTCATATTTTGAAAACACTAGAGTAGTGAAGTAGCCGAGGAATGGAAACAAAAACATTTGATCTCCATTGTGTTTGGAGAAGATTTAAGCATGAAGAGGATGCTGTTAGTATAAGTTTACAACACAATTTGCGGGTGCGAATAACCCAGGTCCAGAGCCAGACATTACAGACTATAAGATCTCAATCAATCAATCAGTTCAATCAGGTGTTTGTTAAGCGCCTACTCACCCGTAAGGGTCTCAAGGCACTGGGGGTGGGTCGCAGGTTCCAGTCTATCAAGGAGAGGGTCTGTCGAAGAGCCAGGATTTGAGGTTTCTTGCGAAGATGGAGATTGATGTTGTCTGTCTGAGGTGGAGCGGAAGGTCGTTCCAGGCTCTGGCCACGCAGAAGGAAAAGGAGCAGCCTCCCGATCTGGTCTTTCTGGTGCGGGGGAGAATGGCATAGGAGAGCTGAGCTGATCGAAGGGTCCTTTGGGGTGTGTGGAATTTGAGTCGGTTGTTCATGTATTCTGGTCCGGTGTCATGGAGGGCCTTGTGAGCTTGGATTAACATCTTGAAGGGGACTCTAGCTTTGATGGGGAGCCAGTGGAGTGTATGCAGGGGCTGGGAGATGTGGCAGTGTCTTGGCAGATTAAGGACCAGTCTTGCGGCGGCGTTTTGGTTGTTCTGAAGCTTGTGGGTGAGGTTTTTGTTTATTCCGGCAAAGAGTGCGTTGCCGTAGTCGTGCCTGCTGGTGACCAGGGCGTGAGTGACAGTCTTTCTGGGTTCGAGGGGGATCTATTTGAAGGTCTTACGTAGGAGGGGGAGGTTGTGGAAGCATGAGGACGAGACAGAGTTGATCTGGCTGTCCATTTTGAGCTCTGAGTCCAGGATGATTTCCAGTTTGCGTGCATGGTCCTTAGGGGTGGGCGGGCTCTAGAGGGCGAGGGACCACCAGGTATCGTTCCAGGCATCAGGCGTTGGGCCCATAATGAGTACTTCAGTTTTGTTGGTGTTTAGTTGTAGGCAGCTGTTTTTCATCCATTTGGCGACAGCTTCCATGCCTTCTCGAACGTTGTGTCTGGCGGTGTTGGGTTCGTTAGATAGGGAGAGGATGAGTTGGGTGTCGTCCGCGTATGACACAATGTTGAGTCCGAAGGTTTCGCCGATGGGGCGACCAGAGTCATGTAGACGTTGAAGAGCGTAGGGCTGAGAGCGGACTCATGGGGGACTCTGCAGGTGGTAGGTGTAGGGTCTGAGAGGAAAGGGGGGGGGGGGAGTCTGACCCACTGCGTTCTGCCAGAGAGGAAGGAGCGGATCCAGTCGAGGGCCTTGTCTTGGATCCCTGCATCGTGGAGTCTGCGTATTAGGGTGCAGTGAGAGACTGTGTCGAACGCCGCTGAGAGGTTGAGCAGGATGAGGGCTGCTGTTTCTCCTTCGTCCAGTAAGGTACGGATGTCATCTGTTGCAGCGAGGAGGGCGGTTTCCGTACTGTGTTTTTTTCTGAAGCTGGATTGGGGGGAGTCTAGGATGTTGTGCTCTTAGATGAATGTGGCGAGTGGGCTGTTGATGACTTTCTCGATGACTTTCGCTGGGAACGGGAGCAGGGAGATGGGTCTGTAGTTTTTGAGGTCGGTGGGGTCCACCATGGGTTTCTTCAGAAGGGGGTTGATCTCAGCATATTTCCAGTCATCAGGGAATGAGGCGGTTGCCATGGAGCGGTTGATGGTGTGGCAGAGCATGGGTGCGATGGTGTCGGCGGCTCTATTGAAAATGTGGTGGGAGCAGGGTTCCGTGGGTGCCCAGGAGGTGATTGACTTCATTGTCTTCAGTGTGTCTTCTGTGGTGAGGGCTGTCCAGTTGTCGACCGCTGGCTTCAGGGTGTCGGGGTTGGTTGGTGAGGGTTCAGTGTGTTGGTTGTCTTTGTCAAAGTTGTTCAAGATGCTCTTGATTAGGTGGTGGAAAAAGGTGCAGAGTTTGTCGCAGAGGTCTTGTGAGGGAGGGATGACGGTGGACTCGCTTGGGTGAACTCCTTGATGACGTTGAAGAGTTCTTTGCTGTTGTGTGCATGAATGGAGATTCTGTCTTCAATCGCTTTTTTCCCCATTTTTCTGATGAGTTGGTGGTGGGCGTTAGTGGCAGCTCTGAAGTTGTTGTGGGCTTCTGTGGATTTGGTGTTCCTCCAGGCCTTTTCGAGGCGGCGGCAAGTGCTTCTGGACTCTCAAGTTTGGTGGTGAACCATCTAGCTTTCTTGGTGTGGTGTTGTTGCTTCTCGAGGGGGGGCTATGGTGTTGGCACTGTCGGAGATCCATATGTGCAGGGTTCAGGCTGCGGTGTTGGGGTTGTCGTTTTCCGCGATGGTTGGGGTGGAGTTGCTGAGTGATGAGGTTACCTGGTCGTCGTGATTGTGGTCCAGTTTCTTCGTGGAGCAGGTGCTGGTGTCTGTGGTTGGTGAGTGTTCTGAAGGTGAAGTGGACGCATTGATGGTCAGTCCATGGGAGTTTGGTGGTGTGGCTGAAGGTGATGGAATTTCCTGTTAGGAGGAGGTTGAGGGTGTGTCCTGCTGAGTGCGTGGGTTCGGTCACAATCTGGCGGAGTCCAATGTTGTGGAGGTTGTCCAGGAGGGATGCGGTGCTGGGATCCAGTTGGTTGTCACGGTGGAAGTTCAGGTCTCCCAGTAGGGTGTAGTTGGTGGACGCGATGCCATGCGGGGAGATGATGTCTGTGATGGAGTTGGTGAAAAGTCTGCAGGGTCCAGGGGGTCGGTAGATGAGGATTCCTCGGAGGGTGGAGGTAGGGCTGGCCAGTATCTTGAAGTGAAGGTGTTCCATCAGGTCTGTGGGCTCATCGGGGAGTGTGCTCAGGCGGAGGGTGGATTTTTGGACGATGCTGATTGCTCCTCCCGGGCGGATGGGGTGGTCCTTCCTGGAGATCTTGTATCCTTGGGGAATGTCGATGGCAATGCCGGTCCCGAGGTGGTGTTGGTCTCACAAGTTATGGTTTGTGTACAATGGCAAAAAAACAACTGACAAATGGCAACGCAAACTGGTGCCGCTCTTAAGGGGAGAAGATTCAGACTTGATGGACGCAGCTGAGGCAACCACTATTGGAAACGTCGAAAGTAGAGGAATCCAACTCCCAAAGTTATCTCCGACGCCAAATTATTTAGAGAATCTAAACAGGTCAGAGTTCAACGCTGTTTAATAGTTTTAGCAAAAAATTAAGCCAATGGGCGAACACGTCAAGTTCTGAACTACATCTACTATGGTTAATGCCACAGATGATTTGAAGCCCAAGTTCCATTTTCTTTTTTAAGTGATTGGTTTACAATACAATGTCCAAGCAAATGTATTAGTTGTTTCACCTTGGATTATTTCCAGTAATGCTGGCAATTCCATCTACTCTTTTACTTAGTATTCTTCCTATACTCTTAGAATGTACCACTCAGTCTAAGTATTGGTATTTTTTAACCGATTCTTTTTTATGGATGCTGTTAGGTCTTTGTGTCTAGGGATTATCTTGCTTGGTCGTATCAAAATTAATTTGCAGTGTACACTATACCAATCAAAACACTCCCCACTCGTTCAATCACGCCCCCCACCAGTCTTGTTAACAAGAAATCATGAAATTGTTTACATTTGTGATTGTAGTGTATTGATGACAACTGCGTAGTCTACTTTACGGGTATGCAGAGCCCACCTTTTATTGGCCATTTAGCTGAGGAGTCAGTCTGAAATCAGATATTACTTAGTTTTGGTTTATAAATCTGCCACATGATCTGAACTGCTGAAGGTCGACATGACTGTGCTTAGTGTCTTCATGAACCAATGACAGGGAGGGAAAAATAAGTCCAGACAAGCCTTGCTGGATTAAAAGGTAAAAGGCAGCCTATCTATTAGGATCCAAATAGGTCCATCAAGTGGACATAACAGATTTGTGGATTAACTTAGTCATAGAATTTAAGAGGGACACAATAGTACAAATCAACGGTGACAAAAACACCGAACTTCCAGCCACTAAAGTATGGCATGCCCAACAACTAGGAAAGGAATCAAATGAGACAGTTGGGGCTGGAAATTTATGTATCGGCACACAATTGGAACCTTGGGTGGGAGGTTTCACTACTTCAGATTAGGGAGACTACAAATAGAGTAGACAAAGCAGTCAGTGTTCATTTACAGCCATTTTGATACAGTGTTCTATCTAATAGGTCAGCGAGGAATGCAGGGAAGCAGACTTCAGTGCAATTAAAATGAGCACAGGAGGATTCTAGATCAATGCCACTTGTCCTTACCCGGTCAGTCGGTATACCAAAGTACTCAAAGAGCTGCCGGATCAGGCTGATCAATAGAGACATTTACTGCACAGAGTTGAACTGCGACATACAGATTGGCAATCCTTTGACTTTGGTTTCCAAAGGATGTGGGACTCCTTCACATGAACTGCAATGTCAAAGAAACATGGATCAGTATAAGAGATAATATTGATATTGTTCACATCTTAAACAGAAACCAATCATATTCATCAAAAATAGTTCACTATACCGAAAAAAACACCCTCTCCAATAACTCATCCAATGAATTATTTAGCAATGGAAAAAATAAATTGCAGTTAGATAGTAACGTGCAAATTACAGTTAAGCTCTGAGTGGAGAGGGAACTTTTATCATGTAGGCATACAATACAATACACAAAAAGTGAAACATTTCCTTTCTTAATTTTCAGAGGGAGACTTAGGGACCCACATTCATCTAAACAGAACAGCAAAATATATTTGAAGCTATTCAGACTGTATGTTTAAATATCATGTCTGATCCTAGTTCTTAGTTGCAAGGGTCGTGGGTCAAGGGCATGTAATGATCAGGACGACTATAGTGAGAAATTAAAATGAAGGCATTCTAGGTTGTCTTGAATTTGGTATGTTCCCCTTTCTCCTTTCTTTAGCCCTCAGTTCTCCCTGTGGTGTGTGGATTTGGGTAAGTTGTCTAGACCCATACACGAAAGTTACAAGTTATAGAGTCTGTGAATCCTGATGATGATAACTGAGACTATCGTGTTGTTGCTGTACTATTTATTTCAATGGACTAAACAAAGCACTGTTTTGGAGTTTGTAAACTCTGTTACTGTTTCCTCCAATAAAGGCTATTAAAAAATGTTAGTAATTCACGTTTCTTTTTTTTTAGATTATACCTTGTGTTAATCACAACATATTTAACAGTATCAGTCAAGCTCACTGAAATTGATATTTAGGAAACGGAGACACACGTTCCTAACAGGCAACAGAAGTCATGCATTTCCAAAGGAAAGTTCCCTGTTGTCATTTTTCGGGGCAGGTTATGCCAGTATCAATACACAGGCAGAAGACCAGTATAAAAGTTACCATTTAGAGGCAGACCCACTACACAAGACCATTTATCAATGCTAAAATGTTAGAATTCTCCAGTGACCACTAGCATACCTATAGCTTTTAAATCAGGCTTCTCCAACCAGGGGCGGATTGGCAAGGCGGGCATTCGTGAATGGGCCGAAGGGCCGGTGCCTCAGTGCCCTCTGTGGGCCGTTTTTTTCTCCCCTGTCCCAGTCCACAGAGAGTGGACTAGGAAAGGGGAGAAAAAAAAACGGCCCACGGAGGGCACAAGACAGACAGAGAAAATGAAAGCAGCCTCGCTGTGCAGCCGGACAGCGATTGTCAGCTGTGGCCTCTCTTCACCCCTGCCCTGCCAAGCAATCAAGCTGAGGCTGGGCTGGGGAGGGGTGATTGTTTTCAAGAATCGGCCTCCCTGGGGGGCAGGTGTTTCTCAGGCCTTTGAGCCATTTTCACCTCGGCCCCCCTGGGGCCCATGCAGCCCAAAAACGGTGTTAGTCTTAACACCTCGCCCACAGCCCTTCACATTCAGGGCATAGTGGACGAGGAAGAATGGGTCTTGCTGTGGGGGCCAATTGATGTTTGGGATTTTTTTATTTTATTTATTTATGCAATTTTATATAGCGCGGACTTTACCCGAAGGTGTCAGAGCGCTTTACACAAGGAACAGCAATAATACATGAGGAGAAAAATTACAAGTGGACAAATTACAAAAGCAAACGTTAAGTTACATGAATCAAAAGTGACAATAGTGAGCAACCAAAATACATGAGGTAGCAATCGGTACATTACAGGAGGAAAAAGTGATATGTGTGCAGGTTACAAAAGCGTACAAAGTACAAGTAGAGGTATAATACTGCAATAAATGGCAGACACTCCAGCACAAGAACAAACGTTACATAGGCAATGGTGGCACTTGTGCAAGTATCTAAAGCAAACAAAAGTGAGAGGTAGCATACAGTGTGATACCAGAGAAAAGTGACGTGTGCAAGTTACAAAAGGGTACCATACACAGGTATAAGGGTAATACTACAGTAAATGGTAAACACTCAAACTGCCAGAACACACTGGGAAGGCACTTCCCATGCACCAGCTTCACCTCAGCCTCCCCCCTGGCTACCTGGATACCTTGGATGACCCAGAAAGCTGTGTTTTGTGCTCCCCTGCCAGGACATTTTCCCGAGGCCTGGAGGGCTGATAAATTTACTAATTGCAGGGCCCTTACCTCTGTTCATGTGCTCCTGAGATGAAGGTCTGGGGAGGGCTAAGTAGGTTAGTAATAGCAGGGGCTTTGCTGCTTTTCACGTGCTCCTGTGCTGGAGGGCTGGAATAATTTTGTGACAGAAAGGGGCCTTGCTATTTTTTTTAGTTGCTCAGCATGTAGGCCATTGGCACCTTTGCCCTGTGTCCTGTGCAAGAACAGTATCCTCCCACTTTCATTCCTTGTCTGTGCAAATAGTGTTTCATGAAAGAGCACGCCCCTTGAATGTGGGCCACGCCCCTTAAATATGGGCCACGCCTCTTGAGTGTGGGCCACTTTTTTTGTCAGTGCCCGGGCCGAATTGTGATCCCAATCCGACCCTGTCTCCAACGATTAAATTAGCTCTCCAGCTACTTGTAACTAACTCTACTGTGTACAGCCAAGCCTCCCAAATTAACAGCATTACATGGCTGAATTAATATATGTACATCCAAATTAAACAAGGATTGCCAATGCCAATAGGTCTTACCTATGGGTGAGCTATTGGCTTTGACAATCTGTTGGGGGTGGCAAACTGGGGGTGGCAAACTGGGGGTTCGGGGGGGATAACTGGACGGTTAGAAAAAGCGCTATGCAGCTGCTAGCACTGGCCACTACATAGCTTTTTTTCCTTCCGGCAATTGGGAGAGTGGAGCATAAACCGAGACGGGTGCAGCTGGAAATGTTAGAAGAAACATGAACATGTGGGTAGGAAAGGGGAGAAGGAGGATGGGGGCAGGTGGGGGAGAAGAAACAAGATGGGGGCAGGTGAGGGAAAAGAAACAGGATGGGGGCAGATGCCGGGGAGAAGAAACAGGATGGGGCAGCTCGGTGGGGGGGGGAGAAACTTGTGTGTGTGAGGGAAAACAAAACAGGGACAGGGTGGATGAAGAGAAGGAAAAAAAAGCACTATGACACGACCGGCGTTGACCGCATCATTGCGCTTTTTTTTCTTTTGTTGACGAAATAGTACCAGTATCACAGAGCGAGCAGCAGATAGCCAACGAAGGGACACTAAGCAAACTTAATTCACATGTGTTTGGTCTATGCTCCACAGAAAGAAAAGTAAATGACGCATCGCAAGTGCTACCGGATTAAAAGGCAGCAACAAAGAGTGACAATGATGCCAACAAATAGTAAGCAATGGGCGTGTTGTGAGTCCCCTATAGGGGCCACTGCGGTTTTCCCTTATGTTAACTACACACATAACAGGCTGCTTTTGCTTTGCACATGTTACACAGTAACACGCTTGTTTCTGTGTCACATTTTTATTTTCAAAATATGCTGCACTTGTTTTACACCAGATGTGGTGGTGATCAGGATACAAATAAAAGGGCTGCTGAAGTCTCTACAGGAAATCTACTAGTGTTTATGTACTCTTTATTGTTGCAGTAACAATTCCCAAACCTTGCTCCACCTTCAGTGGAAATTTAAAATTTGGGAAGAAACAGAACATATTTATAGCCAGACAGGAAATAAATAAGAAAGATAGTATACATCCCTGAAGGGTTGGAATTTAAAACTAAAAGGTTAGGTTAATAACAGAGGTGTGTGTATGGGGATGTGGCTATTAGTTATGGGTAACAGTTGACTGTATGTGATCAAAAACACCATGGGGCATATGGATAAGAAAGTGGTGGAGCGGGGGTTAGCACCAAAATTGCTAATACCGCGCTTGCTCGCTTTAGAAACGCAGGGATGCGCAGTATTTACAATAATACTGAGCACCCTTTGTTTCTCCCTGCACTGGCGCTAATTTGAGCCGCCTAGCAACAACGCAGGCACCCTTGCACTAGAGTGCAAGGGTGCCTGCGTGGAAGTAATTACTGTTTATGTGCAGGGAGGTGTCCCTTCCTGCACATAAACAATCCCAAATGGCCGTTTGTATCTTCTATGAATGCTGCTTTGTGCAGCACACATAGAAGATGCAAATCGTCATTTTTTAAATGAATGTTTATGTGCAGGAAGGGACACCTTCAGGAATATAAACAATCCTTTATGGCAATTTGCTGTTTCTATGTGTGCTGCACAGTGGAGCACACATAGAAACAGCAAAAAGGAGATGATTAGTTTAGTTTCATAATAGTTTATTAGTCAATTCAAAACATCATCAACAGCTCCCTAAAAACAGGCACCATCCCGGACTGCCTCAAAGTGGGCCAGGTCACCCCCCTCCTGAAGAAACCAGGTCTCGACTCCAACGACCCAAACAACTTCAGACCAGTCTCAAGTCTACCCTTCCTAGCCAAAATCCTAGAAAAATGCGTGCTTCGTCAACTCAACAACCAGCTCGACAATATCAACCTTCTTGACCAAAACCAATCAGGCTTCAGAAAAGGCTACAGCACCGAAACCGCAATCCTGAACATAGTTGACGACATACGCAACTCCCTTGACGCGGATCAGTGCTGCCTACTCATCCTCCTAGACCGGTCAGCGGCATTCGACACGGTTGACCACAAGCTCCTCATCAAGGCCCTCAAAGAACGAGTAGGGGCGGGTGACATGGTCCTGAAATGGTTTGACTCCTTCTTCCAGAACCGCTCCCAAAGAGTAAAAATAAAATCGTTCTCATCTGATCCTCTCCCTGTGTCCAGAGGGGTCCCACAAGGATCCGTTCTCTCCCCTCAACTTTTCAACACATACATGGTCCCCCTCACCACCATACTGAAAAAAGCCAACATCCCTTTCCACCTCTACGCAGACGACACACAGATCTACATAGAAATAACGTCCCACAATGACATCCGAAGACTCAATAACACTCTAAAAGAAATCCAAGACTGGCTAGGGATGAATTACCTCAAACTCAATCAAGGAAAAACAGAGATCCTCCTCATCTCTAACAAAGACAACAACCCACAAATAATGGAATGGCTGAACGACATTGACGCCCTCAGTGGAAATCTCACCTTGACCAGCTCAGTAAAATCCCTGGGAATCACCCTGGATCACAAACTAACGATGTCAAATCACATCAAGAACTCCGCGAAAAGTGCCTTCCTCAACCTGAAGCTCCTCAATAAAATCAAACCTCACATCCCACAAAAAGACCTCCTACAAGCCACCCAAGCTTTGGTCCTGCCCAGACTGGACTATGGAATCGCAACCCTAACCGGCACAGCCATATCCCACCTAGCGCCACTAAAAACAACCCTCAATGCAGCAGCCAGAATGGTCTCAGGTGTAAGGAAATTCGACCACATATCCCCCGCACTCAACGACCTGAAATGGCTCCCAGTGGAAATGCGCGCAAACTTCAGAACAGCCTGTCTCACACACAAAGCCCTACACACAGGGAAACCGGAATATCTAGCCTCCAAACTCAAGAAAGCTGGTCAATCCAGAAATCTCAGAAGTTCAAACTCCCTACTACTCATCCCCTTGAAAACCCGGAAACAAAGAACCGCCAACCGCTCTTTTGCTGGCAACGCCCCGAAAATTTGGAACTGCATCCCAGTGGACATCAGAACTACCCCGTCCTTTACGGAATTCAAGAACCGCCTAAAAATCCTCTACCTCAACCGTGCTTTCCCGAACTCTACCTCAATAGCGCAATCGAGAACCTTAACTACCTCATAAATACTACCTCAACAACGCGACAGGAACCTTGAATACCTCAAAAACACTACCTCAATCCCGCCCCTCAGGCGGCTGTTAATTTGCTGAACTTGTATGATGTCTGTCTATTTTTCACTGTACTATTTCGCTCTCTTTCCTCCCAATCAAATTGTGAAGCGCTCCGATACCCCTGGGTCTGGCCAGCCCTATAGAAAACTCCAAAAATAAAATAAATAAAATAAATAAACGTGATCAAACATACAATTCAGCAAGGTAAAAAAAAAAAAGAATGCATGCAAAAAAGACTAAAAAAATTGTCATGCATGAACTTCATCCATTTGGCATCTTATCGCTTGTCCTTCACTTTTTTAACTTTCCTCCCTAACTATATAAGAAAAGATGCCAAATACAGATATTAAATGGATCAAAATGGCTGATCAGGGGTTGATTTTTTACCCTAATGTGTAAAGTGCAAAATTGCCATACAGGCAGCTGGAGTTTACATAAATAGATCGCTATAGATAGTTAAAGTGCTTATATGCTGAACTGAGGCGGGTATATGCACAGTGCTGGATCGAGCATAGTCTTTCCCCCTGTAAAATTTCAGGTGTGCAAAACTAGATGAAATAAAGCATTTCTGCTCGCTTCGCCGTTAAGACCACGTTTTTTCTGGTAACAATTTTTGCGCTGCCTCTGATTTACGCCACCCTTGTAAATAGGGGGCAGTGTCAAAATCAATGGGTGTTGCAGCGGAACGCCCACCACAACACCCATTGCACACCCTTTCACGCTAAGTGTAGCAGGAAAGAAGGCCTCATTTACAAGCCGGCGTTAAGTAGCTTAACGCTGCCTTGTAAATAAGGAGAAGTGTTCATCACTACAAGAACGTCACTAAAAGAGACGTTCCTGTGGCAATGGGGGCTTGTAAATAAGCCCCTGTGTTCCATTCTGGGCATTCAGAATAACACTCAACAAAGGGCAGGCTGATATTTGGAGTGCAGAAAGAGTTTATAAGTTTTTATTTTTGCAAAGTTTGGCAAATAACGCCAGTAGAATTCCAGTAAAAGGGTGTGTGACTGCAAGGTATTTTCATCCACAACTATGCTTGACCCTGAAAATAAACATTACCTCCTCGTCCTGTCTTCCTCGCCACAGTAATCTACATATGAGCCTCCGGCTCCACACAGAACTCCAAGTAAAATAAAAGAGCAGCGCTCTAGTCTCCCCTCCCTCCTCCAATATGGCCCCCGAGGCTTCCACCAATCCCATAAAGGGACACATATCCAGCCACTCAGCCTGTTCTTTTTTTCTGCACTTCTCCGAGTGCTGTGTTCCCTGCTGGTCAGGTGAGTGGGCTGGGTTCCTGCTTTAGCGGTTCCCTTAGTCCGTGGGTATCTGGTTGGGGGAAAGTAGTGTTTGTTTCTCTTTTGCATTGTGCTTCCGTTGTTCGTATGCGTGTATGTTTCATGGTTTTTTTCCCCCTTCTTCTGCCTCAGTGCCTCGTGTCCTGCCTAGCGGACGTACGTGGCATTCATTGCGGCTGGGTATGCTGTGTGGCCGGGACGCCTTGTGTCCTGTCGACCGTTTGGTTACTTGCCTTTTGCCGGCCGCGTGTCCTGCTGAGCGGACGTTGCGCGGCCGGGGGCATTGTCGGGGGGGGGGGCCGGAGGCTTCCGTGGGCGTTTTCTTACCTGCTGCCGGTTGGCGTCGGCATGGTTTGCTGCCTCTTCGCTCTCTGCTCCTTCACGCATTCAGGGCTCGGCGGGGCTGGGCTCTGCTCTCAGTCTGTGGCTGTGGGTGCGCGCGCGGCGTTTCAGGCTGCATTTATTCATTGAGCATGCGTCGAGGTGGGGTTTGTGGGGTTGCTTGGCAACCTCGGGTCCTTAATTTGACGGACTGTTCTACCTTTTGCCTGTGTTTGTATTACACTACTTCACGTGGCTGGCTGTCATGGATGTTTCATCTGATGCTCGTGCTCCTGATTCTTTGGCTGTTGCTTCTGGCTCTGGGGTGCAAATTCCTTCAATGGAGATGTTGCAGCAGATGATCAATTCTGCTGTGTCTGCTGCTTTCAGCGGTCAGGTGCCTGTCCCTCCTGCGAAGAAGGCGAGGGTTGAGGGCGCTGCTGCTCCTGCCGATTCTGAGAATGAGGAGGAGGTTGATGTCAGGGGTCGCTTTGTGCAGGGTGCCGACCTGAAGGAGGTGCTGGGTCACATTCGCGATAACTTGGTGTTTCCTGCTTCTGTGGTGCCTCTGGAAGACGATCTGTTTTCGCAATATCATCGTCCTGAGCCTGATTCTTTGCCTCTCCATTCCTCTGTCTTGAAGGTCCTGGAGAATGAATGGAAGGATGTGGACAAAGGTTCCTTTCCTCGTTTCTTGAGTAGGAGGTACCCTCTTCAGGATTTTGCGGTGAAATACCCTGCCTCCGTGAAGGTGGACTCGTTGTTGGCGAGCATGTCTTCCCATGGGTCCGTTGTCTCGGAGGACTCTTCTCCTGCGGACCCGGTTGACCGTAAGGTGGATGGTGCTGTGAAACGCACTTTTGCGGCTGCAAATTTTTCTGTCCGGGCGGCGGCCTATTCCTCTTACACTATCCAGTCCTTGCTCAAGGATTTCCAGTCTCTGTCGGAGTTGTTGGACCAGGGGGAGGATGTTTCTTCTACCCTGGCGATGATGGAGCAGCAGGTCCGTCTACTGTCGGATGTCTCCTTTGATTCACTGGGGGCTGCTGCTTCTGCGGCCGGATCCTCTGTGGCTGCGAGGCGTCAGTTGTGGCTCCGTTCCTGGAAGGCTGATGCTGCTCAGAAGAACTTGCTTATGAAGATCCCTTTCTCTGGGGTTAGACTTTTTGGTTCGTCTCTTGACGACATGGTGAAGAAGACGGCAGAGGACCGTAAACTGCTTGCTCCTGACCGTCCTGGCAGATTCCGTGCTTTTGGTTCCCAGCGGTCTTTTGGTACCTCGAAGAGGGGTCGGGCTGGTCAGCCCTTTCGTGGACGGGGGCGTGGCCGGGGTGCTCCCTCCTTTGATAAATCCCGGTTCTCCGGCGCTTCTGCCTCCTCCGCTCCTGCTTCCAAATCCTGACTGGATCGCTCCTGGTGTCGGTCCGGTTGGGGGTCGACTTTCTTGCTTCATGGACTCTTGGCGCGAGACTGTGTCAGACCAATGGGTGCTTCGCGTGATTTCGGAGGGGTTGCGCATTGGATTTGCCCAGACGCCCCCAGACTATTTCAAGGCCACTCCTTGTCCCGGGGTTCCGGTGAAGCGGTTGGCGCTTTTGGACGGCATCGCTTCCATGGTGGTCAAAAAGGCGGTGATTCCTGTGCCCTGCGACCAGGTGGGGAAGGGGGTGTACTCCATTCTTTTTCTGGTGTCCAAGCGCACGGGGGATCTTCGACCTGTGATGGACCTGAAGTGGGTGAATACTTTCGTCCCTCACCAGGGGTTCAAGATGGTTTCCCTGCCTTTGATCCTTCCTCTGATCTCTCAGGGGGATTTCCTTGCTTCAATCGACCTGAGGGATGCTTACCTTCATGTTCCTCTTCATCCGGAGTTTCAGAAGTTTTTCCGGTTTTGTGTGCAGGGGCGTCATTACCAATTCCAGGTATTACCTTTTGGACTCTGCTCTGCTCCACGGATCTTTACTAAGATTCTGGCTCCTCTTATTGGACATTTACATGGAGAGGGGGTTAGTGTTTTTCCTTATCTGGACGACATTCTAATTTCTGCTTCTTCTCTTCCTAAGGCGGAGTTGCATGTCCAGAAGGTGTGCCAGGTCCTGACGCATCATGGGTTCCTAGTGAATGTGCCGAAATCCTCCCTGGTTCCTGCACAAGAATTGACATTCATTGGGGCTCTGTTCAAGACTCAGTTGGGGATGGTGTTCCTGCCCCCTCCCCGTGTTTTGTCCCTGATGTCTGCTGTTCGCTCCCTGTTGGTGGGGGTTTCTCATCCTGTGAGCCTGTGGTTGCGTGTTCAGGGTCTGATGTCGGCTTCCTTGTTGACGGTGCCATGGGCTCGCCTTCATATGTACCCGGTGGTGTCCCACATTTTATCGCATTGGGACCCCTGTTCCCTCGATATGGATGTTCTGGTTCCTATGTCGGAGGGGGTTCGGGTGGTCCTGGGTTGGTGGTTGGACGAGGGTCATCTGTCCAAAGGCCGCCCTTTTCTGATTGTTCCCACCCGCGTGGTCACTACCGATGCCAGCCTGCTAGGATGGGGTGCTACTCTGGGGGTTTCGGCGGCTCAAGGGATTTGGCCTCAGTCGGTTTTGTCATGTTCCTCCAACTTCAAGGAACTGAAGGCCGTCCTTCTGGGTCTGTTGGAATTCTCAGCTCTTGTTCAGGGTCACCACGTGCAGATCCGGACGGACAATCAGGTTGTGATGTCGTATGTGAACCATCAAGGGGGGTGCAGGGTTCGCTCCCTCAGTTGCCTGGCTCGTCGGATTGGTTCTTGGGCGGAGGTGCATCTGTTGTCCCTGTCTGCCATCTACCTACCTGGGGCGGTGAACACTGTGGCGGATTGTCTGAGCCGGGTGTTTCCTTCCATGGGTTCCTTGTCTCTCACGAGGTGGATGTTCAGGAGGTTGCGGATGATGTTTGGTTGTCCGGTTGTGGACCTGTTTGCCTCCCAGGCCAATGCCCAGACCCGTTGTTTTTGCACGATTATGCCTTGCCGGGACGCCTGGAGGGTGGACGCCCTTTCGTTCCCTTGGCCGGAGGGTCTGCTGTATGCCTTTCCCCCTGTTCCCCTGCTTCCGGCTGTGCTACAGAAAATCAAGAGGGAGGGGTCGTTGGTGCTTCTGATTGCACCTTGTTGGAAGCGTCGCCCTTGGTTTCCCCTTCTGAAGGAATTGACGGTGTCTCCGGGGTGGCCCTTGCCGTTCGTGCCGTATCCTCTGATGGGTCCTCATCTTCCACTGCCGGTGTTCCGTTCCCTGGGTCTGCGGGCCTGGCTCTTGAGAGGGAGTCTCTGATACGTGGCGGTTGTTCGGTGACTGTGGCTGGTGTCATTCAGCAGTCACGGCGGCCTTCTACGCTTAAGTCTTACGCCAAGCATTGGGATCATTTTGCTTCTTGGTGTGTTGAGCGTGGGCTGACATTGGATTCTTTGGATCCGGCTCGCATTCTGGACTTTCTGAACGATGGGTTTGTGTTGGGTTTGGCCATCTCGACCCTTCGGGCTCAGTGGGCCGCCATTCGGGCTTTTCATGTCCTGCCTTTGGTGTCCATTTCTCCGTTGGTTGCTCGACTTTTTAGGTCTCTTTCTTTCCAGCGGCCACGTCCTATCCTGCGTCCTCCTCCTTGGGACCTTCCTTTAGTTTTGCGTTCCTTGCAGTTGGCTCCGTTCGAGCCTTTGGAGTCTGTGGACCTGAAGTTTTTGACTCTCAAGGTGGTGTTTCTGGTGGCGATTGCCTCTGCCAGGCGTGTGGGTGAGTTGGGTGCTTTCCTTCGTTCTGCCCCGTTTTTGTTGGTTTTGGCGGACCGTGTGGTCTTGCGCCCTCATCCCACCTTTGTTCCTAAAGTGGCTTCTTTTTTTCACCGGTCTGCCGAGGTGGTTCTTCCGGTTCTGTGTCCTGATCCCTCCTCGGCTGAGGAGTCCCTTTTGCACCTCTTAGATGTTCGGCGTGCCTTACTGATTTACGTTTCTCGCACTTCTCCCTTTTGTAAGGTTGACTGCTTGTTTGTAAACTATGGTTTGTCGCGTCAGGGTATGAAGCCCTCCCTGTCCACGATCAGTCGGTGGATTAAGGAGGCCATTCTTTTGGCCTATGCTTCGGTGTCGGTGGTTCCGTCTCTTCCTGTTCAGGGTCGTTCCACCAGGGCTGTTGCTGTGTCCTGGGCTTCTTTCAAAGGGGTGTCTATGGAGGATGTTTGCAGGGCTGCTACGTGGTCTTCTCCGCATACCTTCATGTCCCATTACCGCCTCCAGATTGGGGGTGGGGGTTCTGTTTCGTTTGCCTCTTCTGTTTTGACTGCTGGGGTGCCTTAAGAGGTTGTCCATTTTGGGTTATTGTGCCTCTGTATATTAAAATATGTTTCACTGCACTGATGTGGTGGTCTGTTTTTCCTTACATGAAGCTGTTTGCTTTGGTATCGGCTCATATGTAGATTACTGTGGCGAGGAAGACAGGACGAGGAGGTAATGCCCCGGTTACTTACCGGTAATCTTCATTACTCCGAGTCCATGTCTTCCTCGCCACAGTATAGTTTCCCTTCCCTCCCGGCCCTGGTGGTGGCTTCATGTCTGCGGCTTGGTTTTCAGGCTGAGTGGCTGGATATGTGTCCCTTTATGGGATTGGTGGAAGCCTCGGGGGCCATATTGGAGGAGGGAGGGGAGACTAGAGCGCTGCTCTTTTATTTTACTTGGAGTTCTGTGTGGAGCCGGAGGCTCATATGTAGATTACTGTGGCGAGGAAGACATGGACTCGGAGTAATGAAGATTACCGGTAAGTAACCGGGGCATTAGCAAAGCTAATAGGTATGACGCTGGCTGCCAAACTTCTGGTTTTGTAAACGCTTATCGTGTTGTGATATTGATATTTTATAAACATCTTTGTTGGTTGAGATTTCTGACCCTCCATTATACTTTTTAAAAAAATGCGGAAAAGCAGATTTTTATTTGGGGGGGGGGGGGGTTCATAAAGTACATAGTGCCATAGTAATGCTTGCACTCAGGGGAGTTACATTTTGTGGCAATGCACCTCTCACTAGATGGCCAGTGACTGACCCGTTGAAATTGTGAATGACATATCAGCCAAACGGATGAAGGTTGGCTAACATCAAACCTAAAAAAAGATAGTACTAACTCGACCTCGCACTTTTAGAGACCTACCTGCGGGTGGACTTGCTGGCGCATTTCCGCCCTGATCACCCTGTCATTGCTTTAGAGCTAGACACGTAACTAGATACGGACAGATCTTCTGATCTTTGACACGCCCGTTCGTCAACTCTAGTCTTGGACACTTTTCATACACTTCCTTTTCGCAAATCAGAAGTATGTTGGCTTAACAACTACATGCCGTTCAAACCTCGCGCTGATCCACCAGTATTGCTTTGCCATTGGGCGACGGCTCATCTGCCTACAGACAATGTTAACCAATTGCTGCAACCAGGACACATTTCTATTCTACTATTGGTCGAGACGGCAAGAGACTACCCAATAGTATACGGAGCTGAAATGGGGCTAGAAAGGGGACAAGTGTTGCTTTTCTCTTTTCTTAATGTGGGCTGCAGTAGTGGCCATTGTGAGACTTTGAGACCTATATTATATACAAAGTCTCTCGAGAAGGAAGTAGGTTGATTGTTGTCGTGCACTAAATGTCAGTGTGGCGCGCTGGATTAACAAATGATATGAGGTGAAAGGACTTCATTTTACCAAATGTTTCTCAATAATGCAATACTAATGTTTGCACAGGGTCATATTTCAAATTCAAATGTAAACGAGTCTACTCTGACTGTCATGTCAATATAATCTACTCTTCCGTGAGATAAAACGAAGAACATCAGTTTCTGTTTCAACATGGCTGCTATAGCTCACTAGCTATTTGAGTTGAGTTTATATAAATAACTTCCGGATCAGTAGCTACCGATGATGTATAAAATAGAGGCGGGCGGTTTAGATGCTTTGAGGCACAGATGGATTTACGTTCAGTTGTTGGCGCTGTGCTTGTAAGCGAAAAGCACAACTTTATAACTGTTTATTCTGTTAGGAAGTTGAACAAGTGCACTACTTAGCGCACTACTTGGTGGTTGGACCCGGTCTCGAAGTGTCACGATCTACTCTAACGCTACGCTGCTCTCGATGGCGTCCCCCCAAGGCTGTCGGCCTCCACCGACACGCGCTTGAGTTGAGCTGAGCGTTAACGATTTCTAGCGCTAAATTTTGGTCATCAGAGCGCTTTATGAGGGAGCTGGATTACGTTTTTTGTTGTTTTTTTTAAACGAACGGGGAGAAATTCAACGATTGGCCCAGAGTCATAGCTGAGAGTGCCAGCTGCGGCTCAACATCCTGTGTGTTTTAGGTGTCGCCTAGGCAGCACTTTTTCTTCCAAGATCTACTGTATTCAGGGGAGACGATGTGGTCCGACTGCTAGACTGCCGACTTTGGTGCTGGAAACCACGGTTCGAGCCTCGGGGTCCCGTCCACATCCTGTGATTCTGGGAATCTGCCTATGCCTGAACGTGTCTTTGTGTAATATAAAGGTGCTCGTGTAAAGCGCTGCAATACCTTCCGGTCGAGTTCATGCTCTATAAATCTGCATTAAAACATAAAACAGGTCTCGCATTTGGTACCTTATGTGTTTAGCCATGCAACAGTTGGTGCATATTCTGCTGCATAACTAAATACATAAAAGGTCCAAAAAACGAGACCTCTTGGCTATGCCAATGCGTGTTTGTTTTTTTGTTGCTGTTTTGTTTAAGTTGCCAGATCTACAATAGCTGGACATGGTTTTTGTTAACAGTTCTTTGCATCAAATGAACTTGTTTTCATTGCTCTGAATGTTGTTTCCATTCTGGTTGTAGGAAGCAGGGGGTTGCCAAGCTGTGCTAATGCTTGAACTTTGCAAATGAGAAAAAGCCTGGTGCAGGCGCAATTTACAAGTGTGGAGTAAGTAAGCCCCAGGCAGCATGACTCTCTCACAGGAGTTCATGCACTGCACCTACATACTCAGCATGGTTTAAGGAAACACGACCCACTCCCTCACAGGCATCGAACACATATTTACCAAGAAACTCTGAGAAGAGCCTGCCTGCTGCACTGATGGCTGGTGGTGTGTGTGTGTGTCAGGTGAAAGCGTGCACTGACGGCTTGTGGTGTGTGTGCCTGCTGAAAGCATGCACCGACGGCTGGTAGTGTGTGTTTCTGGTGGAAGCGTGCACTGACAGCTGGTGGTGTGTGTGCCTGGTGGAAGCGTGCACTGACAGCTGGTGGTGTGTGTGCCTGGTGGAAGCGTGCACTGATGGCAGGTGGTGTGTGTGCCTGGTGGAAGCGTGCACTGAAGGCTGGTGGCGTGTGTGCCTGGTGGAAGTGTGCACTGAATGGTGGTATGTGTGCCTGGTAGAAGTGTGCACTGATGCTGGTGGTGTGTGTGCCTGGTGGAAACGTTCACTGACGGCAGGCAGTGTGTGTGCCTGGTGAAAGCGTGCACTGACGGCTGGTGGTGTGTGTGCCTGGTGGAAGCGTGCACTGACAGCTGGTGGTGTGTGCCCCTGGTGGAAGCGTGCACCGACGGCTGGTAGTGTGTGACTGCTGACAGTGTGTGTGCCTGATGAAAGTGTGCACTGACGGGTGGTGGTGTGTGTGCCTGGTGGAAGCATGCACTGACGGCTGGTGGTGTGTGTGCCTGGTGGAAGCGTGCACTGGCGGTATGTGTGCTTGGTGGAAGCGTGCACCGACAGCTGGTGGTGTGTGTACCTGGTGGAAGCGTGCAATGACAGCTGTTGGTGTGTGTGCCTGGTGAAAGCGTGCACTGACAGCTGGTGGTGTGTGTGCCCAGTGGAAACGTGCACTGACGGCAGGTGGTGTGTGTACCTGGTGGAAGCGTGCACTGAAGGCTGTTGGTGTGTGTGTCTGGTGGAAGTGTGCACTGACTGGTGATGTGTGCCTGGTGAAAGTGTGCACTGACGGCTGGTGGTGTGTGTTCCCAGTGAAAGCGTGCACCGACCGCTGGTTGTGTGTGTGTGTGTGTGCCTGGTGAAAGCATGCACTGACAGCTGGTGGTGTGTCCCTGGTGGAAGCATGCACCCGACGGCTGGTAGTGTGTGACGGCTGGTAGTGTGTGTGCCTGGTGGAAGCGTGCACTCGCACTTCAGCACTTTACCTTCAGTTGGAATTGAACTAGGATATCTGCAGACGAACTCCATTTTTAGCTTTTTACAGTTTCTTCATCCAACTCCAGTGCATGGCATTTTCGACTCTTGTGTTAAATAGCTCACCATGATGATTTTAAACTTGTACTAGCTTCCCTATTAATTGTTGTAACTAATGTACTGGTTATGTTTATTTCTAACACCTGATTCCAATGTTTTTTTATTAATTGTGCAAATAAAGTATTCACGTTCACAGACACTAAGGGGCATAAATTCAATACAGCGTTTACACTGACTATCATGAGTGCTAATTCAATTGATTTCTGAGGAGACTGGTACATATTCCTGCACTGCTACTCCTAAAAGCTTGTTCAGTGGAGCCTCTCTAAAAACCTAGGACAGGTGCTTAAGTTACTGAAATCTTTTGGGACATATAATCAACAAGCATTGGCATAGCCAATAGGTCTCGCCTTTGGGACCTAATAAATATTTAGCCATGCAACAGTTGGTGTTGTTGCACCAAGGATATTGTGCTGCATAACTAAATACTTATAAGGCCCCAAAGGCGAAACCTATTGGCTATGCCAATGCTTCTTTTTATTCAAGCTCCCTTCCCTCACACTCCACGGCTGGCATGTAATGATATGTTTGTATTTTTCTTTAAAGTAGCGCAGCACCCACGCTTTAAGAATGGCGGACGGGTGCCTTTATATTGCTTTGCAGCTCGCCAAACTTTAAAAATAAAATAAATTATAGTTCTTTAATGCAGCGCAGTAATCTGCGCTTGATCTTCAAAATGCCAGCTGCACGCCTTTCTTTTCTCTGGCTTGGCGACTCGCCCAAATTTTATGTTGCCAGCTAAGGCTGGATAAGCAGTCTAGTGTTTTTGCTGCTCTCCATCCCACATGACTTCTCTGTGAGGGTCCACTCCACACTGGTAGCGCCAGAGGCAGCCCTGCTCACCATGGCAGTATTTTACATTTTCAGCACTTGGTGTGAGCGAGGCCGACCCGTCGGACTTTGTGTGTGCATGTGTTCATGTTGATCGAAGTAGGCAGAGCCAGCAACTTCATCGTTTAGGATCAGACTCTTTCCCAGAAGTCCACCTAATTGAAACCGTCGTGTTTAGCAAGAGTTGTATTTTTTTTGGGGGGGGGGGGGGGGGGGGGTGATTGTTTCGTTTCTGGGTTGTTTTCTTTAGTATTCTCAGGAAGTTTCTTTACTGCACTTCCCCCTTTATTGTCACATGATGGTGACGCCATGTTGGGGGAAGTGCAAAAGCTCCGCTAGGTAATAGGTTTCTGTAGAGCAGACTAGCTGATCACTGTTAAGGAATGGGACGGGGAGACAGGACGAGGAGGTATTGATCTCCTGCGCCGCTTATCCTATATTAACCCCTTCAGTGCTGATGACGAAGCCAGCTCATCATGGGTGTTACCTGCGCTGTGCTTATGACGAGCTGGCTTTGTCACAAACCTATAGAATTTCGAGCTTTCAGCGCAGGGGGGGAAAGCCTTAGCACCCAAGGTGTTAAGCGACCAGGCTTGAGGGAAAAAAAAGCATGCAGCTCTAATTGAAAGTTTGAACCGGAGGAAGTGCTGTTCTTAAGCACCATGTATTCTTGAGTGTTGCAGCTACTCCTGCCACAGTGGATGATGATGGAAGTCTTTTCATTGGGTAGGTGGGGGCAGGCTACCCAGCCTTTGTCCCTTTTGGCATTTGTTATTGGTGATTTGGCAATTAGTGAGGGGTATATGTTAGGTCCGTGGGTGATTTTTATTCTTCTTTCAATGTTTAAACATGTTTGCTCTCTTAGTGTAAGATCAGCGTCCTGTGACGGTGCCGGGTTCTCTGTGTCCATTTATTCCTCTGTGCAGGGATGGTTGTGTTTGTCCCCACTGGTAGCAAGAAATGTACTTTAGACTGTTGTGAAGGCTTTCGGTGTATTAGCAGTCCTTCCGTTTGGTAGCGGTGTTGTGTATTTAAGTAAATGTATGGCACATGGTTGTGTGATTAAGTTTGACATTTCGTTCCAAAAATTCCTTAGGAACATGTTACAGAACAATTTAGGCTGGTAAAGCAGTGGGCTGTATGCCTGCCTGTTCTGTACTAACGAACACAATTTAGCTGTGGTTGGGTTCCTTAATCTGCACATGAGCATTTCTTTATACAAAGTAAATTGTTGTGGCTTTTTTTCATCACATCGCCTTATTCGCCTCAGCTTCAACAACCTTTATGTAATATCTTTAAAGGCAATATGGCTTTCAGGGTGGGTTTGCACTGAGATCATTGCAGTCGCACAGTGATCTATGCCCCTGGCACAAATAGTGGGATTGTTCTGTCTGCAGAAGACGCATGTGTTGAGAAAAGTAAGAGCTTTGTCAGCGGTTTAACTCATCAATACAGCGTTGCGGTGGCGCCAGGGTGTGAGGGACCACTGCATCTTAGTTATGGCTATTTCTTACTATACAACATGTGGATGAAGGTGGGGGATGGCATGCTGTTTGGTTGCATTAGGGCCCAAGGCACTCTTGGTACCGTTTAGTGTGGTACCGGTGAATGTGGTAGTTAGCAAGGAAGGTAATTTAAGAGGATGGCTACCATCCTGTATGGGTCCCGTTACTTTGGATAATGGTAACACCGGTTATTTGCTATGCCTAGAAAGGACAGAAGAGTGGCGTGAAGCGCTGTAGGAAAACATGTTCTTGTTTAATTCGGCAAATGCAGTGACTTAAATCTTGACATAAAATGCTCCTGGTCCTCTCCCAACCAAAGCTTGTTTCGGTTCCTCTAAAAACAATACATTTCAAAAGGACACGTGTGCTTTTCAGAGCGCCTCCGAGATGGAACGGACTATGAGTAACCACATCTCATTCAGATTTTAATCACAGCCTATCTGTTCTGAATTCTCTGTTTATCCTCTCCTATAGACCAGAGAGCGCCATAAAAGCATTCCAAGTTAGTAATGGTCTGCATAGAGAAAGAGCACATGGTAGCACATAAACTCACTTTTGTAATTCTTTACGTGAGTATAATATTGGAGAATGTGTGGGTGATTCTCGTTTTCAGTGGAGGATTTATCTGTGCTTAGTTAATGAAGGTTCTTTTTGAAACTATTGACCTTTAAGAATCTAAATCCAGTACGTAATGTGCCTTTTGTTTTTTTCTGGATTTATGTTTTTACTTTGAGCCATGTTTAGTCTGCACTTTTTGTGAAATACTCATCCAATATAGGTTGGGTACATTATGGAGGGATGACTAAATTATGCAGCAAATTGTGTACATCTTTATTACATTGTTATTTTATTTTTTTAGCACACAAGAATATTTTCTGGGCCAAAGTTTCAACTCTTCAGTACTAGGTAAACACCTGACAGCAGAAATCCACAACAATAAGGTGACCAGTTAACCTCTGCAACGGGCTTTTATTTATTTAAAACGTTTTGTATAGCGAGAACAAGACCCAAGTATCAGAGCGCTTTTCAGAGAAATGCAACACCTATAAGGGGAGGCAATCGTGGCAAAACATAGCACTAGATAAAATTAACAATAGTTGCGTAACAACATATTAGTGAACAAAAGATTTAAGCCGTAGAATAAGAATAGGAGGCAATAGTGGCAGAACATAGCAATAGACAGAAACAACAATAGTTACATAACAACATAAAAGTGGGCAAAAGAATTAGACAGTAGAATAAGGTATGATAGTGGATGAGGATTAAACGACCGATGGGCTAGGAAGGACCCATCATGTCCGGTTGAAGTGACTCAGGATCCCGGCTAAACTTCAGGACAGGCAAGTAATCATCAGTAGCGCTTCCACTTCCTTTTTAGGTCTCGCGTGGCGTACTGCACACATGCGCAGTCGAGCTCGCGAGATTTTATGTTTTAGGGTGAGTTTCTCTAGCGAGGGTTAAACCCGCCCCTCTTCTCCATTGGCTGGCCTCCTGAACGGTGGCCAGCCATTGGAGAAGAGGTTGCCATGACGTATTTCTTTCTTTTTAAGCCCCGTCCTTTTCAGACTGGGGGCGTGTTTTTGACTGTTTCTTTTCGGGGGCGTGTTTTTTTTTTCTTTTTCCGTAAGATCTTTATTGACAGTTAGTAGCTATACACAGCATTGAGCCTACAACCCCGAGGCCGGCTGCGACAGAATAGAGTAATTAGGATTGCAGAAATGTACACGGCCCTTCAGCCGACCACCATGGGTCTGGCGGCGAAACCTGGGATCAGCATCGATTGTATTGGCAACGCTCAATTAGCATCAATATACATCCTACTTTATTTTATAACAATCATGACAGTAACAAAAGACTCAATTGTTTAGCTATTCGTTGACTCTTGTCTGCGGCAGTGTCGACGATGGTCCGACATTGACATCGATAATGTGGATGTGCACGATTTCTCAACATAGGCCCATTTACCACTCTGTTGCCACAACCCTTCATCGTTTTGAACAGTTACTAGCTGCGCTAGCACCTCACATATCCACACGATCTAGACATTTATTCCTCCTCCCCCTCGTCACCTGAGCTATCAAAATCATCTTCCCCCAATGGATCACACAGCTCTCCTCGATAACTATTCCATGGTAGCCAAACTTTATTCCATTTTCGAGGGTTCGCCCTCATCTTGTACACCGCCCTTTCGGTCACCATGAGCATGTCCATGTTCCTACACCATTGCACTAAAGTAGGCGAGTCCGCCGCCCCCCACTTCTGTGCTATGTCTCTTCGCAACCATAATACCCACTATGGCCCAAAGCTGACCCTGGCGTGTAAGATCGTTAGGTTCCCACACATTCACTAAGCATGCGCGGGGTTCCAGTGAAACGGATACCTCTAGTGTTTGGGAGATGGTGCGCATCACCTGCCTCCAGTATTCGATTATAACCGGGAATTCCCAGATTGTATGTAGAAAAGTGCCTTCCTCCCCACACCCACGGAGACAGTATGGGTGGTCTGCCATGTGAAGCTTATGTAGTGTGGTCCTTGTGTAATAGATCCGGTGCAGTATCTTAAGCTGTACCAGTCGGAACCTAGCCGAGATGCCTGCTTCCTTCGGGGACACCAGAGCCGCATTCCAGTCCGTTTCGTCCATGTCACCCAGCTCCCCCACCCATTTCTCACGCAGCTTGTCCATGGGGTCCGGTAGGTTATTTACCAGCTTGCGGTATGTAAGGGAGGTGGCACTGGTCTGCATGAAGTCAGTGAGTAAGCGATCCTCCAGTGGGGAGGCTTCAGGGACCTCAGTGCCCTCAGGTATGGCTGTCAACAGTGCATGTCTAATTTGGACATATCTGTAGTTCTCATTGGGGCCCAAGTCGTACTGTTGTTGGAGTTGGGAAAAGGGAACCACCCCCCCGTTTGCCCACATGTCTCCCACCGTGGAGATAACAATATTGTCCCACTGCGTGAACCCTTTGCTGTGTCGCAGGTGACCCAACTCCTTGGTGTCCCATTGAGGGGTGAGTTTCGTAATGACCCCGTCCCATTTGAGTTTCCTCTGTGCTCTATACCACACCGCCACTGTGTGTTTTGTAGGTCCCATCCGCTTCGCTGCCCGCCCCTTGTGGTACAGCGTCGCCAGTAAGCTATGCGTACCCAATTGTATTCTATCTGCTTGATAAGCTGGATCGTCCTGGGGGCCATGCAACCAGTGGTTAATGATTTTAAGTTGTGTTGCCCAATAGTATATTTGCATGTTTGGCAAGGCTATCCCTCCGTCGTACCAGCTTCTGTTCAATTTCATGTGCGCTATTCGTGCCGGGCGGTCTCCCCACAGCAGACCAGTCATCATAGCTGTCACTTGTTGGAAGTATCGCGGTGGCACTAGGTAGGGGGTGTTTTCAAGTACATATAGAAAGCGCGGGAGTGCCATCATTTTGAATAATGCTGCTCTTCCCAGCAGCGTCAGGGGCAGGGCTTTCCAGTGAAGCACATCACTCCGTAGGCGAACAAGTGGCGGTTTTAGATTTTGTTCATAAAAGTCGATTGCATTTCGTGCAACATGAATACCTAGATATTTGAAAGTGGTGTTAGCTATCTCCAGCGGACAGCTTGCGGGGAGAGTCGGCGCCGGGCCCTTCAGTACATAAATCACTGATTTTGTCCAATTGATCGTGTAGCCGGACACTTTTCCGTGATCATCACATAGTGATAAAAGTTCCGGGATTCCCTCCTCTGGGTCCGTTAGATAGACCAACATGTCATCGGCGTAGAGGTAGACTCTGTCTTCCCAGCCTTCCCCCCAGTGGATCCCCTTCAACAATGGCGTAGTTCTGATTAAGGTGGCTAGTGGTTCCAGAACCAGTGCAAATTGTAGGGGCGACAGTGGACAACCCTGTCTCGTCCCCCTAGCCAACGGTATAGTGCGGGAGATATGTCCGTTCGCCGATACCTGCGCCATCGGACTCGTATAGAGGAGTTTTATCCAAGATATGAATTTGGGACCGAACCCCATGTGGGTAAGCACTGCAAATAACTATTGCCATTCGACTAAATCAAACGCCATTCTGGCATCCAGGGACAATATTGCAGCTGGCCCTTGTAGATGTGGCACACGCGCCACCGCACCGTGCACTTGTCTAAGGTTTAAGGCAGTGCTCCTGTGTGGCATAAAGCCTGATTGATCTGGGTGTATCAAGTGTGAGAGGTGGGGCATTAACCTGGTAGCCAGAAGTTTCGCCAGTATTTTGGCTTCCTCGTTGAGGAGCAATATCGGGCGGCATGACGTGCACTCAGTCGGCGGTTTGCCCGGTTTTGGGATAGTTATTATTGTCTCTATGCATTGGTCTGGCGGGAGAACCGCCCTTTATAAACTTTCAACATACATGGCTAATAGGGGCGCACTCAATTCTTCCAACACCATCTTGTACCACTCAATAGGCCTAGCCGGATTGTATTGCATTGATGGCCAGTTGTATCTCCTCCAATATTAAATTGGCTTCCAGTTCGGCTATCGCTTCCTGTGAGAGGGTGTGTGTCGGCACATTGTGGAGGGCAGTCAGAGCCGTTCCTATCGTTACTTCCTCTCCTGGGGTATACACTGATTGGAAGTGATCTGCTAGTTCGTCAACTATATCTGCCGGGCGTGCAAAATATTCTTACTACCCCCTCTCTTCTTGTCTAGCCAGGCCAGCAGTTTACCTGCCTTGTCCCCTACATCGTACAATCTATGTGTAGTCGCTGCTATGTTGTCTAAAGTCCAGCGCTTCAGGTGATCATCATGCTGTTGTTGGCTTAGCTGCAGTGAATGAAGCGTGTCCGGAGTGGGATCCGCCATGTGTGCTGTGTTCGCCATTTGTAAGGCGAGCTCTAGCTCTACTAATTCCCTTCTCTGTGTACGCTTGTGACCCGCTATGCATGTGATGGCCTGCCCTCTCAGGACTGTTTTATAAGCCTCCCACAGGACCGAGGGGGATTCTACTGATGTTGTGTTTTCTGTGAAATAGTACCGGGTCGCTTTTGTCAGGTCTTTCCGTATAGCCGGGACCTTTAGGTATCCCGGGTAGATTGGGTATATTCTTTTACGAGTCTTTTCTTGACAGGACAGTGTCAACATTATAGGGAAATGGTCGGATATGCCCCTGGGTTCAATACGGACATCATTAATAGTGAGGAGGCCCTCGCCCAAGGTGAGAAAATAGTCAATTCGGGACAGACTACCGTGCGGTGCAGAGTAGTAGGTATATTGCTATGCCGTGGGATGCAGTCGTCGCCATATGTCTATGAGCCCTTGTGCCTCCAGAAAATCGTGAAACCGTGAGGGCC
This sequence comes from Lissotriton vulgaris, assembly GCF_964263255.1. Lineage (NCBI taxonomy): Eukaryota > Metazoa > Chordata > Amphibia > Caudata > Salamandridae > Lissotriton > Lissotriton vulgaris. The sequence continues at coordinate 1,282,079,681 of NC_141694.1, read as the reverse complement.
CAGGTGTCTGTGTCCGGACCGGGAATCTATCTTGCGTTTCATGAGCCACCGCATTGAAATCTCCCCCAAGGATCAGGTCGCCCTCTGGTAGTTCTAAAAGGAAGTTCCCTAGTGCCGGAAAAGCAATTGCATGTAGCGCTGGAGGAATGTAAACTGATACTATGGTCAGAGGTCTGCCCTCCCACTGTCCGTGTGCTGCCGTGAAGCGACCTTGGTCGTCCGTTTTGGTGTTTTTAAGTATGAATGGGGACGACTTTCGTAATAGTATGCCTGTCCCGCGTGACCCAGAAGTGAACTCCAAGGGTACTACCATGCGATAGTCCCGACTATCAAAAGCCTGATATGCTGCACCCATAAGGCGTGTCTCCTGTAAGAGGACCAGTGCTGGGCCCTGTCTCTTTATGTGCTGCATAACTAGTCCCCTCTTAATTTTGTCCCCCAGGCCTCTCACGTTCCACAACATTATCTGTAGGGGCGTTACCTGTGCTTCCTGGATACTGTCATCTAGGGTGTTAACCTGTGTGGTGTGTGCCATCTCTAATTAGAGTGTGAGTACATGAGTGAGTTCCGGATAATAGCGCACGGCCTATCCCTTAGCCACGCCATTAGTGCGTCGCCGCCATCGAGTCTTGCCGCTGCACTTTGAGTCAATAAACCTGTGAACAAATCTCTTATATGTGGAATCAACCAAATAAAAACTCCCCCCCCCCCCCCCCTGTAACTCCCCCCTCCCTGCCTCCCTGCTATACGGACATTGAACCGCCCACCCCCCCCCCAACTTAGCAGAGTGCTTAACCTACCCTTCACCCAAGGTACTTGCTTGTTGGGGCGAAGGACCCCCCGGAGTCGGCGGCCCCTCATTCCCTCTTTGGAGTCCCTTAGCCCAGAGTCCAGAAGCAGTCCGCCCGCAGGTATCATGTCCATCAATTAGCAGGTAAGTACCGGGTGGTTATCGTCCTGTTCCGGCCTCGTCGGTGAGATTGTCTCTCGTCGGAGAGTGCTCTCCCTCTGCAGGCACTGACATTTGTGATCCTGAGCTACCTTCGGGTCGCTGACCATGCGGACCTCTTTTCGAACGGCGTGGTTGATTGGCCGTTCTCCACCCATCCAACCAGTCTCGGGCCACGCCAGGTGAATCGGAAAACCAGGTTTTATTGTCTGCTACCACCCGCAGCCTAGCCGGGAATAACATTGAATATGGAATTTCTTTCGCCCTTAGCTACTTCTTTATGTCTAGAAAAGTTCTCCGGCAACGGGCAACTTCCGCCGTGTAGTCCGGGAAGAAGGCAAGTGTAGAGTTCTGAATTTTGATGGCAGGGGAGACCCTCGCCGCTTGGAGGATTGCGTCCCTGTCGCGGAAGTTGAAGAGTCTTGCCAGTATAGGTCTTGGCGCTGCACCCGGTTTTGGGCGTTCTCCTGGGACCCTGTGTGCCCTTTCGACCGAGAAGAAAGTGGACAGGCCTTTAGACTGTAGGTTCGTTTTGATTAGGTCCTCCACGTATATGTCCGTCGCTCTTGTACCTTCAGACTCCGGAACCCCAAGAATTTGAACGTTATTCCTCCTCGAGCGTCCTTCCTGGTCGTCCAGTTTATCTTTTAGGGATTTGTTCTCTGCCGTCATCTTCTTCATCGCCGTCTGTTACTCCGACACATCTTCCACTAACGATTTAGTGACCACTTCAAGCGATTTCACACGTTCAGACATTTTGTGGAAGTCTGCGCGTATCAGGGTAACTTCAGTGGATATCGAACCCACAGTGGCTTGTACTTGTGTCAGTGCCTCCATAACATCTTCCAATGTTACTTTTTTACCCCCGTGTCCGTCGGCTTACTTTCCAGAGGATGTCCTTGACTCTGCATGCGGCGAGCTAGCTTTGTCGTAGGCGAATTTGTCGAGTCTGGCCTGCGTCGTGCCGTCCTTCGCGCCCCTGCCCGCCATGATGTTTAGCGCAGGGCCTGTACACCACCAGAGTAGTTCACCGTCTTCAGGGGCGGGGGAGGAGATGGGGCGAGGGGTAGGGTCCTCTCCAATCTTATGCGGTCCCCGATTATACTGTACCACACTTGTTCCGACCTCAGTTGGCGTTGGTTGCCGCACCACGTGTTCAACAGTACTCGGGCGCACTGCCACGCTATGCAGCCTTCGAGACTGTGTGCGGTCGTGGCCGTACCCTTCCGCCTTCTCACCGCCTGTATGTATTTTCGCTATACCTGGAAGCGGTGCCGGTCGAGTAACTGCTGTTGGTGCATCTTCCCCAGTGCTGGCGGTTTCATGCACGCATGCTCCACTGTTCGCGTCGCCGTGTCCCGCAGTCTGGCCTCGCCGCCACTCGTCCTCCCCTGCGTCAATGTCTCCTACGCAGTGCTCAAATCTTCTGCAGCTGCAACACCAGCTCTCGAATTTCGCCGTCTCTCACCTCCGCCGCCGCCTGCATATGTCACGCCCAAGGGAACTTCCGGCGGACTCTCCCCGGGCCGTATGAACTTACGCCCGGCTTCTCCGAATAACACAGCACGGGGCTCACCGTCGTTGTTTAGGCCACAACCGGATGTTCTTCGCACCGCCCGCACCCGGTCACGGATCAGTACTGGTTCTTCTGCAGTTGGTTCCGCCCGGTCTCGGGCCTTGGGATCTTCCTTTAGAGGCTTGAAAATCCCCAGATAGATGTTCGGATTGTTGGAGAAGGCCGCCCTACTTGCGGAGCTCTCCATCTCTCCATCTAAGCTGCCGTCATGCTCGGCTGCAAGCCACGCCCCCGGGGGCGTGTTTTTGACTTGTTTACATTCTTTGATGTTTCTAAGCCCCTTCCCCGTATGCTTTGTTAATGTTGCTACAAGCTCGGAGGGTGGGGGGGAGGTTTATAACGTGAAAAAAGCGTGCTTTTAACTTGTTTACATTCTTTGATGTTTCTAACCCCCGCCCCTGTATGCTTCGTTAAAGTTGCTACAAGCTCAGAGTGTGGGGGAAGGTTTATAACATGAAAAAAGCCTACTGGCTTTAGCACTTCTCACAGACAGAAAGTTAGCACTCTAGTTTTTACTCAGTACTCCGAGGACTGACTATGCCTCGGGAAGAGCTGGGGTGGGGAGAGAAGCTGAATGTTCCAACAAAGCAGAGCTACAGCTGCATTGTAGCAACCGTTTTCAAACCAACCTTTTAATTTTGTTAATCAGATTGTAATTTCTATCGAAATCGTGAGGCACGCGGCATTTTGGGGATGAATGTGATATTACCGTGCATATTTTAAATCATCACAGACGTGTCTAATGTGAAATATGTTTTAAAGAACAATACCCTAGAACAAATTGATGATATTTCCTTATGTTTATTTTTTTTCAGCTGTTTAATAATAACACGTTAGCCTTTGTCACATCGGTTATCCGTATTGTGTATATTCACTTGGCAGTACCGCCCATACGTGAATCACTCTAGTCACTCAGAGGCCATGTTGCATGTGGCTGTAGCCTTCGTCTAGTGGGACCGAGGAAAAGTAGGGTGGTTATCATTTTTCAACTTACAAGGCTTGCGGCCAGGCCGTGAATCCCCAATTAGCAAAGCCCACGAGAGGTGTAGTGTCTGAGGTGTTTAAGGTGCACGAGGATTGGCTGCAAGCTTGGCGCATGTGTTTGAGGGTAGAGTGGTTGGCTGTTCAGTCCAGGAAGTGAGTGCATTTCTGTGTGTGTGGCTTTGTGTTTGTGGCTCTGTGTGTGTGTGTGGCTCTGTGTGTGTGTCGGTCGGTGTGTGTGTGGCTCTGAGTGTGTGTCTGTGTGTGTGTGTGTGTGTGGCTCTGTATGTGTGTGTGGGTCTGTGTGTTTGTGTGTGGCATTTGCGAGAGATTAAGCTATTGGCATTGTAAATGACAATGCCATTTATTTATCTACTTTCAAAACCAACACATAAAAATGTTCTCATTTACAATTCCAATAGCTCTAACTTTAGCAAAGGCGAGACCGTTGCATTGTAAATGCTTGTTGAAGGATACTGTTGACTGAATCGGTCTCATTTCCGTAGACAGGGAGTTCCAGATTCTTGGGACGATTCCTTACGGTTGTAAGTTTTAATTTTTTTAAATTTTGGCTTGCCACTGCATGGTTAACTCCCAAATATAGCAATAAGCAACAGAAAAGTAACCAGTCATCCTTTAGAAAAAGTCTTTCACTGAGCAGCAACACGTGCTGCCACATGGTAGCAACTTTAGATCCTTTTGAACTAGGAACATTTTTTTGAAAAAATCTGCAGATTTTGCAGAAGAAGGCTGGCTATGTGGCAAAGCCATTATTATGCGGAAAAACCACAGTCGCAAAATTGGCACAATTTCAGTGGGCCTGGATATAGATTTGTGACTGGTCTGGTCAGTCATGCCTTCCTTCACATGATTGTAGTTACTGTAACCTACCTGTTCTGCCCTTATTCGACTATGGAAATCTATTCAGTATAGATTTGCTATGTTGGAGGCAGACCATGGCCTGGTCACATGGCGATCACTGTGGCTCCTTGCTACCAAAATATCTTTAGGGGGATGGGGCTGGTAGTTCACCTGACAGACTTTTCCTCAGCCGCTGGAGCCGACATATTGGACTAGTTAAAATTCATATTTACTTTGTGATACGCAAATAAATTATGACAGTTGGCAAAACTGTCATTTCTGTGCAGCACTATTTCTCCTATTCCTCTTGAATCATTTTCTTTTTTTCAGTTTCCCATGCATGGTAAGCATCGCAAGATGCACAAGTTGATGGGACATCACAGTGTTGTGGGTGAATTACCTACTCAGCTCTTGTAACTCATCTGTACCTGTGTGCAACCTATCCCGCTTTCTATTTCGTTTCAACTCATTGAAAAGCCCAACTGTGTGGTTTGGCAAATTTATATCGAAGCTAAAGATAATGTTTCCTCTCCCCACCTTGTCCCCTTCAATGACTCAGACTCAATTCTGCCTTTGACTGTGCAGCAGGGATGTACACTTTCAAAGGCTGTGAGTCAAGTAGCACACTTGAACATATGTTGTTACCTGTGAGACACATTTTATCCTTCCATCCACCAACACCTGCCTCCTCTTTTTACCAATTACACATAACCATATAATCCTTACACGCCACTCCACGCATTACCTATTCCAGTGATCATGTTACTTTGTTACGCATCATTTAATCAACATGAATAGAGATTCTGAAACAGTTTTGTGTTCCACTTACAATAAACAGTCCTTTATTAAAGTACTGGTTATATTTGTGCACACCTAAAGAGCTATAAAAATTCCACACTCATCATCAGGTATTCCATTTGACATTAACTTACCACCAGGATGCATTAATTTGCACCAAGAAACTATATAACATCATTGCATGGATTTCTGAGTCAGACCGCATGACCCAGTGTAGGAATGGTATACCTCTTCAATCCCCAGCCTTCACAGCACCCAGGATAATGTACTTCATGTCTCTTTCTCAACTAGTGTTTCTGCTCCTCTATCTCCAGTTCATTCACCCCTTCCTGCACAAACTGCCTATCACTCTATATTCCCTTCTATCTATTCTGTGCAGCTCCCACCCCTGTCTATTCATCATGCTCCATAATTCCACTACACAAATACACTTCACACCACCAATTAACAATTCCAATACAACCGAGATAATTCCACTCCACAGCACATACCTCCACTACACTGTCAACCAAAAAACATATGTAAAATGCATTGTCATTTATAACGCCAATAGCTTTAACTCTCGCAAATGTGAGACCTGTTCCATTGCAGATGCTTTTTTTCCCCATCAACCATCTGTCGGTAACTCTAGCAGTAGACTACATCCTTTGGGGACCGTGAAAGGTCTGTAAATTATTCTTTCGTTATAATCGTTATAATATTTACGTTTGTGTAAACTGCTTCAAACCTCGGTCTGGTTCCTTAATAAACATATGAATATTTTAGTTTTGATACATTTTGTTCAAACGGACGTGTGTTTTCTAGTGCTTTAAATGGGGAAAAATAAGTGCCAGTACGCACTAATTATACTGGGTGTACCTTGAGGGGCAGTTAGTGACGGGACTGACAGTGAGCTAGGTATTTTACAATATCAACATTTTCTTGGTGTCTATCAGAGGTTGGTGATCGTTGAACCAGACAAACATCGTATAGCACAACAAAAAAGTTAACGATGAAGCATTGATGAGAGGATGTAGTCTCTTTTAATAGTTGCCAACTATGTCACCATGAGACCCACATTCTAATTCCCTCCCCCTGCTTCTGGAATTGAGACTTATAGGGAGTAAGTGCCAACTTGTCTTTTCCAGCTCTGCCACTATGGGTGAGCCTATGACAGTGGGGATAGGCACACACATTCACGTACACTCAAATCGACACTTGAGGCACCCTTCAGTAAAACATTTTTCATAAATGTGGCTGTGATCTGGTTTATGTATGCTGTGCCTCAACTCACCACCTCCTGACTCAGCCAGGTCACAGAACACTCCACTCCTAACACATTTGGATTTTGTGTGTTTTGTGATAAGCGGCAGGCATCATCCTGCGTCATATGTGTAGGGCCTAATTTTGGGCATTTTGATATAGCGCAAATTTGGCCCACGGGCATCAGATCGCTTTACAAGACAATCAAAAGGTTTACATTAAAGCATGTTTCTTTTAAGCACCAGTGGTTAAGTGACTTACCCAGAATCACAAGATAAGCCAATGCCGTAATTTGAACCTGGTTTCCCAGTTTCACTGTCGGCACACTGGCCATATTCTCATTCTTGTTGTAATGCCAATTAGAATGTAACACTGCGGTAGTAACCCACGCCGGAATACACTGACTGATGCCTTCCAGAGTAGCTATTAGACGCTCCTTCTGAAAGGCTCATTTTCTGCAGCTTTTGCGCTGCACGATCCATACTTCCGAGCCTGAGCCCTACAGCTACTAGAAGTACCAGTACTCGGAGGAGGAGCTTCGCGCACATCCAAGATGGCCGCGTGAGCTTAGGGCTCCTGAGACCCTCGTAGCCCCCGGAATATATCCTGTCGTTTATCCTGTCCACTGTGGAGTGCTTATTGCTGCGGAACCGACGGTGTATCGATTGCTGAAAACCGTATCCCGAACGTCCCCCGGGGACCAAAGTTAGAGGTCTGGACAGTTTGAGGCCTGTATCTTTTGGAGTCCAGGTGTTGGAGTTGGCGCTGTGCCCGAGCAGTAATGCGACAACAACGGCTCTGAAGACCGGAAGTTACTGGCCCTGCCCCACGACTCCCACTTTGGTTTCGCTTTCGATCTCGTTTGGAACTCCTAGATATCTCGTTGTGATCCGCTCCGAGATAATTGATACCCAGATAGATGACAAAAGGTTCTAGAATAAGGGTACTTTCACGGAGTGCAGAACTGTGAAATCGGGATTGAAAAGGATTTTTGCTGCGTGTCGCACCAGTCGCTGTACCGAGGCCTAAGATCATTGCGGCTTGTACGATATATGTTGATGGCCACCAGACACTCCTGAAGAATTATCAGTAAGATATCGGCCTGAGTATAAAGCCTGCTTCTCGCTTCTGCCGGGAACCGAGTGACGAACGTCGTTCCGCAATGGCGGCTAAGCCTGAGGGTGAGAAGCAACAACTGAAGTCTACAAGGGGTGGAAGATATACCCAAACTAATAACATGGACCGGTATGCACAGACTAAAAGGTCGCCTGGTGGAGCGGCGAAGTCGCAAGAGGGAGCTAAGGAATCTTCTATGCTGGAACCGGAACCGACGCTACAAGACGTGATGGTCGCCATTGACGGTAGCAGGTCCTCACTCGGACAACAGATGGAAACCCTGGCCCATAAAGTAGATGCTGTATCAATTGAGGTTTATCTGATTCGGGCAGATCTCGCAAAGACAAGTGAAAAAGTCAAATCACTTGACATGAAGACTGCTGGTCGTACTGATGATGTAACCGAACTGCAGTCGGAGGTTCGGAATTTACGGGCTTCAAATGATCTGGCTATCCACAGACTGGAAGATTTTGAAGGACGGTCCCGTAGGAACAACGTGCGCCTTATAGGAGTGCCGGAAAAAGCGGAGGGGCAAGCGGCTGATCTCTTTGTCGAAGAATTGGTACTTAATCATCTCAAGCCCAAAGGTCTGAGCAATTTCTTTACCGTCGAGAGAGCGCACAGAGTCCCTGGAGGTAGGCCGCGTGTCGGTGCCCCGCCACGACCTCTGATTGCTAGAATTGTCAATTTTAGAGACAGAGACGCGGTCCTCCAGACCTCTTGCAATATGATAACTCTTCCATCAGTTTCTTCCCGGACTTCACGCAGGCGGTCCAGAAGCAGGAAATGAGCTTTATGGGAATCAAGCGGAAGCTTCGTGATCAGGGTCTCAAGTACGCCATGCATAATAATAATAATAATAATAATGGAGTTTGTAAAGCGCCTGGTGACGCCATCCCGGCGTGTCCCCGCGCTGTGGACCTAATACCCTTGCATAATACTTGCATACCCGGCCAAGCTGAGAATTGAACATAATGAAAAGGTTTATTTCTTTGATACACCGGAAGGTTGCAGCGGACTGGTTGGACACTTTAACTGCTCAACATGAACCCCAGAGACAAAGTGGTGACGAAGGTGGGGGATCGCATGAACAAGAATGAGTAGTTCTGATGTTGGGAACCGGGGAACAAGTGGGGATGGACTACTTCGGTGTTTTCTCTGATGAAAATGTTTTTGACACAGTGAATATGGGGGTTTCAACGGGCTATCAGTGGGTCTTTTTCCTCCTCAGATTTCTCTTATTTGGGTAGACTAGTTTAGATGTGGGGACGACAGGCAGACTGCAAGTTGGGGAGACTAGAGAGTCGTACGCAGGGGTGCAGGGTGCAGGGAGGGGGGTAGTGTAACAGGAGTTTTGGTGGGCGGGGGGTGCGGTGTTCGGTTTTTGTGCTGTTTTTATGTCTTTTGTTTTTTCCCAGGGCATCATAATTCGAGATTGCTTATTGATGTTGCAAGGATTAGAGGGGGGTTGGACCTTCTTCATGTTTTATGATGGGGGGTAGAGGGTTGCGAGTTCTGAGTTGGAACGTGAATGGGCTGGGGGATAAAGTGTGGTCTTACAATTACTTAAAAGACATTCTTCCGATGTTGTACTACTCCAGGAAACGCATTTGGTGGGTAATGCTTGTAGGGCAATGCACAGGAAAGGCTACCGGATGGTTGCACATGCCGGTTTTACTTCAGGGTCCAGAGGAGTTGGGATACTTCTTAGAAACTCTCTCCCATTTGTAGTTGACTCCGTAATTGCGGATGAGAGGGGTCGATATATAACAGTATTGGGTCATTGGGAGGGATACACTCTCTCCTTGGTCTCTATTTATGTCCCCCTGGCCTGCAAGCCACCACCTTTGTAGATCTGGGTAAGATCGTGCTAGACCTCCCTAGTGGCTTGTTGATACTGGGTGGGGATTTCAATGCTGTAGTTTCCGGCGCCATTGATAGGTTTCCGCCCGAGATGTGGGACGGACGCAGAAATGGCTACCTGAATTTCTAGAGACACTGGGTTTGGTGGATGGCTGGAGATTTTTTCATCCTACTCAGCGACAATATACCTTCCTCTCTGGTGCCCATGGTAGCCTCTCTCGAATCGATTATGCCCTGGTACCAGCGGCAAAGGCGTCGTATATTACTGAAGTGAATCTAGCTAGAGGCATCTCTGATCACTCACCACTCTGGTTTAAGTTTGAGATCACCCTCGGCTCCGGTGGTAGGCTCGCCCCCATTAACCCGTGGCACTTGCGTAATCCTAAGATTCGTAAGGAATTGTTACGAATGTTAGAGTACTATTTCCAGGAGAATGAGGGATCAGTCTCCTCCTCGATTTCGCTGTGGGAGGCCTTTAAGACGGTGATTAGGGGTCAGGCCCTGTCCCTTATCGCGGGAGTCAACAAACAGAAAGAGAAAGAGGTGGTTAGGGTTGAATCAGAGATCGCAACTATCGAAAGTGAAATAGAACAGGAAGTAACCGGTCTAGGTTACATATTTTGAAACTTAAGCAGCTTGAGTAAAGGACACTGGTCACAGGCAGTGCTAAAGCCTTGAGTCACGAACAGCAGGGGCGTCTTTATGATGTTGGGAATAAGGCTGGTAAGCTGATTGCTTGGTTGGATAGGAGGGATAGAGCAGATCGTGTGGTTCCTGAAATTGAAACAAAGGAAGGTACTAGTGTTACTGACCCACAGGGGATAATAGATGTTTTTGCGGATCATTTTCGTTCAGTTTATACTTCCGTCTCAGATAGACCGGAGGAGGATTCACATCTACTGTTGAGGGACATTCATCTTCCTTGTTTGTCGGAGGAGGATCGCGACCTCATGGATGGTGAACTTACCGCCGATGAGATCGCCTTGGCAGTGCGTTCTTTGAATTCGGGGAAAGCAATGGGTCCTAATGGTCTCCCGATCAAGTTGTACAAACTTAGGCCAGATAAGATTGTCCCTTATTTGAAGGACATGTTTTTGGAAGCTCGAGTTTGTGGAGTGTTGCCCCGGGATCGGAGGGTGGCTTCAATAGTAGTGATACCTAAGGAGTGGAAGCCGAGAACCAGGTGCGCTTCTTATAGACCGATCTTGTTGCTGAACTCGGAACCAAAGATTTTGGCTAAAGTGTTGTCGAATAGGTTGGTCAAGGTCATCGGTGGATTAGTGCACCCTGACCTGTCTGGATTTATTCCGCATAGGAATACAGCATTGAATCTGAGGCGCTTGCATGGAGTTCTGGCCAGGGCGCATACCTTGCGGGAACCAGCCATGTTAGCGTCTTTAGAGGCAACAATGGCTTTCGATACAGTAGAATGGCCCTATCTCTGGGCCGTGTTGGCTAAATTTGGTTTTGGTCCCGAGTTTATTGACTGGGTGCGCTTGCTGTACACTGAGCCTCTTGCGCAGGTTGTTGTAAATAATCGTGCCTCGGCGCCATTTTGTCTTGGGCGGGGCACTAGACAGGGATGCCCGCTTTCCCCTCTTTAGTTTTCATTGGCTCTCGAGCCCCTAGCGGCGTGGATCAGTTGGGAGCCATCGATAAAGGGTATTCGTTGTTCCGCTCAGTTCGAAGATCGTATTTCCTTGTACGCTGATGATATTTTGCTTTATTTGACATCTCCCAGGATATCCCTTAATGTCGTTTGTGATGTCTTGGCCTCGTATGGTAGAAATTTGGGACTGGTGATAAATTGGACGAAATCCTATCTTTATGTATTTTGTGGTGATACCCCTGTCCTCCCTAGTAATTGTCCTATTCAGATAGCTCGGAACGGGTTCAAATATCTTGGGATCTATGTTTCAATGGATCCCACACTTCGATACGACATGAACCTCCTTCCTCCATTGGCTCGGCTGAAAAGTGATGTCGCTGGCTGGAATAAACTCCCATTGGCGCTATTGGGGCGAGCGGCCCTTTTCAAAATGATGTCCCTACCCCGATTTCTTTATGCCCTTCAGAATACCTTAGATGTGGTGCCAGCTAGCTATTTTCGAGAAGTAGAGGGACTGCAGCGTAGCCTAATTTGGGATGGCAGGCCGCGTATAGCGTGTTTTTGTTTTTTATTGGGTTTTTTTTGTCTTCATATATGCCACCAGATGGAATAACTCTAGATGGAAACTCTCAATTCTGCCAACATAATACCTAACTGTGCGCCCTGGAATATTTTATTATTATGTTTAGCTTTCGAGAGATCTACCAGAGGTAGGTTCTCTACCAGTCCAACTCCCCTGATCGATGTCTCTGTGCCTTGTCTTGGGGAAGACCGGACCGCAAACCCCTGGCATAATCATTGGACATTTGTTGTCTAACTGTCCGATCATCTTATCAGCGGGGCCCAAATGTTTGCCGCCTCCTCTCCTCCACACAAGAGGTCTTTTTTACTAATAGTCATAATATTTTTTAAGCAGTCTGCAAACCTCGGGGGGTTGGGGATTTCCACTCTCTGCAGATCTCCCTCCTTGCGATAACAATCACATAGAATATAAACTGGGTGATACTATCTCTGATATCATATTCCTCTAGCAAACCCATAAGGATCAGTCTGGAATTACACGTGATTGATCTACGCAATACCTCTTCTAGAAAAATACAGACCGATGACCAATAGTTTTTAATCTTTATGCAGTCTGCAAAAATGTGTACATCGTCTGCCTCTGTATTTTTGCATCTGGGGCAGAAATATGGTGTTCCCGATATTTTAGCGAGCTTGGAGGGAGACCAGTAGACCCTGTGTGCTGTGTAGAGATGATTTCTTCTGAGGTTGGCGGGTTTTATTATTTTTTGAGATATTGCAAATGAGTCTAACCAAACCTCCGATTGTTTCTCCGGGTCATCTCCTATTATATCCCCCCACAGTTTCGAGATCTCTTCCTCCTGCCTATCCTTTGCCCTAATTAATAAGTTGTACCATGCTGAGACCTCACCCTTCCACCCTTCTTGTCTGTTAACTAGCTCTAGGAATTCGCAGCCCACTGTTTCTGACACCCAATTTTGGCTTCCCCACCATGATGAAATTTGATAGTATTTAAACCTCGCAAGTGACCCTCCCGTCAGATTATGTATAGATGTCCAATCTAGAATTTTTTTGAATTTTTTTGTTTAAATTTGGCGCCCAAAAATGTTATAAAAAAGTCTGCCTTAAAATTCTACTATCAGCCTTAAAACTATGGCAAACAGCCTGCAAAATTTGGAAAATCTCTTACTACAACTTTCTGGCACCAATTTGGGACTCCCCCGGAACACCTGAATGTTTACGAGATCGACTCTCCCTTCCCTTGAGAGAGGCCTGGTTTAAAACGATGGGGAGATGTCCAGGTAAATCAAGAACTACTAGATTGAACATCTATACATAATCTGACGGGAGGGTCACTTGCGAGGTTTAAATACTATCAAAGGCCGCGTATAGCGTTGACCAAGTTGACGCTCCCATGGTACGATGGGGGTATTGCCCTCCCGGATATAAAGAGATACTACTGGGCGTCACAGTTGGGAGCTATAAATCATGGTACTTATGAATCTAATATGGATCCGGGCTATGCAATGGATAAATGGCTGCTCCCTGGTGGTGATTGCAATTGAGCGCTGTACACTAAAACTATGGTGAAAGGTCTGACTGGACCCACCAGAGTTGCTGTTCGTATATGGCATGACGCTCTTTGTTCGCTGGGATGGAAAGACCGTCTTACTTTGGCTACTCCAGTTATTTGGTTCAGATAAGTTGGGCAGTTTGTGGAATTCGAAGGGTTTTGATCGATGGGATTTGATAGGGATCACCACTGTTGGAAATGTTTGGGTGAAGGAAAGAGTCAAATCGTTTACTGAATTGCAAGCTGAATATGAACTGAGTGGGACAGAATACTTTCGCTATGTTCAGGTGCGTCATGCCTTGAAGTTGGTATTCCCCGATGGGGAGGAGATACCGGAAGCGTCCCCATTGGAGGATCGAATACTGGATGGACATCTACCAGATAGCACCATTTCTCTTATTTATAAAAAGTTAATAAATCAAAGAGCAGATCTCCTAGTAGATTTAAGGGATAAGTGGACGCTGGAGGGTATCGAAATAGATGATGATTGGCAATCAGCGGTTTCTTCCCCTAAGGAAGCGGCGATCCCGGCAAGGTTGAGGCTTGTTCAATTGAAAATTCTGCACAGGGTCTATGTCACTGGTCCGCCTCTGGTCAAAATGGGTTTAACAAGAGATGGTTTGTGTAAACGTGGTTGCGGCCAGTTGGGGACGTTTCTTCATATCCTGTGGGAATGCCGATATATGATAGATTACTGGAATAGTATTCATACTATCATACATGAGGTGACAGGAGTGGCTCTCTTGCCGGAAGCTAGGAGATGTATACTGAATATTTGGGAGCCTACAGACCTCAACATTTCGCTAACTCGATGGGTCACTCTGGGGGCTATGATTGCCAAGCAAAACATAGCACAGCAATGGGGAGCGGCTAGGCCGCCTACGCTGGAAGGATGGATAGAAAGTATGGACTGGTGTATGTTCCATGAAAAAACTGTTTACCTGGCGCGGGGTCACCCTAGAAAGTGGAATACCATTTGGGGACCTTGGAATCAATACAGAGGGAATATTTGTATACCGTCTGAAACGATTGTTTTTGATACTCCTTCTTCCCCATGACCCTCACGTGTTAATTTGCCTGATATTTGTGCTCTATGCCCCCCCCTCTCTGATTATATTCTTTTCTGTATCATGTGTTGAAGATGTTACTGACCCTCCTCTGCAAAGTGTAACAATGTCCTTTTTTGATGCATTGTTTTAATAAAAAGAAATATAAAAAAAAGAAGTACCAGTACTCTCCTTGCCCAATGAAGTTCCTGTACTCAGGGGGAGAAAACTGAGAAGTGCCGGTACTCAGTACTGGGTAGTACCAACCGATTTAAAGAACTGGTATTTTCACAAATTCATTCTGTTTCTCACAACACTTTTGACACATATTGTAGCAGTTGTATATTTCTTACTACTACTCTGTGGCGCACTAAAGCGTTTATCCACAGGGATAGCATGCTACATCATGTGAACGTGGTCGAAAGTGTGTGTTTGCTTCGAGGCTATGTGGGAAGTGTTTTTGTGTTGTGGGCGGTGACCACAAGGGGCAGTTATCATGTTGTGGGATGTAACATTTGTCAGTGTGATGGGTGAGGAAGTGCACAACATAATCAGACATTTTTATAGTATGCTGGTAGCTCTAATCCAGTCTGCGCAAACTGAAGAAATACACTGTCATTTTTTTTAAAAAGACAGTGTATTTCTTCAGTTTTGTTTCTTGATGCGATAATTGTGCTAATATGGATATTTCTCAGCAATGGTTTTAATTAACTATGCTAAACAAATAAACTAAACTAAACAGTCTGCGCACCTCTTTATTGTGATGATATTTTTTTTCTTGTATGTTGCACTCCTCCTTTTATATGATTGCTATTACAAGACATCAAGTAAGGAGACAGCAAAGATGCACTGCGTTATTTGTAATTGACATTGTAGGATGTGCTTAGTGTATATGACTATTCAGAACCTGCAGGGTAGACTTCGTTTGCATTCATAAGTGACCACCAATCTTAGACCAAACTTTCTGATCTTCGTAGGCCTATCTGGTTTGTATTGAGTAGTTAGTTAAGTGGGGTAGTATAACCTGTAGCCATGCTAGAGTTGCTGGAAAAGTTCCACTGGTCCTCTCCTACATTACATACTTGTCAAATTTATGTTGAGGGATCAGATAGAGGTGGGCAAGAGCCAGATCCTGGCATGGGGTCTTCCTTGCCTTTAAGAGCCAAATTACAAACTGACCCAGCAAAAAACCTCAATGTGAATCCTGAAAAAGATGTAAATGCCACATTTTGTGCTGAATAGGGTAGAACACATTGACACAACACAAAGAGCATAAATAAATGTTAACTTAATAAATATTGTTTAGATTTTTCATTAACAGTGTTATTTTATTGCAAACTATCAACCACTTAGAAACATAAGCGACTGAAGAATAATGTTTTCTGTTGGACTGCCCGTATTAACAGCCGTGGCCAATGACTCTGCTAACTTGATTAGGTTAGCTCTAACCACCTCCTCTTGTTGTGCCTCTTTCCTTTGACAAAGTTACTATAGCTAGCTGTTTCCCCTCTGGCCCTGGCTTTGAAAGCATCCCAAACAATCCCTACGCTAGTACTTCCTCGGTTAAAATCCCAGAATTCCCTTATCTACCCCTTCATATGAGAAACATATTCTGGATCACATAGGAGCCTCCGTTCAAAAGTCCATGCTCGGGTATGCCTGGCCCCCCCAGATAGGCTGACAGTAGGGACTAAAGAATTGTGATCCGGGAGTATCCTAGGATACTTCTCGATCCTAGAATTAAAGATAATCCGATGCGATATAAAGAAATATTCAAGTCTCTAGATAGCCATATGTGGATCCGAGAAATACGTACTGCCAAGATCATTGGGTTTCAAATGAGCCCATACATCAGTAAAGCCGTTGTTTATAATCAAATTTGTCAGAGCTGCGCAAACCCTTCTTTTCCTGCCGTCATATCTTCTTGCGGGGGTGCCCCAATGCACCCCCAACACATTACTGTTAAAATCCCCGCATACAATCAGTGGTGTTGGCCACATTGCGAGATCGGGATCCAAAAATTCTAACAGTTCCGGGTCATCGCAAGTTGATACATATACAGAACATATAGAACGTTTTTCGCCACCCACTGACCATTCAACCATCGCCCACCGACCCCATTGATCGGCAGATTTTCTGATAACTTTTATGTCACTCCTACAGGTCATAATGGCTACCCCTCTTGTTCGGGTGCCCTGAGTTGCATTAACCATAAGCTTATATCCCAACTGTTCCATAATACGACTGGGGAATGTATAGCCGATAAAGCTGCAGAAACCTATTTGGCAAAGAGAGTGCACTGCCATGAGTTCAGCGAGCGTGTGGGGGCATACTGTAGCAGTCAGGTTAAGACTAAAAGCTGCTGCAGGAGAGATATCTGAAATCTATGACGTTAATAGGAGTTTAATAGCTGATACCCCTGGGATATGAGAGATGTTTCGACAATTTTATCAACAGCTTTATGGCAGAGAACCTACAGAGACACTGACGGCAACGCAATAATATCTAGATAAGATCCTATGCAGCAAGTAGATGCAATAGATAGGGCGGGCACTCGAGGTGATCATAACACAAGAGGAAATAATAAATGCTCTGCAATACTTACCATCTAATAAGACTGCAAGCCTCAACCAGATTCCACTAGAGTTTTATAAAATCTTTATAGATATAATAGGCACGGACCTGATTGAGGTTACCCGGCAAGCTCAAAGGGGGGGCTCAATTCCAGAGTTTTGGGCTGGGCGGACATAGTGGTATTTTTAAACAAGCATTGGCATAGCCAATAGGTCTCGCTTTTGGGACCTTCTAAGTATTTAGTTTTGCAGCACAATATCCTTGGTGCAACCACTTCAACTTTTGCGTGGCTAAACACTTATAAGGTCCCAAAGGCAGGACCTATTGGCTATGTGGTTGTGTGTGGGTGTGGGTGTGGTTATGTGTGGGTGTGGTTGTGGGTGTATGTGTGTGGTTGTGTGTGTGTGCTTGTGTGTGTGCTTATGTGTGTGTGTGCTCGTGTGTGTGTGGTTGGGTGTGGTTGTGTGTGTGTGTCGTATGTGTGGTTGTGTGTGTGTTAGTGGTTGTGTGTGTATGTGGTTGTATGTGTGGTTGTGTGTGTGATGTGTATGGTTGTGTGTGTGGTTATGTGTGTGGTTGTGTATGTGGTTGTGTGTGGTTGTGGTTGTATGTGTGTGAGAAAAAGCAACGCAAGGGTCGAGGAACACTATCAAGAATTAAGAATCAATCCTATCAATGATTTTTAAAAGAGTATAACATCTTGCTAGTGGCATGGGCTCAACAGGGATTGCTATTACAAGAGGAATTTCAATATTTAAATCATGACTATCCCAGAATGCAGGACATATATTGTCTGCCGAAGATACATAAAAATCGTCTGGAACCTCCTGGTAGACCGATAGCCAGCATGAATGGGTCCCTGTTAGAAAACACCTCCTGATTTTTGGATCTATTCCTTTGCCACTATGTCACCGGCCTTGCTTCTTGCCTTGCTTCTTGCCTGGCTTCTTACATATAGGACACTAATGTTTTCTTAAGAGAGGTGAACAACATACCATGGCACAGTGCTAACATCATGGTAACTGCAAAAGCAACAATTGATGGACAGAATGCAGACCAATGTCATACATTCACTCCAGTACAGAGATCTGGGCCTAATTCCATCGATTTTTGCTCACCATGCCATTCCAGTTTGAACCCAGCCATATGTAAATCAGTCTTGATTTCCATAATGCTGGGTTCAAAATGGAATGGTATGGTGAGCAAAAAAAAGGATGGATTTAGGTCCAGATCTCTGACCTGGGTTGAATGTATTACATTGTTCTGCATTCTGTCCATCAATTATTGTTTTTGCATTTGTCACCCCGAGTGGGACTGGTATGCCCAGACGTCGGTCCCGTGCTCTCCATGCTACTGGACTCAAGCTATGCTGGCTGATGAGGGTTGAAACTCAGAAACCGGTACTAGAATGCTTGTTTCCAGTCCAAGGAGGGTCTGGCCTGGCAGTTCGGGCTAGACTGTTCCCATTAGGCACAGTGTCAAAACCGATTTGCATATTGCTGGGTACAAACTGGAATGACATGGTGTGCAAAAAAAACAATGGATTTAGACCCAGGGCTCTGTACTGGGGTGAATGTAAGACATTGTTCTGCATTTGGTCTATCAATTGTTGTTTTTGCATTTGTCACCTCGAGTGGGACGGGTATGCCCAGACGTGGGTCCCGTGCTCTCCATGCCACTGGACTCAAGCTATCCTTGCTGATGAGGGGTGAAACCCTGAAACCGGTGATAGGATGCTTGTTTCCGGTCCAGGGAGGAACTCGCCTGGCAGTTCCAGCTACACTGTTCCCATTGGGCACAGGGTCAAGAATGATTTGCATACAGCTGGGCTCAAACTGGAATGGCATGGAGAGCAAAAATCGATGGATTTAGGCCCAGATCTCTGTACTGGGGTGAATTTATGACATTGTTCTGCATTCTGTCCATAAATTGTTGTTATTGCATTTGTCACCATGAGTGGGACGGGTATGCCCAGGTGTGGGTCCCATGCTCTCCATGCCACTGGTTCAAGCTATCCTGACTGTTGAGGGGTCAAACCCCAAAACAGGTCTTAAGATGCTTGTTTGGAGTCCAGGGAGGACCTGGCCTGGCAGTTTGGGCCGGACTGTTCCCATTGGTAACAGGGTCACGACTGATTTGCATATGGCTGGGTTCAAACTAGAATAGTATGGTGAGCAAAAAAGACGATGGACTTAGGCCCAGATATCTGTACTTGCGTGAATGTATGACATTGTTCTGCATTCTGTCCATCAATTGTTGTTTTTGCATTTGTCACCCCGAGTAGGATGGGTATGCCCAGACGTGGGTCCTGTGCTCTCCATGCCACTGGATTCAAGCTATCCTGACTGATGAGGGGTGAAACCCCGAAACAGGTCCTAGAATGCTTGTTTCAAGTCCAGGGAGGACCTGGCCTGGCAGTTCGGGCCGGACTGTTCCCATTGGTAACAGGGTCAAGACTGAATTGAGTACGGCTGGGTTCAAACTGGAATGGCATGGTGAGCAAAAAAGACGATGAATTTAGGCCCAGATATCTGTACTGGGGTGAATGCATGACATTGTTCTGCATTCTGTCAATCAATTGTTGTTTTTGCATTTGTCACCCGAGTGGGACGGATATGCCCAGAAGTGGGTGCCGTGCCCTCCATGCCACTTGACTCAAGCTATCCTGACTGATGAGGGGTGAAACCCAGAAACCGGTCCTAGGATACTTCTTTCCAGTCCAGGGAGGACCTGGCCTGGCAGTTGAGGCTGGACTGTTCGCATTGTGCTCAGGGTCAGGACAGATTTGCATATGGCTGGGTTCAAGGATGCTTGTTTCCAGTCCAGGGATGACCTGGCCTGGCAGTTCAGGCTGGACTTTTTCCATTGGACAAAGGGTCAAGCCTGATTTGTATATGGCTGGGTTCAACCTGGAATAGCATGGTGAGCAAACAAACGATGAATTTAGGCCCAGATCTTTGTACTGGGGTGAATATATGACATTGTTCTGCATTCTGTCAATCAATTGTTTTTTTTGCATTTGTCACCACGAGTGGGACTGGCATGCCCAGACGTGGGTCCCGTGCAGACAGAAGCAACAGATGTGCAGACGTAGGCAAGAGAAGTGCAGAAGCAGACAAAAGAGGTACAGAAAGAAGCAGAAGGAGGCACAAGGGTTGCAGAAAGAGGCAAAAGTGGGAACAGGTGGGCAGACTGAGGCAAGAGAGGTGCAGAAAGAGGGAAGAGGGGTGCAGAAAGAGGCAAGAGGGATACATACATTTAGAACGAATGTGCAGAAAGAAGCAAGAGCAGTGCAGAAAGAAGCAAGAGCAGTGCAGAAAGAGGCAAGAGGCGTACAAAAAGAGACAAGAGGCGTAAAAAAAGAGGCAAGTGAAGTGGCAAAAAAGTAAAAGAGGTACAGAAAGAGACAGGAGAACTGCAGAAAACGGCAAGAGAGGTGCAGAATAAGGCACCGAAGGTGCACAAAGAGGCAAGAGAGGTGCAGAAAGAAGCAAGAGAAGTTCGGAAAGAAGCAACTGAGGTGCTGAAAGAGGCAAGAGGGATGCAGAAAGAGGCAATAGGGATGCAGAAAGAGGCAAGAGAAGTGTAGAAAGAAGCAACATAGGTGTAGAAAGAGGCACAAGAAGTGCAGAAGCACGTAAGAAATATGCAGAAAGAAGTAACAGGGGTGCAGAAAGAGGCAAGAGGGATATAGACATTTGCAAGAGAGTT
Organism: Lissotriton vulgaris; assembly: GCF_964263255.1. Taxonomy (NCBI): domain Eukaryota; kingdom Metazoa; phylum Chordata; class Amphibia; order Caudata; family Salamandridae; genus Lissotriton; species Lissotriton vulgaris. Next base: position 1,282,059,260 of record NC_141694.1, on the reverse strand, counting down.
GCAGAAAGAAGCAAGAGCAGTGCAGAAAGAAGCAAGAGAAGTGCAGAAAGAAGTAAGAGAGGTGGACAAAGTGGTAAGAGGGATGCAGAAATTAGCAAACAAGCTTTGGCCTAGCCAATAGGTCTCGCCTTTGGGACCTTATACGTGTTTAGCCAGAGATATTGACTTTGCCTATGTCTTTAAGCTGTGACTTCCATTTCGTGAGGTTGAGGCAGAGCTGCTGCTTGATTTTGTATTCTTTGAAGATTGACTTTGCAACTCCAATTTGATGTACTTCATCATTTATTCTTTATTTCGGCATTAAATTGCCATAAAAGATTTGCACAACAATACATTTCATAAGCGAACCATTCCAGTTCCCAATTTGTTATACATTTGTTAAAAGTAAAGCAATTTTGCCTAATAAAATTGATGTTCTTAAAAGACATTAAAACATAGCAACATGCCTATCTGGTTCAATGGGCTGGAGCAAGGGTCTTAAAAATACATATCGCCACCCCTTTATCATTACAGCTTTAAACCTTTTTTCCTACGAACAAAATAGATGGAATGGAGAAATCTACTTACACTGAATACTATGGTTTGACTTGTATCAGATTTAATTATTCTGAATGCCGTCTTACATGACCTGATACCCAACAGATTACACACAAGTTTAATCTACTTTCTTCTGGCCAGCACATAAGCTGGGCAGAAAAAAAGGATGTGCAGGTCGTCCTCCTCGTGATTGCCCTCACACATAGTGCAGATTTCACTTGCCATTGAAATATCATCATTTCTTTTCCTAGACCAACGCGCCAAGGTAGAGTTAGTCATAAGGAAGCCGTATCTTAATTTCATAAATAGGGTTTTGGCAAGTGGGGGCTCAACTTCATCAAGGAAAACCTCAAAAAGGGGCTCATCCTTGAAGGTTAAAAAGTTACTGACTGAGGTCCCACCACTATTTCCATTAGTTAATTTGTTATTGATAAAACCCCAAAAAGCCGTTTTCACCGTATTTTTTTAATTCGACGGTAACCTTTCAGGGCATTCCCAAAATTGAGGAAGACCTATTTTAATAAACCATATTCTAATATGTTTAATTTGATACAACTAAATCCAGTATCTCTTTTAACCCATTCCTGTAATCAAGCAATTCTGGTGTCTGCCAGAGTCTCACCCAAAACATTAGTGGCCGAACAATAGTGTAGTGGTCAGACCTCTTAAGATTCAAGTCCAACTGAAGAGGTATCAAGGGGGTACCTTTTGGGGCCCTTACAATACTTCCCATGAATTTATTATCCATAATGGCAAAGGCATCCTTTGACATGGGCCCCCAAATCTCTGCGCCATGAAGAGCTGCCGATTGGACTTTGAATTTAAAGAGCTCCACTACTGGTGAGACAGCTTTACTGGTACTTGAGCTTTGCTTTCCAAGGATGGGTTTAGTATTCTGTGCAAATATTACCTTACTCTTTTCAATTTGGGGCTTCCACGTGAAATTGGAATCAAGCGAGACCCCCAGGTAAGAAAAATGTTCAACCGATTCCAATTTTTGGCCGTTTAGTGATAAGTGTCCTTTATCTGGTTTGATAGGGTTTAAGGCCATGCATTTTGTTTTTTGGCGTTGATTTCCAAACCTTTCTTATTGCAGTAATCACTAAATGAATGAAGTAGTGCCTGGAGACCTTTCTTAGTTTGCAAAATTAGAATGGTGTCATCCGCGAAAAGTAACGCAGGCACCCTTTCTCCATTTAGTTTAGGTGAATCATTCATGCAGCCCTCTAAATGTGCGGGAATGTCATTCACAAAAAGGGAAAATAAAGTTGGGGCCAGAACGCATTCGTGGCGGACGCCACGCTCAATCGGTAATTCAGAGTTAATTCCCCGTTGGGGCCCCATCTCACTTTGGCAAAGTTCCTAGCATGCAACTCAATTATCTGGGCCAACAAGCAGCCAGGTAACCCAGCCTTGTGGAGGGACCTCCAAAGGAGATCTCGTGGCACTAAGTCGAACGCCGCTCTAAGGTCTACAAATGCGACGTATAAATGACCCTGTTTGATGTGTACATATTTCCAGTAGAGGCAGCAGAACCTAAAGACTTGGTCGATGGTGCTCACTTTGCTCCTGAACCCAGCTTGGAACTTCGTAAGGACCATCTTATCTTCCAGCCACTACTGGATAACGGAGAAACAGTGGCCCTCATTCTACTCGACCTCTCCGCTGCGTTCGACACAGTCTGCCACAGCACCCTTATACAACGCCTCAGCAACATCGGCATACATTGAAAAGCCTTGGACTGGATCATCTCATTCCTCGCTGGGAGAACTCAAAGAGTCCGACTTCCCCCATTCAACTCAGAGGCCACTGAAGTCATCCATGGAGTACCACAAGGATCATCACTCAGTCCCACCCTCTTCAACGTTTACATGAGTCCACTCGCCTCCATCGCGCGTCAACACAACCTTAACATCACCTCTTACGCCGACGACACCCAGTTGTGAAGTAGTGTGGCTCACTGGTTAGAGGCAGCAGACCCGAGAGCAGAGGACGGCCCGGGACCAGGGTTCGATTCCCGGCGCGGCAGGTTTCTGGACCAGGGTCAGCGGACTCGATAATTCTCTCGCCTCGGTGCCCACTCTGATCAGCGATCACACTCGGCAACTCTGGGCATTAGCTTGCCTCATCTTCACTAACGGCCCCACCAGACCGCCGGGGATGCCTGGTCTCACCCTGGAGATACCCATTAAGGGACCATCTCTCAGGGAAGCCAGGAAGGGTTTCTCAGCGGTCGAAGTGCCTTGGGACCCTACGGGTAAGTAGTGCGCTATATAAATGCCAATACATTTACATTTACATTTACATTTGATCCTTTCCCTCACCAAACACCCTAACACCGCCAAAACCAACTGTCACGAAGGCATGAAAGAAGTAGCCGAATGGATGAAACACAGCCGCCTAAAACTCAACTCAGACAAAACGGAGGTGCTCATCCTAGGATCTTCCCCCTCTGCCTGGGACGACTCTTGGTGGCCTTCCACTCTGGGCACAGCACCCACACCCACAGACCACGCACGCAACCTGGGCTTCATCCTAGACTCCTCTCTCTCGATGTCCAGACAAGTCAACGCAGTCTCATCCTCCTGCTTCAACGTACTTCGTATTCTCAAAAAGATCTTCCGCTGGATCCCCCTCGAAACAAGAAAGACTGTCACCCACGCACTGGTCACGAGTCGACTGGATTATGGTAACACACTATACGCCGGAATTACAGCTAAATTACAGAAAAAACTCCAACGCATCCAAAACTTATCAGCAAGACTCATATTGGACATCCCTCGCCAAGATCACATCACCGGACGCCTAAAAGACCTGGCTTCCCGTCAACAAGAGAATTACATTCCGTCTTCTCACCCACGCACACAAGGCCCTCTACAAACTAGAACCCGAATGCCTCAACACTCGACTGTCCTTCTACACACCCACCCACCAACTCAGATCGTCCAATCAAGCCCTCGCCGCAATCCCGCGCATCCGAAAATCCACCATGGGTGGAAGATCCTTCTCCTTCCTGGCGGCCAAGACCTGGAACTCACTCCCCACTCACCTCCGCCTTACTCAAAACCACATCTCCTTCAGAAAAGAACTTAAAACCTGGCTATTCGACAAAAATTGAACCCCCCTTCCCCAAGCGCCTTGAGACCCTCTGGGTGAGTAGTGCGCTATATAAATCCATGAACTTGAACTTGAACTTGTTAAGATATGTTTCGAATACATTTTCTGGAGGATGTCCATTAGGCTGATTGGTCGATAATTTGAAGGCTCAGACCGATCGCCTTTTTTAAAGATTAGGACAATCTCAACTCCCCGCCAACTATCTGGGAAATCTGTACCACGGGACAGCATATTACATAGATAATTTATATAAGGTGCCCATACCTTTAAATCGTGCTTGTAAAGGTCCCCGGGTATTTTATCTAATCCTGGCGCTTTACCACTTTTCACTGCATTGATTGCCACCTCTGTTTCCTCAATTGTGAACTCCAAATAGTCGTTTGGGGGTGTGAACCATGGTGCTTCATCACTGATTTCGTTGGGGTTTCCATCATATTTTTTATATAGATTCGTGAAATTGTTAACCCACGTGGATTCGTCAAGGTGGGCGTCCTTGACAACTTTCCCTTTGTGGTTCCCATTCACGACTAACCTCCAAAACCCTACAGTATCCTTCGCTTTAGCAGCTTCCAGCATGTTCGCCCAACTATTCTCCTCCCACGTCTTCCTTGAGGCAGCCTGCACTAGCTTGTAGGTTTTCCTTGCTGTTCTAACATCTGCTGGGGTTTTGGTTTTAATTGCCAGCAGGAGATTCCCCTTGGATACCCTACAAGACTTGTCATACCATGGTTTACTATGGGACAAATTGTTCAGATTTTGCTTGTTTTTTTGGGGCATTTTTGTCACTAGTGTTTTCAATGCCATAAAAAACTTGTTGTGAAGTGCAATAAAATGTTCAGGAGTATTGGCCTCGGATGAGGAGCCCGTGAAGGCTTCAAACACCTTGCAAATTGTGAATAGATTGCTGCTAGGATATCACTTTAATGCTCGCCTGTTGTTGCTAACCAGAACCTCGTCACATAAAGAGCTGTGTACAATTGTTGGCATTACATTCCAGCCTCTATGACCAAGCGTGCTTCTAACACTAGATCCAGAGGGAAGTGGTCACTCTCTGTCCTATCTTTCACCTCGAGGTCAACCATGTGCTGCCAAATGGACAATGAGACAATTACAAAATCTAAATTGTTTTTACTATTATTTCTGGAAAAGGTTGGTTTTTTGAGCATATCCAACAGGAGGCGACCATTACAAGCCCTAAGGCGGTGTTCCGCAGTCAACTTTACCTGCTGGTCTGCCAAAATGAACAATTTTCAGATTTTATGTTGTCCAGCAGAGGAATATTATCGGCTTGGTCTTCTTCCTCAAAAACATCACTAAACCCTGGAACTGGTTCGAAATTACAATTTAGGTCGCCAGCTATGATAACCGCTTCTTTACCAACTGTCCTACCCAAAAGCGAATCTAATTTAAGCAAGGTAAGTGATTCCTTGGATGCAGATGCAGGTCTATTATAAACATTAATTAGATAAAGTAATTTCCCTTCGCCAGTTGTAATTTTTAATGCTAGTATATCTAAAGAGCTGGGGGCAGATTTACAATAACTGGCGCATCCCCAGGGATGCGCCAGTGAGCCGCAGCTCCGCCACCCATGCACCATGGGGCAAAAACGGCACAGTTGCGTGACGCATCTGTGCCGTAAAGGCGACGCATTGCTGGAGTTGCGTCGCAAGCGCAACGCAGCTCTAGCAAGGCTCGAGGGGTGCCCTATCTGTCCAATGCTGCGTCAAGCCTTACGCCTGCTTCAAGCAGGTGTAGGGTTTTGACGCCGCAATGGCCTAAAAGTGACTGCCTAGATGCGTTGCGTTGTAAATGGGTCGCAGGGATGCCCCACGTTTACGCCGCCGGTGCGTGACGCAACGGCGGCTTAAACGTGGCGCAAGTCTGACATAAAACTGCCCCCTGGTATCTATGACTTCAACCCGGATCCTTAGGCTAACTTTGACCCAGGTGATTAAGCCACCTGATGGCCTGCCCCTTATAGAGGGACTGCTCCAATTCCAAACGTTTTGTAGCCTACCCTGTGCGGTGTCTTGAGTGCCCATGATTCTTGTAATAGACAAAGATCACTAGAATCAATGTACTTTGCCCAATCTGGGTCCCTCAAGTTCTTAACTACACCAGCTATATTCCATGATATTAAATTCAAGGTTGCCTCATTGCAACTGCTTGTTGGTACTAGCTCTAAGTTTAGAGACCTTGTGTTTGGGACGAGAGTTCTCGTTGGCTGTACTCCCAGCAAATTTTGCACATTTTGCAGCATACTTCGCTCCCCTTGTGTAGTAACATTATTTGTACGCCCCCTCTTTGGTATAGTTAGGCTATCTCCCCTCACTCCCTGCTCGCGAGCTGCCATCAGTTCACCTTGACTACTATTTGCACTGGTTATTCGTGATTCCCTGAGGGCAACATGGACACCATAGCCATTATTATTTTTTGCTCCCACATTCACTTCTATATTCTATTTCTGTGAGACATTCCTTATGGTTATACATATGTAAGGGGCTCAGTATATATGAAGAGCCTTTGGTGCTGGTTATACAACCCACCGTCGGCATCAGTCAGTCCACTGTTTCCAAGCAGCCAAATCTGTTATAGATCGGTGCCCCCATCCATCGGCTTGGATTGCCCTGTCTCCCACCACTAGACCCACCCTGGGCATGATGGTTAACCGCAGTCCAACTTCCACCCCCCTCAGGATGCTTCTTTGGTTGATAAAAGATGAGAGTGGCCTAGTTTTAATTGCGGAATTTCCACAATTAAAATTCCATGTACATATATAGTGCGCAGTATGTGGGTCTTCAAACGTGACAACAACACAGTCGCCAGCGATAGTTTTGTTTGTAGGGCCTATCCATGGAACCCTACAAACCATTAGAATTTTACTCTTTATGTGATGGGGTAAGGGTCTTTTTTCGTTCAGCCAATGTGAAACATTGTTTTTAAGTGTCCAAAAGGTTTCCTCCTCAAGTTGGTTGTCTAATTCAGGGACCCCCGTCAGCACTACTACATAGGGGCTAGCATCTAGTGGTAAATTGATATAGCCTCCCCTCGGTTTCCTCCCTATTTGGAACCCTTTTTGATTCTGCTGGTTGGTTTTGGTGGCATTTATACTCTGTGCTGGAATTTCTTTGTCTATTGGCACAGAAGCTGCTGGATTCAACATAGTTGCATTAGTGTTATTAGCACTCCTACCCTGGGCCTGAGGCTGGGGTTTATTCACATGCAGTACTGAAAGTGCCGGCTGAATCTGGGCGGCACCCACAGTACAGTTAGGCGTTGAACCCACTATGCTGAGACTTGCCTATGTTATGATACTTTTTTCCACCTCGATTAACTGATTTTCTATACATGTTAATCTGGTTTCAAGTGGGGTTAAAAGTTTTTTTAAGATTTCCCCTATGTTCTTCAATAGCATCTCATTCCCCTCTTCCACATTCCCAGCTCTGCTGTCTCCCATATTACCTAAAATTAACAGATCATGCTGACCCTCTGATGCATCTGGATTAGCAACATTTTGGGCCTCATTATGCCCACTCGATGACGCCTGCAGAACCAGTCCGTTCCCATCTCCTTCTTTATTCACCCTACCCCTGTGCTCCAGTTCCTTTGTGACTTTTGCCTTTTTCCTAGCATAAGCAGAAGTGGTGGGACGTTTCCTTTTCGGTATGGTGCCCTCCTTCCTCCCACGTAATTGTCTCGTACTAACCTCATCTCCCTGAGCATCTGACTCCATGGTTTCAGTTGGAATATCGCCCACCACAGCAGTCCCTAAGGGATCTGTGGTGTCAGTAAACGATTGCGAGGACACTTCGGTAGAGGTTGGCATTTGGGGATGTGGGACTGGGATATAGTGCACATCAACTTGCGCCACAATAGGAGCAAGGCCGACCGCAGGTTCAGGGGTTCTTGCAGATGCTATATGACCCAGGGATGATTTTTTTGCCATTACAGGGTCCTGCGACATTCTTCTCGCAACTGCAAGGTCCAATGATACTCTATGCTCCATTAGGCTTATGCCCATATCTATTACAGAATTGGTTCTAGTAATTAAATCATCGAGGGTACCTGTTAGCTGTTTCCCCCCTTTTGCAGCCTTGCTTCTACTTTCTCTGGTGGCCATCCTTAAATAACCTCACTCTATATTACCATGAAAACAAATGGAAACAACTATTAATTATGGTATAAAATACAATTTAAAAAGAGCGGGATTCAAATAGCAAAGGGAGTGGCCCGGACCAGTCTTGATCGGTCTGGAACGGGCTAGAACGGGCCCGCCCTTGGCCCGGGCTCATCCCGGACGCGTCCCGCGTGCCCGGAAATGGCCGTCACTGAAAAAGGTTGGGGGAGGGTACGGGAAGAGGACCCAGCTGTGGCCAATGATGTCACGCAAGGCCCGCTGGTCCTCGCAGTCCCGACTCGGCTGTTCTTTCCAAAGTACACTGCCCCTCAGGCTGTTGGAGTCCAGCAATCAGCAATCCACAATCCGCCTCCGTGTGTCTCCTTTAGACCGTGCTCAAGAGAGTAGAAGCAGACAAATCACCCGGTATCTGCGCCTGCGAGCTGTACTTGGTTAAAAAGAGAGAGAACCCTTGTGAACATGTTTTAGTCTTAAAATGTTTTATTGTGTCCAGTTTATGATTGTCTGTGCCCTTTTATTGTAATTTAAAACTTTGGTTCGGTGTTCAGGCATACTTAGTGGATTGCCTATTCTTTAAAAAATAAACAACTCCTGTGCTACTCCGATTAGCCAGGAGAGGTTGACTGAGAAAGAACTGAACCATAACAAAAGTTTATTTTTGATGAGCTGAAGACACGTTTGAGTCTCTACTCCTCTATTCTGTTGTTACTTTAATCTGCTGTTTACTTTTTAGGTCTAGCTAGAGTGCGCATGCGAAGCATGCATCTAGCTCGACAACTATTGTTGTCAGTCTCCTGGGAATCTGAGACAGGGTTCGGACACGCGCCGAATGCACCTCGTGGGCGCGCACGCCCAGGCCGGCGCCGTGCCCATCCCCTGCCTCAGATTCCCCGCAAACACACACACACACACGCAGGCATGCACACCGACACTCACACGCAGGCATACATACACACAGGCAGGCACACACACAGGCAGGCACACACACACACGCACGCATGCATGCATGCATGCATGCACACACACATGCGCGTGCGGAGGGAGGGTGAAATCTGCGTATATAGAACTGGGAAGCGCTGCAGGGAAAGCGCTGTACGTGATAAGATCACCACTCCTGGCCCGAGGTTCTTATGGTGTGTGAACTTACCCCCCCAACTTCACCGCCGTGTGAGAGACCATCAACATTGCCATTAGAAGCACCGCCAGCAGCCCGGGAACCTCGGGACGTCGTTGCCTGCTCCACCTATGTCACCTCCCTGCCGCGCTGTGGTTGGCTCAAAGTTTCAGCCATTCCCGCAGTGTCATCAGAGGGCTGCGCCGGGATTGGCTGCAGCTCTCCAGGACTTCAGTGACATCAGCCTCTCCTCCAGAGATTAATGCAGTGCAGGCGTTCTGCTTGTTTTTGTTTAGTTTTCTTAATTGAAGAAAATGCTGAAATTTTTACTTTTGGGCCACTGTCTTAGTACATGGCGAGGAAGCCCGCTTTCTTTTGTTGTTCTTTTCCTCTTTCGTGTTGCCTGCATCGGTGGAGGAGGGCGAGGAAGTTCTCGGAGGAGGGCGTGATAAAGGGTTCAAATAACCGATCAATGCTGCTGAACGTCCCGTGATTCTTGGCCACCCTCTTAATCTCCGGTAACCCCCACCCTCATCCCCCCAAAAAAATCAACCCAACCTTGTGTACTGTAACCGTCAGGGTCCCAGTGTGAGGCGCTTTGAGTTTGCACTATAGAAATATAAACAATAACTCATGGAAAGGGAAGACCACTCGGTCCCCCGAACGTATGGATGGGTGCCCCGATCCCCCGGGAAACCATTGTGGGCGGGGGGCGTGACCCGGCTGGTATGCCCAAAGCGGCGTAGCCGGAGCACGCCCTTCCCGCCCAGAAGGGGTTGTCCCAAAACACCCGCCCGGAAGTCCGCGCACGGATGGGCGTACCTGAGGCGGACGGATAAATAGAGCGGGACTCCAACAAAGCTTCCTCTTGTTCCAGTGCTCTGAAGGCTGCACCATTCGTCGCTCGTGAGCACTCTAGGGAACAAGCTGCAATTTTTTGAAACTTGTAACCTTTGTTATTTCTCTTTCAGTGTCAGGCGCATGAAAGTCTGGACACGGTGTCGTGGCATGCTCAGCTCTTGCCGGGACCGGCGGGTACGTCGGTACCAAGCACGAGCGTCTCTGGGACTTTCCAGCAGAAGCTGGCACAGCCCTTCCGCATCCCAGGTCCAGCGGGAATGGAGGCAAGCGGGGGGTTTGTTGGGGATTCAACAAAGGAACCTGTACCAGGCCGCAAGGAACGTGTAGGTTCCGGCATGCTTGTTCGGGCTGTGGGAATTCCTCACACCCAGAAGCGAGTTGTCGATCCAAGTCCAATGGTGCGGGAGGAAAGGGGGGATCCAAGCAGGATTGATGTGGTGCCTTGGAAGCAAACATCTTCGCCCATTGATATCTTGGCTTTGACCCCCTGGCTGAACCGATACCCAGATCATGTATCTGCCGGGACTTTGAGGAATGGCTTTCTGTATGGCTTCAAGATCCCGGCGGGAAATTTTCGGGGGAGCCCCTTTTGCAGAAACCAACTGTCTATTCAGCACAACCCGGCGGTGGCCGCCACAAAGATAGCGAAAGAAGTCAGCTTAGGGTCGGGTAGCAGGGCCATTTGTCTGCCCGCCAGTTGCGGAATTTGTGTGTTCTCCTTTAGGAGTGGTTCCGAAGAAAGACCCGGGGGAGTATAGACTCATCCACAATCTGTCGGCCCCTAAGGGGGCCTCGGTAAATGAGGCTATTGACCCCGAGGTATGCTCGGTAAGATATGCATCGTTCGATGACGCAGTCGTTCTGTTGAATCGCCTGGGCCCCGGTGCATTGTTAGCAAAATCAGACATTGAATCGGCATTCAGGTTGCTCCCGGTACACCCTCAGGACCAGCGCCTGCTGGGATTCACGTTTCAAGGGAAATATTACATGGATAAATGTATGCCCATGGGTTGTTCAATTTCATGTGCCTATTTTGAAATGTTTAGCTCCTTTTTGGAATGGGCGTTCACCGAGGCCACAGGGCATAGACAGGTGATGCACTATTTGGATGATTTCCTTTTCCTAGTTCCAGCGGGCACTCGGGAATGTGCACAAGCGCTACAGGACTTCTGCACACTCATGCGGGAGTTTGGAGTCCCATTGGCGCCAGGTAAGATGGTGGGTCCATCTACCTCACTGGAGTTTCTGGGGATTGAGCTGGACTCAGTGGAGGGGTGTTTCCGTTTGCCAATTGAGAAGGTGGCCAAGTTCAGGGCGTCCTTGGTACAATGTCTCTGTAAAGATAAGGTGACCCTGCATCAGTTGCAACAGGCAGTGGGTCAGCTTAATTTTGCCTTAAGAGTAATGCCAATGGCTCGCCCTTTCTCACGTTCCATAGCACAAGCTATGGTGGGCCTTAAGGAAGGACACCATCGCACTAGACTGTCGGCAGAGGTTCACCAGGACATGCGCATTTGGTTAGCATTCCTGGCGGATTTCAATGGTTGAGTGGTATGGAACAAACCCCCAGCCTCGTCGGACGAACTGGGATTGTGGACCGACTCGGCGGGGAGTGTGGGATTTGGCGCGATCTTTGGAAACCGATGGTCGGCGCAAACATGGCCGGCGTGGTGGCACTCAAGTGGCCTAACAGGTAACATTGGATTCTTGGAGCTATTCCCTATTTGGGTGGCTCTGATGGCATGGCCGGAAGACTTTAGAAACTGATCTGTGGTGTTTTGGTCAGACAACATGACAGTGGTCGAGTGCATTAATCACCAGGCTGCACGCTGCAAGTGGATCTTGAGACTGTTGAAAGAAATTGTATTGTGATGCATGAGATTGAATGTACAATTCAGGGCAAGACATGTGCCGGGTGTACTGAATAATGCAGCTGATGCACTCTCTCGTTCACACATGCAGGCTTTCAGGGGTTATCTACCTACAGCGGAACTAGTGGCGGCACCGTTCCCCGAAGCACTATGGCAGATCGGTGCCCCGGAATACAAGACCTCGTGCCAGCCAGTTTAGCGCCCAGGACGAGGAAAGCTTATGAAGGAGCGTTTCGTTCATACTGCGCCTTTTTAGGGCCGCTAGGGGGTCATAGCTGGGGGCGGGAAGAGTCCTTCCTCCGGTTTTTGGTGGCACTTCATAAGGAAGGCCGATCGGCGGCAACCGCCAACTGATATAGGGCTGCCATATAATTCATGGCACAGCTCCATGGGATACGGGACCCAACGGGTTCCTTCTTAGTCAGGAAGGCACTCCGCGGTTGGCAGCGCCTCTAGGGTCGCAGACAAGATAAAAGGCACCCGATTGGGTTAGACAGATTGTCCCTGCTTCTAGCGAAACTGGATGAGACATGCTCCTCACCCAGCGAGGTGATTCTGTTCCGAGCGGCTTTCGCATTGACATTCCATGGGGCCATGCGGGTAAGTGAACTCGTAGCAAGGAATAAGAAGGATATGGAGGGAGGTCTATGCAGGGATCACGTTCAATTAAGGGGCGATTCTCTGCTGATCTCGATAGCCAGGTCAAAGACAGACCAGGAGGCTTTGGGGAGTAGTGTGGTGCTGCAGCGCGCCCGAGGGAGCCCCAGTTGTCCAGTAAGGAATTTAGAGGACTACATGGCACAGAGGTCGACAACATGGGGGGGCATCCCTGCTTAGACACGAGGACGCCACCCCGTTGACAAGATTTCAGTTTCGGAGGGTGCTGGCAATGACAATTGCTGCGGCGGGCTTGAACCCGGGTGATTTTGGGACCCAATCATTCAGAATAGGGGCCGCTACAGAGGCTACGGCTCGGGGTCTGGGTACAGAAGAAGTGAAACAGTTAGGCCGTTGGTCCTCGAACTGTTTCAAGAGGTATGTGCGACTGCACATGTTGTAAAAGACTGATGATATGCACTCACGCTTGTTGTCTTTTGTTTGGATCACAGTTTCGCAAGCCTGTGACGCGGGGCGAAAATTGGGACCGGCCCAACACCAGAGGACCAGTGAGGAAAGATCACCGACTGGGGATCAAGTGGTATGGGTCGTGGGCCACTCATACGTGAGGTGTGCTGGGGACGTATTCAAAGCAGGTGACGCGATTCAGGCATCTGACGAATATGGGTTCAGAGTGTCCTTCTATGGGAAAGGAGGCCTCTGTTTTGACCAATTTCAGAGCTTTGTGGAGGAACTCTTAGGGCGGCAAAGGTCACCGCCATCTGTAATCATAGTGCATCTGGGAGGCAATGACTTGGTGAGGCTGGGAAGACGGGTGTTAGTAGAGCACATATTGTCAGCAGTCAGTTGGTTGGCCAAGAGGCTCCCGGGGTGTACGATTGCCTGGTCCCACATGATTCCCAGAAGAGTTTGGCGGGGGGGTCTGTCTGTGTCGGCGTTGAACCACTCGGTAAAGAGGGTCAACAACAAGATTGAGAAACTGCTCTACTCATTTACAAAGCATTCCTCATGGGTGTATTCGGGGTGATCACTATTATTTGAATGATGGGGTGCACCTGTCCAGGGCTGGGAATGACTTACTCATAGGAGACTTCGTAGCATAGCTAAGGGCATTGAGGAGACATGACCTTTAGGAGGTGTGGGGGGGCCGGATAGTCGGTCAACTATTCGGCCTGTGGCGGTAAGGTCATGATCGGTGAGCAGTGATTTCAAGGTCCCTAGGGGGGGGCGCCACCCAGTATGGATGCGAGCGCCCGGGGGGGAGGCGGCCATTGGCCCCTTCCACGGGGGGCGGCACCCACTACGGATGGGTCGCCTAGGGGGAGGCGGCCATAGGCCCCTCCCAGGGGGAGACGGCTATATGCCCCTCCTACGAATTTCCCGGGGGCCGGATATCCGCTCCGGCGGAAGAGAGTGTGGGGAAGGGGGGGGGGGGGGTCCACGCTGTCCTTCTTACGGATACCTCGCACGCGAACTCGGACGACCTTAAGATGGCATCGAGTGAAAGGGGGCCCCTACGACAAGGGAAGTTACAGTTGGCTACGAGGGTAAAGTCCTCTGCGCATGCGCCACTCACACCGTGAGGGCGGGAATTTGGTAGTAGGGATCTGACACCGGTTAAGACCTTGCCGTTGGCCCTTAATGCTAGGTTGTACAATTTTATTTTAGAATGTTATGCATTTTCAGGATGCTAGACTCGGCTAGGAAACCTTTGTATTAGCGATTTGTTAAGGTTAGCCAAGAACTTGTCTTCATCAAAATGTAATGAAAGATAAAATTGTACATGATTCATGAAACGTTTTAATTTAAAGTTTTAAATTTTGTTTCATATTTTAATAAATACGGCGGGGGGGTTATTCCCCCCCGCCTTCCAAAAGTTCAAACCTGTGTCTGTCTCCTCCCATGGGGAATTGGTGTTGAGAGGGGTGGCGGGCATCCCGGCCCATATGACCATCTGGCCCTGGCGCTGGAACTGCAGAGCAGGCATCTCTCACTGTTTTAAAGGTCCGTGTGAGTAGCTCGCTGAGCTCTGCTTCATACATCGCTTTCCGGCCTCTCATCTGCCAGGCACTATTTAGCGCTGAGCAGCCTGCGCCTGCCACTTGCAGCTACACAAGGGAACACGCATAGGATAAGAAGCCACAAACAAACCTCGGGCTGTTAATGTGGCGGCCTTTACAGCTTGAATGAACATGCTGCAGCTGTATGCAGACCGGACAGCTTAGGAGGTAAGATTGTAAGGCAAGGGAAAACACAAAGTCAGAATTTAAAACGTACCATAGTGCTTGGCGTTTTCTATTATTACTTCCCAAAGATACCTTTTTAGTAGCCTTATCATAACAGATTGAGGAAAATAAATACGCTTTTCAACCCATGGCCTGCAGTTTACTTGCAGTCTTTGATGCCTGTTCACTGCTCGCTTTATGAATTGCAAGTAATAACTAGCATTTTTTAATTATAGTCTGTCACCAATATTTTCTTAAACCGCTTTGCTCTGCCTGCTGTTGGACACTGTTTCCTGCAATGCTTTTTAGTAGCTTCGAAACACGAGCTGTTTGGTTCTTTTTGACTTCCTCTGAAATGTTCTATGTTAGAACGACTTCAGATACATGCCCTTGTTTACAAGCATGTGCCAGGATTTAAAATCGTGTATGAAATGGAATGCACCCGCTGCCTAGAAGTTGATTCCTTGGGTAGAGGGCTTTTTTTGGTGCTGTAAAATACAGGCGAGTCTTGCCCCTGGTATTTTCACAGAAGACATCCCATGCCGCTTTTGTAAAAAACAAAAAAACACCTTCGTGTTAGCATTATAGTTTATTAGCTGTATTTTGAATCAAATGTGCTCAAACGCATTCCTTCGCCCCGCCGTAGAACTGTCTCCCAGTTTAAATGTATTAACTCATTCACACACATGCACTAATCACAGGAATTTAAATGTAATCAATAACACCTGTTCCTTCTTTGGACATGCACCGTTGTTGTTTGCTACTTACATTGGAAAACAACTCTCTAGTTTATGGGAACGGATAACATATTTTCCTTCTACAATTTTCAGTTTTGTCAGCTCTGCTAGTTTCAGTAGTGCAGTAACTATATTCTGGCATATAACATTTTAAAATGGAATTGCAATGCAGTTCAAGGTGTTTTTCTTGGGAGTTGCTTCGAGTACGGTTTTGAATGCAAATGAGCTTGCCAAAATCTTTATATGCTTAGATCAAATTGAGTATTTGTTGTACTGTAACCTTCTGAAGTTACCACTCAACGCCACAGCACCACTCAACGCCACAGCACCACTCAACGCCACAGCACCACTCAGCGCAACAGAATCACTCAGCACCACTGAATGCCACAGCACCTCACAATGCCACAGCACAGCACCACTCAATGCCACAGCACCACTCAATGCCACAGCACCACTCAACGCCACAATACCACTCAATCCCACAGTACCACTCAATGCCACAGCGCCACTCAACACCACAGCAGCACTCAACACCACAGCATCACTCAACTACACTCAACGCCACAGAGCCACTCAACACCACAGCACCACTCAACACCACAGCACCACTCAATGCCGCCACACCACTCAACGACACAGCACCACTCAATGACACAGCACCACTCAACACCACAGCACCCCTCAACGCCACAGCACCCCTCAATGCCACAGCATCACTCAATGCCACAGCATCACTCAACGCCACAGCATCACTCAACACCACAGCATCACTCAACTACACTCAACGCCACAGAGCCACTCAACACCACAGCACCACTCAACACCACAGCACCACTCAATGCCACAGCACCACTCAACGCCACACCACTCAACGACACAGCACCACTCAACGACACAGCACCACTCAACACCACAGCACCCCTCAATGCCACAGCACCCCTCAATGCCACAGCATCACTGAATGCCACAGCATCACTCAACGCCACAGCATTACTCAGCACCACTGAATGCCACATTATCACTCAGCACCACTGAAGGCCACAGCATCACTCAGCACCACTGAAGGCCACAGCATCACTCAGCAACACTGAACGCCACACCATCACTCTGAACAACCATTCAACAACAACTGGTTCTAATATGTTCTCTCAATGTTTCAAACTTTATTACAAATGTCACAAAAAGATGTTAATATTTCACTTCTGTTCTTGGATTTTCATCACAATAAAATACACTGAACATAATCTTCCCAAAAGTTATTTACAAAAGTTTAATCTATTGCCATTATAAATTACAGTAACTTTTATTTAAGTATTAATTATTAAAAAAATAAAAGCCATTGTTATTTGTAATATTAATACATATAAGTCACGTAAATACAACACACATTGCATTACAAATGCTATAGGTGTCACGTTTGCAAAAGTTAAAACTATTGGCATTGTAAATGACAAAGCTATTAATTTCGCTATTTTCAAAACCAACACATAAATACAAAAATGGTCATTTACAATACTAATACCACAAACTTTCCTAATGCGAGTCCTATTGCATTGCAAATGCTTGTTTTATACATGCAAACTCTAGGCCCTGGTACACATTGCTCTGGCTTATTGTGGTACCTGGTTTATGCTCTATAAACCCACACACATCAATGGAATATGCCCACAACTCAATTAACTCTCCAGAACACGCAAAGAATATGCACTAACCTATGAACCCTGAACAGTACAGTATTCTGTTTCTGATTTTTTTTCTCAGTGTTGGGGATGTAACAAGAATTTACATTATTAAGTATATATTCATTTCACAGTTTCCACACAAACTCTTGACACTTGCTGTTGAGTTTAAACCAGTTTGTAGGTTTACAAGTGTAAGCCAATAAACACGGGGTGGTGAGTAAAATTCAAACCTCAACTCTTACTGATCTGGCCAATTAGGGAGAGTAGAAGGAATAAATAGCTTTTCAACCAGTTAAGAGTGGAGCTGCTCATTTATACTGCCACAAGAGAGTTCTAGTTTCCGCATTTCAACAGTGAGGTCACCATTCGGACCACTGGAGCAGCAAAAACCAAGGTAGAAAAAACTCTACCCGCCCACTTAACTAAGTCAAGTAATTACTCTATGCACATTTATAATTACAATACTGGTACCATAAAAGGCACATGTGTATTGGTCGTGATTTACACCATGAGGCCTGGTCCTGTTTCACTTCCGCCTGTCCCGCTGCACCAACAGTCTCATTACAGGGCACATGCGGCCATACACTGCAGGGGCACCAGGCAAGCACTGCAAGAATTTGTTGTGCGATTAAAAAACATAACACAACCGTTAGCCTGCTGGAAAACGTGACAGGCGTTAGTTGCTGACACCTGTGTTTCATCACTTCAACCACAACACCTGAAAATGATCATAAAGGGGGGAGACTTCTACTATAGGTTTTAGGGAAGACTGTTTTTCTCAACAATATGTTTGTTTGTTGCAGGTCTATCCTTCCCCCGCTTGATCACCCCATCAAGTCTGTATATTTCACTCAGACATTGGGGCTATCAGGAGGTGGACCATATAGAGCATGGGTACTCACAAACTTTCTCTCGGGGGCCAAATTTACAGTGTGGTTTGTGTCCGAGGGCCGCACCGGTGGGGGCGGGGTCAGTGGGGGAGGGGGCGGAGCTAGAGCAACAAAAAAAACTGTGACCATGAGGTTGATCACAGATCCCTGCAGCGGACGCCTTAGTCCACTGAGCCACCGGACCCGGCATACACACATCTTTCTCTCTCTCTCTCCCTCCCTCTCCCTCTCTCATCCTCCCTCTCCCTCTCTCGTTCACTGTGTCTCCCTCCCCCTCACTCTGTTTCCCTCTCCCTCCCCCTGTTTCCCTCTCCCTCCCCCTGTTTCTCTTTCCCTCCCCCTGTTTCCCTCTCTCTCCCTCTCTCCTTTCCTCTCCCTCACTCCGAGGTCTCCCTCTCGCTCCATCCCTCTCCCCCCTCCCCTCTGTCCCTCTCCCGCCTCCCCTTTCCCTCCTCCCCTTTCCCACTCCCTCCTTCCCTCTCCCTCCTTCTCTCTGTCTCCTTCTCTCCTTCCCTCTCCCCCTCCTTCTCTGTCTCCCTCTCTCTCCTTCCCTCTCCCTCCTTCCCTCTGTCACCCTCTCTCTACTTCCCTCTCCCTCACTCTGAGGTCTGTCTCCCTCCCTCCCTCTGCCTCCCTCTGCCTGCCTCCCTCCCTCCTCTGCCTCCTCTCCCTCCCTGCCTCCTCTGCCTCCCTGCCTCCTCTCCCTCCCTGCCTCCTCTGCCTCCTTCCCTCCTCTGCCTCCTTTGCCTCCTTCCCTCCGTCTCTTTCTCTCTCCTTTCCTCTGTCTCCCTCTCTCTCCTTCCCTCTCCCTCACTCTGAGGTCTGCCTCCCTCCCCCTCCCTGCTGCCTCCTTTCCTCTGTCTCTCTCCTTTCCTTCCCTCTGTCATCCTCACTCACTCTGAGGTCTGCCTCGCCTCCTCTCCTTCCCTGTCTCCCCCTGCGCCCGGGCTGAGACACACACACACAGTTGCTGCAGGCAGAAGTGCTGGAAAGCAGGGACAGACACAGGACGTGAGAAAGTCGTGCATTTATTGTAGGAGAGGGTAGAAGTACTGGAAAAACCAAAAGTTTTATGCAGTGAACGTAGAGGTGTATAAAAGTACTGAGCGCTGTGTGGTTAAGGCAGATGGCGTGGGGCGGTCGAGCAGTTTGCGAGGTGAAGCCGGGAGGTTTGAATGACTCCTACATCATGTCAGGAAGCAGCAGAGGGTGCATGAAAGCACGGGTGCTGTGGGTGACAGTCGAGGTACTGTTGAGCGTTACTTTCTCTGAGACGAAGACAGAAGAAAGAGCAAGTCTTAGGTATTGTGATGTCTACATTGAGCTCTCAGGAGTTTTGCGAATAGAACACGTTTCCAATGACAACATAATACTTATTGATTTTATTTTAAAGAATCAAAGTAAACCCGCTGTTCTGTGAGTGTCATAGAAGCTGCTTCAGAGGCAAACAAATGTGTACACAGAAATAGTTGAATGTGCAGTTGGACTAGGTTTGATGCCTTATTTATGAGGCTGTCACAAGGGAAGCTCCTGTACATTAATCTGCATTACAGGTTCCGGTTAATGCGGTGCTAGTGTGTGCTTCTGACGTCATGCTGCTGTCTCTTTCGAAGCATTTAGTGCGGGATCCGAATTGGTTGCATTATGGAAAGCCACTGGGCTCATTTTAACCGCTACTGACTGACCCCTTTCCCCGCCGGCACACACAGCAGTCAGTACCCTGGTAGTCACCGAGGGCTCTGCTAATATATAGGTGCCGAACAAATGTGTTTTTCAGCAGGAATTCTTTCAGAAATTTGCAAGTTGGCATGTGCTGAAAGTGGCATGGAGGCGAATCTAGGGTGTGCTGTAGCCCTGCTGGGTCACACCTCGTCTATCACAAGTGCCAAACCCCACATCGAAGGGGTGCAGTTCGTTATGTGATGAGATGTCTTCCGGAGGCTTTATATTAGTTTTTGTGCTGCTGTGTAGGATACTTCTGTTCAGGATCACACTAATTAGATTACAATAGCACGATTATATATGTGCAGATGAACACACACGTCACGTGCACGAACGCGCAAACACATCACCAAGCATTTCACAGGTCGTTAAAAGACCATTCCGATGTTAATGAGGCTTTGTTCACCTCTTTGCGCCCCTGGAGCCCCACTCTGACAATGATAGGAATCGCATGGCCCCCACAGAGCTGCTGTCTGAGTCGCGCTGCGCAGGGTGTTTCCTGACACTCTTAAAAAAAAAATGGAAAACACGGGCGATGTCTGCAGGGCGATGTCTGCAGGGTCCGCGGGCCGCCAGGGAAGGCTTGCCGGGCCTCACCTGGCCCGCGGGCCGTACTATGAGTACCCCTGATATAGAGCAACCCACGATATTGAGGATTCAAGGTCGGCTAACAGTTTTGCACACCATTAGTACCAATTTAATACCCACATTTAGCAAAAAGTGACAGGTGACCATTCTAGGTTGCAAAGGGCCTTCCACAAGGCTGTAACACTTATCTCTGCATTGTTGGTAGCTTTTGGGCAGTGTGAGCTAAAAAAAATGTTTTTGGGTTTCAAATCAGCAGATTATGCAGTAGATGATGGATTATAGATGATGGATTATGTGGCAAATGCTGAAAATGTACAATTTAGCGAAAATCGGTGCAGCCAATCAGTTGCATAATTCCAGTGGCCCTGCTCATACGTCTGACTAGGTCCTGAAGTGCTCCTCAGTGGTTCCTTTTTTTGTCTCATTGAGTTTATAGTTTAGCTTTTTTGGAAACGAGGTAAACTAAACATGAGGTTACCACTCCACAACACAGACTACCATACCACATACTTACTCTCCATAACACATAATCCTACTCTACATAATTCCGAGACACTAAATACCACATACCTTCTACTCACATCAAAGTCAAAGTCAATCCACATAATTTCACTGCACATCATACCACATAATTCTACTACACACAACCTACATCCACTCCACTCCAAGAAACATTAGTAAAACACTTTTACATTTACATCGCCTATAGCTCTAACTCTCGCGAATGTCAAACCCATTACATTGCAAATGCTTCTTTAACTAGTTGCCGCGTTTGCAGAGAGGTGGACAAAGGGGGCTGGGCCTCCTACCAGCACTCAGGAATTCCACTGTGTAGGACTTACAGGAGGTACAAGGAGGGCTTTTGGCCCCCAAAATCCCTCATGAGCAAAGTGGACTTCATCCTCCAAACCGTAGTGTGCCACGAGGCATGTTTGCAGAGCGGTGGAGAAAGGGAGGCGTGGTCTCCAAAGACGTCTAACCAATACCACTGTGTGGGACTTACTGGAAGTAACAGGAGGGGTAGTTGCCCCCCCAGGACAACCTGGGGGGTACCTACTCCACCTATTACCTCCAATAAGTCTGACTGACAAGCATTGGTAAGTTCTCAAAGCAGGCCACCTCCCCTTTGCCCACCAGTCTGCAAACACACTCCCCGGTGCACTCTTGGATGGGGAGGGAAGTCCCCTTCACTGCTGGGAATCCTTAGGGGTCAATTAGCCTACCTGATACCTCCAGTAAGTAAGTATGGGCGAATTTTGTGGAGGTGGCCGCACTGGTCTTCTTTGTGCAGCGCCACCTCCCCAAGACCGTCGCAGGAGGCGGCATGCCCGATACCGGGTACGGCCTCTAGGAGCGTCGCCAGCTATGGGGTAAGGTGTGCCGGGCCATGTATCGGGAGTCAGGGGTCCGGCGTACCTACAACCAGGTGACGCACCGGTGGTCCGACATACTGGACCGGCAACAAGACTTGCTCGACCTGCTTGGCATCGAGATCCCTGGGCCTGGTGAGTACTAGTAGCTATTTAATAACTACTTTGTTTTCTTCTGTTCTGTTTTATATTGCAAATATATGTGGAGGTGGCCGCACTGGTCTTCTTTGTGCAGCGCCACCTCCCCAAGACCGTTGCAGGAGGCGGTAGGCCCGGTACCGGGTACGGCCTCCTGGAGCGTCGCCAGCTATGGGGTAAGGTGTGCCGGGCCATGTACCGGGAGTCAGGGGTCCGGCGCACCTACAATCAGGTGACGCACTAGTGGTCCGACATACTGGACCGGGAACAAGACCTGCTCAACCTGCTTGGCATCGAGATCCCTGGGCCTGGTGAGTACTAGTAGCTATTTAATAACTACTTTGTTTTCTTCTGTTCTGTTTTATATTGCAAATATATGTGGAGGTGGCCGCACTGGTCTTCTTTGTGCAGCGCCACCTCCCCAAGACCGTTGCAGGAGGCGGCATGCCCGATACCGGGTACGGCCTCTAGGAGCGTCGCCAGCTATGGGGTAAGGTGTGCCGGGCCATGTATCGGGAGTCAGGGGTCCGGCGTACCTACAACCAGGTGACGCACCGGTGGTCCGACATACTGGACCGGCAACAAGACTTGCTCGACCTGCTTGGCATCGAGATCCCTGGGCCTGGTGAGTACTAGTAGCTATTTAATAACTACTTTGTTTTCTTCTGTTCTGTTTTATATTGCAAATATATGTGGAGGTGGCCGCACTGGTCTTCTTTGTGCAGCGCCACCTCCCCAAGACCGTTGCAGGAGGCGGTAGGCCCGGTACCGGGTACGGCCTCCTGGAGCGTCGCCAGCTATGGGGTAAGGTGTGCCGGGCCATGTACCGGGAGTCAGGGGTCCGGCGCACCTACAATCAGGTGACGCACTAGTGGTCCGACATACTGGACCGGGAACAAGACCTGCTCAACCTGCTTGGCATCGAGATCCCTGGGCTTGGTGAGTACTAGTACCTATTTAATAACTACTTTGTTTTCTTCTGCACTGTGTTATATTGCAAATATATGTTTTTTCCAAAGAGCAAGAATGCTGCTGATTACATTGCAGGTAAATTATGTTTCAAAAGCTTCTCTGATTGCAGGTGCTCGCCTGCTCAGTCAGTGGCGGTGCTACTACGCTTACTTGTTTTCAATTTTGTGCTCATTTGGCCTGAGTGATTATGTATGAGTGTACTTTACAGAACTGCGTAATGCTAGAGAGACTAGAGACTCAAGTCCAGTCCTTCCTTTGTACTCCTGCCACTAAGAAGAGATAGTGGTGGTGGATTGATAGGTCGAGTATATTATGACTTGTTATTTATTAGGACATTTTTTAGTGGTCTCCAATCATGACGGACTGTGTCTGTCACTTCGCGTGCTGCTGAGTGCTGCCAGTCCCAGTAAAACCTTTTTGTAGTTGGTTTAGTGAGTTACATAACTTTCCAAGAAGACGGTCCGCAAATCCAGCAATACTAATATTCTAGTAGACCACATCAGATAGGTCAATAAATTTAGTTTAATTGTTGTTTATTTCCCCCCAATTTTTTTTTTTTTAAATGTTTGATTTCGTTGACAACAATCATCCATGTTTGTGTCTTTCTTTCATGTGCATCAGCTCCTCCCAGGGGCAAGAGGACAGAGGTGGCGGTGGCGGCGCCGGCGTAGCAGGAAGGCCAGGATCGGTCCGCCGAGTGCTCTTCTGCTGGCCCCAGTAAGTTTTTCTGTTAATATTAATAATTATACTTCCCTAACTTTTACAGCACCTATTTATTCCAAACGTTCATCATAATTCTATTTTTCCCTAAATCGTCTTTGATCTTCTTGTAGAATGTTTCTAAATTCTTATCCTGCCTCTACTATGGCTCTCTGTCCTACTACTATTTATTATTATTAGTCTGTCTGTGTAGCTAGCTAAGCTTGCACATTTGGCAAACGGTGTTAAACAAAACTCCTATTCAGCAATAGCTCTAGGCACTGAGTGCAGTTCTCTGGGTTGTCCATAATGTCTATTGAAGTCTTCTTAATGTTTATGCTTTGACAATTCCCAACAATAAAATGTCAATGGCCACCAAGAATAAGATACTAGTTTACTTTTTGATTGGATAGGAGGACATACTACTACTGTTGCAGGGACTATTCTGCACATTCAGAACTATGGACAAGAAATAGGGCATTGGTGATAATAGGCGCAGTTAGACTTTCCACATACCTCAGTCATAACAAAAGTTGAACCTCCAATCTCCTTACTGACTAGCTAGTGTGTCAGAGTCATTATTTAGCTCCCAAATGCAGCGATGATCCGCAATGAATATACAACCCAGAACATAAGACTACGGAGTCAGAGTCCCGACCTCTCAGAGTCACGGAATCATGCTTGCAAATTGCAAACCCTTTTGCTCACTCACTCATGACCAAAAACCACAGAGTCTATGTACGTTTTAAAGCTTTATTAAAACTAAAACAATTAGCTCTGTGTGTACTCTGCATATAAATTCTCAATTGTGCATTATATAAAAACATTTATTAGAATCAACTTCATAGAAGAGAAACAGTGAACTCATGAAAACTGAACAGTGGCTGATTTACACATTAATTGTGGGAGACCCCTCACCTGGTTGGAACTTAAAGTACTGGTGGTGATGATGATGAGTAACATATTGCTCTTGTTTGTAGAAGGGAATCTTCTGTCTGTTATGAGAAAAAAGATACGTGTTAAAAAGCAAGCATTCATCAGTTGTGTCAAAAAGTGTTGCATGTTATTGCTAAGCATTAATAAAAACACCCTCCCCTTCCAAAAGGGGAATTTTTAGTTTAGACTAGAGAGTCACAAATAATTAAATTTCTTTATGTAGTAAAAAAAAATGTAATTCCTAGACAAAATAGGGAGTGGTGTCTATGGCATCTAAAAATATGAAATGTTTTTTCTAGGCAGAATACCATCGGCACAGACAAACACCAGTGCTGGGGCCAGCACGGAGGTGGTCACTCCAGGGGCGGATGCAGTGCCACCAGTAGCCTCTGGAACTGCTGTGCGGGATGCCTCGGTAGTGGAGGGCGGTGGTAAGCAATTAAATATTCCTTACTTATTGATATTGGAGAGTAGGCTCGCTTCAGAGGTATATGTTGTACAGTACAAGTACACTTACAAATTTAGAACAAAGTTTTTGTCAACCAGGTAGAATACAGTCACCCTTGACTTCGCATTAGCAATAGCGGCGGGAGTTGACGAGTAACCAATGCCTCCTCTAAATTTGATTTCAACTCAGCTGTGAAAGTTTTATCGAGAAGCCAAGTCAGATCAGAGATGAACTTGATGGATGGGATGAACGAAAAGGGAAAGAAGGCTGTAAGGAAGGGGGAAGGACGAGCGAGTTAAATTAATAACTGGCAAAGAATGATACGTGTTTTTCAATGCAGGCAGAGGTGGCTGGTAGGAAACTGATGCATGGCCAGTTGAAGCAAGGATGGGTGGAAGGAGAAAGAAAAGAGGACTGCTTTGGTGGGTGAAACAGAAATTGTATGTGTGCGCAATATATCCTTTGGGTCAAATTCAAATGCAAGTCAAGCACGGATGCATGGGTGGCGGTTTACAAAATAAAATAAAAAGGGTGTTTTCGGTGTGGAAAAGTAAGGTTTGTCCAGTTGAGAAATTAAGAAGAATGATTGACATTTACTTTGAATGGATGGATGCCTGGATGGTATCTTCCTCATAGATAGCATAGGTGTATGTAGAGTAGACAGAGTAGACGGTCACTGGATGAAGAGTGTTAGTTTGAAGAGTATGTAAAACCGCATGTCCGTGCCAGAGTAGCAAAGCCGAGGAAAGTAGAAGTTGTAATTTTTCAGAATACTCCTTGACTAACAGTAGTTTGCAAGCACAGCATATATTGTGTATCTATATTGAATAGTTCACAATATCAAGTCAAGTGACAAGTGCCTTCCTCCGGCGATTACGGGGACCACTCACTACCTATGTTAATCATTTTTTTCAACTCTGTCATTCATGTGTGGCCTATCGGTGTTCACTCAATCAATAAAAACAAAGCACCTAAAGTCACCCCTTATATAAGCAAATATCATGTGAAGGGATAGATGATCATATTATCTTTTTCATTTTCCTTTTGTAGTAGTCAGGGGCAGGGCTGGGTTAAAGTTAAATTAATTGAGCAGTAGCCCTTGTAACAGAGTATGGCCAGTGCCACCTGTAATAGAAAAGTAAGAGCTTCCCCACCTGCATGTACTGGTAACAGTAACGCGAGTCTGCGTCATCATGGCTTGCATCTGTTTTTCTTGGGTGCAAGCTGACTGCGCTGGCATTATGCCAGCTTCCACAAGTTTACGTACTAACTCCCACTAATGTTAGAGCAGAGGCCGATGAAGTGGGAGGTTAGATAGATACATGCCACAAATGTTATGTACTGTGCTTGCAAGTTGCTAGTGCTACTGTGACACAACTTTCTGTTGAATTATTTAGTGTTAATCTTAAAGAGTATTGATTACAGTATTTTTTCTTTCTTCATATAGATATTCCTTCTAAACTATCAAGGAAGGAGTTGGCTTGCCGGGCCAGGCGACGGAAGCTGGAGACAATTGTCGCCGAATATCGGCGGCTGCTGGCTCAGGGGGAGGATGATGACTCTCAGTCAACAACAACAGCTGCATCCTCCTCCACTGCCCCTGGGTCATACAGCCAGTGCAATCCTCTAGCAGTACGGCGCTGTGGTCCGGCAGCTACCCACTGCCGCCGAGCAGCAAAACCAGCAGCTGACCCCCACAGTACCTGCAAGGTGCGTGTGCACCGCCTTACTCTGCGAGTGGCCTACCTTGAGCAGGAGGTGGAGAGGCAGAAAGTCCTGTTCAAGGCCCTCCAGAGAGAGCTGCATGACCACCTAGCCACAGGACACTGCCGGCCAAAGTAGAGACTGTCCCTTTCCCCTTTTTTAAAGACTTTGGAAGGGGGGAATTGGGCGTTGGGGTTTTGGAACTTTTCGGGACATTTGATGGACATTGGTTGGGGTTAGGAAGGGGGGTGGGTCGGGTCTTGTGGGATAGTTTATTTTTGTTAGGGTCTAAATAATTATTTATTTTCCACGTAAACA
Organism: Lissotriton vulgaris; assembly: GCF_964263255.1. NCBI lineage: Eukaryota > Metazoa > Chordata > Amphibia > Caudata > Salamandridae > Lissotriton > Lissotriton vulgaris. Next base: position 1,282,032,575 of record NC_141694.1, on the reverse strand, counting down.
TAGCATATGCATTTTTACTGTTTTCTGGGGGAGGCAGGGGGGGTTAACTGCACTTTTGTTTTCCTGAAACTTAACTGGCTGGTTGACTCAAATTGTCTAAGTAATCACCCAAATTTGTACAAAAGTGTCATTGGCAGAGTTAGTGAATTCAATTGTCCTACTACTTTACTAGTACTACCGTCAGTCTCTCCTCTACTCCTACTCCATTATTCGTCCTCCGCCAAAATGCTTATCTTACCTGTGATTCGTGTTTGAGAATAGGGCTACGCACAGGGCTGGCTGCATGGCAAATGGCGATTAAGGTTGGCTATGAAATCCTGGACGGATGAAATAGCATCGTTATGGTGGTGGTAGTAGTGGTACACACTAGCAGTAGCATCATATGAAAAAAAAGGAAATGAGACATTGAGTGGCCTGAGAGGAACATTAGAACAGTACGATAGTACAGTACACAAGAACAGTGCCATAAATTGTAGCCTAAGCAATTCTAAAGTATTAAATCAAATGTTAACTACCAGTTGCGTGGATTATGGCTACTACAAGAACTAGTACTGAAGGACACAGCAGTGTAAGCTTTCGTCACGTGTTGGAGGATGTTGTTGATGATGAATCCACTCGATGGCGGACATGAAATTCTGAATTGATTTGAAAAATACTCATGGGACTGTGTCAAGCAGAATAAGAATATATCCCCGAATTCCTTGACCTGCCTTGAAATTGATTTTCTGTTGCTTTTGACCTTATCCTCCCCAGCAAGCGTGTGGAATTGTTGGTGTCATTTAGTCACACCTCAATGAAAACCACACAGCCCGGGGGAAGAGGGTTAGGGTTTGAAAAATGGATGGGAATGGGGGTTTTTGGGAAAGTTTTTTGGAGAGAGAAAAAAAAACCACAGCATGGTCAAACAACAAATGAAGAAAAACAAATCTTTGGATACGAAGATATCCATAAATCTTTTAGGGGACATACAGGAAGTGCATGCATGAAGTTGTTTGCTAAATGGATGGTAAGTTACTGAAAAGTAGTACTTACTGCAACTTACTAACTAGTACTAAACAATTAGACAGAACAGGGCTGCAATAATTACGCAATCTCACTTGCCTATCTGCCCTCAGAGAGAATAAACACTTAGGGGTCCATTAGGATGGCGGGCTGAAAAAGTCCGCCCGCCACCCTAACGGAGATCGGGACCGCCCGCCTAAAGGGCAGGGGTCCCGACATTGGCATTAGGATGCGCCCGCCACAGTGGCGGGCGCATTCCTCAAATTAACATTGTGGCGGGCGGTGCTCACTGCACCGCCCGCCACAATGTTAAATACAAATGCACGCATTTGCATAATCGAAGCGGCAGGCACCGCGCGGTGCCTGCCTCTGCGATTATGCAAATGCAGGGGGGTACCACAGGTACCCCAGTGTGCTCCCCCCCTTTGGCCGTCACTATGGGGGCTCACAGGGGCCCCACAGAGTGCACACCGCATGCCTTTCCGTGGCGGCATTGCCACCACGGACATGCATTGAAAAATGCCTATTCTAATATGGCTGGCGGTGTCTGATAGACACCACCACCATGTTATCCCTTTTCCGCCCCGGCCGCAAGGCGACGGGGCGGAAAACAGGCGGGCGGTGTTTCCGACCGCTGCGGTCCCCTCCGCCATCGTAATATGGTGGGGGGGAATGCAGGGAAGGATGTCGGGCGGATTGCCTCCGCCAGGGTGGCGGTGGCAATCTGCCCGACATCCTAATGGGCCCCTTAGTAGTACATTACATTAGTTTTAAAAATAGCAAAGAAACTTATCAAATAGCTGTAGGGATGAATTTGAAGCAGAGAGCAAACTCATTGAGTCGCACTCATAGAAATTCACAACAATAACATTATTTAAAAGATAAGGACAAGTGAAGTGGATACCGTAACTGTATGTTGTAGTTGTCCTGGTCAAATTGGGAAGTCACATGCATCCAGCCATTCCTCTTATTCGCGGTACTCCTCCATTCCATCGGGCGCTCGTCGATCAATCTTGGTGACCACACTGTCCACTGCCTGCCTGGCAGATGCGGAATTGCGGATTGCTAGGGTAAACCTGAGTTAATGTTTTTCCCATCGCACAGGGTAAGTGCCGGCCTGTAATTGTCGATGGAAAAACAGAAAGGGATATTAAAACACCCCGCAGAAAAAATATAAGGTTCGGTGTGTAGTGCAAAAATAACACTTTCACTTTCAGAGGCGACAGTATTACATACATATTTACAACAAGGGGTGGTGAGGGACAGAGTCTCTGAATTAAACAGAAAGCTCTCACCCAGTCAAGAGATCAGGGCTAGATCCAACACCGTTTTTTAGCTCACTGCACCATCCCAGTTTCAGAACCTGGCTGTATGCAAATTAGTCTGTTCCTGTCCCAGTGCATGATGGGAACAGGGCAAACCAAACTACAAAAGCCAATTCTTACACTGGGAAGGAAACAAGCTCCCGGGGACCGGTTTCTGGCATTACAGCCGTCTTCGGCCCGGTTTGCTTGAATCCTGATGGTGCAATGAGCAAGGGTCTCACATCTGAGAATACCCTTCCACGCTTAGGGTGGACAAAAATATTTACAACAAGGGGTGGTGAGGGACAGAGTCTCTGAATTAAACAGAAAGCTCTCACCCAGTCAAGAGATCAGGGCTAGATCCAACACTGTTTTTTAGCTCACTGCACCATCCCAGTTTCAGAACCTGGCTGTATGCAAATTAGTCTGTTCCTGTCCCAGTGCATGATGGGAACAGGGCAAACCAAACTACAAAAGCCAATTCTTACACTGGGAAGGAAACAAGCTCCCGGGGACCGGTTTCTGGCATTACAGCCGTCTTCGGCCCGGTTTGCTTGAATCCTGATGGTGCAATGAGCAAGGGTCTCACATCTGAGAATACCCTTCCACGCTTAGGGTGGACAAAAATATTTACAACAAGGGGTGGTGAGGGACAGAGTCTCTGAATTAAACAGAAAGCTCTCACCCAGTCAAGAGATCAGGGCTAGATCCAACACCGTTTTTTAGCTCACTGCACCATCCCAGTTTCAGAACCTGGCTGTATGCAAATTAGTCTGTTCCTGTCCCAGTGCATGATGGGAACAGGGCAAACCAAACTACAAAAGCCAATTCTTACACTGGGAAGGAAACAAGCTCCCGGGGACCGGTTTCTGGCATTACAGCCGTCTTCGGCCCGGTTTGCTTGAATCCTGATGGTGCAATGAGCAAGGGTCTCACATCTGAGAATACCCTTCCACGCTTAGGGTGGACAAAAATATTTACAACAAGGGGTGGTGAGGGACAGAGTCTCTGAATTAAACAGAAAGCTCTCACCCAGTCAAGAGATCAGGGCTAGATCCAACACCGTTTTTTAGCTCACTGCACCATCCCAGTTTCAGAACCTGGCTGTATGCAAATTAGTCTGTTCCTGTCCCAGTGCATGATGGGAACAGGGCAAACCAAACTACAAAAGCCAATTCTTACACTGGGAAGGAAACAAGCTCCCGGGGACCGGTTTCTGGCATTACAGCCGTCTTCGGCCCGGTTTGCTTGAATCCTGATGGTGCAATGAGCAAGGGTCTCACATCTAAGAATACCCTTCCACGCTTAGGGTGGACAAAAATATTTACAACAAGGGGTGGTGAGGGACAGAGTCTCTGAATTAAACAGAAAGCTCTCACCCAGTCAAGAGATCAGGGCTAGATCCAACACCGTTTTTTAGCTCACTGCACCATCCCAGTTTCAGAACCTGGCTGTATGCAAATTAGTCTGTTCCTGTCCCAGTGCATGATGGGAACAGGGCAAACCAAACTACAAAAGCCAATTCTTACACTGGGAAGGAAACAAGCTCCCGGGGACCGGTTTCTGGCATTACAGCCGTCTTCGGCCCGGTTTGCTTGAATCCTGATGGTGCAATGAGCAAGGGTCTCACATCTGAGAATACCCTTCCACGCTTAGGGTGGACAAAAATATTTACAACAAGGGGTGGTGAGGGACAGAGTCTCTGAATTAAACAGAAAGCTCTCACCCAGTCAAGAGATCAGGGCTAGATCCAACACCGTTTTTTAGCTCACTGCACCATCCCAGTTTCAGAACCTGGCTGTATGCAAATTAGTCTGTTCCTGTCCCAGTGCATGATGGGAACAGGGCAAACCAAACTACAAAAGCCAATTCTTACACTGGGAAGGAAACAAGCTCCCGGGGACCGGTTTCTGGCATTACAGCCGTCTTCGGCCCGGTTTGCTTGAATCCTGATGGTGCAATGAGCAAGGGTCTCACATCTGAGAATACCCTTCCACGCTTAGGGTGGACAAAAATATTTACAACAAGGGGTGGTGAGGGACAGAGTCTCTGAATTAAACAGAAAGCTCTCACCCAGTCAAGAGATCAGGGCTAGATCCAACACCGTTTTTTAGCTCACTGCACCATCCCAGTTTCAGAACCTGGCTGTATGCAAATTAGTCTGTTCCTGTCCCAGTGCATGATGGGAACAGGGCAAACCAAACTACAAAAGCCAATTCTTACACTGGGAAGGAAACAAGCTCCCGGGGACCGGTTTCTGGCATTACAGCCGTCTTCGGCCCGGTTTGCTTGAATCCTGATGGTGCAATGAGCAAGGGTCTCACATCTGAGAATACCCTTCCACGCTTAGGGTGGACAAAAATATTTACAACAAGGGGTGGTGAGGGACAGAGTCTCTGAATTAAACAGAAAGCTCTCACCCAGTCAAGAGATCAGGGCTAGATCCAACACCGTTTTTTAGCTCACTGCACCATCCCAGTTTCAGAACCTGGCTGTATGCAAATTAGTCTGTTCCTGTCCCAGTGCATGATGGGAACAGGGCAAACCAAACTACAAAAGCCAATTCTTACACTGGGAAGGAAACAAGCTCCCAGGGACCGGTTTCTGGCATTACAGCCGTCTTCGGCCCGGTTTGCTTGAATCCTGATGGTGCAATGAGCAAGGGTCTCACATGCATCATTTCTAATGTGCCTACTCTGAGTCCCTGTTTCCAGGATAATAATTATCACACAGCAGGCCAGGGCCATGCAGACTGTCAAGGCAGGCACCACTGAGTAAACAACCTCCATGTAGCATACCTCTTTGACATAGATAGACAAAGCAGATCTAATTTTATACAGCAGGCCACACAGCCGCAATTTTACATGAACCGCTGTTTATACTCTGGCATAACACTACACTGGCTCGACCACTCCATACCACGACTAGACAGACATGTAGTTCTGCTGTGGTTGTTGTTGAATTGTTTACCTGTTTGCCACTCACGAAATGGCCATAGTTCTTCCGTAAATCGACGATGATGATCCATCCATCCCAGTGAGTGACTGTAAAGATATTATGTAACTTTGGTCATCATGACTCATCATGGTGTTGGCAAACTCAATGTTGTTCATGCAGTCACAGTCTACACACAGTGAGTCCAAGGACATTTTCCATATTAAAAAATCATGCAAAGTGGTGGCCCCTGCAGTAAACAGAGTAGACTTGAGTTAAAATTAGTGTGTAAAAGATTAAATAATAACAGAACACATAGGAATCATTTCATGCACAACAAACAAACAGCAATTGCTTTCATCAGAGCCAGACAGCCAGTGTTGTCCACTGCATGCCATCTCATCATTCATTATCTGTTCCACTTTTTGTCAGCATCTTGTTCTTAAGTGAAGGCCACAGGGCAACCTCAGAAGTAACAGTCAGCATAGTCAGTCATTCCAGTTCCACTTCTTTTGAGGGGACTCGTCTACGAAGCGACAGTTTCTTGATTCTGCGTAATCTGGCCATCTGCCTTGAGGGAAATGGATAGAGGGAGCATGGAGGAGGAGGATAGAGGAGCATGACTGTGTTGTGAATTTGTGAACTTCCGGAATGCAGACAGCAGCACCTTCAATATGGAAATAAGACGAAGACAGTGCTGCTGATGGATTTGTTGTGATTAGAGTTTTGTTGTGCTAAAAGTTGCAAAACAAAGAAAGACACACAGAAATAAAAGTGAATAAGGACGGGGAAAAAAAAGTAAGTATTTCAAGCCTAGGTGTCAGGGAAGTAGAGCTCGTCCTCAAACTCTGTGAATTGAAACGGGAGTAGGTCAGCTAACAGAGAAGAACTTCAGTCACCTAAGTCGGTGTCCTTTACCTTCCTGCGTGGATTCACGTATTTTGTAATCTGGTGGTATGAAGTGCTGATTCATCTTGATCACTGTTAACCTCTCCACATTTTTGGGCGAGAGGCGGGTCCTTTTTGAAGTTACAATGGCACCAGCAGCACTGAAAACACGTTCAGAAGACACGCCTGCGAGTGGGCAAGCCAAATAATTTATAGCCAGTTTGGTAATCAGTGGCCATTGAGGCCTTTTCCCATACTAATACACCAATTTGTTCAATCAAAGAAGACCTCTGTTGGGTCCTCCAGATAGGCCTGCACCATCCACTCAAGGTCCTCCAGGGGTGATCCACTTTGCATACCATTTGTTGCCTTTGCATCAACACTGGACTGAGCAAACCCTTGATGAGTTATCCAATCCGCTTCTGACAATATTATGGCTGGGCCTGGTGCAGGTGATGATGATACAGTTGCTGGTGTCGGTAACGGCTCTGAGGGTAAGTGACTGCCTTCGGCCACAGAATTGGACCTTGACACCGGATGGCCTGCTGCTTCAATAGTACTTGTGGTGGTTCCTTCAATTTCCTGCCGCTCTTTTTTGAACCGAGTGGCTGACAAGGCTAGCCAATGTTTGTACTTGGAAACATCTGATTCAGAAAAAGGAATTAATGTATTGCTGGCCAGTGCCTTTTTGTACCGTGGATCCATAATAGTGGCACAAATGTGATGTTGTTCTGAATGTATTGGTTTAAACCTTGCATTGTCAAATAGGCGCCTTAATAAGCTTTTCACCAACCGATATGCGTCTTGTTTTTCAGCATCAACTCGGAACGTTGAAGACACCGCCTTCAGTTGGTGCTCTAGCATGCGCAACAATGGGATAGCTTTGCCCAAAGTACAGTCCTCCCTGCTGACTTCACGCGTGAAGACCTCAAAAGGACGAAGCATGTCTGTGAGGCTTTTAACTAGGTCCCATTCCTCCACCTCTAGCCTCATGTCTTTCATAGAAGCACCCCGTGCGTGAAATACCTACTTATTGATTACCTAGTACTGCTCAAACAGACTCTCAAGCATGTAGAAGATTGAGGACCAACGTGTTGCCACCTCCTGGATGAGTCCTCTGACTGACACTCTGCGATACCGTTGAATGATCCTCAGCTGCTTCCGGGCCTTAAAAGAATGGCTGAAATGTGTGCAGATTCTTCAACAGATGGTCAGTAACTTGCTGACTGTGTTTTCTTTTTTCAAGAAATCTTGAACAATAATGTTAATGCTGTGCGTCAAACACAGCACTCTGAAATAGACACCATCAGCCATGGTCTTAACTATATTACTGCCATTATCTTTGGAAACATAACCAATCATGCGCCTTCTTGGCTGTAGCCTTTGAAAGACCTTACTGTTAAACTCCTCCAAAATGTTTACTGCAGTATGAGATTTCTTCATGGCAAACATGGCTACTGTTGCATGTTTTCGATTAGCTTGAAAAATTGTGACACTGTAAACACCTGCTGCTATCTTCTCTCTAACCCCCGCAAAAGAGACCCAGTGTGCAGTAATGCACATGTAATCAATGGCTTGACAACTGGTCCACATGTCTGTTGTCAGGTGGATATTGTGAACAGTACTCTTCTGCAAAGCTGCCCCAATCACGTCCAGCACATCTTGATGTAGTGCTGGAACCACAACTCTGGCAAAATAGGGCCGGCTAGGAACTTTCCATTTAGGGCTGATTGTTGCCACAAATTCTAGAAAACCCATCCTTCCCACGAAAAAAAAGGGAGAAGGTCCAGCGCTAACATTTAAGCCTGCAATGCATTATACAGACGTGCTGTTGGGTGGTTGCGTTCAAATGGCACCTCCTACCAAAACATGCTTTTAATGGTGGCCTGGACTGTTTTCATATGTGATGATGATCCAGACTTCTTCAACCCAGTTAGGCTCATTGTTGTACGTTTTCACATTGGTGTCTCTACCAGACTCTTACTGTGCCTCATAGTTGTTGCTGGGGTAGAGGGTGTGGGCGCTACCACTGCAGTGCTGCTGCCAGGGGTACTGTGTGTACCAGAAAAAATGTCTCTCGAGTCTTCACCTCCCCCCTACACGATCAGCTCTTCATAATCAGAAGCAATTTCAATGGCTACATTTGGATTTGTACTTTTGGCTTTCCGGATGTTACTTAGGTGCGCCTCCCACTGGATGCTGTGGTGTTTTTGGAGATGACCTCCCTGGCCTCCCGTACCATAGTTGGTACCAAGCTTACCCCGACTAACTACTTGTTTACAAATCGAACAAATAACTTTGTTTTCCGCCTTTTTGCTAATACTAAAGAAGTCCCAAACTGGGGAGTTGAGATTTCTGGTGGTGGTGGAGGTGCCACTTTCAATGCCAGATGAAGTGGAGGATGGGTGTGGCGGAATTTGACTCTGTTATGCACTTACAGCACAACTACTTGGGGTAATGGTGATGGAGCTGGATGGAGGTCCCTGCCAGCCCTTCTGAAGAGAAAATATGGAAGCTGAAGGTCGTGTTGGTGTAGTAGTTACCTGTGTTGGTGGTGGTACCAGTGCCACGCCACCCACATCCCGCGCAGCATTTTGGGATAGGGTAAAAATGTCTGTCTGCTGCATACCCATTGGTGATGGATTAAACCCAGATCAGTTGACTGGGGGTGAGTGTTTGATTTGTTCAAACGCTCTGTCCACCATCCCCTTTTGTATCGCATACCCGATGGGGCTGGAGTGACGACTGTGATGACTGGGTCGTCATCGTCAGACTCTTCATCAGCAGCAGAATACACCACTTCTACTTCTTCTTCGTCAGACTCATCATCCCCCATAACTGAAAGCCTTGCGGGAACCTTCCTTTTACCTAGCGTTGTCGGCTCATGGCGTGCCTCTCTCTCAGACTGAATTGGTGGGTGCCAATCAAGATCTAAATCATCAGAAGGAAGGGGGCTTGAAGAAGAAGTTGTACTAGCCCTCCTTTTCCTTGCGGGGGATCTGGAAGACAATGGATCATCAGGAGTGGCTTGCTCGGCTGATAACTCCGCATGAATCTCGATTTCCTGATGTGTAGCTACTTCTGGAGGAACAAGTATTGTGGGCAGATGTACCTCTCCTTGTGCCTCTCCTTGTGCCTCTCCTTGCACCTCTCGCACCTCTCCTTGCGCCTTTCCTTGCGCCTCTCCTTGTGCCTCTCCTTGCGCCTCTCCTTGCGCCTCTCTTTGTTGCACCTGTGATTGTCGTTGTGGCTGTGGTTGAACACTCGCCAGATAAGTTACACCCTGCGTTGATTGGATACTACTTTGCGATGAATCAACGTCAACATCACTGGTCGATGGTGAAAGAGCAATTAAAGTGGCTGCCTCTGCGGCACTCATGGGCTTGGGCCTAACTTGGCGTGGTGGCACTGAGACCAATGAAACTGAGGTGCTGCTCCCAGCTTGGTCCCCGGCAGATAGCGCTGCTGCAGGCGTAGTTTTTTTTTCTCCCAAAAAAGTGTTGGTCGGCACACCAGTCTCCTTGGTAAGCGGTGCCACTTGCTTCTTCTGCTCCTTCTTACTGGCAGTGGCACTGGCAACTTTCTTGGTAGAGGAGCTACGGCCACCTTTCTTTGGGCCCATCTTTTTCAGATGTCAGAACAGCAGGATGCAGTTGCACGAGTTGCAGAGTTGTCTGTGACGTCACGTGACATTGTGCACACACTGCAGCAGGACTTCTTCCTGGCACTACAACAAGTGATGAGGATGAGGATGATTCCTGGTTCTCAGTCTTTGTGCACCTAAAAGCAAAGAAGCCAAAGGAACATCAGTTAAATAAATGTTGCATACGTTGTGCTTCACTTAATACTATTGCAACTAGGTATTTATTGTTATTAACACAACACACCCAAAAACGGAAAGACACAAAATAAAAATTGCAATTCTAATAAAAAATGGATGATTAAATGAATAGAAGAGAGACCACACAGAGAGCGTTGTTTCATGCACCCATTCATAACCCTAGGCCTGCTGGCCCGCAAGCTTGCTGGCCTATGGCAAAAACTGCCTGGCCTCAATATGCCCCCCTCCACCCACATGGCCAGGCCCTGGACCAGGCCCCAACAACACCCAAAAAATCAAAATACACACAAAAATCACCCCAATGCAATGCCATCCATGCCCTAACTGATGTTTAAATTCAAGAGACGGCAAAACACACAAGATGATGGACGAAATGTTGCACAATGGCAAAACATTCACCGCCTGTCACAGATCTGGGTTTAATCCATCGTTATTTTGCTCACCAAGCCACCCCAGTTCAGACATGGCCAGATGGAAATCAGCCTTGACCCTGTGCCTCATGGGAACAGTCAAGACCGAACTGCCAAGCCATGTCTTCAATGGACCAGAATCAAGCATCCTAGGACCGGTTTCAGGCTATCAGCCGTCCAGGGAAGACATGGCTTGCATTTGTGCAACATTCCGTTCATCATCTTGTGTGTTTTGCTGTTCACCCTATGTGGGAAGGGTATGCCCAGATGTGGGTCCCGTGCTCACTACGCCACTGGAGTCAAGCTATTCTGGCTGATGAATGCTGATAGCCAGAAACTGGTCCTAGGATGCTTGATTCCGGTCCAGGGAAGACATGGCTTGGCAGTTCGGTCTGGACTGTTCCCATGAGGCGTAGGGTCAAGACTGGGGGTGAATGTTTTGCCATTGTGCAACATTCCGTCCATTATCTTGTGTGTTTTGCAATTCAAGAGACCCCACAGAAAGACTTGGTCCATGCACCACTGACTACCCCTGGGCATAATGGATTAAAGCAAGACAGACTGGGTGCAGGCCTATGGCACAAATCACACTGCCTGGCTTCAAAATGGCCCCTAGACCCCCACCCACATGGCCAGGCCCTGGACCAGGCATCAAAATGGCCCCCACCCACATGGCCGGTTTCAGGCTATCAGCCGTCCAGGGAAGAATGTTTTGCATTTGTGCAACATTCCGTTCATCATCTTGTGTGTTTTGCTGTTCACCCTATGTCGGAAGGGTATGCCCAGACGTGGGTCCCGTGCTCACTACGCCACTGGAGTCAAGCTATTCTGGCCGATGAATGCTGATAGCCAGAAACCGGTCCTAGGATGCAGGATTCCGGTCCAGGGAAGACATGGCTTGGCAGTTCGGTCTGGACTGTTCCCATGAGGCACAGGGTCAAGACTGGGGGAGAATGTTTTGCCATTGTGCAACATTCCGTCCATTATCTTGTGTGTTTTGCAATTCAAGAGACCCCACAGAAAGACTTGGTCCATGCACCACTGAGTACCCCTGGGCATAATGAATGAAGAAAGCAAGGCAGACTGGGTGCAGGCCTATGGCACAAAGCACACTGCCTGGCTTCAAAATGGCCCCTAGACCCCCACCCACATGGCCAGGCCCTGGACCAGGCATCAAAATGGCCCCCACCCACATGGCCGGTTTCTGGCTATCAGCCGTCCAGGGAAGAATGTTTTGCATTTGTGCAACATTCCGTTCATCATCTTGTGTGTTTTGCCGTTCACCCTATGTGGGAAGGGTATGCCCAGACGTGGGTCCCGTGCTCACTACGCCACTGGAGTCAAGCTATTCTGGCTGATGAATGCTGATAGCCAGAAACCGGTCCTAGGATGCAGGATTCCGGTCCAGGGAAGACATGGCTTGGCAGTTCGGTATGGACTGTTCCCATGAGGCACAGGGTCAAGACTGGGGGAGAATGTTTTGCCATTGTGCAACATTCCGTTCATTATCTTGTGTGTTTTGCAATTCAAGAGACCCCACAGAAAGACTTGGTCCATGCACCACTGAGTACCCCTGGGCATACTGGATGAAAGCAGGGCAGACTGGGTGCAGGCCGTTGGCACAAAGCACACTGCCTGGCTCCAGCACATCTTGATGTAGTGCTGGAACCACAACTCTGGCAAAATAGGGCCGGCTAGGAACTTTCCATTTAGGGCTGATTGTTGCCACAAATTCTAGAAAACCCATCCTTCCCACGAAAGAAAAAGGGAGAAGGTCCAGCGCTAACATTTAAGCCTGCAATGCATTATACAGACGTGCTGTTGGGTGGTTGCGTTCAAATGGCGCCTCCTACCAAAACATGCTTTTAATGGTGGCCTGGACCGTTTTCATATGTGATGATGATCCAGACTTCTTCAACCCAGTTAGGCTCATTGTTGTACGTTTTCACAGTGGTGTCTCTACCAGACTCTTACTGTGCCTCATAGTTGTTGCTGGGGTAGAGGGTGTGGGCGCTACCACTGCAGTGCTGCTGCCAGGGGTGCTGTGTGTACCAGAAAAAATGTCTCTCGAGTCTTCACCTCCCCCCTACACGATCAGCTCTTCATCATCAGAAGCAATTTCAATGGCTACATTTGGATTTGTACTTTTGGCTTTCCGGATGTTACTTAGGTGCGCCTCCCACTGGATGCTGTGGTGTTTTTGGAGATGACCTCCCTGGCCTCCGGTACCATAGTTGGTACCAAGCTTACCCCGACTAACTACTTGTTTACAAATCGAACAAATAACTTTGTTTTCCGCCTTTTTGCTAATACTAAAGAAGTCCCAAACTGGGGAGTTGAGATTTCTGGTGGTGGTGGAAGTGCCACTTTCAATGCCAGATGAAGTGGAGGATGGGTGTGGCGGAATTTGACTCTGTTGTGCACTTACAGCACCACTACTTGAGGTAATGGTGGTGGAGCTGGATGGAGGTCCCTGCCAGCCCTTCTGAAGAGAAAATATGGAAGCTGAAGGTCGTGTTGGTGTAGTAGTTACCTGTGTTGGTGGTGGTACCAGTGCCACGCCGCCCACATCCCGCGCAGTATTTTGGGATAGGGTAAAAATGTCTGTCTGCTGCATACCCATTGGTGATGGATTAAACCCAGATCAGTTGACTGGGGATGGGTGTTTGATTTGTTCAAACGCTCTGTCCACCATCCCCTTTTGTATCGCATACCCGCTGGGGCTGGAGTGACGACTGTGATGACTGGGTCGTCATCGTCAGACTCTTCATCAGCAGCAGAATACACCACTTCTACTTCTTCTTCCTCAGACTCATCATCACCCATAACTGAAAGCCTTGTGGGAACCTTCCTTTTACCTAGCGTTGTCGGCTCATGGCGTGCCTCTCTCTCAGACTGAATTGGTGGGTGCCAATCAAGATCTAGATCATCAGAAGGAAGGGGGCTTGAAGAAGAAGTTGTACTAGCCCCTAGACCCCCCCCCCCCCCCACATGGCCAGGCCCTGGACCAGGCATCAAAAGGGCCCTCACCCACATGGCCAGGCCCTGGACCAGGCCCCAACAACACCCAAAAAATCGAAATACACACATAAATCACCCCAATCCAATACCATCCATGCCCTAAATGATGTTTAAATTCAACAAAACTCACAGAAACAGTTGTATCATGCACCCATGACTAACCCTGGGCCTACTGGATACTGTGGCTACCCACAATTTTTTTTTTTTAAAGTTGTGAACAAGTTTATAAATTGTAGTTGCAGCAACTGCAATGCCCAAAACAAACAACACCAACTTACTTGTAAAATCTCAAATCCAAAAGTGATCCAAACAAAAAGTCCTCAAATACAAATATCCAGCAGCAGCCACAAAGAGTAATCCTTCCAACTCCAGATCTAAATGAAAGGTGACCAGGACATGGACAAGCACTGGGAGGAGCCTGCTGGACAGGAACAGGAAGTTGGAGACTCCGGGGCACTTCCTTCCTCCCACCCCCTCAAAAATGGACTCCTTGCACAAAAAAGTTCAGCCAAATGTCAATCTGACGAGTTATTCTGATCCACATCATCATTTTCAGAAGGTTTATGCTGCCAGTGATAGATTTCTTGTGCAGAATTGCAATTTTTGCGACTTCGGGAAAGCGAGCTGTTGAAATCTCCCGCCGGATGTCAGCTGCGCGTCGCGTCTACGTATTTGCTATTGTTTACTCTCGCGATGCGTGATCGCGGGCCCTTATGACGTATTCGCGTTCTCAAAGTCTCACAGTGCAAGATGGCGGGACTCCATGACGTACTCGCGGTCGAAAAGTCTCGCGCGATCACGCAGCCAGATCCAAAATGGTGCAGTGCACGGAAACCGAGAGGAAAACAACTCAGCGAACTCAGAATCAAGGTAAGTCAACGCCGCACGTGCAAGATTGTTTTTTTTAATGCCCGACCAAGATAAAAAAAATTGCCAACTCGGGAATTGCGAATTGTTTGGCAATTTCCCGCGATTCGCGGACTGTGAATTGCCAAAAATTCGCAAATTCCGCGAGCGAAACGAATTTTCAGCCTATGCTTACCAGTAAGCCCTATACAGTGAGATTGGTGAGAGGTGAACACAGGCTATGCCCCCTTTCTGCACCACTCTGCTTACACGCCTCTTGGCATGTTCTTGGTTGGGGGATGAAGTCCCCTTGCCTCCTGAGGGTCCCTCGAGGCCAACTAGCCTTCCAGTTACCTCCAGTAAGCCCACACAGCTGGATTGCTGAGAGTGGTCTGCGGCCACGCCCCCTTTTTACACCACTATGCAAATGAGCCGCCTGACACACTGCTACTTAGAGGATGAAGTCTGTGAGAAGTTGGCCCGATATGCAGTGCTCACTATTCTAGTGATCACTATGCATCGGTCCAAATGACCCTTATGGTGATTGGTTGTAAGTCAACCTTAGACCAGCTACCCTAGTAGCGTGGATACGAGCAGTCTTCGGGCTAAACTCTAGAGGGTGTGTTAAGCCTGCTGTTATACCATCACATACCCCTTGAACACCAAGTGAAAGGACACCACACAAGTGTTATGAAAATAAACAGTGTATTTATTAGAATCACAACAGCCCTGTACTCTTTATGAGGACAGGGTACTAAGCACACAACGAAACTCTTAAGAAAATACTTCAAGTGCACAATCAATACAAGTGCCCGAGGGCACGGAAAGTTTAGTGGTCTCGGGCGGACCCGATAAGGCAAGTCGGAAGCGATAGGGACTCGGGACCCTTAAATAAGGAGGCTATGCGGGCACCGAAATGCCGAAGTTACCTAGCCCAAGGGCTGCGGCTGCACAAGTCTTTACAGACGTCGGGAGTCTTCGCTGACGAGCCAGGAGCCGGGAGGAAGGAGTTGCTGGCCGGGGACCAGTGGAAATTGTTCGTAGAGATCCAAGCCTGGATCAGAGATGGATGACACCTGAAAGCAGAGGGGACCAAGTTCGTAACTACTAGCCAGTAGTCAGAGGGTACCAGGAGGGCACCGGATGATCGTCACCTCGACTAGGTGAGTGGGCGACGCTAGGCTCTGCAGTCTCACGGACCAGGAGGCGTTGTCGGCGACCAGGATGGAGGTGCGAGCTGTCCCACGAAGGTTGATGCTGTCAGCGTCGCTGGGCCCAGGATTGGGGCAACAAGCCTTGGCAAATTTCAGGGCCACGTGGTGGGCCTAAAATGGCGTCTTGAGCGGACCAGGAGGGTCCGGGGTGCTACTCTCTCAGAAGGGAGCAAAGGCCAGTCTGGAGCAACCAGACCAGCAGCGTTGGTTGTCGGATGTCGTCAAGAAGGTCACAAGCCAGCGGCTAGTAACCAGACAACGTGCTGAACAGCAAAGAGCAGAAGGGCCCCACGCAGATCGTGGAGATGCTGGGAGGCTGCACTTCGGTGCTGGAGCTGCTCAGGGTCGGGGCTTCTCGGACCCCAGAGCACTCACCAGAGGATCCCTCGGTGGTCGTGCTGGTTAAGAAATCGTGCAGGTCTTGATGATGGCCGGTCCCTCGAGGTCTCGTCGCACCCACAGATCTCAGCTGAGCTGACGATGTGGGTAGAGGTCAGAGGTGCCAGGGAAGCCGGTTCACGTCGAGCTGGGCAGTCGGATTCCTGAGGAAGGACGTGCAGCAAACCGCAGAGTTCTTAGATGGTGCCTGCGGATGCAGGGTGACTACTCCTTAGCCACAAGGGAGAAATCTTGAGAAGAGTCGAGAGTTCCTTTCGTAGAAAGTATTCTTGATTCAAAGATGATCTAATTTGGAAGGGTCCCCGCTCCTGCCTTTATCCTAAAGAAAGGGGTGGGTACGCGACTACGTCCTGCCCTAGGGGTGGGACCAGGAAGGGGGGTGGTTACACCCCTCTCCCATGCCGGACTTTCCCCAGGTCAGGGGCTGGGGTGCCCCTGGAACAGGTTCTAGCCGGCAGATACGTAGTGAGCACCGGGGTGCCACTCCGCAGTCACCTTCCTGTAAAGCCCTGCCTACCCAGGATACACAAAACCCTGTCTGGGATGGTGCGAGCACCGCCCCGGACAGGAAACCCTTTGTCCAAGCTCTCCTCGCTGGAAGGACTCCCAGCAGCAGGAGGTCAGACTCGTGTCTGTGGTGGCAGCATCCATTTTGTGGAGCTGAGGCTTCAGTTAACTTTAACCGGGGTTCACAGTTACGTCCATGTTGTGTCCCTCTAGAAGGGTGGAATGCTAACCCCGTCGCCAGCATTGGTGAGGGGTCAGGATCCCGATTCGTATGACACCTTACTCGACATGTCTTGATAACGCGATACCGGAGTTAGCGATATATGGTACGCGTTATCATGGAACAGCCATTGGGTCTTGGTTCCGCAAGCTGCAACCGGGCTCGGCTCATGCCAGAGCGCCATTTCACACGATTCCACGCACTCTGCCTTCAGGATTGTCAAGGCCTGCCATAGGAGTGACTGATAGGAATTCGGGTGTCCATTTTAGGGTTAGATATAGGTATACTATATCTAAAGCAAAGGGCGAGTACGCCCCCTTGCCCCAGCTGTCGTGCAGCCAGTTGTGTCAGATTTAGATGGCCATCCAGGGGTGGCATAATACATGCTTCAGCCCCTGGTAGGCCCTGGGTACACCTATGCCCTGAGTTACAGGGTCTGATAAGGCGGCCCAGTACCAATTGGAAATGTACCTAGGGTACATGGAATCCATTTTAGAGAGAGAGCAGTAGGCCTGGGGTCCTGATTGGCAGGGCCCCAGGTCAACTAAGTCGGAAAACCAGTAAAACACCAGGCAAAAAGTCGGGGGTAACCATAGTCAGGTATCTACCTTCCTACACAACCCCCCCCAAACGAAAGGAGATAAGGCTATCCTTGTCCAGGTAAGCCTATATTGCCTGAGTGGCCATATGAGGTGGTACATGCACTGGCATGGTTACCCCCTGTATCATGGTCCACTAAGCAACCCCTCACCCTAAGGGTATCTGAGGGTCTCCACCATAGGGAATCACTACCTGTGGTGTGCTTTGGCAAAGTAAAAGGCTGGTGTGGGAATGGAGTACTGAAGTGTGACTCCACTACTGTTGGGCTCAACTTCCTCCAATCACTATCCACCATATGTGCCTTTCTTTCCAGTACTGAGTTGCTATGAGCTCTCAGGGTCAACCTCTGGCTACCTAAAGCTGGAGGCTGAGTCCCTCTGTTTGGCTTACTGGAGGGACAGGTCAGGTTTGGGGTTTTTAGGCCCCAGGTTTGGCTGTGCCCAGCAGTGTCCAGCTGTGGGAGTTCCCTAACTACTTTTAAGGGGGATCCCTCAGGAGTCTGTTTTATTTTCACTTGGCTAGGTCTACTAGCTTCAGTGATCCTAATCTGCTAATTGGGAAGGACTTTTGGACAGGGGGCCCTTTGGGGTCCACCACTGGCCTCCCTGACCTCCACAGCCCTGGGCTGACTGAGGCAAGGTAGAGAGGGGCAGGTTACCTGCTCCAGACTGGGTACCACCTGGGAAGGGTCCACTGTCCTCAGGGGCTCTGACAGGCTAGGCCTGACTACCTCTGGGGCAGTTCCTTCACCAGGGGTAGAGTCAGTTCCCTGAGGAGGCTGGCTCTCACCTAGTGTCTGGGAGGGGGAAGACTTTTCTTCCTTCTCGATGCTCTCTGTCTGAGTGGAGTGATCCATAGTTTCAGGCTTCACAACACTGTTATCTGTCTGAGTTTGAGCTGTGGCCATCACAACTCCACCAACCTTTTCAGGAAGGGACTCAGTTTGGGTTTGGGCTGTGACCATCACAGCCTTGCCAACCTGTTTAGGAAAGGCATCTTTCTGGGATAGGCCTGTGACTGGCACAGCCCTCCTGACCTGTTCAGGGAGGACATCTTGGACTGGGGCTGTGGCTATCACTGCCCCACTAACCTTACCATGGAGGTTTACCATTTTAAAATGGGTTTCCTGCTCTACCTCAGCTCAGGCTGAGGTCTCTAAATCATTCCCCAATAGGCAATCTACAGGCAAGTTTGGTGTCACTGCCACTCTCTTGTGACCAGTGACACCTCCCCAGCTGAGATTTACCACTGCTATGGGATGATCTCTCTGCACTCCATCAATGTTCACTACCTGGTATGTGGCACCAGGCATAAGTTGCCTTGAGGAGACTAGGCTCTCAGCCACCATGGTGATGTTAGCCCCTGTGTCTCTGTAGGCCTCAACTTTTGAACCATTGATGAGGGGCTCCTGTCTGTACCTGCCCAAAGTGTTGGGACAGGTTGTGAAGTTGACAAACCCCATGCCAGTCTCACAGACAAGAGTATCTAAGTCAGGGGACCTGGTTAGACCAGAGTCCCCAGGCACTCCCAAAGAAAGTGCACCCAGATTCTTGGGGGCACTCCCACCACCTGGGGGATTACTACTAGTAGTAACAGGAGGCTGGGAAGCTTTATTTGGGGGTATGTATTCCTTATTGTTGTTGGCCTTGGGACAACTGCTGCCAGTTTTGTAATGGCCTACCTGTTTGCAGGTATGACAATAAGGTTTCTTTTGGGTTTTGGGAGAAGTTGGGGACCCACCCTTTTCAGAGGAATTTTGGGGCCCTGTGGTTTGATCAGAAGATTTATTCCCACCCTTCTCTTGAGGCTTGGTTGATTCCTTCTTTTGGTCACCACCCTGGTTCTTAGGCCTGACCCTGGTTCGGACCCATTTGTCTGCCCTCTTACCCAATTCTTGTGGAGAGGTCAGATCAGAGTCTACCAGGTGCTGGTGTAATAACTGGTTCTGACAATTACTTAAGATTTGCTCTCTCATAATTAGATTGTACAATCCTTTAAAATCAGTAACCTTACTTCCCAGTAGCCAGCCTTCAAAAGCCTTAGTGGCACAATCAACAAAGTCAGACCAATCCTGAGACTGAGTTTTCTGGGTATCCCTGAACAGCAACCTGTACTGCTCAGTGGTTAGGCCGAACCCATCAATCAGTGTGTTCTTCAGGACCTGGTAATCGTTAGGGTCCTCAGCTCTAGTAGTGAGGAGCTTATCTCTACCTTTACCTTCAAAGGAGAGCCACAAGATAGCTGCCCACTGACTTTGGGGAACGCACTGTACAGTGCAGGCCCTCTCCAAAGCAGTAATCCATTTGTGGATATCATCCCCTTGCTTAAAGGGGGGCACTATCTTACTCAGGTGTCTAGTGTCTAAACTCCTGTTTTCCCGTGGGGGAATGCTGCCACCAGTGGGATTTGTCCCACTCAATTCTTGCTCTCTAGCAAAGGCGAGTCTCTCTTTGGCCAGGGCAAGTTCTTCCCTTTCGATCCTCAGATTGACTTCCCGCACTTTAGCTTCGTACACTCTCCTCTGAGGGGATGTCATCCCTCTTTGAGAAGAGCCTCGAGAGCCATTGGTTCGAACGGATCTATTAGAGCCTCTCGACAGAGACCTAACTCGTCCATTCCAAATGTTAAGCTGGCCTGAGAGGGGCCCCAGGGGTCTCCTAGTACCATTCTCGTGCCGGCTTAAGTTGTCCCTAGTTAGCTGGCTAACTACTACTGGACCTTTGTCTGTCTCGTCCTCAGATGGCTCCAGATCCTCATCCTCCTCTTCACCTTCTACGGAGAGATGGATAAGGTCGGGGTCACCTAAGGTTCCCTCGAGGGGGGGCATATTCCCTTCTGGATGAGAAGGGTCTGTGTTACCAGCCCTCCTAGCATCATAAGTCTCCAAGAGACCAATCAGAAACGGAATGGTAGGGTTTACACCCTGTTTTAGCTTCCGAGATGTACAGATTTGTCGCATCTCTTGGAAGCTAAGTGCAGCATATCTGGAAGTGACCTGTGGAAGGTCGACTGACACAAGGGGAGACTCAGAGTTTCCTCCTTTGTCTGACATGCTGCTTCTAGTGTGGTGTAAGTGATGCACCTACCTACACTATATGTTTACCTACTGATCCCTCGCTAAGAGTTGTAGCCAAGGTGTGCTAAGCCTTGATGAGCTACAACAGCTGATTCAGTAGAACTCAGAGTATTCTAAGCTAAGTTATATGTACCTGGAGTACTTATGCGATCTTTCACAAGATATTCTTAGGATACGCGTGGTAAAACAACAGCAAGCTCAAATCCCAACCGCTGCTCACCAATGTGAGAAGTTGGCCCGATATGCAGTGCTCACTATTCTAGTGATCACTATGCATCGGTCCAAACGACCCTTATGGTGATTGGTTGTAAGTCAACCTTAGACCAGCTATCCTAGTAGCGTGGATACGAGCAGTCTTCGGGCTAAACTCTAGAGGGCGTGTTAAGCCAGCTGTTATACCATCACATACCCCTTGAACACCAAGTGAAAGGACACCACACAAGTGTTATGAAAATAAACAGTGTATTTATTAGAATCACAACAGCCCTGTACTCTTTATGAGGACAGGGTACTAAGCACACAACGAAACTCTTAAGAAAATACTTCAAGTGCACAATCAATACAAGTGCCCGAGGGCACGGAAAGTTTAGTGGTCTCGGGCGGACCCGATAAGGCAAGTCGGAAGCGATAGGGACTCGGGACCCTTAAATAAGGAGGCTATGCGGGCACCGAAATGCCGAAGTTACCTAGCCCAAGGGCTGCGGCTGCACCAGTCTTTACAGACGTCGGGAGTCTTCGCTGACGAGCCAGGAGCCGGGAGGAAGGAGTTGCTGGCCGGCGACCAGTGGAAATTGTTCGTAGAGATCCAAGCCTGGATCAGAGATGGATGACACCTGAAAGCAGAGGGGACCAAGTTCGTAACTACTAGCCAGTAGTCAGAGGGTACCAGGAGGGCACCGGATGATCGTCACCTCGACTAGGTGAGTGGGCGACGCTAGGCTCTGCAGTCTCACGGACCAGGAGGCGTTGTCGGCGACCAGGATGGAGGTGCGAGCTGTCCCACGAAGGTTGATGCTGTCGGCGTCGCTGGGCCCAGGATTGGGGCAACAAGCCTTGGCAAATTTCAGGGCCACGTGGTGGGCCTAAAATGGCGTCTTGAGCGGACCAGGAGGGTCCGGGGTGCTCCTCTCTCAGAAGGGAGCAAAGGCCAGTCTGGAGCAACCAGACCAGCAGCGTTGGTTGTCGGATGTCGTCAAGAAGGTCACAAGCCAGCGGCTAGTAACCAGACAACGTGCTGAACAGCAAAGAGCAGAAGGGCCCCACGCAGATCGTGGAGATGCTGGGAGGCTGCACTTCGGTGCTGGAGCTGCTCAGGGTCGGGGCTTCTCGGACCCCAGAGCACTCACCAGAGGATCCCTCGGTGGTCGTGCTGGTTAAGAAATCGTGCAGGTCTTGATGATGGCCGGTCCCTCGAGGTCTCGTCGCACCCACAGATCTCAGCTGAGCTGACGATGTGGGTAGAGGTCAGAGGTGCCAGGGAAGCCGGTTCTCGTCGAGCTGGGCAGTCGGATTCCCGAGGAAGGACATGCAGCAAACCGCAGAGTTCTTAGATGGTGCCTGCGGATGCAGGGTGACTACTCCTTAGCCACAAGGGAGAAATCTTGAGAAGAGTCGAGAGTTCCTTTCGTAGAAAGTATTCTTGATTCAAAGATGATCTAATTTGGAAGGGTCCCCGCTCCTGCCTTTATCCTAAAGAAAGGGGTGGGTACGCGACTAGGTCCTGCCCTAGGGGTGGGACCAGGAAGGGGGGTGGTTACACCCCTCTCCCATGCCGGACTTTCCCCAGGTCAGGGGCTGGGGTGCCCCTGGAACTGGTTCTAGCTGGCAGATGCGTAGTGAGCACCGTGGTGCCACTCCGCAGTCACCTTCCTGTAAAGCCCTGCCTACACAGGATACACAAAATCCTGTCTGGGATGGTGCGAGCACCGCCCCGGACAGGAAACCCTTTGTCCAAGCTCTCCTCGCTGGAAGGACTCCCAGCAGCAGGAGGTCTGTGGTGGCAGCATCGATTTTGTGGAGCTGAGGCTTCAGTTAACTTTAACCGGGGTTCACAGTTACGTCCATGTCGTGTCCCTCTAGAAGGGTGGAATGCTAACCCCGTCGCCAGCATTGGTGAGGGGTCAGGATCCCGATTCGTATGACACCTTACTCGACATGTCTTGATAACGCGATACCGGAGTTAGCGATATATGGTACGCGTTATCATGGAACAGCCATTGGGTCTTGGTTCCGCAAGCTGCAACCGGGCTCGGCTCATGCCAGAGCGCCAATTCACACGATTCCACGCACTCTGCCTTCAGGATTGTCAAGGCCTGCCATAGGAGTGACTGATAGGAATTCGGGTGTCCATTTTAGGGTTAGATATAGGTATACTATATCTAAAGCAAAGGGCGAGTACGCCCCCTTGCCCCAGCTGTCGTGCAGCCAGTTGTGTCAGATTTAGATGGCCATCCAGGGGTGGCATAATACATGCTTCAGCCCCTGGTAGGCCCTGGGTACACCTATGCCCTAAGTTACAGGGTCTGATAAGGCGGCCCAGTACCAATTGGAAATGTACCTAGGTTACATGGAATCCATTTTAGAGAGAGAGCAGTAGGCCTGGGGTCCTGATTGGCAGGGCCCCAGGTCAACTAAGTCGGAAAACCAGTAAAACACCAGGCAAAAAGTCAGGGGTAACCATAGTCAGGTATCTACCTTCCTACAAAGTCCACTTCAGTCCTGAGGTCTTCAGGACACAAGAGGACCTTATCGCCCCACCAGAAGTGCACCAAGAGAACATTTGCAGAGTGGTAGAAAAAGGGGCTTGGCCTCAGACAACCCTCAGCAATCCACTGACCATGTCATGAATGATGTAATATGGGACGTCATCAGCAGTGCACTGGGGGGGCGCGAGTTATAGTTATCTGAACTAACTTTAACGCCGGAATTTCTATGGTTTTGTACGAGAGAAATGTCCAACTAACTATAACGTTTCTGAAACCTATGGTTTTTTCAGTGAATTTCTATGGGTTTTTTTTAAAACCTTTATTACAAGAAAAGTAATACAAATACAGACCTACAACCACAAGGGCCGGCCAGTAGCAGTAAATATCGAAATCAAAAATAATACACAGCTCAGCAGCCGACAACCCGTGGGTCCGGCAGCGATATTATATGCCAACGTGATGATCTTGTGATGGTAAGAGGATAAATGAAAGTTTTCACATTTTACATTTTTTTAAAACAAACATAACAACAAAAATCCGAGGTGATATCTATAATATAAGTGGCTGTCTCAGATAGCAGGGGGAGCGACCCATCTAAAGAGCTGATGTGAGAAAGGATAAGGAGTCTCAAGGAGGGAAAGGGGGGGGGGTCAAGCAATATACACTAGGATATGGATGTGTGGAATGCTCGGTCATGGGGACAGAGGAATATCAGTGGTTTCTACAAAAGGGGGGTGCAGATCTCTCCACGATACGAATTCCATTGACCCCATATCCTCCCCCATTTTTTGGGCCTACCACGGGCGATGTATACAGTTTTTTCTCTAAACATGCACCAATCCATGTTTTCCTTCCAGGTTGAAACCAGAGGCGCCCTTTGAGACCCCCACAGCTGGGGCATGTCTCTTTTTGCTACCATGTTGCCGAGGGTGGCCATGTGAGTCTGCGCAACGCTGTAATCATTCGGCTCCCAAACGTTCAACAGGCACCTTCTGGCCTCAGGCAATAATGAAACACCCTTAACCTCTTCCATAACAGCATGCACACGTCTCCAGTATACCACAACGTCCGGACATTCCCACAAAATATGGAGAAAAGTAGCAAGCATACCGCAGCCGCGTCTACACAACCCATCCATAGAGTAACGCTGTATAAAATCTTCAATTGCACCAGCCGGAGACGTGCCGGAATCGCGACTTCCTTAGGGGATGATATCGCGGCCTGCCAATCTTTATCATCCAACTCCAGCCCATCACCGGTCCAGGCCCCACGAAGCTGTACAAGAAGATCCGAGCGGTCATTCAGGAGCTTTTTATAGATGAGAGAGATGGTACAATCAGGGACAAACCCATCAAGCACTCTGTCTTCGAGGGTAAAGGACTCTGGGATAGCGGTACCGGCCGGGAAGACCAATTCAAGTGCATGACGAATCTGCATATACCGGAAGTGCTCCCTATCGCTCAGTGTATATTCTCGTTGGAGTTCCGCGAAGGTTTTGATCCTATCCTTGACCGAGAGATCTCCAACCCTACTGATGCCAATAAGATCACATTTGTCAAATCCTTTCTTCATCCAAAGACTGCCCAGTCTCCCCGCCGCGTAAAGCGGGGTGGCCCTGGTCAGCTTGTCCGTCCATCCCGTGGCAGCAGTCACACTACCCCACACTCGTACCGCAACGCCAGTGGGTCCGGTAAGATTTTTCCCAGCCGATCTAGAGTAGAGCGCCCTATTATAATCGACTCCCGGTAGCTGCCATTTATCCATCCCGAATGCCGGATTCGGGACCGGACCATACATTGCATGGTTGACTGCAGTCAGTTGGGATGCCCAGTTGTATTGTTTTATATCGGGCAGCGCTATGCCGCCGTCGTACCAGGGCAGAGTCAATTTCGCCAGTGCAATGCGAAGTCGCCCGCCCCACACCAGCTTCCTCTGGGGGCCCTCGATCTCACGGAAATAACTGCCAGGCACCAAGTCAAGCGTATTTTGGAGGGCGTACAGGAATCAGGGGAGAGACATCATCTTAAACAGGGCCGCTCTCCCTACCGGGGACAGCGGCAAACCACACCACGCCGTAACGTCCGATCGAAGCCGGCGGAGTGGCGGAAGCAAATTCCTCTCATACCGTACAGCTGAGTCCAAGGAAATGTAAATCCCCAAATACTTAAAGCCATCACGCGATACCGGTATCGGACAGACACGGGGCAACAGGGGCATTTCTTCAGTAAGCGGGTAGATGCAGGACTTGGCCCAATTGATAGTCAAGCCAGAGTTCCTCCCGAAGGAGCTTAACACGTCGAACAACACTCCTAATGACTTACGAGGGGAAGTGAGGTATAACAAAATATCAGCGTACAACGATATACGGTCCTCAAAATCAGAGGACCAACTAATGCCTTTAAGCGATGGCTCCCACCGAAGTCACGCGGCAAGGGGTTCAAGAGCGAGCGCGAAGAGGAGCGGTGACAACGGGCAGCCCTGTCGTGTGCCTCTTCTGAGGACGAAAGGCTCCGAGGCCCTACCATTGACCACCACTTGGGCCAGTGGTTGTTCATAAAGAAGTCTGATCCACCCAACAAAATTGGGGCCAAAACCGAATTTTGCGAGGGCCGCCCACAAATACGGCCATTCTAGCGTGTCGAGGCCATCGAGGCATCCAAAGAAACCAAGATGGCCCGCTCACGAAGTGACCCCGCCCTTGCCAGTGCGCCATGAAGGCGGCGAAGATTGAGAGCAGTATTACGGTGAGGAATGAACCCAGACTGATCTGGGTGTATCAAATCACTGATCACTGTAATCAGACGATTCGCCAAAAGTTTTGCCAAAATTTTGGGCTCAACGTTCAAAAGCGAGATCGGCCTGTATGACGAACATTGGTCACAGGGCTTCCCGTCTTTGTGGATGACTACAATGGACGCCAATCTCTGATCCCGGGGAAGGGTTCCAAGATCTCGCGATTCCAGAAACATTCGGCGAAGGTGCAGCGCCATCTTGTCTGGACACAATTTGTACAGCTCTATCGGGATACCATTCGGGCCAGAGGCCTTCCCCGAGCGAAGGAAAAATCCACCTCCATAAGCTCCCTGTCTAACTCCGAAAGGCTAGGCAGCGTGATATCCCTAAGTAGCAAATGTGAATCCTACTCCGGCCTGTCCGAAACCAGCGCGTAGACCCTCTGAAAGTGCTGAGCAAAGACCGCGACTATCTCAACCGGGTCCACAACCCGCGCACCGTCCTCTCTTTCCACAACAGGCACCACCCGATTCAACCTCTCTCTCTTATCCAACCACGCAATCAACTTCCCGGCTTTGTCACCAACATCATACAAACGCTCCTGCTGCTCACGACTCATCATCCTGGCCGCATCCGTCACCAGAGCTCTGTAATCGGCCTGTTTAAGGACCAAGACATGCAAACCCTCAGATGTAACCCCAGATTCCAACCCTTCTTCCAAAGCTGTGATTTCATTCTCCAGACACACCACTTCCTCGTTCTTGCTTTTCTTCGCGCTAGCAATCAGGGACAGGGATTGACCCCGGATAACTGTCTTATAGGCCTCCCACAAGGAAAAAGAGGAGGACACAGACCCCACGTTCTCGGCAAAGTAATGATCCATACATTTAACCACCTCAGCCCTAGTTTTCAGATTACGTAGATGCCAGGGGTTAGTTGGAGCAACCCGGCCCTCAGTTCCCAGCTGCACATCAATTGTAAGCCAAAGAGGGGAGTGATCCGAGATCCCCCTAGCTAGATGTCGAATTTCCCTCACAGAGACCATCTGCACCGCTGGCACTAGGATATAATCAAGCCTCGAGAGACTCCCATGTGCTCCCGAATAAAAAGTATATTGTGCCTGTCCAGGGTGCAGTTGCCTCTAGCAATCTACTAAACCCAGCGTATCCAGGAAGTTGCCCAACCAGAACTGTGATCTCAAAAGAGTCCTGGGGGGCTACGATCCTCGCTGCCACAAACAACCGAGTTAAAGTCCCCACCAACAACCAGCATGCCCTCAGGGAAGTTCAAAACCACCCTACCCAAATCAGCGAACATGGTGGACTGTAAACCCGGCGGGACATATACAGAGAGTATGGAGATCGTCTTCCCCTCCCAGCGGCCCGTAATGGCCGCAGACCGGCCTCTATCATCCAGCACAGTATCATCTATCTCCAAGGGGAGGGAACTCCTAACCAGGACGCCTGCCCCCCTCGACCCAGTAATAAATCCTGAATGTGCCGCCAGACGGTATCCCTTTCTATTCAATGCATGGCAAGCATTCCCTATCAGATGTGTCTCCTGCAGCAACACTATATCCGGTGAAAGACGCTTCAAATATTGTAAAACTATCCCCCGCTTGATCCTATCACACAGACCATTAACATTCCTACTCAGCACCCTCAGCCTCCTACCCCCCATTCCAGAAACATGAACTGTGCTCCCCCCACACAGAAACAGGTACAATAGACAAAATATGCAGCGAAATAGAGCCTCGGAGTAAACAAGGAAACAAAAAGCCCCCCCCCCACCCCCAGGAAAGTCCCTAGAACACACCCCCCCACCCTGCACCCCTGCATTAGACCCGAGAGCCACCCCAACTTGCAGTGTGCCTGTCGCCCCATTAAACTAATCTACAAAAAGAGAGAAAGAACCCCCTAGAGGAGGAAGAATCCCGAGCCCTCCCACCCCCGGGTAATCAACAATTTATGTACATAGGAATAATCAAACCCCCGCCGTAAGTCCGTATAGTTGGCACACCGGAAGGGACTCACTCCACCCGTTCCTCCAGGCCACCTTCAGCGCCTTTTGATTGTTCTGGTCGGTTACAGTGCGCCGGCAAAGTATCAAGCCAGTCACTGACAACCTCCGGGCGGTCATAGAAGAGTGCACGCTCCTCGTATTCGATCCTCAATCGAGCCGGGAAAAGCATGGCGTACTTTAGTCCCATGTCTCTAAGGCGCCGTTTCACCCCGGTGAAGCCCATGCGTTGTTTTTGCACAGCTTGTGTAAAGTCTGGATAAAAACTGATCGACGCATTGTCAAATTTTGTGGGTCCATTGGTGCGTGATGCTTGCAGGATAGCGTCTCTGTCCCGAAAATTAAAAATCCTGGCTATAATAGGTCTTGGTGCGGCGCCCTGTTTAGGCCTACCACCTGGAACTCTGTGGGCGCGTTCCACTGTGAAAAAGTTGCTGAGGCCCTTAGGCGCTAGATGATGCAGCACAAGGTCCTCCACCAAAAGATCAGTAGATAATTCCGAGGAGTTTTCCGGAACACCAATAATGCGAACGTTGTTGCGCCTGGCCCGGCTCTCGAAGTCATCCAGCCAACGGGCAAACAAGTCATTTGATGTCCGGAGATTACGAACTTCCGCCTGAAGGTCCGAGACATCGGTCGTGAGACTTGCGGTCTTAATGTCCAGCGACTTGACCCGCTTGTTGGTCTTTGCGAGATCCGTCCTGATGAGGTTGACTTCAATCACCACAGTGTCTATCTTTGAAGCCAGGGTCTCATACTGCTGACCCATCGAGGTCTTCACACTGGCAATGGCGCCCATGACATCCCGCAATGTCAAGTCTTCCGTTGCAGGAGAGCCATCTCCAGTCTCATCCAAAACTTTACCCACTCCACCAGGGGATCCCTTCGGGCGGGCGAAACGATCAATAGTATTGGTTTGGGCGACACCCCCTCGGATGTGCCCCTGGTGGCCCGCTTCTCACTCTCCGACCTGCCCGCCATGTTGGGTAGCGAGCCCAGCCGGGCCGTTTGAGATCTGGTGAGAATGGCTCTCCGCAGAACCAACTTGTGAAGTCAGGGATGAGGGCGGGTGGCAGGAGACAGGCCTGGGGCCGGCAGCAAGGCACGGGCTAGCAGTGTCAGCAGACAGCAAGTCGCAGTAGATGGTGACCAAAAACGTAACCGAAAGTACCACAGGGGCGACAGTCGGATCTCAGTGACCGTTGTTGTTCAATTGCCACCTGGGTACTTCGAAGACTCGAGTCCGCGGATAATCGTCGATGTAGGCCTCTAAGTTTCAAGATGCAAAGAGTCCGGTTCCCGGCGGCCAAATCGATTTTTAAAAGAAGATATTGTGTCAGCAGGGCGCCAGCTAGTAGAACCCATCGTCAGAATCAGGATATGTGGCAGGATAAATGCGGGAGGCGGAAAGGGTCTCGGGAGCCCTGTGCTCACGCGTCCATCTTGGATCCGCGTGAAGCTCCTCCTCCTTCTATGGTTTTTGAAATGCAAATTTCTAATTATAACATGCTTGAAACCTATGGTTTTTTCAGTGAATTGCTATGGTTTTTTAAATGCTAATTTCTAACTATAACGTGCCTGAAATCTATGTTTTTTTCAGTGAATTTCAAAGGTTTTTTAAATGAAGATTTGTAAGTCTAATGTACCTCAATCCTATGTTTTTTTAAATATAAATATATATATATATATATATATTTATATATATATATATATATATAGGAGAAAATTTCGCCAAACAATCCCAGTTCCGCCAGATTTCACCGCACTGGAAAGATGAAAAGAGGAACCCTTTCTTGGTGCCGAACAAGTGAATTTTATTTAAGCTTGTTGTTGCTCAGCATGTCCGCCATTACGCGTTTCAGCAGTATCCACTGCCTTGATCACATATATATATATATATAAGAAAAATTGTGAATAATTTTTAAATAGGAAAACTATATTCATTCATTTTTTTTATATTATACAGAAGTCGCGCACCCTTCGCGCACCATACACGATGGGTGCGCGCATTCCGGTAGCCATTTTTAAAAGTCGCGCTGGGGTCGCGACTTCAGTGTAATTAGTAAAGTATGAAATATCTATAAATTAATTAAAAATAAAAGTTTTACTTTAAGTGTTTGTCTAAATTTATTAATAAACGTATTTTTAATGTATTATTTTCAATATAGTTTCAACGAAAGTAAAGTTATGAAATGCGCGGTGTAGCAGCTTAATGTGCGTGACATCCCCCCCGCGCATATTTTCGGGGTCGTGCCGTGATCGCGCTGAGATTGTGCCGCAGTTGCGACTTCTGCGTATTTTCAACATTGAAAAAATGGCTATAGAAAGTTTGAATTTGATATTAGACTGAACAGTTTTGTTAATATACTTATTAACAGTTTATAGAAATTTGTATTTATAGTGTATAATGATATATGTGATTTTTGCAGGTGCGCGAAGGGTGCGTGATGAGTGCACCCTACATGACTTTATGTCAGCAAAAGAAAAAAGAAATCTGATTGGTTGAAATCAATTTCATTGTGAAAGAGGGAGGATCCATCCTTCTGATTGTTTCCTTACTTTTTGTCCTTGATAGAGAGAAGACCTGTTTCTTGCTTCTCTTTATATTGATATGCCTTTTTGTATGTTTGTTTACTTTTAATACAACTATGGCTTCTTGTTTTGCCGAAGTTGATCCACTTGCAGTAGAGGAGGAAGAACAGATGGTGCAGCAGAAGAAGAAAAGAGTGGAAAGCATGGTTTGCTTAGTGTACCAGAGGGAGAAAAAAAGGTGAATGCAAGAAAATTAACTTGCATTATCTGTGAAAGAGTGCTGTCCAGAGGCTCCGATAAAAAGTACTCTTGCGGTACGAGTAGTATGTAAAAGCATATGGAGACCATCCACCCTGTACACCTTGCAAGAGAGTAAAGAAAGACACTGTTAAATGCTGCTGCTGAAGAACACCCCTGTACACCATCAACATTTGCATAGATTCCATCTGCATCAAGGCCTCACATCATTCCTGAATTTTTAAATGCAGCAGTTAGTTGCATTAAGTGCGCCACCAAGCTCTGTGTTGGCGAACAGTGCATTGATGTCATCTCTGCTGCTCTTAAAGCGCACAAATGTTATTTTTTTAATAATGCGCTTTTGTTTTTGTTCAAGAGATCATTTCCTGATCTTCAATTTTTCAGTTATTTTTAAAATAAAAAACACAAAAAAAGTTTAAAACAAAAAATTGATCCGAAAAAACCCAGGTTCTTACGGAACCACATCTACTGGTTAAAGAAAGAAAAATTACCTAAGTGATTGCATCAGAGTATGGATATTTTGTGGGTGATCGGAGAAATGCAAGTATAGTGCATGGTTATTTTATGAATGTTTCAGAAGTGGCAACATGATTGAATTAATGGAGTTAATGAATAATAGCAGGGTAATTGTAAGAGTGCATGAGTAGTGTGTAAGTGATTAGATGAGTGCATGTGTAGTACACAAGAGAATGTAGTAGTGGATGGTTACTGCCTGGGTCATTCAATGAATACCTGGCTACTGACTGGATGATTAGAGGACTGTAATGAGAGTGCATGGTGAATCTATAAGTGTATAAGTGGGTAGAGGACTGCATGGATAGTGCGCATGTTATTGTAGCACTGAATGTGTATGGGCCGGGGTGCCCGCCACCCCCTCCCAACACCAATTCCCCATGGGAGGAGACAGACACAGTTTGAGCTTTTGGAAGGCGGGGGGAGTTACCCCCCCGGCCGTATTTATTAAAATATGAAACAAAATTTAAAACTTTAAATTAAACGTTTCATGAATCATGTACAATTTTATCTTCCATTACATTTTGATGAAGACAAGTTCTTTGGCTAACCTTAACAAATCTCTAATACAAAGGTTTCCTAGCCGAGTCTAGCATCCTGAAAATGCATAACATTCTAAAATAAAATTGTACATCCTAGCATTAAGGGCCAACGGCAAGGTCTTAACCGGTGTCAGATCCCTACTACCAAATTCCCGCCCTCACGGTGTGAGTGGCGCATGCGCAGAGGACTTGCTTCCAACTGTAACTTCCCTTGTCGTGGGGGCCCCCTTTCACTCGACGCCATCTTAAAGGTCGTCCGAGTTCTCGTGCGAGGTATCCGTAAGAAGGACAGCGTGGACTCCCCCCCTTCCCCACACTCTCTTCCGCCGGAGCGGATATCCGCCCCCCGGGAAATTCGTAGGAGGGGCATATAGCCGTCTCCCCCTGGGAGGGGCCTATGGCCGTCTCCCCCTGGGCGACCCATCCGTAGTGGGTGCCGCCCCCCCGTGGGAGGGGCCAATGGCCGCCTTTCGCCGGGCGCTCCCATCCGTACTGGGTGGCGCCCCCCCTAGGGACCTTGAAATCACTGCTCACCGATCATGACCTTACCGCCCGACCAAAATAAATACGACAGTTGTTTTACCTACTAAGGAAAGAAAATTACGCCTAATCTGTAACAGCTTGGCAATTCACCAACTTAGACATTACTACAAAGGGGAAAAAAGTCCTAAAACATAAGACCATTTTTTATTTGATCCATTCCTCTACGTTTCTACAAAGGAAAAAAGGCCTACAAACATCTATTCAATCAAAGGCATACGTCCATGATGCAAAAATGACTATCTTTTTAATACATTTGAATAATCACCAATAATTAATTTATTCAAAAAACATTGCAAAAAGGGGCTGGTGGGTGGGTCAAAATTGCCGCTTGTTCCTTCGAGGGCTCACGAGCGACGAGTGGTGCAGCCTTCAGAGCACTGGAAAAAGAGGACGCTTCGTTGGATTCCTTCTCTATTTATCCATCTGTGGGTGGGCGGGGGCCCACCTCGGGTACGCCCATCCGTGCGCGGACTTCCGGGGGGGTGTTTAGGACATCCCCTTCTGGGCGGAAAGGGCGTGCTCCGGCTACGCCGCTTTGGGCATACCAGCCGAGACACGCCCCCCGCCCACAACAGTTTCCCGGGGGGATCGGGGCACCCATCCATACGTTCGGGGGGACCGAGTGGTCTTCCCTTTCCATATGGGCCGGGATGCCCGCCACCCCCTCCCAACACCAATTCCCCATGGGAGGAGACAGACACAGTTTGAGCTTTTGGAAGGCGGGGGGGAGTTACCCCCCCCCCCCCGGCCGTATTTATTAAAATATGAAACAAAATTTAAAACTTTAAATTAAACGTATCATGTACAATTTTATCTTCCATTACATTTTGATGAAGACAAGTTCTTTGGCTAACCTTAACAAATCTCTAATACAAAGGTTTCCTAGCCGAGTCTAGCATCCTGAAAATGCATAACATTCTAAAATAAAATTGTACATCCTAGCATTAAGGGCCAACGGCAAGGTCTTAACCGGTGTCAGATCCCTACTACCAAATTCCCGCCCTCACGGTGTGAGTGGCGCATGCGCAGAGGACTTTACCCTTGCTGCCAACTGTAACTTCCCTTGTCGTGGGGGCCCCCTTTCACTCGACGCCATCTTAAAGGTCGTACGAGTTCTCGTGCGAGGTATCCGTAAGAAGGACAGCGTGGACTCCCCCCCTTCCCTACACTCTCTTCCGCCGGAGCGGATATCCGGCCCCCGGGAAATTCGTAGGAGGGGCATATAGCCGTCTCCCCCTGGGAGGGGCCTATGGCCGTCTCCCCCTGGGTGACCCATCCGTAGTGGGTGCTGCCCCCCGTGGGAGGGGCCAATGGCCGCCTCCCCCCAGGCGCTCCCATCCGTACTGGGTGGCGCCCCCCCCTAGGGACCTTGAAATCACTGCTCACCGATCATGACCTTACCGCCACAGGCCGGATAGTTGACCGACTATCCGCCCCCCCACCCCTATTTCTTTGTGATAATTGTTTATGAATGCACATTTATTTGCTACGTTCTTTATTGTTTCTACACATTAACTGTATATATTCGTTTGTTGCTTGTTTTTTTGCAAACAATTATGCTTGGCTCAACATGGGACTCAATGTGAAGTTGATAATGCATCTTCCTGCCTTCAGATGCTAAACATACAACTAAACAATAAATGACATAAATCAAATGTCTGGGTAAACTAATTAATTGTGGTTTTCCCTTTGTTTGGCATTAAGTGCATACGCGAAATTATCCATAGAGGCATAGGTAAAACCCCCCTTTTTGACATAACAGGCCCGACCTACCCTCTATCCCACAGGGCCATACCCCCCTCTTTCTTTCATTGAATATGTCCCCGGCACGCCTCACGTATGAGTGGCCCACGACCCATACCACTTGATCTCCAGTCGGTGATCCTTTCTCACTGGTCCTCTGGTGTTGGGCCGATCCCAATTTTCGCCCCGCGTTACAGGCTTGCGAA
This sequence comes from Lissotriton vulgaris, assembly GCF_964263255.1. Lineage (NCBI taxonomy): Eukaryota > Metazoa > Chordata > Amphibia > Caudata > Salamandridae > Lissotriton > Lissotriton vulgaris. The sequence goes on along the minus strand of NC_141694.1, from coordinate 1,281,998,519 downwards.
ACTGTAATCCAAATAAAAGACAACAAGCGTGAGTGCATTTCATCAGTCTTTTACAACATGTGCAGTCGCACATACCTCTTGAAACAGTTCGAGGACCAACGGCCTAACTGTTTCACTTCCTCTGTACCCAGACCCCGAGCCGTAGCCTCAGTAGCGGCCCCTATTCTGAATGAGTGGGTCCCAAAATCACACGGGTTCCAGGCCGCCGCAGCAATTGTAATTGCCAGCACCCTCAGAAATTGAAATCTTGTCAACGGGGTGCCGTCCCTGTGTCTAAGCAGGGTCCCCCCCCATGTTGTCAACCTTTGTGCCATGTAGTCCTCCAAATACCTTACTGGACAACTGGGGCTCCCCCGGGCGCGCTGCAACACCACACTACTCCCCAAAGCCTCCTGGTCTGACTTTGACCTGGCTATCGAGATCAGCAGAGAATCGCCCCTTAATTGGACGTGATCCCTGCATAGACCTCCCTCCATATCCTTCATATTCCTCGCTACGAGTTCACTTACCCGCATGGCCCATTAAATGCCAATGCGAAAGCCGCTCGGAACAGAATTACCTCGCTGTGCGAGGAGCATGTCTCATCCAGTTTCGCTAGTAGCAAGGACAATCTGTCTAACCCAATCGGGTGCCTTTTATCCTGTCTGCGACCCTCCAGGCACTGCCATCCGCGGAGTGCCTTCTTGACTAAGAAGGAACCCGTCGGGTCCCGTATCCCGTGGAGATGTGCCATGAATGATATGGCAGCCCTATACCTGTTGGCAGTTGCTGCCGATCGGCCTTCCTTATGAAGTGCCACCAGAAACCGGAGGAAGGACTCTTCCCGGCCCCAGCTATGACCCCCTACCGGCCCTAAAAAGGCGCAGTATGAACGAAACGGTCCTTCATAAGCTTTCCTCGTCCTGGGCGCTAAACTGGCTGCCACGAGGTCTTGTAATCCGGGGCACCGATCTGCCATAGTGCTTCGGGGAACGGTGCCGCCACTAGGTCCGCTGTAGGTAGATAACCCCTGAAAGCCTGCATGTGTGAACGAGAGAGTGCATCAGCTGCATTATTCAGGACACCCGGCACATGCCTTGCCCTGAATTGTACATTCAATTTCATGCATCGCAATACAATTTCTTTCAACAGCCTCAAGATCCACTTGCATCGTGCAGCCTGGTGATTAATACACTCAACCACCGTCATGTTATCTGACCAAAACACCACTGAGCGGTTCCTAAAGTCTTCTGGCCATGCCAACAGAGCCACCCAAATGGGGAATAGCTCCAGGAACCCAATGTTACCTGTTAGGCCACTTGAATGCCACCACGCCGGCCATGTTTGCGACGACCATCGGTTACCAAAGATCGCGCCAAATCCCACACTCCCAGCCGAATCGGTCCACAAGCCCAGTTCCTCAGACGATGCTGGGGGTTTGTTCCACGCTACTCGACCGTTGAAATCCGCCAGGAATGCTAACCAAATGCGCATGTCCTGGCGAACCTCTGCCGACAGTCTAGTGCGGTGGTGTCCTTCTTTGAGGCCTACCATAGCTTGTGCTATGGAACGTGAGAAGGGGCGAGCCATCGGTATCACTTTTAAGGCAAAATTAAGCTGACCCACTGTCTGTTGTAACTGGTATAGGGTCACCTTGTCCTTACGGAGACATTGTATCAAGGATGCCCCGAACTTGGCCACCTTCTCAATTGGCAGACGGAAACACCCCTCCACTGAGTCGATCTCAATCCCCAGAAACTCCAGTGAGGTAGATGGCCCCACCGTCTTACCTGGCGCCAATGGGACCCCAAACTCCTGCATGAGTGTGCAGAAGTCCTGCAGTGTTTGCGCACATTCCGTAGTGTCCGCCGGACCTAGAAAAAGGAAGTCATCCAAATAGTGCATCACCTGTGTATGCCCTGTGGCCTCGGTGAACGCCCATTCCAAAAAGGAGCTGAACATTTCAAAATAGGCACATGAAATGGAACAACCCATGGGCATACATTTATCCATGTAATATTTCCCTTGGAACGTGAATCCCAGCAAGCGCTGGTCCTGAGGGTGTACCGGGAGCAACCTGAATGCCGATTCGATGTCTGATTTTGCCAACAGTGCACCTGGGCCCAGGCGATTCAACAGAACGACGGCATCATCGAACGATGCGTATCGAACTGAGCACACCTCAGGGTCAATAGCCTCATTTACTGAGGCCCCCTTAGGGGCCGATAAATTGTGGATGAGTCTATACTCCCCCGGGTCCTTCTTCGGAACCACTCCTAAAGGTGAACACACAAATTCCGCAACTGGCAGGCAGGCAAATGGCCCCGCTACCCGCCCCAAGCTGACCTCTTTCGCTATTTTCTTGGCGGCCACCGCCGGGTTATGCTGAATAGACAGTTGGTTCTTACAGAAGGGGCTCCCCTGAAAATTTCCCGCCGGGATTTTGAAGCCATACAGAAAGCCATTCCTCAAAATCCCGGCGGATACATGATCTGGGTATCGGTTCAGCCAGGGGGTCAAAGCCAAAATATCAATGGGCGAAGATGTTTGCTTCCAAGGCACCACCTCAATCCTGCTTGGATCCCCCCTTTCCTCCCGCACCATTGGACTTGGATCGACAGCCAATTTCTGGATGTGAGGAATTCCCACAGCCCGAACAAGCATGCCAGAACCTACACGTTCCCTGAGGCCTGTTACAGGTTCCTTTGTTGAAACCCCAACAAACCCCTCGCTTGCCTCCATTCCCGCCGGATCTGGGATGTGACTCCCCTCCGGCGCTCTCCCGAAAGGGTTGTGCCGGCTTCTGTTGGAATGTCCCAGAGACGCTCGTGCTTGGCACCGACGTACCCGCCGGTCCCGGCAAAAGCTGATTATGCCACGACACCGTGTCCAGACAATCCCATGTTAAAGCCTCGTTAAACTCTTTTGCTTTTCTAAAGTTAACGTCATAACCTTTCCATTCATTTCCCCCGTACATTGCATAGAAATTCATGATCCTGTTCTGGTAACATGATAAGTCGGGTAACACTTCAGGTTTACGCTCACCCATAACTGCCGAAAAAATAGAAAAAGCCCTGACCCAGTTCACCATGGTCTCATCGACCCTGAATTCCGCCATCTTGGCTCGCCATACGCTGGGGTGCCACAAATCTTTCTGGGTCTTTGCATATTCTACCTCACGATGGTCAGTAATAAGTGAAAACACGTTGATGTATTTATTTCCCCATATCATTTCTTTCGTAGCCGCAGGAATGTGCTGTGACAAACTTTCCCGCCTTGAAGGTACTGAACTCTCCCCCACCAATGGCAATGGTCTCTTACCGGGTTCAGCCGCCGTGTCCGTTGTCTTCGCTCGACCATCCGTCGTGACCCCCGTCGCTACCTGCGGGGGAATATAAGGTACATTCGCTGTCCCGGCATCCCTTGACTGCCGCAACTGCTCAATAATTAGTCTGGCTTCTTCAGCCGGATCGCCCGCAGCCACTGATCCCCCTGCTCTCTTCTTTAACCAAGGTAACACTGCTGCTAACTGAAGGGCCAGTTCCGGGGACATTTGGTCATCCCCAACTGGCGTTATCACTACGGGGATTGGTAAACCCCCATCCAGACCTGGTACCGGGCTATCTACCGGCGCGACTGGGTTGTCTGCGCCCGGGCTCGATGGAGGCACTTCTGGGACTGGGACCTCCCTGGAACCTGCCCTCCCCTTATTCCTTTTACCCTTACCCTCTGGGGCGACATTCGGCAAGGCAGGTCCTATGACTTTTTTAGGCCGCCCCGAGGTGGTGTTCTGGGCCGCCATCTGCTTCTTGATGGCCGCTAAGCCCCGACCGAGTGCATCCACTTTACCCATTTTCCGGTCCATCACCGCTACTCGGTTCACCAAGGTGCGTAGCATCTCCTCCATCTCGGAGCTCTTTCCCGCTTTCTTGCCAGACATGCCTTCGGTTACTCCGTCCGACTTGATCCACACGCCTGACACTGAAAGAGAAACAACAAAGATTACAAGTTCTCAAAATTGCCGCTTGTTCCTTCGAGGGCTCACGAGCGACGAGTGGTGCAGCCTTCAGAGCACTGGAACAAGAGGACGCTTCGTTGGATTCCTTCTCTATTTATCCATCTGTGGGTGGGCAGGGGCCCACATCGTGTACGCCCATCCGTGCGCGGACCTCCGGGCGGGTGTTTAGGACAACCCCTTCTGGGCGGGAAGGGCGTGCTCCGGCTATGCCGCTTTGGGCATACCAGCCAAGACACACCCCCCGCCCACAACGGTTTCCCGGGGGGATCGGGGCACCCATCCATACATTCGGGGGGACCGAGTGGTCTTCCCTTTCCATTAGTGTCTGGGTCATTGCATGAATACATGGGTAGTGATTGAATGATTAAAGTACTGCAAGGAGAGTGTATGGTTAATTTATAAGTGCTTGGGTATTAACAGAGTGATTGGATTAATACATGGTACTAGTTAGGTGACTGGAGAAATGCAAGGGGAGTGACAATGTAATTGCTGGACTGCATGGGTACTACTTTTGAAAATTAAGGTGTGAATAAGCACTGTATAAGTGGTTAGAGGACTGCATGGATAGTGCACATGTTATTGTAGCACTCAATCAATCAATCAGTAATTTGTATAGCGCGCTACTCACCTGGGAGGGTCTCAAGGCGCTGGGAGGAGGGGTTCGTTCCCTAATGCTCGAATAGCCAGGTCTTGAGTTGTTTCCTGAAGGAGAGGTGGTCCTGGGTCAGACGTAGGTAGATGGGGAGGGAGTTCCATGTTTTGGCCGCCAGGTAGGAGAAACACTGCATGTGTTAGTGTCTGGGTCATTGAATGAGTACATGTTTAGTGACAAAGAAAGGGCAACAAATAGGAGACGACCAGACTGCCCTGGCCCGCTCACAGACCAAGTAACTCTGTAAATGCGTGAGCTGACCAGCTGGTCAGCAGCTTGAAGGCTGCTCACTGTTGTCTCAAGAGTGTCCTGCCCTGGTGTGAATATGTTCAGCCTGTTATGTTGGGTACGCTGGCCCAACGAACCGTGCACTATCCACTTGGTGCTATGCACCTAAACTTGTTATGTTTTTTCAACAAATAATTAACCTCATGTATTCTCAGTTACTTCTATTTATTTAAATTCTTTTATATCTTTTTCTCTTATGTATATTACCACATTGTATTTCATTTCAATGACTTATATTTCATTCACAGTCACAATAACAATAACATTACATTTCATGTTATGCTTTACAATGCCATATGCTATGCAATTTTTAGAAAGTGCCCAATGCATTTCGGCACTACCAGGGTGCCTTCATCAGGGGCGAATCTGTAAAAAATAAACATAATAACCATGTAATTTCAAATTTTAGTTGCCCATGGGTGATGTACTGTGTATTCCATTAATGTTGTCATACCTGTTCGCGTTATACTCTATTCTTAAATCCTGTGTGAAAAAATGTACCTATTAAATCCATATGCCAAGCAATTTCCATGCAATTAATCCATATCTTTGATCAATAGATCAAGTCAAAGTTCCAAACATTAGCTTACCACAAATCTTGTGCGTTCAAAGCTCCCTAAACGACAGACAAGAAACATGTTCAGTGACCTTCTCACTGCTAAAAAGCAACTACGTGTATCTCAAAATACTCCTGTGTGTTAATAGGCATACCTGTTTTTTTAATCCAGCACTGTGACGTTCTACAAAACATAATAACAAGCCACATATCCAGTGTTAAAACTACGATATTCTAAACTGCTAGTTGTGTCTCATCATCTTATATTTTCCGCTCCCGCATACCTGTTATATCCGACTGTTCTGTGTTCACTGTAGGGAGTAAACAAACAGATCCACTATCAGTACCAAGACTAGCTTTGAATGCCTGAACCAAAACAACAACTCTAATGGTATTACCGAGGTCCGTCCTTACCTAATTTCCAAAATATCCACTCCGTTTCGAAATAACCGGCTTTCCTCTCCGAGAGTGCCTCAACCGCTGCTGGTGTTACCGTGTCTCATATCAATCTTCCCGCGAGTCTCCTGAGGTTACTAACACAAACAACGCACTGTGACGCTACAGTCAAACAATGTACGGACGCCATCTTTCAATGGGTTTCTATACTGATAACTCCGTACTCAAGTCAAGTCAAATTAACTTTATTCGATTCGATTAAAATCATACAAAGGACATAAAAACAATGTTATATACAATTAAAATAGGATTAAACAATTTCTTTACAATCGAGTTCATTTGACATGGAATTACAATAAAAACAATTTAAAATCACTAAAAACGGGTTATACACTCTGAATTGACAAGTTCATAAATCTTCTTGATCTGGCCGCTGCCACTAAGAAATTTGCCATGGCGAATGTGATACGTATATTTCCCAGATAACTCCGTACTCATAAACACCGTTTTGTACTCTAAACCTGTTTGTGGCTTCTGTATTCAGGGTCGAATCAATGTATTCACACCGTGATTTATGTACTGTAGTGCGTGAAGTTTTTTGAGAATGTATGACCAGTGTTAGTGGATATTTCTTAACCCTGTATGTTGTGAGGTATGACAACATATACATAAAACAATTGCCCACATGCATCAAACTCCCGTTTTGCGTTTCCAAATTTGCGATTTTTACCGAATCGCAAATATGGATTCGCAAAACGGGATGCATCATAGAAAGTGCTTAATATTTCCGATTCGGTAAAAATCGCAAATTTTACCGAATCGCAAATATTATGCGAATTCAAAATTGCGAATTTGCTATTCCCATTGATTCCTATGGGCCAAAAGGCCCATAGGAATCAATGGAAATTGCGAATTCGCAATTTTGAATTCACAAATGTTGATGCATTCCATGGGTGCAGGGGGGTGTCCAAAGGACCCCCCCCTGCACCCCTGAAATGTATTTTTAGATGGATGTTTCACACACACATGTCCTAAGGACATGTGTGTCTGTAACATGACATTGTTTAAAATGTAAATTAGAACATTTTAAACATTTTTCGCAAATTACCACGAGGTTCAACCTCGTGGTAATTTGCACTTGCAAACATTGTATTCGCAATTTTTTATCAGAATGATGCATTGTATTTAAGGAATCGCAAATTTGCGATTCCTTAAATGCAATCGCATTCTGGAAAGTCGCAATATTAGCGATTTTCATAAAAAAATAATGATGCATTCCAAAAAGCATTTTTGGAATCCAAAACGGCCGATTTTAAGGAATCGCACCGTTTGCGACTCCAAAAATGCTTGATGCATGTGGGCAAATGTGTTTAACTTCACAAAAATGCTTAATAGGTACAGTTTTATAATAATTACATTTCTTGGTTTAGATTTACGACAACAATAAAAATCGTCATATCTAATGCCCCTGTTGCATATTACAATACTACACCATAATTCATTTTGCTGGATTTATACAGATTCATTTGTTCTCAATTTTCTCCACAAACCTAAGACCATGTTATCTAATCATGTAAACTGTAATTATACTTCCTACTAGCTCTACTGACTCTTATATACAAAAGTCCTGTCTATCAATGGAACCTGCTAGTGCTGCATCACAAGTGTTCTGTGGTTTGACTCATATCTCTATGTTATGTTGTTTTAAGTTGTTATTTGCTAGTCTATGGGGGCTGTGTTGTTATTGTCCTACATGTGGCTATCAGGTTCATTGTGTGTTCATAGAAAACAAGATAAATCATATTTGTCAGTAAGACCAATAGGGGACATCGCTTGCAAATTTTTGATCCAAAATAATTCTCTTTGCAACAATCTTTGATGATTATTAATGCCTGCCTTCATTGGTACTTGTTCTATGATAAAAAATCGTAGTTGGGAGATTGTATGACCTGTGTCCTTCCAATGGACTGCTAAAAGTGATGTTAAGTTTTAGTTGCGAATTCTGCTCTTGTGCTCCAGAATTCGAATCTTAATCTTGCGTTCCGTCTTGCCCACGTAGAGCTTGCCACACGGGCACTTAATTCCATACACTACATTTGCGGTGTTACAGTCACTGGTGTGTCTTAAATCTATTGTTTTTTCTGTGGTAGGATGGGTGATGATATTGCCCATTATCACATTGTTACAATTTGTGCAGGTCAGACATCTACTCATTCCTTTGTAAGGTGCTGTTGAGGATGTTGGTAGTTTCTGCTTCAATCTTTCACGCAAATTTTGCCCCCTGGTATATGCATGTACCGGTAAGTCTCTGAATAGTCCTTTAAAATCAGGTTCATTCATTAAAAGTTCCCACCTGGTGTTAATTATTTTTTTGATTTCTCTTGACTGGGTGGTGTATTTTGTTACAAAAACCATTTTTTCTTTGGTGATTCTTTTCCTAGGCTTCAATAAATCAGTTCTGCCTAATGCCATCACTTTTGCTATGCTCTCCACAAGTTCCTTCCGAGGATATCCTCTTGCTTCATATTTAGTGGCCTGTTGATGAATGGTGCTTAGAGATACTTGGTTGTCAGAACAGATTCTTTTGATCCTTATGAATTGGGATTTCGGAAGATTTTTGATTAGACTCCTGGGGTGAAAGCTAGTGTATCCTAATGCATTGTTCTTATCCGTTGGTTTTGTATATAGTTGTGTAGAAAAACCTGATGCATCTTTAGTGATTCTCACATCCAAAAAGTCCATTGTCTGTGAATCAATCTTGTGTGTGAATTTGATCCTAGGGTTAATTGAGTTCATCATCAAGATTAACCTTTCTAAGTGTTCTTTAGTGCTGTCCCAGATTCAAAAAATGTCTATAGAACGACAATACATTTTTACATGTTTCCAATCTTCAGTATTCATGACGTTTTCTGCTTCAAACTGGGCCATAAATATATTAGCATAGGCCGGCGCTCCCGCAAATCCCATAGACGTACCAGTTAACTGGGCGTAGTGATGTTCCCTCCAAAGAAAGTAACTGTTGTGTAAACAGAACTTTAATAATTGTGACAAAAATACCTTGTGTGTTGGCAGTTCTCCCATTTTCAAAAGAGCCCATTCGGTTGATGCAAGGCCTGCTTCATGTGGGATCGACGTATAAAGAGCCACTACGTCTATAGTGCATAAAATCGACTCAGGTTGAAAGCCCTGCTGTATCTATGTCAATTTATTTAGGAAATCCGTAGTATCACGTATATATGATCCCCAATTCTGAACAAACTGCTGTAAAAAGTGGTCAAGGAATCGGCCGAGGGGATCAAACAATGACCCGCACCCCGACACGATCGGTCTAAAGGGTGGATTTGTTAGATGTTTGTGCACCTTAGGAATCATGTATAACTTTGGGCTTCTGGGATACTTGGTCGTCAAATATGCTCTTACTTTCTGGTCTATCCAGTGGTTGTCTTCTGCTGTTTGTAGTAGGTCATCCAACATTTTTTGTAATTTCGCAATGGGATCAGATGGTAACTGTAGATATGTGTCTTGGTCAGATACATGTTGATCGACTTTAAATTCGTAGAACTGTGCATCCATTACCACTAGGGCTCCCCCTTTATCTGCTGGTTGAATCATTATCTCCCTGTTGTTGGATAAGTTTTGCAAGGTGATCCTTTCTTTTTTTTGTCAAATTATTGTGCTTAGGTTTGTTGTAATCATCAACATATCCATATTTCTACACCAGTGCACCAATGCAGGTAAATCTGCCGACCCCATTTCTGTGCTATATCTCTCTTGGCAACCATAATGCCTATCGTGCCCCAGATTTGACCGTGTCGTGAAAGATCATTCGGGTCCCACACATTCAGCCGAAGTTTACGAGGTTCAGGCAGGATAGAGACCTCCAATGTTTGCGAGATGGTACACATTACCTGTCTCCAGTTCTCTATTATACTTGGGCAATCCCAAATGGTGTGTAGAAATGTTCCTTCCTCCCCACACCCACGGAGACAGTAAGGATGCTGCGTCCGTTTAAGCTTGTGTAATGTGGTTCTGGTATAATATATGCGATGCAGAATTTTAAGCTGCACTAAACGGAACCTCGCCGAAATTCCCACCTCTTTCGGGGACACCAGCGCCTCATTCCACTCTGAGTCGTCCAAGTCGCCCACGTCATCCACCCACCTCTCTCGCAGTGTTGCTGTGGGGTCTGGCAGGTTGTTGTTCAATTTGCGATATGTGAGTGATGTGGCGCTGCATATAGTCTGTAAGCCACCGGTCTTCCAGCCGGGAGGCTTCCGGGACCTCGGTGCCAGCTGGTATGGCTGCCAACAATGCATGTCTAATTTGTATATATCTGTATGTTTCGTTTGGGCCCAGGTTATATTGTTGCTGGAGTTGAGGGAACAAAATCACTGTCCATTTTTCCCACAGATCCCCCACTGTCAATATGCCGATATTGTCCCTCTGTGTAAAGCCCCTGCTACGTCTTAACTGACCCAGTGCCTTGGTGTCCCATAATGGGGTAAGTCTAGTGATTACTCCTTTCCATTTTAGTTTAGACTGCGCTGTGTACCATATTGCTACTGAGTGTTGAGTGGGTCCTATTACCTTCGCTGCCATTCCACTGTGATAGAGCACCGGCAGCAAACTGTGTGTACCCAACTGCGCTCTATCGGCTCTATATGCTGAATCGTCCTGGGGCGCATGTAACCAGTGGTTGATGGTCTTAAGTTGCGTTGCCCAGTAGTACATTTGCAAGTTTGGTAGTGCAATCCCCCCCCCCGTACCAGCTTCTGTTCAGCTTGACATGTGCTATACGTGCTGGGTGTTCTCCTCATAGTAGGCTGGATACCATGGCCGTCACTTGTTTAAAATAGCGCGGCGACACCGGGTATGGTGTGTTGTCAAGCGCATACAGGAATCTCGGCGATGCCATCATTTTATATAGTGCTGCTCTCCCCAGCAGCGTCAGGGGCAGAGTTGCCCAATGTTTCACATCGCGCCACAGACGTTCTAGTGGCAGCTTCAAATTCTTTTCAAAGAATTCAGATGAGGTCCTTGTGATATGTATGCCCAGATACTTAAAGGAGTCCACTGCTACCCTTAGCTGGCAATCGGTGGGAAGGACTGGCTCCGGCCCTCTCAGGACGTAGATCACTGATTTCGCCCAGTTTAATGTGTAGCCTGACGCCGCCCTGTGGGTATCGCATAGAGCGAGGAGGTCCGGTATTCCACGTTCCGGTTCTGTCAGGTAGACTAACATGTCGTCAGCGTAAAGCAAAACATGATCCTCCCATCCCTCTCCCCAGATGATTCCTTTCAGTAGCGAGGTAGCTCTAATTAAGGTCGCTAGCGGTTCCAATACCATTGCAAAAAACAAAGGCGACAGTCGGCATCCCTGACGAGTCCCCCTCGCCAATTGAAATGCGTGTGATATATGGCCATTTGCCGTGACATATGCGTTCGGGTTAGTATATAAGAGTTGTATCCATGCTATGAATTTAGGGCTGTGATAATACCGAGAAGAGATACTGTCATTCCGCCATGTCAAATGCCATTTTTGCATCTAATGACAGTATCACTGCTGACGCTGACAATTGCGACGCCCTTGCCAACACGCCATGGACTCCTCTAAGGTTCAAAGCGGTGTTTCTGTTGGGCATGAAGCCCGATTGGTCTGGATGTATCAATTGCGGGAGGTGGGACATCAGTCTAGTAGCCAGAAGTTTTGCTAATATTTTCGCTTCTGCATTCAGGAGAGATATTGGGGGGTAAGAAGCACAGTCCATCTGCGGTTTTCCGGGTTTCGGAATAGCCACAATTGTCGCGATTCTTTGGTCTAGTGGGAGTTCAGCCTTCTCTAAACTATCCGTATACATTGCTAGTATTGGCGTGCTGAGCGTATCAGACATTAACTTGTGCCATTCAATGGGGATCCCGTTGGGGCCCGGTGCCTTCCCAGATTGCATTGCACTGATGGCTAGTTGTATTTCCTCAGCTGTGAGGTCTGTCTCTAGCTCTTCTGCTGCTTCCGGCGTAAGTGTGCAGGTTGTTATATGGTTGAGGGAGTCTATTGCTTCCTCCTTCATCACTGCCCTGTCAAGGGTGTATACTCTTCTGAAGTATTCTGCTAAGATATTGACTATATCCTCTGGGCGTGACTTAAGTGTCCCGTCTGATGAGCGTAGCTGTAGTATGCCTTTGGTGCCCCCCCTTCTTGTCCAGCCAGGCTAGCATCTTCCCTGCCTTGGCACCCACATCGTATATCCTGTGCACGGTTGCTGCAATTGTGTCAATGGTCCATCGCTTTAGATGGTCCCTATGTCGCTGTTGACATAACTGCAGGGCGTGTAGTGAATCTGGTGTAGGGTCTGCCATGTGTGCTGTATTCGCTGTGTGCAGCTCTAGTTCTAGCTCTGTCAGTTCTTGCTGTCGCGATCGTTTGTGTCCTGTGATAGATGTTATGGCTTGCCCTCATAATACTGTCTTATATGGTTCCCAAAGGACCGAGGGAGATGCCACCGATGCCGCGTTTTCTTCAAAGTAATACTATGTCGCTTTCTTTAGTTCTTTCCTAATTTTAGGGATCTTAAGGTATCCAGGGTGTATTGGGTGTATTCTCTTGCAAGACTTCTCTTGACATAAGAGAGAAAGGAGTATTGAGGAGTGGTCTGATATTCCCCTGGGTTGAATATCTACTTTGTCAATAGTTAGGGATCCAGTTCTTAGTGTCAGGAAGTAGTCGATCCGTGATAGACTATTGTGTGACGCGGAATAATAGGTGTATTGCTGCTCGGTGGGGTGCATGCGTCTCCACACATCTGTCAGTCCCTTAGCCTCTAGGAATCCATGGAACCGAGAGGGTCCAGGCGTGTGGGGCAGACAGGGAATCTGTCTACTGTTTCATCTGCCACTGTGTTAAAATCACCCCCTACGATAAGGTCCCCTGCTGGTAGATCTAAGAGGAACTTCCCCAGTGCAGGTATGGCGACTGACTGTAGCGCTGGAAATATGTAAACAGACACTATATTTAGCAGCCTGCCTTCCCATTGCCCCTGGATTGCTGCGAATTGATCCTGGTCATCTACTTTGGTGTGTAGGACAAAGAAGGGTAATGCCTTTCGTACTAGGATGCCTGTCCCCCTTGAGCCCGATGTAAATTCAGCGTGTACTGCCATTTTGTAACCCCGTCTATCTAATGCCTGATATGCCCTCCCTGTGAGATGTGTTTCCTGTAATAGGATCAGTGCAGGGCTTAGTCGTCTTATGGCCTGTAGTACCAGTCCCCTCTTGATTTTTGTCCTCTAGTCCTCGCACATTCCACGTCAGTATCTGCAGGGGCGCCACCGGTGTCTCCCATGTCCCAACTCCAGGAGTGTCAGGTTGCGAGTTGTGTGCCATGCTTAAGTCGGTTATATTGTTTGATTGTATCCAGAGTAGTAGCTTATATTGTCCATCCCTCCGTTTCATTGCCCATGTGTCTTTCTCGTTGCATCCTGCCTCAATGCATAGAACCAAAGTAACTAAAACTAACAATCCCCTTCCCTCCCGCCTCCCGCCTCCCGGCCTCCCTGCTTAACGGGCATAGAACCGCTCACCCGCCCCCCCAACTTAGCAGAGTGCTCATCCCCGTTCAAACCCATAGTACTTGCTTGCTGGGGTTGAAGGTCCCGTGGAGGTAGCGGCCCCTCTTACCCTCCTCGACCTGCCCCAAGCCAGTGTCCGAAAACAGCTCGGCCTTCATTGTTCGTGGCAACTGGTGCTTCTGCGGTAGTTATTCGTCCATGAGCCCGGTCATTGTTCATTGTCCATCGAGCCCGTTCCCGGCGAGCGGTCTGGAGTTCCATGCCTTGAAGCTTGAGATCCAGCGTGTTCCCCCTGCAGTTGATTCCGAGGGTTTCTATGCGTGCGGCGAGGCGCTTCTACTTGCCTCCAACTTTCCAGCCAATCATGCGCGGTTTCCGGCGTGTCAAAGAACCATGTCTTGTTATCAGCCACCAGTCTTAATCTTGCCGGAAATAACATTGTGTATTGTAAGTCCCTCGCTCTCACTGCTTTTTTGACTTCCATGAAGTCAAATCTGACTTCAAATTTTGACTTCCATTTTGACTTCCATGAAGTCAAATCTGATAAGGCTTCCACATCCCCCCTTTCAGTCGGGCTGGGAGAAATTGCCAAGTGGATGGACAACAATCTTCTCAAATTGAATGGGAGAAAGACTGAGGTTCTAGTCCTGGGACACAAACCTGACCTATGGACTTCGAGCAATGGCCTGCAGAACTTGGCCCTCTCCCTACACCTGTGGAACAGGTTTGTAACCTGGGTGTTGCTATTGACAAAGATTTGTCAATGCAATGCCAAGTCAACAAGGTATCATCCACATGCTTCACCATTATACGCTGGCTGCGAAAGATCCTGTGGATGTTGCCTGTGGACACTCGGCGAGCGGTAGTGAGTGCCTTGGTCACCTCCCGATTGGACTATGGGAACATACTCTATCTGGGGGCGGGCAGGGCCGCCACGCGTCGCCTACAGCTGGTACAAAATGCGGCAGCGCGCCTTTCCAGTGGCTGCCGGAAAACTGACCATATGTCCAGTTGCCTTCGTGAGCTTCACTGGTTGAAGGTGGAAAACCGTGTGAAGTTCAAGGCACTTACATATATGCATAAGATTAGGCAGAAGGTGGCACCAAGCTACCTACAGACCTTGGTGAAACCCTATTCCCCTTCCCGTTCCCTTCGCTCCTCTTCTCAAATTCTCTTTTCTGTGCCTAGGGTCAGACTTTCAAGAATGGGAGGCTGCTCCTTTGCTTATCTGGGACCTAAACTATGGAATTCTCTTCCTCTGATCATCCAGTCAGAGGACAGTTACATCCGTTTCCGTAAAGCTGTGAAGACCTGGCTTTATGACCAATAACCTCACCGGCCTCAACTAGCCATATTAGCTGCACAATCTTAGCGCCGGGAAACCCTCAGGGGTAGCTGTCGCGCTCTACAAACTCAAATAATAAAATAAATAATAAATTATAATAAATGAAGCATTTCCGTCGGCGGGAGACTTCGGCTGTGTAATGCGGAGAAAAAAAGCAATTGTTGAATTATGTACACGGATTGATGGTGAGATTCCTGTCCCTGAAGTTAAATAACCTGGCCAGGACTGGTCTTGGGGCTGCCCCCGGTTTTGGTTTGCCGCCAGGGACTCTGTGCGCTCTCTCCACTGAGAAGAAGTGGGACAATCCCTTGGGCTGCAGCCTGGTCTTGATCAATTCTTCCACATAGAGATCCATCGTTGGTGCGCCTTCGGACTCCGGAATTCCCAGAATTCTTACATTATTTCTTCTGGAACGCCCTTCCTGGTCGTCCAGCTTCTCCTTAAGCAATTTATTCTCAGTTTCAATGCGTGCTATTGCCGTTTGCAATAACGAGGTGACCTCCACAAGAGATTTCATGACTATCTCGACCTCCTTAATCCGTTCTGCCATTTTATGAAAGTCTGCCCGCAGCAGGGTGACATCTGTAGAAATTGTTCCCACTGTGGTTTGTACTTGTGCTAGGGCTTTCATCACATCTTCAAGCGTTACTTTTTTGGCCCTGTCTCCCTCCAGTGTTTTCCCCGTAGGTGTAGGCGGGTTTCCTCTGTTGTTGGCAGGTTGTTTTTTTCATAGGCGTATTTATCCAATCTCGCCTGTGCTGATTGGCTTTTCGGCCCTCTGCCCGCCATTGCGCCGTCTCCAAAAATTCCTTTTTGCTGTTTCACACCACCAGGGCTGATGAGCTGTTCCCTGGGCCCCTCTGGCGATCAACAGATTACTTGACTGATCAGCAAAATACTTTGCTTCGTACACTTTTCTTTCTTTCTTAAATTTCAATTATTAATCACACTCGCACACCAAAGACCAGGGACAGTCTTAAATTCTGGCAATATTATCACCAAATCTGGCATGGAGACTTCTCTGTCCCTATGTTCTTAGCACCAAAATGCCATAAGGGTAACAGAGTGCTACATAAAACATCTAAACTACGATCATACACATCTTCATAACATTTTGTTTGGTGTTCCACTTCCTGGGCTATATGTATCCTAATTACTAAATTTGACCTAGGTTATCATGTTACATATTGTGGGAACCCCAATAATTTAATGAACCCCAAAATTCACCTCTGGAGATTCACCTCCAATAACCTGGATCTAGTGATGATACCACCCTCCACAACATCTGGCCCAACAAAATAGCAGAATAAATCAGACTAGAGATTGGAGCACCCAAAAACTGAGTTCTTGATCAGATAAAAGTTAGTTATTTCAAAACCTTTAGAATAGGCAATCCAGATTAAATCAGTACATGCCATGAAGGGTCGAATACAGAATGGCCAACATGGCCGATGCCCGGTGGAACTGTTTAGGCAGCTATAGAGGAGTTAGGCTTTAGTTCACCCCCTTAGCCGTCACCTACCCAGCCGAACATTGGACATAGTTTTTCCTAGTCTCCCATTGTGTTTCCTTCGCCTCCTCCCTCTGCGATCCTGTGGCTACCTCCTCTTTCCAGCTTATGCGTTAATGTCTCTTGCTATTATCTAATCACTGTTTTTTTCCGTTTGTTTATTCTTGGCTCCTGTAATTGGTGTAATTTTGTAACATGTAACTCGCTGATCCTCATGTAAAGCGCTCTGACACCTCCGGGTCAAGCCAGCGCTATATAAAACTCATAATAAATAAATAAAAAGTAAATAAAAAAGAGTCTACCAGACACACCGCCAGCCGTCAGTGCACCCTTCCACCAGGCACACATACCACCAGCCGTCAGTGCACGCTTCCACCAGGTACACACACCACCATCCATCTGTGCACAGTTTCACCGGGCACACACACCACCAGCCATCAGTGCAAGCTTCCACCAGGCACACACACCACCAGCCGTCAGTGCACGCTTCCACCAGGCACACACACCACCAGCCGTCAGTTCACGCTTCCACCAGGCACACACCACCAGCCGTCAGTGCACGCTTTCACCAGGCACACACACTACCAGCCGTCAGTGCACGCTTCCACCAGGCACACACACTACCAGCCGTCAGTGCACGCTTTCACCAGGCACACACACTACCAGCCGTCAGTGCACGCTTTCAGCAGGCACACACACTACCAGCCGTCAGTGCACACTTCCACCAGGCACACATACCATCAGTTTCATTTATGCCTTCTATTGCTGTGAATGCTCCTGCTTCCACCAGGCACACACACCATCAGTCGTCGGCGCACGCTTTCAGCAGGCACACACACCACCAGCCATCAGTGCACGCTGTGCAGTGCATGTGGACTCACATGGGACTCTTTGTTAGATGTCAGCCAAAAATTTAAAATTGTGCTTCTGAATGCAATATTGGCTTATGTTTAGTTTTGACACTTTGAATTCAGATACACAGAGGCACACCAGGCACACACACCACCAGCCGTTGGTGTAGGATTTCACCAGGCACACTTCCACCAGCCGTCAGTACAAGCTTCTACCAGGCAAACACACCACCAGCCATCAGAGCACACTTTCACCAGGCACACACACCACCAGCCATCAGTACACGCGCTTCCACCAGGCACACACACAACACCAGCCGTCAGTCATGCTTCCACCAGGCACACACACCACCAGCCCTCAGTGCACGCTTCCACCAGGCACACACACCACCAGCCGTCAAGTCAAGTCAAGTCAGAGAATTTATATAGCGCACTACATACCCAGAGGGTCCCAAGGCGCTTAGAAAGGGGAGGAGGATTACTTGTCAAATATCCACGTTTTAAGTTGCTTTCTGAATGCTAGGTGGTTCTGGGTAAGGCGAAGGTAAGCGGGGAGTGAGTTCCATGTTTTAGCAGCCAGGTATGAGAAGGATCTGCCTCCCATGGTGGTCTTGTTGATGCGAGGTACAGTGGCGAGGGCTTGGCTGGAAGAACGTAGTTGGCGGGAGGGGGTGTAGAAGGACAGTCGTGAGTTGAGGCATTCTGGTCCGATGTCGTAGAGTGATTTGTGTGCATGGGTTAGCAGTCGGAAAGTGATCCTCTTATTGACGGGTAGCCAGTGGAGGTCTTTAAGGTGACCAGAGATGTGTTCGTTGCGTGGGATGTCTAATATGATCCTGGCTGAGGCGTTTTGGATTCGTTGGAGTTTCTTCTGGAGTTTAGCGGTAGTGCCTGCGTAGAGGGTGTTTCCGTAGTCCAGTCGGCTCGTGACCAGAGCATGGGTGACTGTTTTCCTTGTTTCGGTGGGGATCCAGCGAAATGTTTTTCTAAGCATGCGAAGAATGTTGAAGCAGGAAGAGGATACGGCGCTGACTTGTCTATTCATTGAGAGTGAAGAATCCAGGATGACGCCTAAGTTCCGTGCGTGGTCTGTCGGGATGGGTGCTTTTCCGAGGGCTTCCGGCCACCAGGAGTCGTCCCATGCAGAGGGGGATGTACCTAAGATGAGGACTTCTGTTTTGTCTGAGTTCAGTTTCAGACGGCTTTGTTTCATCCATTCGGCAACTTCTTTCATTCCTTCGTGTAGGTTAGTTTTGGCGGTGCTGGGGTCATTGGTGAGAGAAAGGATAAGTTGGGTGTCATCCGCGTAAGAGATGATGTTGAGGTTGTGTTGGCGGGCGATGGCCGCGAGGGGGCTCATGTATACGTTGAAGAGGGTGGGGCTGAGTGAGGATCCTTGTGGTACGCCACAGATGACTTCAGTGGCCTCGGACTTGAATGGTGGGAGGCGGACTTTCTGAGTTCTTCCGGTGAGGAACGAGGTGATCCATTCAAGTGCTTTTCCTTGGATTCCGATGTTATTGAGGCGTTGTAAAAGGGTGCTGTGGCAGACTGTGTCGAATGCTGCAGAGAGGTCGAGGAGGATGAGGGCGACTGTGTCTCCATTGTCCAGTAGAGTTCGAATGTCGTCTGTTGCTGCGATGAGGGCGGTCTCAGTGCTGTGTTTTGCTCGGAAGCCAGATTGTGAGGAGTCGAGGGATTTGTTGGCTTCGAGGAAGGCGGCGAGCTGGTTGTTGACAGCTTTCTCGATGACTTTGGCCGGGAATGGAAGGAGCGAGATGGGGCGGTAATTTTTGAGTTCGGTGGGGTCCGCTGTGGGTTTCTTCAGAAGGGCGGTGAGTTCAGCGTGTTTCCAGTCTTCCGGGAAGGTGGCGGAGTTGAGGGAGCTGTTGATGACGTCTCGGAGGTGCGGTGCTATGACGGAGTCTGCTTTGTTGAAGATGTGGTGAGGACATGGGTCTGTGGGGGATCCTGAGTGGATGGAGTTCATCAGGCAGATGGTGTCCTCAGTGGAGATTGGGTTCCAGTCGTTAAGGGTGTTCACGGGGGGAGAATGTTCAGCAAAAGGTAGGGTGGGTTGTTTTCCGGGTTGGTTGTCGAAGCTGTTGTGGATGTCTGCAATCTTGTTGTGGAAGAATGAGGCTAGGGAGTCGCAGAGGGCTTGAGAGGGGGTGATGTCGTTGGAGTTGGCCGAGGGATTGGAAAATTCCTTGACGATGTTATAAAGTTCCTTGCTGTTGTGGGCGTTGTTGTCAAGTCGATCCTTGAATGCTGTTTTCTTGGCCTTTCGGATTAGTTGGTGGTGAGTGCGGGTGGCGTTTTTGAAGGCGTCCTTGGTGCTGGTAGTTGGGTCTTTTTTCCAGGCCTTTTCGAGGGAGCGGCAGAGTTTCTTGGACTTATTAAGATCATCGTTGAACCATGAGGCCTTTTTGCTGGCAGGTTTGTTTTGACGTTTCTTCAGTGGTGCTAAGGTGTCGGCGGTGTTGGATAACCATAGGGTGAGGTTGGCGGCGGCTTCGTTTGCGTTAGAAGAGTGGGCTGGGGTGTTTAGAAGGAGCGATGCGGAGATCTGGTCCGTGGTGATTTTGTTCCAGTTTCTTTGCAGAGTTGGTTGGAGGTGGTTGGTGGGTTTTGGTTTGTTGTAGGTGAAGTGAACGCAGCTGTGGTCGGTCCAGAGGAGCTCCGTAGTGTGGCTGAAGGAGACATGGTTGCTGGAGGTGAAGATGGGGTCGAGTGTGTGACCTGCGATGTGGGTGGGGGACGTGACCAGTTGTTTAAGTCCGAGGTTGGCGAGATTGTCCAAGAGGGTGGTGGTGTTGCGGTCGTTGATCTTTTCAAGGTGAAAATTGAGGTCTCCCAGAAGGATGTAGTCTTTGGAGGGGAGCGCGTGAGGAGTGATGAAGTCCGTGATGTCTTCACTGAATTTTGCGCGGGGTCCTTGTGGTCTGTAGAGGAGAGTGCCTCTGAGTGTGGTCTTGGGGTCGATGTGGATCTGGAAGTGAAGGTGTTCAGAGTTGGTGAGATTGGCGTCAGAGCTGGTTGAGATGCGGATTGACTTCTTATGGACGATAGCGATTCCTCCTCCTGTGTGGTCGGTGCGGTCCTTACGAATGATCTTATAATCTTCAGGGATGGCAATGGTGATGTCTGGGGCGGAGGAAGCGTTCATCCAGGTTTCTGTTAGGAAGGCGACGTCCGGAGAGATGGTGTCTAGTAGATTCCATAGGTCAATGGCGTGTCTGTGGACTGATCGGGTGTTGAGAAGGATGCATTGTAGGTGGTTGGGGTCAGGAGTCTGTGGTGTGGTCGTAGCGGAGATGTTGTCGGTGCCGATGAATTTGCAGGAGTAGCAGGAGAAAGGTCCATGGGTGTGTCCGGGAGCGGCTTGGACGCAGTTTGGGGCGCGACCGGAGTTAAGGGCTAGGAGGGTGGCGGCATCGTAGGTAATGCGGGGGGCTGGGCAGCGCGAGGGGCAGGGGGTCTGGCGCTAGGCGCGGTCCAGGCGCGGACGGGCGTAGACGGGCTTACCTTTGGCGCACCTTCGGCGCGGGTTGGGCGCGGTCGCTGCGCGTGAACGCTGCGCGCGGGAACTCCTGTCATATATGGATAGTGGCGGGGGAGGGGCGAGGGCGTCTCAGCTGGGAGGCGGGGCGGGCTAAAGATCAGCACAACAACAACAGAGGCAAGATGGAGGCGGAGGGGGGAGCCCAGCGGAAATGCGCAAATGCTGAAAAAGCGGCGCTTTTAAAATCCACAAATGCTGAATGTACAGAGCGGCAAGCAGGCACACAGCAGGCAGCAATAATGAGGCAAAATGCAGATAGGCAGCCAAGCAACGATACCGACTGATGCAGGAATACACTGGGGAGCGACCACTCAGCCCAAGGGACAGGAGCGAGTCACGGCGCTTTCCGGTGGTGGAGCGCTGTTCTGGTCAGTGGGAGGGCGTCTCAGCTGGGAGGCGGGGCGGGTTCGTTTCCACCGGGCACACACAGCACCAGCCGTCAGTGCACGCTTCCACCGGGCACACACACCACCAGCCGTCAGTGCATGCTTTCACCAGGCACACACACCACCAGCCATCAGTGCATGCTTTCACCAGGCACACACACCACCAGCCGTCAGTGCACGAGTATGCAGGTGCAGTGCATGAACTCCTGTGTGAGTGAGTCATGCTGCCTGGGGCTCAATCACTCCACACTTGTAAATTGCGCCTGCACCATGCTTTTCCTCATTTGCAAAGTTCGGCGCATGGGCAGCCCCCACACCCCGGGAATGGCTGCTTCCTACAACCATAATGGAAACAACATTCAGAGCAATGAAAACAAGTTCATTTGATGCAAAGAATTGTTACCAAAACCATGTCTAGCTATTGTAGATCTGGTAACTTAAACAAAACAGCAACGAGAAAACAATCAAGCATTGACATAGCCAATAGGTCTCGCTTTTTGCACCCTATAAGTATTTAGTTATGCAGCAGAATATCCTTGGTGCGACAACACCAATTGTTGCATGGCTAAACACTTATAAGGTCCCAAATGCGAGACCTATTGGCCATGCCAATGCTTGTTTAGCGATGTGAATGTGTGTTAGAATAAAACATGATATCCTACAGCCTGGGTACTCACAAACTTTCTCTTAGGGACCAAATGTACAGTGTCCTTTGTGGCAGAGGGTTGCACCGGTGGGGGCGGGGTCAGTTGGGGAGAGGGGCGGGGCTAGAGCAAAAAGAAAACTGTGACCATGAGGTTGAACACAGGCCCCTGCAGCGGACGCCTTTGTCTACTGAGCCACCAGACCCGGCACACACACCTTTCTCTCTCTCTGTCTCCCTCCCTCTCTCTATCTCTCCCTTCCTCTCTCTGTCTGTCTCCCTCAATCTCTCTCTCTGTCTCCCTCCCTCTCCCTCCCTCTCTCTCCCTGTCTCCGTCTGTCCCACTCACTATCTCTCTCTCTCTCTCTCTCCCTCCCTCCCTCAGTCTCCCTCTGTCTGTCTACCTCTCTCTGTCTCCTTCTGTCTGTCTCGCTCCCTCTATCTCGCTCCCTCTGTCTGTCTCCCTCTGTCTCCCTCTGTCTGTCGCCCTCTGTCTGTCACCCTCTGTCTGTCACCCTCTGCCTCCCACCCTCTGTCTCCCTCTCTCTGTCGCCCTCCCTCCCTACCTCTCTCTCTCCCTCCCTCTGTCTCCCTTCCCCTCTCTAGGTCTCCCTCTGCCTCCCGCTGTCTCCCTCTCTGTCTCCCTCCAGCTCTCTGTGTCTCCATTCCTCTCCCTATCTCTCTCTGTCTCCCTCCCTCAGTCTGTCTACCTCCCGCTGTTTCCCTCCTCCCTCTGCCTGTCTCCCTCTATCTGTCTCCCTCTGTCGGTCTCCCTCTGTTTGTCTACCTCTGTCTCACTCACCCTGTCTCCCTACCTCTGTCTTCCTCCCTCTGTCTCTCTCCCTTTGTCTCCCTCTGTCTCCCTCCCTCTGTCTCCCTCCCTCTATTTCCCTCCCTCTGCCTCCCTCTCTCTCTGTCTCCCTCCCTCAGTCTCCCTCCCTCAGTCTCCCTCTCTCTCCCTCCCTCCCTCTGTCTCCCTCCCTCTGTCTGTCCCCCTCTCCTTCCCTATCTCCCCTGACTCCCTCCCTCTGTCTCCCTTTGTCTCCCTCCCTCCCTCGTCTCTCTCTTTCTCCCTTTGTCTCTGTCTCCCTCCCTCCCTCTCTCTCTCCCTCCGTCTCCCTCTCTCTCTTTGTCTCTCTGCCTCTCTGTCTGTCTCAGTCTCTGCCTCTATCTCTGTCCCCGTCTGTTTGACCCGGTCTCCGTCCCTCTTTCTCTCTCTCCGTCTCTCTGTCTCTGTCTGCTCCTGTCTGTTCTGCCTCTGTCTCTACCTCTGTGTGTCTGTCTCCCTCCCTCTCTGTCTCCCTCCCTCCCTCTCTCTCCGTCTCCCTCTGCCTCACTCACTCTGTCTCCCCCTCTCTCTCTGTCTCCCTCTATCTGTCTCCCTCCCTCGATCGCCCTCCTTTCTCTGTCTGCCTCCCACTGTCTGCGGCCCTCTGTCTCTGTCCCTCTGTCTCCCTCTCTCTCTCGGTCTCCATCTCTCTGTCTCTGTCTCCCTCCAGCTCTCCCTCTCTATCTCTGTCTCTGTCTCCATCCTTCTCCCTCTCTCTCCCTCTCTCTCTGTCTCTCTCCCTCAGTCTCCCTCCCTCAGACTCCCTCTGTCTGTCTACCTTCCTCTGTCTCCCTCTATCTGTCTACCTCCCTCTGTCTCCCTCTATCTGTCTACCTCCCTCCTGCCTCTGTCTGTCTCCCTTTGTCTGTCTCCCCCTGTCTGTCGCCCTCTGTCTGTCTCAGTCTCTGTCTGTCCCTGTCTGTTTGTCCCTGTCCCCCTCCCTCTTTCTCTCTCTCCATCTCCCGGTCTGTCTCTGTCTGCCCCTGTCTCTATCTGTCTCTGTCTGCCTCGGTCTCTACCTCTGTGTGTCTGTCTCCCTCCCTCTCTCGGTCTCCCTCCCTCTCCGTCTCCCTCTGCCTCACTCACTCAGTCTCCCTCGCTCTCTGTCTCCCTCCATCACCTTCCTTTCTCTGTCTGCCTCCCTCTGTCTCTCTCTGTCTCCCTCCCTCAGTCTGTCTCCCTCCCTCAGACTCCCTCTGTCTCTGTCTGTCTCAGTCTCTGCCTCTGTCTGTCCCTGTCTCTGTTTGTCCCTGTCTCCCCCCTTCTTTCTCACTCCCCATCTCTCTCTCTCTGTCAGTCTCTGCCTG
Organism: Lissotriton vulgaris; assembly: GCF_964263255.1. Lineage (NCBI taxonomy): Eukaryota > Metazoa > Chordata > Amphibia > Caudata > Salamandridae > Lissotriton > Lissotriton vulgaris. The sequence continues at coordinate 1,281,974,629 of NC_141694.1, read as the reverse complement.
CCCATTCCTGTCTCTGCCTCTGTCTCTACCTCTGTGTGTCTGTCTCCCTCCCTCCCTCTCTCACCGTCTCCCTCTGTCTCACTCATTCTGTCTCCCTCGCTCTCTCTGTCTCCCTCTATCTGTCTCCCTCCCTCTATCGCCCTCCTGCCTCTGTCTGTCTCCCTTTGTCTCCCTCCCTCTGTCTCTGTCCCTCTGTCTCCCTCTCCCTCTCTCTCTCGGTCTCCATCTCTCTGTCTCTGTCTCCCTCCAGCTCTCCCTCTCTGTCTCCATCGTTCTCCCTCTCTCTCTCTCTCCCTCTCTCTCTGTCTCTCTCTGTCTCCCTCCCTCAGTCTCCCTCGGTCAGTCTCCCTCCCTCAGACTCCCTCTGTCTGTCTACCTTCCTCTGTCTCCCTCTATCTGTCTACCTCCCTCTGTCTCCCTCTATCTGTCTACCTCCCTCCTGCCTCTGTCTGTCTCCCTTTGTCTGTCTCCCCCTGTCTGTTGCCCTCTGTCTCCCTCCCTCTGCCTCCCTCCCTCTGCCTCCCACCCTCTGTCTCCCTCCATCTGTCTCCCTCCCTCTGTCTCCCTCCCTCTGCCTCCCTCTCGCTCTCTGTCTCCCTCCCTCTGTCTGTCTCCCTCTCTCTGTCTGTCTCCCTCTGCCTCCCTCCCTCTGTCTCCCCCTGACTCCCTTCCTCTGTCTCCCTTTGCCTCCCTCTGTCTCCCTCCTTCTTTGTCTACCTTTGTCTCGGTCTACCTCCCTCTGTCACCCTCTGCCTCCCCCCTCTCTCTCCCTCTGTCTCCCTCTCTGTCTCTCTCAGTCTCTGTCTGTCCCTGTCTCCCCCCTTTCTCTCTCTCCATCTCTGCCTCTGTCTGCCCCTGTTCCTGTGTCTGCCTCTGTCCCTACCTCTGTGTGTCTGTCTCCCTCCCTCTGTCTCCCTCCCTCTCTCTCCCTCTGTCTCACTCACTGTCTCCCTCGCGCTCTCTGTCTCCCTCTATCTGTCTCCCTCCCTCCCTCGGTCTCTCTCTTTCGCTGTCTCCCTTTGTCTCCGTCTCCCTCCCTCCGTCACCCTCTTCCTCCCTCCCTCTCTCTCCCTCAGTCTCCCTATCTTTGTCTCTCTGCCTCTCTGTCTGTCTCAGTCTCTGCCTCTGTCTGTCCCTGTCTGTTTGTCCCTGCCTCCCTCCCTCTTTCTCTCTCTCCGTCTCCCTGTCTGTCTCTGTCTGCCCCTGTCTCTATCTGTCTCTGTCTGCCTCTGTCTCTACCTCTGTGTGTCTGTCTCCCTCCCTCTCTCGGTCTCCCTCCCTCCCTCTCTCTCTCCGTCTCCCTCTGCCTCACTCACGCAGTCTCCCTCGCTCTCTGTCTCCCTCCATCACCTTCCTTTCTCTGTCTGCCTCCCTCTGTCTCTCTCTGTCTCCCTCCCTCAGTCTGTCTCCCTCCCTCAGACTCCCTCTGTCTGTCTACCTCCCTCTGTCTCCCTCTATCTGTCTACCTCCTTCTGTCTCCCTGTCTGTTGCCCTGTCTGTCGCCCTACCTCTGCCTCCGACCCTCTGTCTCCCAGTCTCCCTCCTTCTGTCTCCCTCACTCTGCCTCCCTCTCTCTGTCGGTCTCCCTCTGCCTCCCTCTGTCTGTCTCCCTCTCACTCCCTATGTCTCCCTCTGACTCCCTCCCTCTGTCACCCTCTGCCTCCCTCCCTCTCTCTGTCTCTGTCTGTCTCAGTCTCTGCCTCTGTCTGTCCCTGTCTCTGTTTGTCCCTGTCTCCCCCTCTTTCTCTCTCTCCATCTCTCTCTCTGTCAGTCTCTGCCTGCCCGTTCCTGTCTCTGCCTCTGTCTCTACCTCTGTGTCTGTCTCCCTCCCTCCCTCACCGTCTCCCTCTGTCTCACTCATTCTGTCTCCCTCGCTCTCTCTGTCTCCCTCTGTCTCCCTCCCTCTATCGCCCTCCTTCCTCTGTCTGTCTACCTCTGTCTGTCTCCCTCTGTCTGTGGCCCTCTGTCTCCATCCCTCAGTCTCCCTCTCTCTCTCTCTGTGTCTCCATCTCTCTTGGTCTCTCTCTCTCTGTTTCCCTCTCTCTGTCTCCTTCTCTCTGTCTACCTCTCCCTCCCTCTACCTTCCTCTTTCTCTGTCTCCCTCCCTCCGTCTCCCTCTCTCTGTCTCTCTCCCTCTCTCAGTCTCCCTCCCTCTGTCTCCCTCCCCCTCTCTTTCTGGCTCCCTCTCTCTGTTTCCCTCTCTCTCCCTCCCTCTGTGTCTCTTCCTCCCTCTATCTCCCTCTGTTTGTCACCCTCTATCAACCTCACCCCAGCTTTCCGGGCACAGACACAGCCGCACCAGAGTACTTCACAGGTCTTTAAAATACCATTTACTTGTTAATGAGGCTTTGTTGTGAATCGCCCGGCCCCCATAGAGCAGTGTCTTGGAGTCCGCTCTGCTGAGGCGGTGTTTGCCGACACTCTATAATTTTTTTTTTTTAAACATAGGTACAATGTCTGCAAGGTCCACGGGCCGCCAAGGAGGCTTGCTGGGCCGCAAGAGGCTTGCTGGGCCGCTGGCGGCCCGCAGGCCGTACTATGAGTACCCGTGTCTTACAGCCTTTCATTTCATACTTTTTGTGCAGCACGTTTGTCAGACAGTTCACTTTACAAAATCCTCACATTTTTGCAGGCAGAGAAAGTAAAGTAATTGTAGATGTAAACTTGCTTTTGACTTCTTCCCTCTGAACACAGAATAAATGTGACAAGATAAAAACAAGTTTTAAAAACATCTTCAATGCTCCTTCACTTTGTGAGTAAACAGAACACAGGTCTGTCAGCTCACCAGAAGGGGCCTAGGCCCTAAATATAGCTCGCTCTCATAAAATCTGATTCGCCAAAGCTTGTAGATTTGTCAAGGCCTGATACTGACCCAAGACCACCTCTCCTTCAGTAAGAAGCTGAAGACCTGGCTGTTCGAGCAGTAGCGGCACCCCCCCCCCCCCCCCCCCCCCACCCCCAGCGCCTTGAGACCCTACGGGTATGTAGTGCGCTCTATAAATGTCATTGATTGATTGATTGATTTCTAGTTGGTGAGTTACAAAGAGATAAAAAATGTCCCTGTTTATTTTAGTACAATGGTTGGCAGTAAAATTGGCAGCATCTCTGGCCCTGCGCCTAACAGTGTGCAGAAGAGTGCTAACAGGCTTGCTTTAACTGCACCAACGGTCGTCTTCTGCACATCTGCAGTGCAGCCATACCTATATAGCCCTGGAATGGTCTGCACATGATGGGATGATAAAACAATAGAGCGCGCACTAACCAATATGACAGCTCTAGTGTGGCACAATTTTAGGGGACCAAAGATGCAGTAAGGTTCAAGCCAGGAAGAAACTGTGTCCTTGAAGACAGTGGCACAGACAGCGAGGGAGCAATAGGCAAAGCCAATTGCAACTCAGTGCAAAATTCAGATAAAAGCATAAAGTGTGGCGCAACGAGAAGGTAAAAAATAGCACTGAGAGGAAGAGGGGGCTCAGAAAACACACAGAAAATGTAGAACATGCCATTAAAACTGGCCTACAACAATATCCAAAAGTCGCCAGGCAAGCAATAAGTTGAGTACTTGAAACCCATCCCAGCTCTGGGTGTGCCGCACATCGCAGGAAGCGAAAAACACTCGAGCATGCACTAACCAATATGGTGGCTTCAGTGAGGCACAACGCTGGAGGAACCAAGATGGAGTGAAATTGGATCGAGGAAGGAGTAGTTTCTGTCCTGTAACTCCAGTTCTGTAGTAGGGGTATCTCTGTTATAGTCATAATCTAGTGAATAATCCCGCCCATGTGCGTGGACCCCGGCAATCAAAAATAATCTCTTAAGTTGTCAAAATAATGCAGAAACTGCAAAGACACTTAAGAGAGAATTTAAAGACAAATAATGCAGCCTATATCCACAGGCTACACTGCCCAGTACTTCAACTAGAAATTCCACCGAAAATCACCACACACAGCCCAGCCTGCTAGTTTCTACCATAGAGAAACCTGCCTCCCCCAGTCAAAGACTCAGGAATGATAGAGAGGAAGGTAGGGACAGACAAGCCCCATAGGCTGCCATTATGTGGCTTAAATAGGATACTGTGCCTTTAAGAGAACTTTCCAGAACTTCTCCCAGTATCCCAGAATGCATAGCAGGTCCCTCTACTTTCAGTTCTTTTTGAAGGCGAAGCACGCCTGACCTGTCGCATTCTTTACATGATGAAAAATCTCCACCGGGGAGGAGGGCGGGCGCTTATGACTATAACAGAGATACCCCTACTACAGAACTGGAGTTACAGGACAGAAACTACTCCTTCTGTAGTAGCGGATCTCTGTGTATAGTCATAATCTAGTGAATAGAATGGCAAGCCCATCCCCACACCTAAGCGGTGGTGGAGAATAAATACACAATGCCACTATTGCGCGAACAAATTCCGCAGCGAAGCCTGTCCAACCTGAGCGTCTGCCCTGGCGTCAGTGTCCAGGCAGTAATGCTTAGCAAAGGTATGAACCGACTTCCAAGTGGCTGCCTTGCAGATTTCAGCAACCGGCACGTTACGGAGCAGAGCCGTCGTGGCAGCTTTGCCCCTGGTGGAATGAGCCTTAGGCTTACCTCCTATGGTCTTATTAGCATTTTGGTAACATAATTGTATGCAGGACACAATCCACCTAGAGATGGACTGCTTAGGGGTCGCCAGACCTGTCCTGACCGATCCATAATTGATAAACAACTGGTCAGACCTACGAATATCTTTGATTTTATCCAGATAAAATTTCAACACCCTCCTAACATCCAGAGAATGGAGAGACCTCTCCGCTGGGGATGAAGGTTATAGTCTGGTTAACATGAAAATCAGAAATAACCTTGGGAAGGAATTTAGGGTGAGTACGCATAACAACCTTGGCAGCATGAAATACAGTATAAGGTTCATTACAACACAACGCCTGAATTTCACTCACCCTGCGGGCCGATGTAATGGCCACGAGGAACGCCGCCTTCCAGGACAGGTGCTGCAACGAAGCCTTATGAATAGGTTCAAAAGGTTCCTTCATCAATCTGGACAGCACCACATTCAATTCCCACGAAGGCGAGGGAAGCCTGACAGGAGGGAATACTTTCTTCAATCCTTCCAGAAAATCTTTGATCACGGGGATCTGGAAAAAGGAAGTCTGTGAAGGGCATTTCCTGTAGGCAGTCAATGCAGCCAGATGAACCTTAATGGAATGCACATGAAGGCCAGACTGCGCCAAATGTAAAAGGTAAGGAAGGATGACATCCTCCTTACAGGTCGTAGGATCATGGTTCTTAGACTGGCACCAGATACAAAACCGCTTCCACTTGTAAGCATATGAAGTCCTAGTGGAAGGTCTCTTGGACTCCTTCAGTATGTCCATGCAATCATCGGGCAGATTCAGATGGCCATATTGCACTCTCTCAGGAGCCATGCCGCCAAACTCAAAGACGAGAGGTTGGGGTGTAACATCCGTCCCCCGAACTTCGTGAGAAGGTCCGGCCTGCACGGCAACCGAATGTGAGGAAGGAGAGACCGGTGAAGCAGGTCCGTGAACCACCACTGCCTGGGCCACTCCGGGGCGATGAGTATCATCCGAGCTCTGGACCGGGCCAGCTTGATGAGCACCGCCGGAATCAGGGGAATGGGAGGAAAGGCGTACAGAAAGCTGTTCGTCCAGTCGATCCATAATGCATTCCCCAGCGTCCCTTGCTGGAAGTACCTGGAGGCGAAGTCTCTGCACTTGCTGTTTTCGGTGGTGGCGAACAAATCTACGTCTGGAGTTCCCCACCGTGCGAAGACTTCTCCTAGTACTTCGTCGTTTATGACCTATTCGTGGTTTTCCTGAAGCAGTCTGCTCAGTGCGTCTGCCTGAACATTCTGCACACCTGGTAGATGGGTGGCCGTTATCGCCAGTCCTCTGGCCAGGAGCCAGTGCCAGATCGTCTGCGCCTCCTGTGACAGAGTGCGCGATCTCGAGCCCCCCTGCTTGTTGAGGTAATACATCGTGGTGGTATTGTCCGTCTGTACAAGCAGAGAGTTGGTCCGGAAGGACGGAAGAAAGGCCTTCAGTGCCAAGTGAACAGCCCTGAGTTCCAGGAAATTGATGTGATACGTGGCCTCCATCGGTGACCACGTGCCTTGAATCTGTAGAGTCCCGGAGTGCGCTCCCCATCCCAGAAGAGACGCATCCGTCACGACAGTCTGCGTGGGAATGTCCTTGTGAAAGGGAACCCCTCTGAGGAGATTCTCCGCCGAACACCACCACTTCAGAGACTGAAGAGCATGCAGCGACAGTCGAATCTTGTCGTCCCAAGATCCTTTCCTCTGATCCCACTGGTCCTCCAAGCACTCCTGCAACGGTCTCATGTGCAGTCGTGCGTGTGGCGTCAGGAAGATACAAGAGGCCATTGATCCCAGTAGAGAAGACACCGTCCTCACTGTTGTAGATGGAGTCGTCATAAGAGCCTGAGCCTTCCGAAGGAGTGATAATCGTCGCTCTTCCGAAGGAGACACGCTTGCTGACAGCGTATTGATGGAGGCTCCCAAGTACTGTATGCATTGGACCGGAGTCGGGACAGACTTGGCCATGTTGATGTGCAGCCCCAGCTTGTTCAGGAGAACGCACGTCTTCTGGAAGTGTGCTCGCGCTTCCGAGAAGGAGGATGCCTTGATCAACCAATCATCCAAGTAAGGGTAGACGAACACCTTGGTCTTCCTCAGGTGTGCTGCTACCACCGCCATGCACTTCGAGAACGTTCTCGGCGCAGACTTCAGTCCGAATGGGAGTACTGTGTATTGATAGTGATTGGTGCCGACTTGGAACCGCAGGAACTTCATGTGTTTGTGTGCAATGGGCACATGGAAGTAAGCATCCTGTAGGTCTATAGCGCAAAGCCAGTCTCCCTGTTGCAACTGAGGGTAAATCTGATGCAACGACAGCATGCAGAACTTTTCCCCGCGAATCCATTTGTTTGCTTGTCGCAAATCCAGAATGGGCCTGAACTCGTTCTTGTCCTTCTTGCGAACCAGAAAGAACCGGGAGTACAGACCTCTTCCTCTCTGAGACCGAGGTACGTCTTCTATCGCCCTTTTCCTTAACAGGACATCCGCTTCCGCCTGAAGCTCGCGCAGTTGAAACTGCGAGCTGACCGGGGGAAATCGCTGGAGGAGGGCTGGTGAACCGAAGACTGTATCCATTGCAAACAATATTCAGCACCCACTTGTCCTGAGTAATTTTTCTCCACTCTGCCAGAAAAAGTTGTATGCTTCCCCCTACCGGAGTGGGTAACGGATCTGGGGGAAGTAAGTTCCAAGGGCCTAGACCCAGCCTGGCCCTTGGGCGCCGGAGCCGACTGCTGGCCTCCCCTGCCCTTCTGCCGCTTCTGGAACGGCTTACGGAACTGCTGCTGCTGTTGCGAGTGCCCCGAAGCCTGTCCTCTTCCTCTGCCCTGTCCGCCGCTGGAAGGGGCGGTACTGCTTCTTGGTCTCCTTGGGCTTCTCCAGGCCCACAGCCGTAAGTGTTTCTGCCTCCGCCTTCATGCGGGCCATTTCATCAACCACATGCTTTCCGAAGAGGGTCTCTCCGGAGAACGGCAGATTGGCCACCCTCTGCTGTGCGTCCGGTTTCAGGGACGTAAGCCGGAGCCATGCGTGGCGCCGTTGGTTGATTCCGTGGCAGAATCCGTGAGCCGCCAACAGGGAAGAGTCCGCTGCCGCGCTGATTATCTGGTTGGCCACCAGCATCCCCTCACTCAGGACTTCCATGAAGTCTTCACGCTGCTCCCGAGGCAAATGCTCCGCAAAGCGCTCGAGGGAGTCCCAGAGGGCGCGGTCGTAGCGGCCCAACAGAGCCGTGGCACTCGCCGCTTTCATGGATGTGGCTGAGGTTCCACAGACCTTTCTCCCCGCCGAATCCATCCACCTTGACTCCTTGTCCGGGGGAACCGTGGAGGACGGAGTAGTGGCATGCTGCTTGCGGGCCGCCGTGACGATGACAGAGTCAGGCGGAGGCTCCGCTCTCAAAAAGGCCGGATCCGAGTCGGGAGCCCGGTACTTCTTTAGTAATCTTGACGGAGCCGCTCTCGTCACCGCCGGGGTGAGAAACAGAGCCATAGCCGGTTCTTCCAGGCCCGGCACCAGAGGCAGGAGAGGACGAGCCAAATGCTTCTGATGGAGAGTCTCGAAAATGACCGACGTCTTTGGAGTAGGCACCGTCAGGGATATGCCTAGCTTCGCAGCGCCCCTCAACAGGACGTCCTGAAAGGCCACCAGGTCATCTATCGGGGACACTCTGGTGTCCGGTGACCCCGATAGGGTTGGGGAATAATCCCTTGTTCCAGAGGACCTCGTGTGGGAGCGAGATTCGCGCCTCCTATGGCGGTGTCTCGATCTCGTGGATGATCTGCGCCGCGATCTCTCCTTCCTCCCAGAGCGAGAGCGAGACCTGCCCGCTCGCGGGCGTTCCTTCGGTCTCCGTGGAGGGGTCTTCCGTGGTTCCTCACGGGGTTTTGTCGGATCCTCCCTGGGTTTCGGAGTCCCCTTAGGAGGAACAGGCAGGGACGGCAGGGAAGTGGACCTCGGAGGAGGAACCTTCGGCTGCGGGGTAGGCCCATGTGGAGGGACCGGAGGTGGAGGAGGGTCTCCTGAAGGCAGTGGCGGTTTGGGCGGAGGGTCCTCCTTAGGAACAGGGGGAGGAGTCGGAGTCCTTGGCCGAGATGGGGTGTACACTTCCGAGTACACCGAGCCCGGTGACCCTTTAGGCGAAGGGCGAGGAGAGCCATCCCCATCCGCAGGCGACCGCTTCCTCTTGTGCCCCCCACTGGAAGCAGCGTGACTCCTGGGACTAGAGTCCCTTTTCTGCCGTTTTGGAGAGGGTGACCTACTCCTCGACGCTGACCGCTGTCTGCTGGACGCCGAGCGACGCTTCTCCGGCGTCGAATGGCGCCTCCTGGACTCCGGCGTCGATCGCCGTCCCCTCGGCGTCGACCCTCTTCTCCTCGGCGTCGACCGTCGACTCCTCGACGTCGACCGTCGACTCCTCGACGTCGACCTCCTCTTCCGCGACTTCTCACGTCGCCCTCTCGACGTCGGGCGTTCCGTCTTCGACGACGAACGCCGCCGTCGTCTCGATGTTCCCGACGTCGAGGAGCCCCTCGACGTCGATCGACGGTGTCGCCTCGACGGCGATCGACGGTGTCGCCTCGACGGCGAGCGTCGGTGCCGCGTCGACGGCGAGCGCCATTACGTCACTTTGCCTTCGGCGTCGGTAGGAAGATCTCGATGTCGACGAAGACGATGACGTCGACGGTGGCTTCGACGTCGGCTTCTCCTTCGACGGCGAGCCGCCACGGCGTCTCGACCCGGAGCCCCGGGGAGAAGGGGAGCACGCCGTCGTCATCCCTCTCGACGCCGTCGTCGATGCCATCGACGTCGACGGAGAATGGGACCGTTTGCTGGACTTCCTGCCCCCGGGGAGCCCCCCAGGGGCCTCAGCAGAGGCAGAGGGAACCTTCCCAGGCTGCCTAGACCCACCTGCAGCCCGCAGACGCCTATCCTCCAGGCCAGCCAGCCTGATCTTCAATCTGTCCCTCAGGGTCCGAGCAGTAAACTGCTGGAAGATGACACAATCCTCAGGGACATGATCTTCTGGAAGGCACACGATGCAGACATCATGGGGGTCGCTCTTGGCCTTCTTCCTCTCACATGCTGGGCACTTAACAAAAAGGCCAGGCAATTTGGAGCCCCAAAACGCCTAAAACAGCACAAAAAGGAGAAGAGAACACCAAGAAGTAAACAGCAACACTTTTTAGAAAGCAAAAGTGCAAAAACAATTCCAATAAACCCTTGAAAAAGGAAGAGCTCAATGCCAGGGTCCTGTAAGCAGGAGCCGGAAAAAAGAACTGAAAGTAGAGGGACCTGCTATGCATTCTGGGATACTGGGAGAAGTTCTGGAAAGTTCTCTTAAAGGCACAGTATCCTATTTAAGCCACATAATGGCAGCCTATGGGGCTTGTCTGTCCCTACCTTCCTCTCTATCATTCCTGAGTCTATGACTGGGGGAGGCAGGTTTCTCTATGGTAGAAACTAGCAGGCTGGGCTGTGTGTGGTGATTTTTGGTGGAATTTCTAGTTGAAGTACTGGACAGTGTAGCCTGTGGATATAGGCTGCATTATTTGTCTTTAAATTCTCTCTTAAGTGTCTTTGCAGTTTCTGCATTATTTTGACAATTTAAGAGATTATTTTTGATTGCCGGGGTCCACGCACATGGGCGGGACTATTCACTAGATTATGACTATACACAGAGATCCCCTACTACAGAAGCAGCTCTTTCCGCGAAGGGAGCGGACCGGACAGAGGGAAAGTAAAAGACTAAGCCAAGACTAGAATGCAAGTAAAATAATGAAGTGCGGTGAAAAGAGAAGGGAACAAACGTCAGTAGGGGTGGCGTAGGGATTTAAAAGAAAAAACAGTTAGTTAAAACTGGCCAAACAAATCTCCAAAAGTCGTTAGGGAAGAAACAAATTATGCACCTAAAAAATATCCAAGGAATTGGTGGTGGGGGGTGATAATGTCTGGGGCTATTGAAAATTACTAAACTGGAGTCCTTGAATGGTCACAGAGAGCAGCTAAAAAACACTGGCCTCAGAGCGGGTACCAATTGGGGTCCACTACAGGCACTAAAGTTGCATAGGCTTAAACATTTCTGTCTCAGAAATGCTCAAGCTTCTTTTGATGTAGGGAATATAATCCATGTTAACACAAATATTTTAGTTTTAAACACCCCAATTCACCCTCATACATCACAACCCAAACTACCTCTGGCATTAATTGGAGTGTTTGATTGACAGAAGAAAGGGAGCTGAAGATTCTGAATACTATATTCCCAGTGGTGAGGTTTAAACCTTTGGTGTTTGTACCATTTATTTCCCTTGACCAATCTGCGAGGCTCAATTTTTTCCAGCTTTAGGCATTAGGCACTCCACCTGAAGTACAAATAGGTGGCTACCAGACATGTGACCCATCTTAAGAAACCTTTTAAATCTTATACAGCTTGACCAAATGTTTAACCTTCTAGATTTAAAAATCACTGCCTGTGGATAATTCACTTCCAAATTAGCCTTTCACAGGCAAGGCTTTCGAGAAAACTGGTTTAATTAAATTTAAAAACCGAAACCGGTTCTTGGATGCTGGTTTCCAGTCCAGGGAGGACCTGGCTTGGCGGTTCGGGCTGGACTGTTCCCATCAGGCACAGGGTCAAGACTCGTTTGCATATGGCCAGGTCTAACCTAGGGTGGAATTGTGAGCAAAAGAATTATCAATTTAACCCAGATCTCTTGACTGGGTTGAATGTTTTGATTTGTTCTGCATTCCGTCCATCAATTGTGTGTCTTTTGCTTTCTCACTCTAAGTGCGTCAGGTATGCCCAGATTTGGGTCCTGGGCTCACTGTGCCACTGGAATCAAGCTATCCTGTCTGAAGAGGGGTGAAACCCCGAAACCGGTCCTAGGATGCTTGTTTCCGGTCAAGGGAGTACCTGACTTGGCAGTTCAGGCTGGACTGTTCCCATGAGGCACAGGACAAGACTGATTTGTTTATGGCCAGGTCAAAACTGGGGTGGCATGGTGAGCAAAAGAATGATGGATTTAACCCAGATCTCTTGACTGGGGGTGAATGTTTTGATTTGTTCTGCATTCCGTCCATCAATTGTGTGTCTTTTGCCTTCATTAAATTTAAAGAAACCAATCGCAGACCTAAAGAGAAATATTGACAGCTTGAACCTTGTGAATCCCAGGATAAAATTCACGAGTCAGATGAGCACCACGTCAATTCCATTCTTGGATGTTTCAGTCGGAATAAACGGCAGCACCATCATCACAGAACTGTATAAAAAACCTACTGATAAGAACACATCATTACAATATGGAAGTTTCCATCCAACTAACTTGAAAGACAATCTCCCAATATCCCAATTCATGAGAATTAAAAGAATATCATCCGATGAAACGCAATGTGCAAGGAGCTTGCTATCTTGAAAGAGGATATCCTGAAAAACTCATCACGATGCAAATGGAAAGAGTTAAAACAATACCGCGAGTGGAACTTTTGCAGAAAAAGATCAAGGTCTCGAACAAGAGAATGGTGTTTGTTTCAAAATACTCTACCGCATCAAGGGATATAAAAAGAACTATAACTAAGAGGTGGGAAATTTTACAAATGGAGAGTGATTTTGGAGAACTCTACAAACAAAAACCATTGTTTGCCTATAAAAGGTCACGGAACTTGAAGGAACTTCTTAACAAACCAGGAGACATGGAACTCTGCACAGTCACCCCTAAAGGAACAACAAAGTGCTTTAATTGCAAGAACTGCAACAATGTAATCACTGGCAGTGCGTTATCGCATCCACGAACAGGAGAAAGGATTACCTTAAGACATTCAGCAAACTGCAATGCAGACGTTGGCAAAACTGATCGGAAACTAAAAACACGTTTGTCTGAACACAAGAGTAGAATCCGGAATAAAAATTTAACATCACCACTTGCAAGACATTGGATTGAAATGTGACACACCATGGCGCAAATTCGCTTTCAAATCATTGAACAGGTTCCACAACGTCTAGGATTAGACAATGCCAAAATCCTCCTCAGGAGGGAGACCTTTTGGATTCGCAGATTGCATACTTTGGCCCCTGATGGGTTGAATGATAAGCTGGAAATGTTTTGTTTCTTATAGACACAAATTTAGATATAAGTACACGTAGCCGAGTTCTCAAGGGGAACATCAACACAGTGTTACATAAAAACAGGTCACAACAACATACATTGAACATAATTCTATTGTTCATCATAAATTGTAAACTTTACCATATATTTTGAATGTTTTTGATTTCTAAACTAATGATTCATAATAACAAGACATTTTGTTGTTTTCCGCATGTATCAACATTGGTTATCAACAATGTAAAGTGTATCTTTATCTCTCCTTCTTTATCTAAACTGATGCCTATTACTTTCACTTGTACATCAGTAGAAAGGCTAATACACACTGTAAACATTAGCAGCATCCTCACCTTTTTCGAAAATACATCTAGTTGCTAGGGATATTTCCCATTCAGTAATGGCCGCTACCATTCCCTCAATTAGTCCATCTTCAATGTTGAGCTCAACAAACAAATATAGAGAAAGGACTTCTCACATGAATCCGCCATCGGTACAAACATTCGAGTAAGAACGTCGTTACGAAGCCGGTTCACTTTTCTCTCGGTAAGTCGACCTCCATAAAGCTTCAATACGTGAAGGCTGCCGACCAGGGTAACCGCATACTAAATTCGGCATTTGTTTATTTTGTTTTCTCCAGCATGGGAGGAACGTCGATACAAGCGAGACCCTAAAGTATAAACTCGAGGCTCGCAGGTAAACTTTTTTGCCAACAGACTTTGGTAACGTTGCAACAAACTAAACCGTTTGCAATAGGTTTAAAGCAATATTCATTCATTTATTCCAATAGATTCCATATTTCTGCGGCTACACACACAAGACCTGCAGGTGAGCTTCGTGTTTTAGTCTATATAAAATCACACGAATAGGCACTATAAAGATAGTACTTGACACGTATTTTTTAATTATTTCCAGATAGGTTCTTTTCAACCTTGGAATCCAGGTAATTCACTTGATCACCCTTTTCAACTTTATAGCGCTTTTTTACATATGAATCATGTAATTGATTCTCCCGTTTTTTTCGACTTCTCAGATTCATTATTCCTTAACAACACACACATCAACGAAACAACCAGTTATCTAGGTAAGACATTCACGCAATACCTAAGACTACATAACGCATATCTCCTAAAGCATCTAGATTAATTAAGTTTCCTCTTTTCTTCTTTTCCTTTAGACCCCTGACGAAGGGGTGCAAACCCCGAAATGCATTGGGTTGTACATATAATTGTGTTGTATACAAATTGTTTTGAGAAATGCATATGATTTATTCGCAATGATTGTCTATTGTTTATGCATTGTTTAAATTGATGAAAATGAATTTTATTCACTAAACTCGTGACAATTTAACGATAAAATATGTTTTGAAAAAATGGTTTCATTTGCAAAATTCATCACTTGTTGTGCGCACTAGAGTCCTGGTTATCTAACGATCCCAGGCCACATTCACAGATTCATTAAATTTAAGGCAAACACTTTTGGTAAATTATAGAAAAACAAAATAGAGACACCATATAGAAGATATAGGGGGTAAAGTACCCCTCATGTACCAGAGCTCCATGACCTCATCAAGAAACTCATCCTTCAGCATCGTTACTCTATATGGTTACACAGAACTCCTCAGTGGCTTGTAATATTCTTTCAATGTGCAACAGACAATATTTTATTCCTTATCATATATGGTAACATCGTCAGTCTTCCCACAAACTGCTTAAATCCTTGGTGTCAGGCTCTTTCATGTTCACTGCAGATCAGAAAAATAGGAGCAGAATCTGTACTGTAAAATGAAACACACCAAAGACCAGCGAGTAATTTTTGCAAAACTATATCAAAATGAGTTTCATGTAAGTCTGGTTACAAATGCTGCAACTGTGTAGAAACATGCAGAAATTCTATCTTTCTTAAAAAAAAAAAATAAAGCATGAAAAAAAAAACATGGTGCCATAAACATTTTGTTTTTACTACTCACTTTTTCTTTTTAGAAAACATTATCAAGAAAATTCCAGTTTCATTCTTACTTGTTCAAACTACAGCTTTAATTATGCACTGTGACCTCTGAAGACAACCGTAATAACTTATTACAGTTATGAAGCTATGTCATTTCTTTATTACATCTGACTGGACATGTCACAACTCAACTGTGGTAAGGAAATTAGAGAATTGCATTAACAAAGGAATTTCAGGTTCCCAAGGTTTACAAGGTCATTAGAGGCAGGGTTTTATACAGGGATTGAAGACTCCGACGTAATATATTGTACTACTGTAGCAAACCGGAGGATATTTTGGGCCTTGTATCCAAACACAGACAAGAAGTGTTGAGGAGGCAACGGTGAATAATTACATAGCTGGGGACGTCTAAAGATAATATATTAAGCCATATTTAAAAAAAAAATGACATCCAATCCTTCCTGAACCATGAATTTCGATGTTAGGTTTGAGGGTTGTGAGGAAAAGGGTTTGGAGCCAATATAACAATTGTTTGATTTTGGACCTCTCAAAATAAGGTTTGCTGTTGCGCAGCTAAAGTATGAGGTTTTACTCTGATTACAGATGAACGCGTGCAGTGAACCAGGAAGACGGGTGTCTGCCTGAGCATGGTATGTGCACATAGGTAGCCCTATCACAGAAGGGAGCCAGAATAAATTGGTTATGGTCTGTGTAGGATGTATAATTTGATTGGGCACCCAAAAAGGAATATCCAATTTCTTGTAGTGTAAATCTATAGTCCTTACCTATAGTTACCCTTAAGTTGAGAACGGTTTAGAATGCAATTTTGAATTGGCTGAGCAATGTAACAGTTTCGGTTTCCTGGGATCCCGGAGACATAATAAATATTAATTTTGACCCATGCGCATTTGTTTGTGTACAGTAATCCTTGCAGTATTTCCATGGCCCAGCTCTACTGAGATTTAGGGTTCAACAACCCTGTTAAACCAAGTTAATTACCCTATAGGCTAGCTGCCAAGTCAAAGCCTCATGCTGGACTCTAGGCACACTTAAGAGGATTAGCTTTCTCATATTAGACAAAAGAGGGCAGGGAGGAATCTACATGAGCTGATTGGATGACACTCCCTGACAAGCCTAGTCATATTATCACAGACAAAGGGGGGATAAGCTAAACTCTGGCAGTTGTCCCACGGGGGTTCTCTTTGAAGTATTGGAGGGATGAAATTAGCTTTTCAGTGTCAGTTTGGTAGTGCCAGACTCACTGTAGACGTCTTGCAGACCCTCACTTGATTCTGCAGTCTTGAATAATCTCAAAAAAGTTGCGAAAAGGCCAGCATGTGGGCTACTCCCAGGAAAGGCCAGTTAGGGGGCTGTGGCACCTCTGGACCCGTCGTCTAGAACTCTCTACTGCCACTTTTAAAGCTGTGCACAGGGGCAGAAAACCTGAGATAAGAGTGGCCTACAGAACAGGAAGTGTGTTACACCTCACTGATGAAGCCCTGCTTAGAGTGGAAGGCCCCCATGGGCTTGTGTTTCTGGAACTTCTACTAGACTCTGTCTTCCTGGACAGTTTTGTTGGCTTCCCTGATGGGGACCCTGCAGGACAGGGCTCTCTTGGACTTCTGCAGACTAGTTCTGTGGTAGGTACTCGTACAGAAGGACCTACTGACTTCTGCTGGACACAGGCATTCTACAAGTGGCCTGGATGTCGTGGGGGCTTGGAAGTGCAGAGTGTAGTCTGCCTTGGGGGCGGCAGGGAGCTGCAGCAGGAAGAATCTAGAAGAATGTATATAAGAGATCACTAGAAGCCAAGAGGGTAGACCCAGAGCCTCTAGGGTATCTTGCTACTAGAGGGAAGCAATAAGGTCAAGAAGCTGGAAAAAAACTCTACGTAATCAGGACACACACCAAACAAGCATTTGTAATGCAATAGGTCTCGCATTAGGAAAGTTTGAGCCATTGGCATTGTAAATGACAATTTTTTTATTTATGTTTTGTTTTTGAAAATAGCGAAATTAATAGCTTTGTCATTTACAATGCCAAGGTCAAGGTCAAAAACAGCTTTAATCGATGTTGGTAATAAAAATCATAAAAGCACAATAAAATTATGAGTATGCATATAAATCGTTGGTCATACTATGAATAAAATTGATTAGAGATAAAAAAATATACAAGAAATACAATAAAAAGTACAATAAAAATGCATCTGTAAGGGGAAGAGTCAAGGTGATATGTACAGAGGTGTGTTTACTTAATTCATGGTATTCCTGAATTTAATTATCGATTTTAAAAAGGATGAGACAAGGTACATGGTTAAATCGTCCTCCAACATTTGTAATTTCATATATGCAGTCCTACATTGCCTTAAGCCCCAGACTTTTAAGAGTGGTATCAAAAATCTTTTTCTTGGCAGGGTGTAAAATTTACAGAATAGTGGAGAAGTGTGGCTCAGGGGTTAGAGGCGGCAGACCCGGAAGCTGAGATCGGCCCTGGACCAGGGTTCAATTCCCCGCCTCGGCGGGTCTTGGGCTCAAAAATTCCACGGACTCGATAATTCTCGCTCCGGTGCCTTTTCGACTCACGGGTTCACACTCTGTGACTCTGGGCAATAGCTTGCTTAATCTCCACAACGGCCCCTCGCGGCGGGATGCCTGGCTTTCACCTTGTGGATACCCTGCCGGGGTTATCTCACAGGGGAATACCAGGACGGGTCCCCTAAGCAAGCGCCGGGAAACCCTTTGTGGGTAGCTGTGCGCTATATAAGCTCAAATACATTTACATTTAGTGTAGGGTGGACTATTTTGACACACTGTCACAAGGGCATAAAACCAGGTCTTTGGACCAACAGTTTAGATCAGGGAATGTGATCATTCTGAAGAAGGTGCCCACTCTGAATCTTGATAATAGCATGCGTGAATAGCAGCTCCGCACCGTAATCAGGTATTGCTGTGTGCCCTGCCCTAGGAGAAGCATCTGGTTCTCCATGACCGATGTTTTACTTTTCTCGGCCATCCAGCGCTTACTCTCGAGAAAAAGCAAGCAATGGTGCTTAAGTTTCTTCCTGGGGACTGACTCTAAGCATTCCGGTGACTCAAAGTACTCTATATGCCAATTGTCTGTTAGAAAGGCCTTGACATAGTTGAGCCGTGGTATCCTATTGACCCCCTCTAGATTTAAGCAATCCAATATTACATCCCTATTCAGGCCTGTCTCCTCGGTTGACCACACTTTGTGCCACATAAAATGGGGTCTAATTTGATTAGGTCTGAAATGTAGTGTATGCCTAGTTCTTGATGGCACACAAACGTTGAGGTGTTGCAAGGGACAGCTAGTAAGTAACGAAGGAATTTATTTTCTCCAAGCTGTATAATATTGGAGTCAGCCATAGGCCAGCGCCGTACGTAGCTGTGGACACACATTTCGTTTTAAATATGTCATTAGTACTGGAATCGGGCGACCTCCCAGTTTATTTGCAAAGCATCGAACGGCCCCAATCGCTCTACAGAATGTCATTTTTCTTGCCTCCACTGCCGAGGACCAAGTCCCCCTTTTATTTAACTGTATTCCCACATATGAGAAAGTCTCCACCGTGGCTATTTTAGAACCTGAAAGAAAGGTCTTGCATTTTAAGGTCTTTTTAGTAGTACAGCACATGGTAAAGGTCTTGTTTATATTTATCTTAAGGCCTCTGTCACTCATGTACTTGGAAAATTTTGTCATAGATCTTTGGAGGCCGATTTGTGTCCTGACCATGATTACTGCATCATCTGCATATAAAAATATGGGTACTGGGGAGTTCTTAATTTTGGGGTAATCGTACTGATCTTCCATAAGGTGGGATGCTACACTATTTATATACAAATTAAATAAAAAAGATGCTAGTATGCATCCCTGCCTTACCCCTTTTTGAATGTCAAATTTGGTGGTGCATTCACCTTTATTTCCGTACCTCACCCTGGCCCCAGCCCCCCCTATATAGTTCCTTTACGAAGACAAGCAGTTCAGGTTCAACTCCTAATTGCGCTAATATGAATGACAATTTATCGTGGTTCAAAGAATCAAAGGCCGAACTTAAGTCTACGAAACATAAAAATAAATTCTCCTTTTTGGCCATGGTATACTTGGAGATTATTAATGCTAAATTCAAACCTTGTTCCACAGTGCCAAGGCCAGCCCTGAACCCGTATTGAAATCGTGAGAGCACACCTTGATCTTCCACCCAGGACTGCAGTCTTAAGTATGACTCTCCCAGCGACCTTCATTAGCGAGTCCAATAAAGATATTGGTCTGTAACATTTTGGATCTCCGCGATCGCCTTTTTAAAAAACTGGAACAACAATGGCCTCTTGCCAAGTGTTAAAAAATCCATTATTATTGCAGCTGTTTAAGACATTCGTTAAAAGTGGGGCCCATAGTTCTAGATTAGATTTATATACATCTTGGACTTGGAGAAAGCCTTGTGGATTAAATGAACTATATATATATTCTAATCTGATTTGACTTTGTGGATTAATTTGTGAGATTGTGTTCCTGTGGAATATTCTGAGTTGGTGTGATAGGTTTTCAGGAACACTATTATTGATGGCTAGTTGTACCTCTGGTAAAGAAAATTTAACGCTTAAAGGGAAGGTTTTTTGGACCATGTTCAAAGCTCCAGGTATTTGCTCAGTACTCTCAGACTTGTATAGGGCATCTGCCCTATAAAGCTCGCTAAAGTGTGTTACCCAAGTGTTTTCTGTGATTGCCACTTCTATTGAGTTTGAAGCTTTATCTACGAAGAAGGGGGCGTGTACAGCCTTCCAGAATCAGCTGTTATCTTTTGTCATTCATGTATTATGTAACGCCTACCAAGCTTCTTGCTTCAACTCTCTTTTGTGATTTTTTACTGCCAAATGATAGGCAGTTCTTGCGGATCTTATGGCTATTTGATTTCCTGGCAAGCTTTTTAGGGATAGATTAAATGTGCATGTGTTTTGCTGCACTCAGAGTTGAACCATCTTTTTACAGTGATCCTGTCAGATCTCTGCGGCCTGGTAAGAAGGTTTTGGATTTCTTCTGTGATTTTAAGGAAAGTCTCACAGACTTGAGAATCAAATTTTTCCCCGGAGAGACAGATCTCAAACTCACTCTGTTTATTGATGATAACATTTGTAAGAAAGGCCGATGGTTCTATTTTGTTCCATTTCAAAGAGTAACCATTTCTCTTTGCCAGGGTTAGTTTATAGCTATATAAGTTCTCAGTTAAAGTGTTTGTTTTGCCCCGCGTCCCTGCGAAAAAGAGGGATAAGCTACAAGGATAATGGTCACTCATCGCTACTTCACATAGACTATAATTTAAGATGCGACTAGAGTGCCGCTTTGATATTAAGGCATAGTCTATGATTGACAGCCCCTCCCGATAAAAGTTGGCTTGAAAGGGACCGGTGGGGAACATAATTCATTTACAAACCCCAAGTGTAGATGAAAAATTATATCATTAAGATGATTGCCCGAGTTTGTATGGGAAAAATGTGCAGTGACATCCTCTCTATCAGAGCCCAAGCCACAGATGTTTAGGTGACTATGTGGATATAGGAGGGAGTTGAAGTCCCCCACCAAAGTGACGCAATTGTCACCTGTCTGATTCTCTTCGATACTACTCAGAGTTTGGGATAGATTCTCTAGGATCTTTGAGATATCTGGTTTAGGAATGTTATAAAAATTTACGAGAACTATTTTTTGGTTTCTCCCATCAGTTATCGATAATATCTGGTAATATTCAGACATTGGTTCAAATTTTAAAATTTAGCCATCTAGGAGGCTTGACATGTAGGTGCGAAGACCCACCTTGTTCCTACCCCTTGTAGTGTAAGTGGCTGGTGTATGGGAAGTACGGAAACCATTTATATGAATGGCATCCAAGGCCCAGGTTTCCTGCAGGCATAACATTGTATATTTTTGAAAAAGGGTTAGACAGTCCATATCGTCAGTCCTACCCGATAGCCCCGCTATATTCCATGACATCAGGCTAATGCCGTCAGTCATTTCCACGTTTTTGTTGTGTGGTCTGTCCATTTTCTGCGTTGAGATATTAGCAGGGTTACCTTCGATTTCTGTCTCTGTGATCCTACGTTCTGCCAAGGTCATTCCCGACTCATCCTTAGTGTTAATAGTTTGGGCGCTATTGTCAGGGGGATAACTACTGGGGGTATTATCGTTAATCTCTAGGCATGTTTTGCCCAGCTTACATGGGATAGCAATATTTGTAGGCAGTCAATCTACCATTCCAAGTGAGCTGTATCTGTTGCTGGTTGGGAAGCCCCTTAACTGTCCCAGATCATCACTAGCTTTTTGATTTATGGGGTATCTTATTCGTGAGTTCACTGCTGGGTAGTTTCCTTGAATCGGGTAGTTTAGTGCACCCGTTTCTAGGCTATAGAAATATGTGAGATTGAACGGCTGTATCCTAGTACCTGACATATGATGCCACTCGTAACATATATATCTAGGGGCTTGCCGGTCTCCAAAATTTATAATGATTCAGTCACCCTTAATATTTTTTCTGCTTCTCCCTACCCAACTAACCCTCCGTACAAACAAAATCTTTCTATGGATATGTGGTGGTAACGGCCTATTGGTATTAAGCCAATATGTCGTCTTGTTTTTTAATTCTGCGTAAGATTCTGTATTACCTTGCCCTAATTCAGGGACTCCTGTCAGAATGACGACATAAGGAATGGATTCTGGGGGCAAGGCAATAATTGGTAGTAAACAGGGTTCTACATCCGCTGTACCAGTACAAATTTCCCGTTTTGATGTGGATTTTATAATTCCCTCACCCGTCTTCTCCTTCGCAGATGTTTTTTCAACAGTCTTTGTGCTCTGGGCACTTTCCATCCTAATTTGTGGTGGGCTTTTTGTTAAGTCACATCCAGATGGAGTAGATGTTGCAGGTGTTTCCTTTGTTTTTCTTAACTCTTTTGGTGCGGCGGATCTCTCCTTTGTCGCTAGTGTATTTATAGAGTTGGATTTTTTATTTAAATCAAGATTCGTTAGGGTCAGCTGCTCAAGTTTTTTCAGACGCTCCTCCATGTGCTTTAGTCTGTCGTTAATAGGCCTTATGGAGGATGTCAGGATCTCATTAAGTTTTACCCAGAAACTTTCCCCTGAACGAGCAGGAGTACAAACTGTCATATTTGCAGGATTAAAGTCGGGTCCCTCTGTGTGTTTCTCAGTGATAGGTTGGATGGTGGATATAGAATCATTTTTGCCAGCTGGTAAGATCTTAGCTTGCCTGCCCTTTTTGGTCGCCCCTGCCCTCTTCTGCTTAGGTACCGCTCCTAGCGAAGTACTCATTGAAGGAGTTGCGCCCCTTTTGTCGGCCAATGTTTGAGCTCTAGTTGATACACCTTCAGGGGAGATTATAACTGGGTTTTGAGCATTTAATGGCTGGGCGTTTATAGCTTCATTGGTGCCACTACTTGTCAGATCGTCAGCTATATCACTGATTAGGTCCATGGCACCTGAATCAATAGTTGTGTTGATGACTGCGTGTCCTTCTGGGCTTTTAAACGGCCAATTTTGCCCAGAGAAGACCGTTTATTAAATGATGGATCTGTAGAAAGCCGGCGTTCAGTTAACTCGATTTTGCGGGCTAAAACTGTAGTTGCTCTAATAATGAAATTGTCTAGGGTTCCAGACACAGTGCCTTCCCGTGTATTTTCTCTTGGAGGATGTTCAGCTATGGCAGTATTGAGTTAGCACGATAAACCAATGAGTTAATGCAAGTTCAAATTAATACACTTACTCAGACGGTTTGTGCATCCACGTGTTAGGGGGGTGGCCCGGCCCAGCCTCTCAAGCCTTGAACGGGCTCAAATTTGCCCGGCGCGGCCCACGCGCGATCCCACAACGCGGGGTCTGTCGTCCGTTTAAAGCGCCTCCGTGCGCGGAAGTGGCGGTGGCGGCTTCCACCGCGAAGCAGTGCAGCCTGGGAGATGTAGTCTCCCTCCACTCGGCGGCCGCTGGATGTCAAGCTGCGGCGGCGGGAGGGATACCGGGGTAGCTGCAGGTTCAACCAAAGCAGGCTGGTCACAAAAACGACCCCAAAATATGGCCTTAGGATGTCCTGACAGCGCCCGCTCCACCGGGGCTGTCGTCAGTTTAAAGTGCCTCTGGGCACGGAAGTGGCGGCTTCCGCCGCGAAGTAGTGCAGCCTGGGAGATGTAGTCTCCCTCCACTCGGCAGCCGCTGGATGTCAAGCTGCGGCGGCGGGAGGGAGACCGGGGTAGCTGCAGGTTCAACAAAAGCAGGTTGGTCACAAAAACGACCCCAAAATATGGCCTTAGGATGTGCTGACAGCGCCCGCTCCACCGGGGCTGTTGTCCGCTTAAAGCGCCTTCGGGCAGCGGGAGGGAGACCGGGGTAGCTGCAGGTTCAACAAAAGCAGGTTGGTCACAAAAACGACCCCAAAATATGGCCTTAGGATGTGCTGACAATGCCAATAGTTATAACTTTAGCAAATGTGACACCTATAGCATCTGTAATGCATTATGTGTTGTATTTACGTGACTTACATGTATTGATATTACAAATAACAATGGCTTTTAATTTTTTTCCGATAATTAATACTTAAATAAAAGTTATTGTAATTTATAATGGCAATAGCTTCAAGTTTCGTAAATAACTTTTGTGAAGATTATGTTCAGTGTATTTTATTGTGACGAAAATCCAAGAACAGAAGTGAAATATTAACATCTTTTTGTTACATTTTTAATGAAGCTTGAAACATTGAGAGAACATATTTGAGCCAGGTGTTGTTGAATTGTTGCACAGATTGATGCTGTGGTGACGCTGAGTGATGTTGTGATAGTAAACGAATGATGCTGTGGCGTTCATTGATGCTGTGGTAGCACCTAGTGATGTTGTGGTGCCCCTGATTGATGCTGTGGTGGTGCGGAGTGTTGCTGTATGCTATGCTATGTTTTATTTTGCTATCCTATGTTTTGTTTTGATATGCTATGCACTGTTTTGCTATCCTATGCTTTAATTTGTTATGTTATTCTATGCTATGTTTTGTTATGCTATGCTATGTTATGTTTTGCTATGCTATGTTTTGTTATGCTATGCCTTTTTGTTGTGTTTTATTATGCTATGCTTTGTTTTGCTATGCTATGTTTTGTTATGCTATGCTATGTTTTGTTGTGTTTGGTATGCTATGTTTTGCTATGCTATTATATGTTTTGTTTTGCTATGCTATGCTACGTTTTGTTGTGTTTTGTTAAGCTATGCTATGTTTTGTTGTATTTTGCTGTTTTGTTATGCTATGTGTTGTGTTTTGTTATGTTATGCTATGTTTTGTAATGCTATGCTATGTTTGTTTTGCTATCCTATGCTTTGTTATGCTATGCTACGTTTAGTTTTGCTATCCTATGCTTTCTTTTGATATGCTATGTTTTGTTGCGTTTTGTTATGCTATGCTATGCTTTGTTATGCTATGCTAGGTTTTGTTATGCAATGCTATGTTTTGGTGTGTTTTATTATGCTATGCTTTGTTTTGCTATGCTAGGTTTTGTTGTGCTATGTTTTGTTATGCTATGCTTTGTTATGCTATGTTTTGTTATGCTATGCTATGTTTTGTTGTGTTTTGTTATGCTATGTTATGTTTTGTTGTGTTTTGCTATGTTTTGTTATGCTATGCTTTGTTTTATGTTATGTTATGTTTTGTTCTGCTATGTTTTGTTGTGTTTTGTTATGCTATGCTATGTTTTGTTCTACTATGTTATGTTTTGTTTTACTATGCTTTGTTAAGTTATGCTTTGTTTTGTTATGCTATGTTTTGTTTTGCTATGTTTTGTTTTGCTATCCTATGCTTTGTTTTGTTATGCTATGCAATGCAATGTTTTGTTATGCCATGCTGGTGAGGGTGTGCGAGTGTGTGTGAGGGTGAGTGAGGTGGGGTGAGGGTGAGTGAGGGGGTGTGAGGAGGTTGTGTGAGGGTGTGTGAGGGTGAGAGGGGGTGAGGGTGTGTGAGGGTGTGAGGGTGAGGGTGTGTGAGGGTGAAGGGGTGTGAGGGTGAAGGGGTGTGAGGGGTTATGAGGGAGAGTGAGGGGGTGTGAGGGTGAGTGAGGGGGGGTGAGGGGGTGTGTGAGGGTGTGTGAGGGTGAAGGGGTGTGAGGGTGAGGGGGTGTGAGGGTGAGGGGGTGTGAGGGGGGGTGAGGGGGTGTGAGGGTGGGTGACGGTGTGAGAGGGTGAGGGGGTGTGAGTGTGAGGGTGTGAGGGTGAGAGGGTGTGAGGGTGAGAGGGTGTGAGGGTGTGAGGGTGAGAGGGTGTGAGGGGGTGTGTGAGGGTGATGGGTGCGAGGGTGTGTGAGGGGGTGAGGGTGTGTGAGGGGGGAGGGTGTGGGGTTGTGAGGGGGAGGGGTGGGGTTGTGAGGGAGAGGGAGTGGCGTTGTGAGGGAGAGGGAGTGGGGTTGTGAGGGAGAGGGAGTGGGGTTGTGAGGGTGAGGGGGTGGGGTTGTGAGGGTGAGGGGGTGAGGGAGGGTGAGAGGGTGAGGGTGACGGGGTGAGGGGGACAGGGGTGAGGGTGACGGGGTTGAGGGTGACGGGTTGAGGGTGAGTGTGTGTGAGAGGGTGAGTGTGTGGGTGAGGGTGTGTGAGGGTGTGTGAAGGGGTGTGTGAGGGGTGTGGGGGTGAGGGGTGTGAGGGTGTGAGAGTGAGGGGGTGTGAGGGTGAGAGGGTGTGTGAGAGGGTGGGCAAGGGTGGGTTAGAAGATATGTGAGGGTGAGAGGGTGTGCGAAAGGGTGGGTCGGAGGTGTGTGAGGGTGAGAGGGTGAGTGGGAGGTGGGTGAGAGGGTGGGTGGGAGGTGGGTGAGGGTGAGGGGGTGTGAGGGTGGGGGTGTGTGGGGTTGTGAGGGTATGGGGTGTGAGGGTGAGGGGTGTGAGGGTGAGGGGGTGTGAGGGTGAGGGTGGGTGTGAGGGTGAGAGGGTGTGTGAGGGTGAAAGGGTGTGTGAGGGTGAAAGGGTGTGTGAGGGTGAAAGGGTGTGTGAGGGTGAAAGGGTGTGTGAGGGTGAAAGGGTGTGTGAGGGTGAAAGGGTGGGTGAGGGTGAAAGGGTGGGTGAGGGTGAGAGGGTGGATGAGGGTGAGAGGGTGGATGAGGGTGAGAGGGTGGGTAAGGGAGGGTGAGGGGATGCGAGGGTGAGGGGGATGCGAGGGTGAGGGGAGGTGAGGGTGTGTGAGGGTGAGGGGATGTGAGGGGGTGAGAGGTGTGTGAGGCTGAGAGGGTGTGTGAGGGTGAGTGAGGGTGAGAGGTGTGTGAGGGTGTGTGAGGGTGAGGGTGTGTGAGGGTGAGGGTGGGTGAGGGTGTGTGAGGGTGAGGGTGGGTGAGAGGGTGTGTGAGGGTGAGGGGTGCGTGAGGGTGAAAGGGTGGGTGAGGGTGAGAGGGTGGGTGAAGGTGGGTGAGAGGGTGAGAGGTGTGAGGGGGTGTGAGAGGGTTGTGAGGGTGAGGGGGTGAGGGTGAGTAAGGGTGGGTGTGAGGGTGAGTGAGGGTGTGTGAGGGTGGGGGGTTGTGAGGGTGAGGGGGTGAGGGGGTGCGAGGGTGTGTGGGGGAGTGAGAGGGTTGTGAGGGTGAGTGAGGGTGTGTAAGGGTGGGTGTGAGGGTGAGTGAGGGTGTGTGAGGGTGAGGAGGTGTGAGGGTCCGAAGTAAGTCGTGGCAGGGCAGACATCAAAAGACAGAGAGAAGAGACTGCGTCGGTCAGTTTCAGAATCAGAAGGGGCAGAGTCAGCACAGTCTGCAAAGGTTCAACGTGTCTAGAGGCAAAGCATAGCGGATGTAGCATTGCAGCTAGCAAGTTGAGTGTTTTCAAGCCGAGTGTCCCTAGAGAGATGGCAACACAGCAACAGCATTTGAGGAGCAAGGCTACTGTAAACAAGCACAGTAGGCTTTCACTTTCGTCCAGAAAACAAAACGAGAAAGGTGCAGAGAACGCCGAACAGAACACGGCTTCCCCGCAAAATGGACGCAAAAAAAACAAGCTCTTGGCATTGCTGTGGCAGGGGCTGGGAGCGGGAGCGCATTCCTTTGAAGTCAAATGCCAAGGCTCAGACAAATGGTGGAGTGCGATGTGCACGCGGGGGGCGGGGAAGCGGCAGCCTTTGGAGTCTGATGCCGAGGCACAGACAAATGGTGGTGTGTGAAGTGGTTGGCTCTGTGCACGTGCCTAGCTCACATGAATTGTACGCGATCCGCAGGTTAGGTAGACTTTTCTTTTTCCCTTACTATAATTTCACCTATTTATCCCTGCGGGATTTAATAGGCGAGACCTAATAAAAAGTATAGCCAAGGAGGAGCTAAGCCAATGCTGCTGTTGGCTTGAACATGTCACTAGGAGCAAACCTGTGTAAATTATTTTCAGAAAGACTCCTCAAGACCTGAGATATTCAGTTTGACTTAGCCGCTAATGTGCGGCACTTTAAATTGTTGTGCAGCCCGGTGAGGGTCAGGACACCACTGACTGATCTCATCAAAGGAGAACATCTCCAAATGTTCACACTGCTACTGGTGCTCTTAGAGGTGATTTGCACACACACTCCACCCTAACCCACCGGTGGTGGGTGGCAGAGGGGAATGGCAGACTGCAGGGTCTCATTCTTTTTTGGGAGCTCCTGGGTATGACCTGGATGGCCCTACACAAGAGGTAATCGCAGGCACAAAGCAGCAGGACTTACTTCTTCTTGCCCTGCTCTCATGGGCGTCTGCAGGGGGGGCAAGGAGGGGCGCTTGCCCCCCTCCTGGAGCAACCCTCCTTGACCCCCCGGCGGACACCCATGAAAACAGTGACTTCAAGACCTGGGTTCTCACTCTCTTTCCTCTTCCTTTCTTTTATTTACTTCCCTGTGAAATGGATCCAAAAAAGAAAGACGCTTTTGCTGGAAATGTCATATTTTTCTGACATTTTAATTCCAAAGTGCAGCATTGGGAATAAAAGGCTAAAAATATGAAAAATAGATACATAACTAAATAAAGTAACACAGAGTAGTAGCAAACTGGCCAAACTGATTTTATTCACACTGAAACACATTAGCGCCACTTTTACAGAGTTTGCCAGTGAAGCGCTACTTTTGTTTTCTTGTCTTTGTTTTCCCTGGACTTGGAACTAGTGCACCAATCCTGTAGGTACTGCAATGTGTGGATTGGAAAATAATATGTGTACTGCGGCTCTGCGTCTAGGGATGTGTTCTTTTTACCATACTTCTTACCTTTTCTAAGGGTATAAACAATGGATATTGAAATGGGTCCATTCAGGGCCCTGTAGTTGTGTCCTTAACTTTTCAGGCAAAAGCACTCACTGATTTCTGAATAGTGAGTGTAAAAGCATTAAGGTAACCATGTTGTTCCTACTTACGTTTCCATGGTTTGCTAAATTTTGCATTCCCTATAAGTGTTTGCTTTTTCCAGGATGTTGTAACTTTTTTTTTGTAGGCCGCATATTGCTCTTGTCTAGTGAGTAATTTAAATTGAGCCACATCCAGGTGTTTATATTGGGCAACAATTTGGTTGTAGTTGAAGACGGTGGGAGTTTTTCTCAGTGGAGCAGAACGGTGTTCAGTGGGGGAGAGGATGTGGCACTATGGTCAGAGCTGCTGAATTGGGACCTGGGAACCAGGTTCAGCCTTAATAATCAGATCCTTTTGTTACTTGCAGTTTATGAGTTGAAATCCTAACTTAGAACAGTGAGCTATTAACTGTCATTTAAGAGCTGCATACAAACTGCAAGGTATAAATTAGAGCGTTATGTTCCACTCCCCCCCTAGCCCCCCACCCAGTCTTTGATTATCCTAATGTCCCAAAAAGTGTTCTTTTGGACAGAAATCAATTCCGATTTTTAAGTAGAAACCCCAACCATGGTATTATGTTTTAAATTCCGGGTATTGTGTTTCTCCAGACCAATCACTATAAAACTATACAGGCTACTAGTATGGTTGTCATGTGACTCCTACACCTTGTAGTACTTAGTCTTATGTAACATTTTCTATACAGTGATTTACACACATATTGATTGTCTCTGTGTAATGTGTGTGATGTAAAGTGCTCTGAAACCCTACAATGGTATGAGTGGCGCTGTAAACCAAATTAAATGCATCTGAGAGAGAGTAGTTATGGAAACTTGGGGGTGGCACAGTTAAAGGGTGGTAGTGAGGAAATCCATGGAATAGGTGGTCATTGGGGGGCACTAACAAACATTAATGCACAGGGCACTACCAGTGCTATGGCTGGCCCTGCCTTTGAGGCCAGTCTGCCTCGCCCATAGGTACCTCCATTGGCCTTGTTTCAGAAGTAGTAACTGCAACTCACCAGGGATTAGCAATGCAGGACTTGCACGCACACCAAACTAAGTTTGCAAACTTACAGTCACCCGGCTTCATTCACAAGCACTTTTAACATGTGTTACCTGCTGTGGGGCCACTGGAATTTATTATGCAGCAAAGATGACAACATTATGCCGTAGTGTTGACTAAATTATGCATAAAAAAAAGGCTGCAGATACTGCAGTATATTTTCAGATATTTTTTTATTTTGACGTGTGTACACATGCTAACAGTCTCTGGAAAGATTTTGCCTTATTAGTACCAGTGTAACATACAAACGCAGCAGTGAGAAAGGTGACCAGTCAACCTTTACAATAGGCCATCCATCCACTCCGCAGCAACACAAGTCACATTTTATATTAACTTTTGATATGTTTGAGTGATCATGAATTCTAGCACCAAGAAGCCAATATTGGTAATTATGTGTGCTACAAATAATCCCGAACACACACTGTGAATACAGTATATTCAATCTGGTGCTTTAATCATAGGCTGTTTTAAAGTATTCTGATAAAAATCGAATTGTGCTGAAGACAGCCTTGATTGGTGTTGGATCGAGGACCCGGAAGTCTGCACACCTAGCAGACAGAGATAAGGCACCTTGTCAGAAAGTTTAGCGTTTTCCCTACAGGTGGTGTTTGTTGGCCTGTGGCAGGGTTAGTCACATGTCCTGGATTCCTGGCATTTAATTGAGTCTATCCCAGTTCTGCGCCCCAGTGTTTCTTGTGCCACACCTGGCACACATCATGTCGGAGGATGGTGATGATGTTAACATTTTGCCCCACCCTGGAAAAATGTCTGCGGACGCCCATGCCTGCTCTCATACCATCCAGTACCGCACAGGAAGAGGAGCAGAGAAAGCTAGCTTCCTTGCTGGCACCCAGGAGCTGGTGTCAGGCAGGCAAGCTAGCAGTGACTGTATGGGCTCTAAACCTCATACATGGCCCTCACGAGTTGAACAAAATCAATGAGCTACGTTGTGCTTGCAAAAAGAAGAAAGTGGTTCTAAATCAGCACAACGCCAGATCAAAGAGATTGCAGCAGTACACCATAGGCCAAAGGGTGGCCTCCAAAATGTGCATACTGTACTTAGTGGAGCTCAGGGTGCAGGGTTACCACCCAACATATTGTTTCAGCTCTGGGGCATGCCAAAAAACAGCAGGCCCTACCACAGTATAAGAGCGATTAAAAAAAATGACCAGGGTAACCTTTCCGTGATGTGCGGCCCATTAGACCAGGCCTCTATAGTCATTTCCGTCTTCCAGTCTGTATATATTTCTTCATGAGGCCAGAGTATTCCGTTTTGTATGTAATTAAGTACCTTTGCTTGTTCAACAAGTGCTGTCTGTTTCGTTGCGGAGTTCGGAGGCCGTAGCCAACAGCATTTCCCCCATGCTCTGAGTTAAGTGCTAAAATGAGTACTTGTTTCCCAGTGAGGGGAGCACATTGCAGAAAGTCCAGGATATCAGGGGTGAAAGATCCCACTTAATTCAATGGGGCCCATTACCAAGTAAGTGCCCTAGGACCCTTCGACTAAGATTTCTCAAGAGGGTGAACGAATTGAGAATTATATCCAATCACAATAAGATACAGTTTACCAACATGTTGCCAGTAACTAAATCAGATATTGCCAGGCACTGAAAAACAATGACACCACTCACGTTTAACAACTGGGCAAGGCAGCTATGGACCATTTCGACCAATGTTAACAGAGTTAACATTATCAGTAATAAATATAGGGAATTTAGCATGATATGTCAACCCCTTTTTGATTAATGGAAAAGGGATGCACAAACCATGCCTGTCCCCTGTACATGACATGCACTGGGATCCGATTGCTGCTAGTCCATGCCTACTTGTAGTCTTGGTACTGTATCAAATAAATAGTGATTGAAGGCATAAAGGCTTGACTAATCCCCAGCTGTGTAAGCAGACATCCACTCAGTAGAGTCCTTCTTCTGTGGAAATAACATTGTAGATTGGCATTGATGAGTTCACGTATAATCTTATAAAATGGAAGTACGTTTTCTCCTAAATGCCCGTAATGTTGCTTTACAATTTCTAGTTATAGTTTAATTGCAACAACCAAAAGTCTTTAGAACATTGTGTGCCTGAAGGTATACAAATGCAGCTTGAGGGCCTTATATTAAGAACTGAGAAAAAAGCCTACCCATTTAACAACTCAGAAAGCTCTCCTTCCCACAATGCATTGTGTTGGCAGTTGTCTTCCACAGCGCAGCCAGTTTTTTTTAAGGATGAGAGCAGAGTAGATAGAGACCATTTACAGCCCAAAAGTAACTCGCTGGAGAGGGCGATGGGTTGCTTCTAACTTCAAGGAAGATTCCTGTGATGCTGAACAATGGACTACAGGTACATAACAGCTTCTCCATTGCAGGATCTTCATTCATAGTCAAACTCTTGACTAGAGTAGCAAGCAATTCAACAGTATAAAATGCGGCTGTTGGGTAGTAAGAGGAGAGACACGTTTCAGAAATCGGTCTTAAAGACAAGGACTTTAAAAATATTTCTGAGCGTTTCTTGTCCAACTTTAGATTCAGGTTGACTATCCAACTCCAGACCGCAGTGTTTCTCAAACTGGGGTTGCGACTTACTGGTAGGTCGCAATCCGATTTTTGATGGTTCGCAAAAATCCAAGAAATAAATAAAGAAGTCTTTAAATTATGTATTTATATTTTCAAATTATCTGCACCTGAAAGACAGTGGTCAAAAATGTCAGGCGATGTCTTCTGACAAACTGCTACAAATGTTTTAAACATTGGGATTGGTGTTTAAAAACTCCTCATTTTGCAGTCAGAGGAAAGTAGAGTGAATTGTGTGACAACCTTGCTGCGGTACACGGAGAGTGAAAGGGAAGGATATAGCAGGTCATGTTTGTAACACAAAATCATGTAAATAAGTATCTGTAAAATGTGGATTGTAGATATTAGGGCAGAAAATGAAACACCTGAAGCACGTTTTTGCTGTAGTCTGAAGTGCGATGGAATCAAATATTTTAATAGGATCAAAACAAATGAATATACTACTTTGTGATACACAAATGATAATTATTCACTGAAATCCAATTTCCACACATTATCATTTGTGTGCAATATAATTTCGGTCCTGAGGAAAGCCAGAATACTCTAAGGCACTGGCTGAAACATGTCGACCAGCTGAAGGACGCAGGGGGCAGTAACTCGCCACCCTTACGTGTCCTGTAGCCTTACTTTTAACCGCTGGTGACGGCCCAGTTATTAAAATGTAATTTACCCTCGGGTACTGGGACCACCACCAAGCCGTTTTAAATCACAACTCACCCAACCTCACTGCACTCTCAGCAATATACCAGCTCCGCTGTAATCAGGCACCGTAGCACACCCGGGACATACTAGGTGTCACTGGGTGGGCCCGATGATGAAGCATGCCACCAACTAGGTTGGTGGGTGAGGGCTTCATGAATACACCAACAAGGTGCCCGTGACAGAACTAATTTGAGTACTGTAACACTTTGGTCAACTTAAGCTAGTCCTTTTTGTTTAATCACATATAAACCCCAGGGGACTCGGACTAGCTACCTAGTCCTCTCTCTCCCTCTTGTTATACGCAATATAATTTTATCAGCAAATCTGTGCAAATTAAGCGGGCATTTAAATGGAAAATTTGCTGTCTGTAAATGACTTATAACACAGCGCTTAAGTTCCATTAAAAAAATCTCCTGATCAGTCTATTAAGGCTAGGTGGGGCACAAACATTTTTCGTTCTAAAAATTGGATTGTGGTTCTAAAAAGTTTGGGATGCACTGGTCTAGAGAAGGCATGTACTGATTTCCACATCACAGCCAGGGACATGTCTAATTCAGGCTGTGGTTCAGTTTTACCTCTTGTGGCATGGCCTTGGTTCTAACAGGGAGAAGTCTGATAGACAGCTGATAATAAAGAGATACACACTGCTATCCATCTGGCAATAGGCTGTTTGGAAGTAGCAAGACCTTGTCCAATGGGACCACAGTTAATTAATAATTGTTTCGTTTAGGTAATGTCCTTGTTTTTTTTTTAAGTAAAACCATAACACCCTGTAGGAAGTTGGGTTTCTGTTGCAGTAACTCCCCCACACACACTTTTTGCAAGCATACTGATGCACTTTGACTTGATGTGCCCTGGGCCCCTGCCAATAAGGTTCCCAGGGCCTGTGTTCTTTCCCAAAACTGTACCTTGAACCCCCAACTGGCACCACTCTGGCCACATGTCAGTCCCTTGTAAAAGGTACAATGGGTACCAAGGGCATTGTGGCCAGGGAAGACCTCTAAGGGCTGCAACACTTATTGTGCCACCCTTAGATGCCCTGTACACACACACATCTACACACACACACACACACAACCCCCCTACCCACCCACACACCTACCTACCCTCCCCATCTGTGGCAGGGGAGCATCAAAGGCCTTGCTGTCTGTGTAACGCAACTTTCAGCCTCTCCTGCTATCAGAAGCAGGCCCCATTCCTGTCTCCCTTCCTTTTCAGCGGAAAGACAGGAGGGAAAATTTTGCACAGCCCAGAAGGTGAGCCCACCTCTGCCAACACCAACCTTTAGGTGTGGGAGGCAAGGTGAAGCCCACTCTTCTCTTCAGTGCCCGCCATCTTGCAGATGGCAGACACTCTCCAATCAGGATTAGAGATTATACACAAGCCAAGGGTGTAGTCACCCTAAATTAAGTAGCCCATTGGCTACTGACCTCAAGACCCCTAAAATGCCCCCTAAATACAGTATTTAGAGGGCAGCCCTGAATCAAGAAGACATATTCCTGTAACCTACGAAGAAGGACAAAAGAAGACTCCCAGCAGAGGAGACTGCAATGATGAACGGACTTGGCCCCAGCCCTACCGGCTCGTCTGCAGTATCCAGAGATCCTGTGCCAAAAGTTGTCTTGTCCTGCAACCAGCAACCTCCAGAACGCATGGGAGGACGGACTGCCTTCAGCAAAGACCGGATCTCCTGTGAACAGCAGCTCTGTTAAAACAAACCTCCCAAGACAGACTACTTTGAGCCTGCTGAGGACAAAGAAACAAAACGCCTGGAACCACCACTGCACGCGAAGCCTACGGCCCAAATCTAGCTGAAGAACTGGTTCCAGCAAGGTCCCCAAAGCGCTCCAGAGTCTGAGTCCACAGTGGGTTTACCCCTCCAGAACTCCCCGATGCCACCGGCAGCCTCTGTATGGAGACCGCTCACTCCAACAGCGAGTGGCCCGGTAAGGTGAAATTTGACCTCAAAAGACACCCCTGCACCCAGCTGGCCTGGAGAAGAGAACCCGAGGTGCACCTATGTCCCCGAGCTCTTCAGCTTACCTGCCCAGCTGTTGATTGCTCCCGGAAGTCTTCCTGGACCAAGCCTGCAGCCAAAATCCAAAACCGGCAACTCCCATTGAAAACAAAAGGGCATCCAAAGCCAAAACAGCACGATGCACCTAGCCGGCCGCCGCTGCGGATGCACCCTGTTTGCTAACTCGGATCACCCTTTGCCCTGAGCCTAACACCAGGAACTCTGCTCCCACAATCTTTTGGCCTGCTCGTGAGCAGCCACTAACCGGAGGCCCCCTATACCCCATTGGCTAACATTGGGCCTCAGAACTCTTCACCCAGCCGTCCTAGTGCCGCTGAGGATGTGCCGAGAGTGCATCCTCGATCCTGGGGGAACCCAGGTTCTAATCCCAGAATACCAACTCTCACAAATAACTACTTACCTGTAAACTGATAACTTCATTTCCTTCCGTAGGATTGCATTGACTGCTTTTCCTTGAGTGTGGAGTTGGTTTGTATGAAACATTGAAAAACTGCAAATGCACTAAAAGTGGATTACTTACCTTTTATCTAAGAAATGTCTCAGTATGATAGCTAGGCATATCACACTGAGACATAGCAAAAGTAACTCAAAAAGCAATCTAAAAAGTAAAATGCACCGTTATCTGTAAAGTAACTGAAAAGTAATTTCGAACTGCTGACTTACATGTATTTCACCCAACTGCATTTGAACTTGCATTCAACTCTAAATCACTGCGTAAGAATTTGCAATGTATATTTTTCACTTACCTGCACCGATCTTGGCTTGGTTCTAAAAATAAAACAATTAATATTTTTGATACAAATTGGTCTGAGTTCAGTCTGAGTGTGTGACATCATTTCTTGCCTGAGTGTGTACAACAAATGCTTAACACTACCCTCTGATAAAGCCTTAAAGCTTGCCAACCCTACAACAAATAGAAAATAAGGTGCTATTTACTTTTACCTTTGCCTACCTTTGGGGTTCCACTGGACTCTGTGCACACTATACCTCATTTTGGTATAGTATATACAGAGCCAGCTTCCTATAGGTCCTCCTAACATATCATAAGTGAAGAGAGACTTCATTCCTATCATAGATGGATTTGGGAAGAAAGTAGAAGTGTAATAGTCTGAGTGAATTGAAAATCAGGCACCACTTTAGGGGAGAAGGAAGAATGAGGCCACAAAACTAGCCTACTAGCAAGAAAATGGTAAAAGGTCCTATTGCTGATAGGGTTTGCAATTCATTAACGTCTTGTGCTGTGTTTGCGATTAAAAATGTGGTTTTCAGTTAAAAATAGCTCTATGTATGGGCTCAAATGTTAGTCTCTGTTTAGACAGCACTATGATAAGCTCCCAATAAGAAGACAGTCAATTCACTGGTGGAAAAACCTTCTTGACGCCTTCCGGAAAATCTGTAATCACTGAGATATTAAAGAAGGACAACTATTGTGGTAACTGCTGTTATGGCAACTAGATGAACCTTTACTGATGAAATTTTCAATTTTGCTTTCGCTAGGTGCAGCAAGTACAGAATTATAACATTCTCCTGAAACAAAATGGGGTTGTGCCCTTTTTTTGGGCAACCAATACAGAACTGTTTCTATATTTTAATGCTTAACAAGAGCTGGAGGATGGTCGTTTTACCTCTTTAAGTATCTCCATGGAGTCAGGAGATAGGGCCAAATGGCTGTAGGTCAGGTGGTATATCCAAGTGGGCGTACTGTATGACCAGGAGGTATGCAGACACATTTAATGATTTAAGGCTCTGGTGCTGGATATAGCCCAGACATGTGGTCAAAAGATCTTGTCTGCACAGCAATTGTCTGTGTGAGACAGTAGTAGAAGATATGGGTACCACATTGTCTTGGGCAATCTGGTTCTATTACGATCATTTTTGTTCTCAGTCTCCCTAGTTTCACAAGTACAACTGACAACAGTGGTATTGGAGGAAAGGCATTGATAAGTGACATTGACCATTTGCAAAAGGGTAGACCCAGTGAATTCAGTTCTAGTGCACTGGATGCCAAGTCTCACCATTTGTTTTTGTGCCTTGGACAAGAGGTGTATGTTTAGAGTATCAATTCCCTGAAAATGTCTTTCCTTTTTGAACAGAACCAATTTACGGTTTTCCTTGTGATGTCGC
This sequence comes from Lissotriton vulgaris, assembly GCF_964263255.1. Lineage (NCBI taxonomy): Eukaryota > Metazoa > Chordata > Amphibia > Caudata > Salamandridae > Lissotriton > Lissotriton vulgaris. The sequence goes on along the minus strand of NC_141694.1, from coordinate 1,281,938,167 downwards.
TTGAGGAGATCTGCACCATGGTAATATATTGCTGTCGGATATACTCTTCTGGCCAGGGTTCATTGCCACTTGTTTTGAGCTTTGATAGATATTTGTCCTGATCTCCCAGCCTGTTTGCATAATGCAAGGTGGTGATATTTTATGTCTGAATTAGAATATCTTTTGTGGACAGAGATGGTGAAACAGCTTGAGTGCCGAATGGAGTGCTTTCCGTTCAGAAGATAGATGTGGTAAGCCCTTTCTCTGTCAAGCATCCTTGTATCTCCTTCCAGACTACCAATCATGGCAACCAAGTCAATGCAGTTATGGCTGGAAAAGATTTAAACAAATCTCTATGTTGCTGCCTTATACATTCAGGAAATAGGGATATTCCACAGGAAAGCAACGTAGGCAGATTTACACCAAAAGAATATATTCCAGGTTTAACAGGAAAAGGCCTACTAGCCATGTGATAGTACGTGGTTATGCAGGAAGTTATTCATCTCCCAATTGAGGGCTTCAATTAATGCAAACCCACATGATCCACCCACACTGACTTCATTTGACTTTCAAACCAGTCTTATACAGGTGAAAATATAAAGCCATCTTTAAAGTAAAGCTGCAAAGTGATCTCTCTGCTGGAGAGGTTCCGAATGGGAGCGAACGTAAGAGACATAACCGATTTAAATGAAAATGTAAAGCAAAATAAAATATGGATGCATTCTCAATGATCTCGTATTTGTGTAAAGAACCCAAAGCAAACTTTTCAAACGCTTACTAAGAGATCTTTAATCACTAGAATTGTGCAGATTATTGTGACAGACTAACAGGCATTAATGGCAACGAAATGTACGTTTGCATTTTGAAATTGCAAGCCAGATTTAGCCAAATGAGGACAAGACCATTTCTGCTTGGAATGTTCTTGATTCTGACTGTTTCTCTAGACATCAAGTGAAGAATCTCTTCCACTTGGAAAGACTTGGAAGTCTTATAGAAAGACTTTTCACCTCCCTTAAGCTGTTCATGAAGGCTGGAGGTACATTTAGAAGTCTCCTATTAAATGAATTTAGGAGGGCAGCAGTCAAGCGCAACACATAAAGCAAGCCTGTATCTGAAGCTATTACTTGACATGCTAGAAAAGAAAGAAAATGTAATTATTTACCTGTAACTTCAGTTGTCCAATATTGGTAACTTTCAAAGATTCACATGCCTGAATCATTCCCTGTCATCGAAGTGTGAGTCCCACTGTACCATAGTAAAGCAGTATGTAGCTGTATAGGCTATAATGGCAATGAAAAGTCAGATTAATAGCCTATCTAGGTCCTTTTTTAAAAAAGGATCAGACTTGAACTATAACCAATCAGACAACAGCACCCTCTAGAACACTCTCTCAGATTTTCAAGCACACGTGGGAATAAATAATCCTGAGCTAAATGGGGAGCCTCTAATGGGAGGTTGGTTCACATGAAATATACTAACGCTGTAGAACAGCAGTTACTAGTAAGCAACTAATTTTCTTCTCCAGTATTGGAGCTTTCATAAATTCATGTGCTTGAACCAGAATAACATATCTCTATATATCCATGTATGCATAACTTTGCGTAAATAGTCATTACATGAAGACAAATATGTATTATAAAACTGTATCATTTACATTAATAAAGGCATATTAAAATCACTACAGTTACAGAGGCTCACCTAATTGAAACAGAGGACATAAAACCAACTGTCCTACAGCTGCATCACTTCTCAGCACTGAGTCAAGGCAGTAGTGCTGCGTGAACGTGTGGGTGTTCATTCACGTCGCAGCACAACATATCTTCAGTGGGATGCCTGCAAACAGAGCATCCGCGGCAGACACTGCCCTTGTTGAGTTGCCTTCGTCCTTGCGGAGAATGGCTTGCCAGCTTTGATGCACAAGTTACTACTTGTGTAACGATATATCTGTAAGAGATATTAGTTAGTGATAGATTCCTTACCTTAGAATATCCCCAGGCGTCAGACTGGATCCGCAAACTTTTGCGTAGCAATACCCCTGCGCGCCGGTAGGCGTCGTCTGCGGCTCCACGTCCGTCGTCAGCGTCGTGAGCGCCGGAATGACGTCGTCGGAGTACTTAGACGGCGCCCATGCGCGCGGACGTCAGTTCTGATACACAGCTTTTCCGCGCCAGATACGCAGAGCCATGATAGAACTAACACTGGTGCCATGAAACTAGGGCCCTGAAAGGGGATGACCTTAACCCTAGATATCGGTTCGCAGAACGGGGAGGATGGGTGGGTCGGTAAGGAATCTATCACTAACTAATGTCTCTTACAGATATATCGTTACACAAGTAGAAACTTGTGCATCTGAAAGAGACACGTTAGTGATAGATTCCTTACCTTAGAATAGATACCCCAGCAATACCAACCCCGGTGGTGGGTCTGCGAACCAACTTTCACACACTAGAAAGTCCTGGAGGACGGAACGGCCAAAGAAGCCATCCCTCCGGACTTGACTGTCCAGGCAGTAGTGTCTTGCAAACGTGTGCAGCGAGGCCCACGTAGCTGCCTGGCAAATGTCCTGTAAGGGGACTCCTCAGCCCAGGGCAGTTGTCCTCGCCGTGGCCGAGTGGAGTGAGCCCGCAACCCAGCCGGGGTTCCTTCCTCACCATGGAGTAACATGCTTGAATACACAAGATGATCCACCTCGAAATGGTCCTCTTGTGTACAGCCTTTCCCTTCTTCGCGCCCACGTAACCAACAAAGAGTTGATTTAGAAAAGGGGGTGGTGATGAACAGAGTGTCTGAGTTAAACAGACCACTCTTACCCAGTCCAAAGATCAGGGCTTGATCCATCACCGTTATTTATCTCACTGCCCCATCCCAGCTCAGAACCTGGCTATATGCAAATCAGTCTGTCCCTGGCCCAGTGCATCATGGGAACAGGGCAGACTAAACTACCAAGCCAATTCTTCACCAGAAAGGAGACAAGCTAACGGGGACCGGTTTCTGGCATTTCAGCCTTCTTCGGCCCGGCTTGCTTGAATCCTGATGGAGCAGTGAGAAAGGGACTCATGTCTGAGTATACCCTGCCACACCTATAGTGGCCAAAAACGATTTAGAAAAGGGGGGTGGTGATGAACAGAGTGTCTGAGTTAAACAGACCACTCTTACCCAGTCCAAAGATCAGGGCTTGATCCATCACCGTTATTTATCTCACTGCCCCATCCCAGCTCAGAACCTGGCTATATGCAAATCAGTCTGTCCCTGGCCCAGTGCATCATGGGAACAGGGCAGACTAAACTACCAAGCCAATTCTTCACCAGAATGGAGACAAGCTACCGGGGACCGGTTTCTGGCATTTCAGCCTTCTTTGGCCCGGCTTGCTTGAATCCTGATGGAGCAGTGAGAAAGGGACTCATGTCTGAGTATACCCTGCCACACCTATAGTGGCCAAAAACGATTTAGAAAAGGGGGTGGTGATGAACAGAGTGTCTGAGTTAAACAGACCACTCTTACCCAGTCCAAAGATCAGGGCTTGATCCATCACCGTTATTTATCTCACTGCCCCATCCCAGCTCAGAACCTGGCTATATGCAAATCAGTCTGTCCCTGGCCCAGTGCATCATGGGAACAGGGCAGACTAAACTACCAAGCCAATTCTTCACCAGAAAGGAGACAAGCTACCGGGGACCGGTTTCTGGCATTTCAGCCTTCTTCGGCCCGGCTTGCTTGAATCCTGATGGAGCAGTGAGAAAGGGACTCATGTCTGAGTATACCCTGCCACACCTATAGTGGCCAAAAACGATTCAAGCAAACCGGGCCGAAGACGGCTGTAATGCCAGAAACCGGTCCCCGGGAGCTTGTTTCCTTCCCAGTGTAAGAATTGGCTTTTGTAGTTTGGTTTGCCCTGTTCCCATCATGCACTGGGACAGGAACAGACTAATTTGCATACAGCCAGGTTCTGAAACTGGGATGGTGCAGTGAGCTAAAAAACGGTGTTGGATCTAGCCCTGATCTCTTGACTGGGTGAGAGCTTTCTGCTTAATTCAGAGACTCTGTCCCTCACCACCCCTTGTTGTAAATATTTTTGTCCACCCTAAGCGTGGAAGGGTATTCTCAGATGTGAGACCCTTGCTCATTGCACCATCAGGATTCAAGCAAACCGGGCCGAAGACGGCTGTAATGCCAGAAACCGGTCCCCGGGAGCTTGTTTCCTTCCCAGTGTAAGAATTGGCTTTTGTAGTTTGGTTTGCCCTGTTCCCATCATGCACTGGGACAGGAACAGACTAATTTGCATACAGCCAGGTTCTGAAACTGGGATGGTGCAGTGAGCTAAAAAACGGTGTTGGATCTAGCCCTGATCTCTTGACTGGGTGAGAGCTTTCTGCTTAATTCAGAGACTCTGTCCCTCACCACCCCTTGTTGTAAATACAACAAAGAGTTGGTCATCCACCCGGAATTGGCGTGTGCGATCTAGGTAGTAGGAGAGCGCACGTTTTGGATCCAGACGGTGGAGCCTCTCTTCCTCTTTCGAGGGATGCGGAGGCGGAAAGAAGGTGGGCAAAGTGATGGACTGCCCGATGTGGAAGGCCGTGGCGACCTTGGGCAGAAAGGAAGGTCGTGTACGTAACACCACTTTGTCAGGATGAACAGATAGGAAAGGTGGAGAAGAAGAAAGAGCCTGGAGCTCACTCACTCTCCTGGCAGAGGTGATGGCAACCAGGAAGGCAGTTTTCAACGTGAGAAGACGGAGAGGACAGTTATGGAGTGGCTCAAAGGGAGCACACATCAGATAAGTGAGAACAAGATTCAAGTCCCACTGGGGCATCACGAAGGGAACAGGAGGGAACATGTGTGTGATGCCCTTCAGAAATCTACTTACAATGGGGGACTTGAATAAAGAAGGCTGATCAGGTAGCCTTAAGAAGGCGGATAGAGCAGAAAGGTACCCTTTAAGAGTGCCCAGAGCAGAGCCCTGCTGGGCAAGGGAAAGAAGGAAGAGCAGCACTTCCGAAAGGGGTGCAGAGAGAGGATCCACAGCCTTTGCTGTGCACCATGCCACAAGTCTGTTCCACCGGCAGGCGTATACCGACTTTGTGGAGGGACGCCTGGCTGCCAGAATGATATCACAGACTTCAGGAGGCAAGTCAAATGGCCTCAACTGCCGCCGCTCAATCTCCAAGCTTGTAGGTGGAGACTGGACAGGTTCGGGTGCAGGACCGTCCCCTGCTGCTGCGACAGAAGGTCCTCCCGAAGAGGCAGACGAATCGGGGGATCAACTGACATGCTGAGTAGCTCGGGATACCAGTATGTTCGTGCCCAGTCCGGAGCCACAAGGATAACCTGGGCCCGGTCGCGCCTGATCTTCAGCACTCTGGGCAGAAGTGGTATAGGCGGAAAGGCGTACAACAGACTGCAGCTCCACTCGCGACGAAAAGCATCTCCGAGCGAGTGCCGCCTTTGAAATTCCAACGCGCAGAACTGATGACATTGCACGTTCTCTTCTGTGGCGAATAGATCTAACCAAGGCTCTCCCCACTGCTGAAAGAGACCTTGCGCCACGTCCGAGTTCAGACGCCATTCGTGATCCATCATGCACCGACGGCTGAGTTCGTCCGCCCTGGCATTCAGAGCGCCTGCCAGGTGTTGAACCACCAGGGTCACGCCCTGATGTTACAGCCATTGCCAGAGGCGCAGAGCCTCCTGGCAAAGGGTCCACGACCCCACTCCGCCTTGTTTGTTGCAGTACCACATGGCGGTGGTGTTGTCGGTGAACACTTGCACTGCACGTCCCCGGACAGAGGGGAGGAATGCCGTCAGTGCTAGACGAATTGTAAAAACAACAGGTGATGGACCGAATGAGGATCAATGTTACACAGTCAACCCAGTCAAAAGATCTGGGTCCTAATCCATCGTTTTTTTGCACTCCACACCACCCTGGGTTAGACAATGGCGATATGCAAATCAGCTCTGACCCTGTGCCCCATGGGAACAGTCCAGTCCGAACTACAAAAGCCATGTCCTTCCCAGAACGGAATCAAGCATCCGAGGACCGGACTGGTTTCGAGGTAACACCTCTCATCAGCCCGGCTAGCTTGACTCCAGTGGTGTGGAGTGCCTGGGACCCACGTCTGGGCATCCCCAGTACACTTACAGCGGAATTGCAAAAACAACAGGTGATGGACCGAATGAGGATCAATGTCACACATTCAACCCAGTCCAAAGATCTGGGTCCTAATCCATCGTTTTTTTGCACTCCACACCACCCTGGGTTAGACAATGGCGATATGCAAATCAGCTCTGACCCTGTGCCCCATGGGAACAGTCCAGTCCGAACTACAAAAGCCATGTCCTTCCCAGAACGGAATCAAGCATCCGAGGACCGGACCGGTTTCGAGGTAACACCTCTCATCAGCCCGGCTAGCTTGACTCCAGTGGTGTGGACATTGATCCACATTCTGTCCATCACCGGTTTTGTTTGCAATTGCCGCCATAGGTGCGCTGGGGATGCTCAGACGTGGGTCCCAGGCACTCCACACCACTGGAGTCAAGCTAGCCGGGCTGATGAGAGGTGTTACCTCGAAACCGGTCCGGTCCTCGGATGCTTGATTCCGTTCTGGGAAGGACATGGCTTTTGTAGTTCAGACTGGACTGTTCCCATGGGGCACAGGGTCAGAGCTGATTTGCATATCGCCATTGTCTAACCCAGGGTGGTGTGGAGTGCAAAAAAAACGATGGATTTGGGCCCAGATCTTTGGACTGGGGTGAATGTGTGACATTGATCCACATTCTGTCCATCACCTGTTTTGTTTGCAATTGCCGCCATAGGTGCGCTGGGGATGCTCAGACGTGGGTCCCAGGCACTCCACACCACTGGAGCCAAGCTAGCCGGGCTGATGAGGTGTTACCTCGAAACCGGTCCGGTCCTCGGATGCTTGATTCCGTTCTGGGAAGGACATGGCTTTTGTAGTTCGGACTGGACTGTTCCCATGGGGCACAGGGACAGAGCTGATTTGCATATCGCCATTGTCTAACCCAGGGTGGTGTGGAGTGCAAAAAAACGATGGATTTGGGCCCAGATCTTTGGACTGGGGTGAATGTGTGACATTGATCCACATTCTGTCTATCACCTGTTTTGTTTTCAGTGCTAGACGAATCGCCCGAAGCTCCAGCAGGTTGATATGGAGCCGGGACTCCGCCGGAGACCAGAGGCCTCTGATCTCCGCCTCTCCCATGTGGCCTCCCCAGCCCTGGAGGGACGCGTCCGTCACAACTACGTGCTCCGGGTGGGGCAGGGAGAGGGATCTGCCACTGACCCAGTCGCGGTCCGTGAGCCACCACTGCAGTTGTCTCGCAGTGCCCTCCGAGATCAAGACATGATCGGACAGGTTGCCCTGATGCTGTGCCCACTGAAACTTCAGGTCCCACTGCAGAGCCCGCATCCGCCACCTGGCGTGACGCACCAGAAGGATGCAGGAGGCCATCAGCCCCAGAAGCCGCAGCGTCAACCTGACCGAGACTCGGGATAACGGCTGGAAGATGGGAACCAGAGCCTGAATATCCCGAACCCGCTGTTCGGGTGGGTAAACCCGAAACTGCGCAGAGTCGAGAACCGCTCCGATGAAGAGGAGCTTCTGAGAGGGACACAGGTGTGACTTCGGCACATTGATGGGGAACCCCAGCAGGTGCAGGAGGTCGGCCGTAGTCTGGAGGTGGCTGACGACTGTCTGGGGCGAGCCCGCCTTCAACAACCAGTCGTCGAGGTAGGGGAAGACTGATACCCCCTGCCTGCGCAGATAAGCTGCGACCACCGCCATCACCTTCGTGAACACCCGCGGGGCGCTGGTAAGGCCGAAGGGGAGCACGGTAAACTGAAAGTGCTCTTGGCCTACCGTGAACCGCAGGTAACGCCGGTGGGCCGGCAGGACGGGGATGTGGAAATAGGCGTCCTGCAGGTCCAACGCTACCATCCAGTCTCCCAGGTCCAGGGCAGCCAGGACCTGAGCCAAAGTCAGCATCTTGAACTTCTCCGTCCGGAGGAAGCCGTTGACGTTCCGCAAGTCCAAGATAGGGCGTAGGCCCCCTTTTCCCTTCTTGGGCACCAAAAAGTAGTGGGAGTAACATCCACACCCTACTTCTGGCCCAGGAACGCGCTCGATGGCCCTCTTGGCCAAGAGTGCCGTGACTTCCTCTTGCAGAAGTTGCAAGTGATCCCCCGACACATGGTGGTATTGTGGTGGGATGGATGGAGGGGATGCCTCGAATGGGAGGGAGTAGCCCCTTCGGACAATTTGCAGCACCCACCTGTCCGAAGTGACTGTATGCCAGTGGGAGAGGTGATGGCGAACCCTGCCCCCCACAGGCGTCACATGGGCCTGAAAACTCTGACTAGGAAGGTTTTGAGGCAGGTGCTGCTGAGGGAGGTGTGGACTGGCCTCGCCGCGGTCCCCGACCGCCGCCACGGCGATTTCCACGTCCGCCACCGCGCTGCTGGACATTTTGCGGTGTGTGGCTGACGGTACGTGGTGGGGCGCCCCTTCCGTGGCCACGAAAGGAGCGAAAGGCACCCGTTTGCTGGCGTGGGGCCGTGAGGCCCAAGGACTTGGCCGTAGCCCTGGAGTCCTTGAAACGTTCCAGCGCATGGTGTGCCTTGTCGCCGAAGAGGCGACGGCCATCAAACGGCATGTCCAGGAGTGTGGCCTGGACATCGGCCGAGAAGTTGGCGGACCTCAACCAGGCGTGGCGTCGAACCGCCACCATCGTTGCCATCGCCCTGCCCAGTGAGTCCGTTGTATCCAGCCCACACCGGATAGAAAAGCGTGCTGCATCTCGGCCGTCCGCAAGGGCTTGGCCGAGTTTAGCCTGGACCTCCTCAGGGCATCTTGGCAGCACCTCCGCAACCGTGTCCCACAGAGTGTGGGTGTAGCGGCCCAAGAGACAGGCGGTGTTCACAGACCGCAGCCCCAAGCTAACAGACGAGAAAACCTTCTTCCCGAACTGTTCGTATCTCTTGGATTCCCTGTCGGGCGGGGCCGACGGGAATGCGGTCTGGGAGTTTGAGGCCTGGATGACCAGACTCTCGGGGGTGGGATGGGTGGACAAAAAGCATGGGTCGCCCGGGTCCGGGCGGTAGCGTCTGGCCACGTTCCTATCCACAGGCGGGCCTGTGGTGGTCTTGGACCAAGCGCCCAGAAGAACGTCACATAAGGCCTCATTGAACGGCAGCAGGGGCTCCACGGAGCTTGACTGCGGTTTGAGGACCTCAGTGAGGAGATTAGTCCTCACGGCCGCAACGGGGAGCTGAAGGTTTAAGGCCTTAGCTGCCTTCGTCAACACTACGCTATAAGCAGAACCCGCCTCCGAAGCCACAGTCGGAGGCGAGGTAAATCCAGTGTCTGGCGATGTATCAATACCACTGGCCTCCCCAAGCTCATATGTCCAGTCCTGCTGTGACTGGCAATCCTGTGCCAGAGGGTCCTCGGACCCCTCCCAATTTTCCTCGTCACCTGTGTCCTGGAAACCAGGATTGGCAGACAGGGCCTCCTCGTGGAGACAGAAATCCCCAAAGGCCGTCGGAATCGGCGCCCAGCGGTGCCCTTCCGGCGCCCGAGTAGGACCGCAGGAAACATTGGGGGCGGCAACCACATTGCCCGCCGGGGGCGACACCTGAAGGGACGGCGCCGGCGAGGTCGTACGGTCGACCGGCGAGGTCCCGGATCCGGAACTGGATCCAGTGAGGTCCTACGGCGCCGAGACCGAAGTCGCCAGCGGCGTCGGAGCCGAAGCACCCGACGGCGTCGGGGCCGAAGCGCCCGACCCGGAAGGACCTCCAGACGGAACCGATCGGCCCGAAGGCGCCACGGGAACCGACTGAGGAGGGAGGGCCCTCATGGCCATGAGGTACCTCTCGACCTCCTCCGGCGTCGCGCCGTGCCGTGCCCAGGGACCCGAAGGTGTGGGGCAGGCGGCGACGGTTGCGACTCCCGCGGAGCCGCGTGGGCGGTGTCGCCCGAGCCCCCGGCCGCATCGTGCGAGCGTCAGGGCGGGTCGGAGGATCGATGACGTCGCTCCGACCTCTCATGCCTCTTACCTGAGGACTTGGAACCAGACGATCGGTGTCCACTTCCGGAGCTCCGATGACTCTGACCTCGCGACCTGTCCCTCGACCTCCCGTGGGACCGGGACCTGGAGCGGCGGGGGGCCGACTGCCTCAGCTCGAGACGCTTGCGGGACCGCTCCCGCCTAGCCTTCGACGTCAGGGCCCGGCAGTCGGAGCAGGTCCGATCGTCGTGGTCGAGGCCTAAGCACTTCAGGCACTGGCGATGGGGGTCCGTGACCGACATGAGTCGATCGCACTTCGAACAAGGCTTGAACCCGGGCATCCCTGGCACCGATAGAGTCGAGAACTCGACAAAATTGAGAGATCAAAAGGATCAAAAAGTTCAGTCAAAAAGTGACTGGGGGTAGAGCTTCTTCCGGATCTGCGCTAGCTGGCGCGGAAAAAAGAAGAACTGACGTCAGCGCGCATGGGCGCCGTCTAAGTACTCCGACAACGTCATTCCGGCGCTCACGACGCAGACGACGGACGCGGAGCCGCAGACGACGCCTACCGGCGCGCAGGGGTATTGCTACGCAAAAGTTTGCGGATCCTGTCTGACGCCTGGGGATATTCTAAGGTAAGGAATCTATCACTAACGTGTCTCTTTCAGATGTGGCAAAACAGGGAAACAACCTTTACAACGCAACTTTTACACCGCACTACCATTACAACGAAACTTTTTATTTTAATTTCTACCTTTATTCACAGTCAAGAGGTTCTTACAACAGGGCGAGTCGTCTGCAGCCCAATAGGGCAACATCCGTATACAGAAAAACACCGCAAGTGGACAGCAACTATCTGACACAGCCTGAGTGCCGACATCCCGGAGGCTCGGCGGCGTGTGATGTAAGCACAATGTATTGCTGGTTTAAACAAAGCCAATATATCGTCAACGTACATACTTTTCATAGCGTGTGTCAACAAATCGCTGAGTGTGTAAAAGTGGGTAACAGTTCTAAACAAAGGAGCAGTAGACATGACTTCACCCCGTATCGTAAAGGAGGAAAAGAAGAAGAGAAAAGAAAAACTAAATCCTACCCCAACTACCCCCCCACCCATACATCGCCATCTGTGCTCTTGACCTATATACAACCTAGCTATTACTTGGTGTACATAGCGCTGCTCCACTAAAAAGGGAAAGATTTGTGTGCCGCCTAAAGGCCTGAGCAGCTCGCACCCCAATGCCCTACCACCCATCATGACCCTACTACATTCTCCTGGGGGCCCCAGCCTCACGCTAACCTAGATCCCCTACAAAGGCCCCTACTCTGGTTCCTCAGGTGCGATCAGTTCATCACCTTCCCCACCCTGCTCTGGTTCCTCCTCCACCCCAGCACCGCTAAGATATGACCGGTACAATGTCCAGAAGTTCTTGGGTCTACTCATGGGAGGAAGCAATTCGCTATATACCTCAGACTGCGTACAGCAGTACAACATATCCTTTGCCCACCTTTTCTTTGTTGGTAACGGTCCTCTCATCCAGCAAGCAGCTACTACCCTTCGAGCTATCAACAAGGCCATATCCGCCAACCGTCTCGGGGCTACGGGCAAGGGCTTCGAATATCCCAGCAATGCCAACGCTGGATCAGCTTCAATCTCCACCTCTTGTATCAAGCTCAGCTCCGCAAACACTTCCCCCCAGAATTTACTGACTCCCGGGCAGACCCAAGCCATATGGAAGAAATCAGCAGACAGCGTATGGCAACGTTCACACTCCGGGGATTGCCGCAAACCGTATCTATGCAGCCTCTCCGGGGTATAATATACGCGCTGGAGAAATTTGAAATGGACCAATCTATGCCTTCCGTTCAATGACAGCCTCTTCGTACTGAGGCAACAGTATCTCCACATGTCATCCTCTATCTGTACCTGAAGATCGCGCTGCCACTCTGTTCTACCTTTGGGGGGCTGGGGCTGCCTATGCCGGGGTCCCAATTTGTTTAGGTTCGTCACCAACTTACGGGCAGATACCGTTTTGATCACATAGGTGAGTTCCGGCACCTCTGTCGGCTCCTGCAAATCCGGACCCAGGAGCTCCCTCAGGACCCTGTGGTATTGAAAGCTGGACAGGAGCGAGGCGTCCGCCTGTGGGGGGGACAATTGGTCCCACGTCTTCACCCCTCCGTCCGCGAACAGATCCTCAAGTTTGGTCACTCCCAGCTTCTGCAATGTTCTCGTGACTCCCTTTTCCCTGAGCAAGGGGACCCAAACCGCCCATTTAATTCTCATGAGCGGGGAATAGAGGAGGTCGCAGCTCTGTGCTCGTGCCAACTTGTGCCATGCGTGATTCGTGGCTTTTATGGAGTCCAGTCTACCTATGCTCCGGTCCACTGGCAGGCATACTGTGGCAGGTAGCGGCAGCGGTTCCGCAAATAGGCGTTCGAGGATGACATGCGGGATCATCGGGGATCCGTGAATCCAGGAATGAAGGTGCGCAGCCTGCGCCACTCTGTAAACCTCTCCATGTCAGGGGCGCCCAGGCCTCCCATCTCATAAGGTAACGTCAGAGTCTACCATTGTACCCTGGGGTGTTCCTCCCCCCCCCCCCCCCCCCCCGCCAGACGAGTGAGTGCCTGTGTCATTTGTTTGAAAAAAGCCTTGGAGAGGACGACTGGGATGTTTGTGAATAAGAACAAAAATCTGGGCAGCACCACCATTTTCATAATAGAGATTCTGCCCATTAGGGACAGGGGGAGTTTGCACCATTTCTCTATGTCATCCACCAGCCTAGAAAATGCTGTTCCGTAGTTCTCCCGGATCAATATATCTGGGTCCACATGCAACCTAATCCCCAGGTACCGGACCGGGTCCGAGGACCACTGGAGGGGGAACTCCATCCCAAAAGGAGTGGTGACTGGGGTCAACGGGAACGCTACAGATTTGCTCCAGTTGACTTTGAGACCCGATAGCGCCCCAAACCGCACCACCTCTCTGAGTACTGATTGGAGATTCTTCTCCGGGTCGTGGACGTATAGCAGAGTGTTGTCTGCATATGTGGATATGCCAATCTTATACGTCGGGAAATTGACGCCCTCTGCAGCATGGTATTCCCTGATCGCGCAGGCCAGGGGTTCCGCCACTAGAGCATATAGTAAGGGAGAGAGAGGACACCCCTGTCTTGTCCCTCTACTGATTCCGAAGGGATCAGTGACTGTGTTCCCTATTCGCAATCTGGCAGTGGGTTTATAATACAGTGCCCCTAGCATTTGCAGGAAGGGTTCACCCAGTCTGAGCTTTCGCAGCACTCGCAACATGAAGGGCCATTCGACTGAATCAAAAGCTTTTTCCATATCAAGAAATATTGCTAGGGCCTTATTTTCTTGTTGAACATGCTGCATTGTGCCCAACACCGTCCTGTTATACGTCAGATTCCCTTCCGGGACAAACCCAGCCTGTTCTGGCGCCACGAGATCAGGGACCAGGAGCGCCAGACGAGTAGCCAGCACTTTGGCATACAGTTTAGTATCAACATTCAAAAGTGACAGCGGACGGTATGAGCCGCAAAGCTCCGGTGGCTTACCCGGCTTCAATATCGTTATCAGCAGGGCTTCACTCATGGTGGGGGACAACGACCCATCTGCACAAATCTCAAAGAGAGTAATTAGGTGGGGCATAAGTTTGTCCAGAAATGCCTTGTAGAATCCTACAGTAAGACCGTCGGCACCAGGGGCACTACCCGCTCTCATCCCTCCCAGCGCTTCCTGTATCTCATCCTCCGGCACCGGCACCGCCAGGAACTCCCTCATTGAGTCGGGCAGGAAGGGCATCCTTATATAGCTAAGGTAGTCCTCTATCTCCTCTTCCATGTGAGAGGATTTGGACCGATAAAGGTCAGAGTAATCATTTTTAAGGGATGCAATAATCTCTGTTTCGTCCGTAAGGGAACGCCCTGTTGATGAAGTTAATTCATCTATTACCAAAGGTTTCCGTTCCTGCCTCATGATGCGGGCTAGTACTGAGCTGGGCCTATCCCCTTCCCCATATACCCTCGCCGTGGCGTACTTTCCCATGTGCTGAATCTCCCGATCAGCCTGCTCATGGAATTCAGCCAGCAGTGATTTTAGGCGTTCCGCGGAATCCGAGGCGGGGCAGGCGCTTTGTCTCTCCTCCAACTCTCTCAGTTGGGATTCGAGAGTCCGCAGCCGCTGCCTGACGGCCCTGAGTGTACTGGAATGCTTGGCCATGGCCATCCTTCTAATGTAAGCCTTAAATGTGTCCCACAGTGTTAGGAAGCTGTCCACAGAGCCCAGGTTCGTTTCGAAGAAAGAGTCAATGTCTTCAGCAAGGTCACCCCTGAACGCCTCATCAAGGAGCACGTAGGGAGGGAACCTCCAAGTAAAAGGGGGAATTATTTTCGTCGGGACAACCAGCCGCAGCAGCAAGGGGGAATGATCAGAGAGCGTACGGGGCAGCACCTCGCAACTGCGGACACCCGCGATCAACGGTTGTGAGGCAAGGAAGTGATCAATGCGTTTATGTATGTCATGGTAGGCAGAGTAGTGCATGAATCCTACCCGTGTGGGGTGCCTTGTGCGCCAGACATCTACCATGTCTAGTTTCAGCATTTCCGCCTGCATGAGGAGGGCCGCGGCCGCCGGGCGGCGCGTCGGACCCTGGACCTGTCCTTCTCAGGGTCATAGACAAAGTTAAAGTCTCCCCCCCATAACATCCTGGAAGCCTCATAGGGCCGACAACTTGTTGCTAACCCCACGTAAAACTCGGGGTGGTCATAGTTGGGCCCATAAACATTAACCACTACAAGGTCCAACCCTTTGCCTAAGCATCGCGCAATCAGGAAGCGCCCCTCGGGGTCCGCCTCAATTAAGGACAGCCGCAGCTGCGAGCGCGGATTGGCCCATATGAGTACTCCCCTCGAGTGTGTGGTGAATCCCGCTGCGAGACAGCAACCCCTGAGGCCTGAAGTATCAAGCATCTTGCTCTTGGGAGGGAGGTGCGTCTCCTGTATGAGTGCAAGATCAACTTGGTGTCTTTGTAAGTAGTTCAATACTTTTCTAAGCTTGCGGTGATCATTCAGACCCCTTACATTCCATGTCAATGCATTCAATGAATCAGGCCCACCAACAGTTGGTCTGCTACCTAAATCAGGCATCGTCGGTGAGAGAGCAATATGGCAGCCAACAGCATTTCCCTTTTGCAATTAGACATTGTCCATATACACATTAGAAGAGCAACAGTTCCTGTAAAAAAGCAGTCAGTTGGCAGCTTGCATGGCAAATTCCCTAGAACTCCCCAATTGAAACCATCACCCCCCAAAACCTGAGCCACCCCCCACCCACTGCAGACCTCCCCCAACCTGGCCTGACAGGGTCCTATCCCACCCTCAAAATACATAAACATAGAACCATACTGAAGCTCCCCAGTTATAGTCCATCTGGGGTCAGCTTGAGCTATGTGCACTGGGGCAGAGGTCGCTAGAGGAAAAACACAAGAGGACCACATTCATGGAACAAACTGTCACTGCCCCAGGCGCCACCACCTTATGATATGTCCATCTACGGGATGAAAGCGCAGAACAAAACTGGAAGACACACCGTGCTGCCTGCAGGAATGTCCCAACTTAGTCTCATGTCGCAGTCTTGCGCTTAAAATGCAGGAAAAAGGGAAGGGGAAGAAATTAACTACAAAGAAACAAGAGCGATCTCACCCAATTGCCGGGCTTCTGGAATGCCATGCCTGCCACCGCTTCCGCAGGCCTCAGAGTTCAAACCGCAAGGAGTCTCAGCCGCGCAGCGCCACAACACCGCTGCCCTGCGCAGCTGCCAGACGTTACCAAAGTACACCTCCAAGTTGCCGGCTGGTGCGTCATTCCTGTTCATCCAGCCTGCTACTGTCCGCTAGGTCGTCGGATTCTCTGTTGGGTCTGGCCCTCTGTTCCTTGGTCCATTCCTTAAGCGATTTCTGGAGTGCCTTTGGATCGGTGAAAAAGTGTGAGTGACCTCTCCTGTTAATTCTCAATTTCGCAGGGTATAGCATTGCATAATCGAGTCCCAGTTCCCGTAGTTGTCTTTTGTAGGGTGCAAAGCGCCTCCTCTCTTCTTGGACTTTCGCAGTGAAGTCCGGGTGCAGGGAAATCTCCATGCCTTCGTACTGCAGCTTCCCTTTCTCTCTGGCTACCCTCAGTGCGGTGTCCCGGTCTCTATAGTTCAGCAGTTTCGCTATAATGGGCCTGGGGGCAACCCCCGTGGGTGGTCGTTGAGCCAAGTTCCGGTGTGCCCTCTCCACTACGAACATCGGGGAGAAGACATCATCTCCAAGCAAAGTAACTAGCAATTTCTCCACAAACAGTTCCATCCTTCCGGTGTTTGTCGTCTCCGAAACTCCCGTGATGCGGATATTGGAGCGTCACGAGCCCGCCTCCAAATCCTCCGACTTCTCCTGGATAACTTGTAGGAGCCTGGGGAATTGCTTACGATCCTTGTCCCATTCAGTTTGTGCCTCCTCCACCTCTGTGATGCGCCTTTCCGACATGTCGAGTCTTTCCGCATGTTTGTCAACCCTTTCCGCCATGCGGTCCATGCGGTAGGTGAGAGGGTCTATCTTCGTACCTATGGACGCCATGCTTTCCTGCAGCCCCCGTTCCATGGACACTAGCATGTCTTCGATGTCGGTATAGAGCGTGTTTTCAGAGCCCGCAGCCTTTGCCGGGGAGTCCGGCTGTTGCTCTTCAGGAGATTTCGACTTACGTTGGTCAAAGGCCAGTTTGGATTGCGTTCTGTCGTTTTTGCCCATGATTGAACGTCCGCAGCAGTAAGGGCCGCTCAGCTCGGCTCTGGAACTCGTCCTATGGAGCCGCCGGAAGAAGGCAACAGGTACACTGCGCTACACTGTCCGGGCACACATAATCCTGACCGCTGCCCCCTCTGTGGTTTTGCCTCTATGTCTTCACTATGAATATTGCGCCGTAGTCCGAGGTGCGAGGGCCCACGTTTCAACAACCACGAGGGCAGTCCGATCCGGCTGCGCAATCAGCTCTCGCACTGGACCCCGGCGACGGCCGCGTCAGTATGCTCCCAGCCACCCACGCGACAGCCGGCTCCCCGTGGGCACCTCCAGAGTCCACATGCACCTACTCACAACGCTAAGCGTCCAAACAGTCAGCCGCGTTCCTCCCTTAGGGTGTAGCAGTGGTGGATTGCTCAGTGCCCCAAACTCAGCTCAGCACTCCGTAGTTTCCTCCAAAAGTGAGATGGGGGCTTAAAGGGGCATAAGTGCTGCTAATCGCGGATAGGGAGGGGGTGGTCCAAGTCACCGCCAGGGCAGGATTACTTAACAGGTCCGCTGGCCAAAACTCACGGCGATTGTGCCGGCACCGTGATGCTCCCGCTGCGACACTCCCTGGGGTCCCCGGTGTAGGGTTGAGCCGATGCTATCCCTTTCTCGGCGTCTCTAAACCGCTCGTGGAACAGTGCGCTGGGGGTTGGGGGAACACCAACGTACCCCCCAGATGGGAAGACCCACAAGGGTCGCAGCACCGGACCGCAGCACTGGGCCCTGCCCGCTGCCCACGTGGTCTTAGGCCGGCCGCCTCCGCTGATCCGCACCAGCCTCGGTCCGCCCTCTCACCTCGCTCCTCGATGACGGGGACCGCCTCCGTGGACGTGTGCCGGGCAACCCAGCCTTCAGGTCAGCACACTGATTCCGGCTCCCGGGGCTGAGGTCGCAAGCCGCTCCGCGGGGTCTCTTTTATACGTTGACCGCACTTCGCAGCACGCACGCCGGCCTAGCACCAAGGAAAGTCTGCTGCATTGGGGCCCAGATCCGCCTGGCTTCTGTTTCCCTGTTTCGCCGCAGATCGCAGCAATTTCGTAGCAGGAAGGCAGCCGAGAGTTGCCCGCAGTCTTCCCTGAGAGCAGCGCTCGCTGTCGGCAGCAAAAGTCCCGTTAGTGGAGGATAATTATTCGGATTTTGTTGGTGATGGCGCGGAGCTCAGCACTCACGCGTCCGGCATCGACGCTAGCAAGCTCCGCCCCCCTACAACGAAACTTTTACAACGCAACACCCATTACAACGCATGCATTTACAACGCAACCATTACAACGCACGCCACTACAACGCACGCCATTACAACGCATGCCATTACAACGCAATCATTACAACGCATACCATTATAACGCATAGCATTACAACACATAGTACCCTTACACTATCCAACACTTACCCTACTGTTGCACCCCCTGGAGTTAGAATTGTAATTTTTACCCCTACACTATCCAACACTTACCCTACTGTTGCCGCCCCTTGGAGTTAGAATAGTAATTTTAACCCCTACACTATCCAACACTTACCTTACATGCAATGTAATGTTATGCGTTGTAATGGTATGTGTTGTAAAGGTAGTATGCGTTGTAGTGGAATGCTTTGTAAAGGTAGTTTCAAAGAATTCGTTGTAATGCCATGCGTTGTAATGGTATGCGTTGTGATGGATGCTGCGGTGTAAAAATTGTGTTGTAAAGGTAGGCCTTGTAAAAGTATGCGTTGTAACGTCATACATCCGGCAAAACAGTATGGTGGCAGAAATCCATCTTGCAAGGGCTGCTTTCATGACTGCCGTACCTTGACGAGAAAGTCCGTAAGGGACCAAGCGCAGATCAGTTTTTCTGAGTTGTTTGGTACAATGGAGAAAGAATTTAAGGAAGTTGTTTAAAGTCGGAGGTGTAAAAAGACCTTTCAGTCAGAGATGCCGGATTTGGGAAAAAAGCACATAATATGATAAGTTTATTGAGATGAAATTGCAATGGAACATTGGGTTTGTTTAGAGAAGCACATAATCATCAGTGAAACGCAAGAACGGGTCCTGTGCTGTGAAAGCCTTAATTTAGCTGACTCTTCTAGTTGAAGTGAGAGCGGACAGCAAAGCGACCTTCCTCGTGAAAAATGTCAGATCTGCCTTGTGAATTGAGGCTTCATAAGCTGCGAAAGAACCACTTTGAGATGCCATTCTTGGGGAGGAGCTCATATTGGGGGAAAAGCTCTGAACAACCCTTTCATGAATTGTTTGACTATTCTCATGGAACAAAGAGAGAATGTGCGGAGCGTCTGTATCTTGAGATTGCGACCTGGTGAACCATCACAGAAGCCTGCACCAATCCTGATCTAGCTAGCGAAAGGAGGTTAGGCAGAATCTGTTCAGGTGTTGCTTCCAATGTATGCATGTTAGATTAATAATACGATGGACAGAATCGATTCCGTATTCATTTGTACGTCTTATTTGTATCTTCCGCTCTTACCTTGAATAAAATCTCGCTACAGTCCTGAGGGATAATCAGTCCTTCGAACTCGTTGAATTCAGGAGCCATGCGCTCAATTCGAGAGAGGCTGGTTCTGGGTGTAGCATCTGGCCATTGCTCCTTCTCAAGAGAGTTTGAATTGTCGGTAGGCGGATGGGATTGAACTCAGACAGCAGTAGGAGCTGTTTCAACCAATGCTGTCTGGGCCATTTGGAAGCTATTAGAATGAGGCAACAGTGCTCCATTTTTATTTTGTGAGCATGCTCAGTATGAGAGTGAAGGGGGGGGGGGGGAACGTATGCATAAATGCCAGACCATATCATTCAAAGGGCATTCCCCTATGACTCTGGAACTGGGTATCAACTGGCTTAGAACTGGCATTTGGCGTTCTTGTCTGTTGCAAAGAGATCCAATGCTGATTTGCCACACCATGAGAATATTTTGTCCAGCTCCAAGTGATGCAGTTCCCACTCGTGGTAACTGTCTTTGGTTCTGCTGACAGTGTCTACTAAGGTGTTGTTTACTCTTGACACATTCTCGGCTTTCAGAGATATTTTGTGGGCTGTAAGCCAGTTTCAAAGTTCATGGGGTTCCTGAGATATAGTTAGTGACTTGCTTGTTGATGTAATACATGCTGGTCATATTGTCTGTACGTACCAGAATGGAAGCCCCAGCTATTCGTGGAAGAACAGCTTGAAAGGTAAGAGATATCGCTTTTAGTTCCAAGCTATTCATGCATTGTTTTTTTAAATGTTGACCACTTCCCTTGAATTTGCAGGTCCTGCAAGTGGCTGTCCCAACCCTCCAAGGAGGCATTGTTTGTGAGCACGAAGCCGGGTATTGAGGTCAAGAATGTGAAGCCTTTTGACAGATGAGATATTTGAGACCATCATGCGGACATTTTTAGCATCCTTCGGGAAAAGTTGATCAAGTTTTTGAAGGAGACTTCAGATTTGATCCATAGTGCTTGGAGCTCCTTTTGCAGTGACCTTATCTTCAGTCGTGCCAGCGGGAAGAGATCAGGCCCAGTAGTGACTTGTACAGCCACACTGGAACTGACTTTCCTATGGAAATCTTTAGGGCTGAGTTTGTCAACCTTCGCTGCTTGCCTTGCGATAGAAAGGCTTTGTTTAGCTTTGTATCTAGGTTGACTCCCTGAAACCTTCTTTGACTTGAGATAGTTGAGGATTTTGGATAATTCACTGTGAATTCAAACCTGTGAAACAGTGAGCGGCAAGCCTAGGTAGATTTGGAAGCTTGCTGAGGTGCTAAGGATTTTAGCGGTCAGTTATCTAGGCAGGGGAATACCTGATTACCGTGTTTTCGGAGCGTGGCTGCTACAGGGGCGAGGCATTTGGTAAATATGCGAGGAACTGACTTAAGCCCAATAATAGGACTCTGAACTGGTAATGGGTACCGACTATGGCGAAGCGGAGATATTTTCTGTGCTTGGGATGTATGGGAATGTGATAAAACGCATATCACATACCTAAGAGGTCATGTAATCTCCACTGCTCAGGAGGTGGGGGATGTCGGGAGAGAGTAATATGGAAGGATTGATTGTGTAGGAATTTGTTTACTTTCCTGAGGTCTAGGATGCACCTCCATTCCCCGGTTTTCTACAGCAGTAGCATCCATGCCCTTTTGAGAACAAGGCATCTTTTCTATTGCACCACTGGCCGCATTATTAGGGCTCCTTTACTAAATAAGTGTAGACGAAGAAGGTGAGCCGCATTTGGAGGGTTGCTTGGTCGTCTCTGCACAAACTCCAGGGTATGTCCATAGTTTACTAGATCTAAAACACATTTGTCCAATGTTATCTCTTTCCATTGAGTGAGTTAGGTGGAAATATTCGCACCCACATGAAGGGAAGGAATGGATGTAGTTGGTACCTGGTCTAGGTCACGGTTTACAACCCACATCCCGACCCTGTGGGGGTTACTTCCAGCTTGGACATGTTTGTTATAGGCTGTTGAGGCTGGTTGGCAGTACGCCTAATGTTGGTGGGTGGGTCTATATTGTGATTGAAAGGGTTGGTATTGTTGAGATTGTTAATAAACCCCTCTGTAGGCAGAGAAACCTTTTCCTCTATCCCCCCAAAAGGGCAAATTCTTAAACTGAAGCGTGCCTAGGGATCTAGCAGTGTCAGTGTCTGTCTTTATTGCCATTAGATCATCATCTATGTGCTTCCCAAACAATGTTTCTCCATTGTAGGCCATGTCCAAGATCTTCAATTGTACCTTCGGCATGTCTTCTCAAGACCGCTGCTCCGGCTAATTGGGGGAAACCTGCGGAGGCGATGTCCATTGAGCAATCTATAATTTCCAAGGAGGTATGCTCACCCTCAGGAAGATCTTTCTTGCTTCCGCCTTTTTGTCCTCAGGCACGAAGTTGACTTAACTGCTGACATAGTACCACATTTGTCGGTCAAAATGACCCAGGATCGCGAGTTGGCAGCTCGAACAGTGATGACAGACATGAACAGAACCTCTTCCCTTTGTTGTCCAAGTGTCTGCCTTCTTTGTCTGGGGTTGCAGAAATCAGAGCAGAAGTGTTTTCAGATCACAGAATCCAGTTTGGGATGACCGGTGAGGCAAGCGGGGGAATCCTCTGTAGCACTGTATAATTTGTCCATGTTAGGTGGTAGTGCCGCTATTGTAGCCAGGTTTTTCATTATTTGAATCCCCTCCTCCAGATATAAATGACAGGGATGGCCCTTACTGACTTGCTTACTTTTTCCTTGAAGTTATAGAGAAAATATGCTGACTGTTTAACAGAGGTTGAGAGATGAAATCATGTTGCAGTCAGGTCCATCAGGTTATGAAAGCTCCCTGTGTCCTCTAAGGGAGAATCTGAAGGGTCAGGTGGTGGAGGCGACAGAGTAGGGAGAAGGTAGTCATCCTGTGGAATTTGGGATTCAGGGATTTCACCTTCCTCCAGTTCATCTTCTGAAGATCTTTGGTCCTCTATTGGTTGGGCCTCTATGTTCAGAGGTACGCTGAGGTGTCGCTACTGGCTGCTCCTGCGGAGGGTCAAACATGTTTTTTCTATAATCCTGCAGCATGGCCTGCAGACCCTGGACTAGCAGTATGGGCATTTGCACTTTATCATACCTGGGCTGTGGATGAGGATGGTAATAATTTTCATAATGCTGCTTGGAAGGGGCATACGTTTGAAGATGAGGAAGAGCATTATCATCATCAATGGGCTGTGCACACCCCAAAAAGTAAGTAGTCGTCAGACTCCTCCAGGTCCAACAGGTGACTTGTTGGCAAAGCTGAGACCTTATTAGGTAATGTCAATTCAAGTCTTAAAAATGTTTTGTTTTTTGTGTGATTTTTATCAGTGTCGACGGTCCTGCTGACAATGTCGTCATTAAGGTGAACTTCGTTGTTGATGGTACTCTGTTGATGTAGTTGACTTGGTCTTCATCAATGTTGCTATTGACGGTGTCTTAGTCTACGGTGTCATTGGGGCTAACACCGCCGCAAACTGTGTCTTAGGCGATGAAAGTACTCTTGTCAACAAGATGGGTACGTCAATGGCTTTCATTGTTGATATCTTCGATGACTATGCTCTAGTGGAGAAAATGATGGTGACAGTCATCGATACCTGCATCGACTGTGATGTCTATGGGGCCTTAAATGGATTGTTTGTCCTCGACGTTGACGGTTCAGAGTAGGAGGAATGCTTACGCTCCCCTGTCTGCACAGATGGACTATTAGGTTGAGAGGAGGCCACCTCTGAGGAGATGAGTTTTAACTTCTCCTTTATATGATGTGTTTCAAGGCCTTTCTGCTCTCCTCAGATGTACCTTTGTCAGATGATCTTGACCTTTTGTGGGTTCTCACAGATGTAGGTGGATTTTGGTGTTTTGGACGTCTGTGGTCACAGAAGTAGCCTTCCCTCCCTGTCCTTTAAGGTTTTAGAGGGGAAAGTGTGACATATTTTGCACTTCTTTACCTGATGTTGAGAGTGGTGGCAGTAAAGACAGTCTCTGTGTGGATCGTCCACATGTAGCCATTTCTTCCCACAGGAAGGATCTGAAGAGGTCTTTCTTGAAAGTTACAGACAAGGTAGTTGTAGATACATTTTCAATTGTGAAGGA
The DNA here is from genome assembly GCF_964263255.1 of Lissotriton vulgaris. Lineage (NCBI taxonomy): Eukaryota > Metazoa > Chordata > Amphibia > Caudata > Salamandridae > Lissotriton > Lissotriton vulgaris. The sequence continues at coordinate 1,281,914,748 of NC_141694.1, read as the reverse complement.
AAGACAACCTTCCATGACGTGCTGTAGGAAATCTAAGGAATACAGCCTTTGTTAAGAGTGTTCTATAGGGTGCTTTCATCTGATTGGTTATAGTTCAAGTTTGGTCCTTTTAAAAAAAGGACACAGATAGGCTATTAAACTGACTTTTCATTGACATTAGAGCCTATGAAACGGATACATACTACTTTACTATGGTACTGTGGGACTCCCACTTCGATGATGGGGGATAATTCAAGCATGTGAATCTATTAAAGATCCAATAATGGAGAATAACAAAAACCCTTGGATAGCAGAAATAGATAAGGTTATCACCATGGTCGAAACCAGTCTGGAACAATCAAAGTCAACCCTGTTTTGTGCGGTTTAAGCTTCATTATTATCTTTGGTGGTAGAGGATTTGCAAAGAATGCTTTCAGATATCGCCCTGACTATTTTACCAACAGAGCACTTATCCTAAACTTTTGTCCAAGAAATCTGGAAGCAAACACTAGGTATTTTACATTATTTGCTGCTACAACTAAACGAAAAAAAGGTACTTACCTGTAACTATAATTCTACAGGATTGGCATCTTTCATAGATTCACATGCTTGAACCATTACCCGTCGCCCAAATAGGACTCTGGTATAGTTATTAAACAGTTTAGTATAATACACACAGCCTATAATGGCTAGAAAACATTCATATTAGTAACTTATCCACATTCATTTTTTGAGGACCAAACTGCAGCCAATGAGGCAACAGTACCCTCTAGAACACTCCTACAATCTTAATTAGCTCAGACTTTCAAGTACTATTGGGAAAAATGTCCCCATAAGAATAAGGGGGGGGGGCATGGCTTGACTATCGAAGATGGTGGACGCATGAGCCCATAGCATTGTGCCAGCCTACCATTTATCCTGTTGCATCCAGTGCTGTTCCTGTCCCATACTCCGAGTGGGGTGCCCACTAATGGGGCTACGGCTGTGATGGGGGCTACCTAATTATTACAGGAATGGAGGGGCTGAAGAAACAAGAGAGGGCCGGGACCCGCGAGGTAAAGGCCCAGATTTGCAGGAGCGGAGCTGTGGTGCGGCCCCTGGGGATCAGCGTGGCTGGCCAACTCTGAAAATAACCGCTGCTGGAGTGAACCACCCTGGGGTTGGAATTATCGAGTGGCAGCGTTGAGCTGTGTACCTTGCAGCCCGTAGCACTGCAGCAAAAGTTGGTCAGGGCTGCCTCCGCGTGGCTTTGGCGGAGTTGGCAGCCGTGTTGGCCTAGAACAGCGACATATTGACAGAGCACCCATTGGCGGAAAGGTGGCGCGTGCCGGCAGCCGAGACTCAGGCCCGAGTCAGGGCTCAGTGGAAGCCAAGAAGAGGTGAGAGAAATTGGGCCATGTCGCTGGCGTGACCTGCTCCCCCGCCAAGCTGCAGTGGTGTGAAGGCCCCCCTTTGAAGCGAAGCAACTACCAAAGACTCTAGACAGGTGGTGGACAGTTTGCGGAACTGAGCCGTGAGGCAAAAGAGGCCCAATGCGCAGCAAAGTCTGGTGCGGTATGGCGGGGCCTCTCCCGGTAAGGAGGGCGACTCTGGGGATTGTTCTGCCTGGCCCATATAGACATGCATAGCTGCCAAAAAGCATAGCCCATTTAGGGGAGAGGATGTAGCCTTAGGGCTAGAGCGGTCGACCTAGAAGCTGTGGAACCGGGTTTGAGTCTCGGCACGACGCTCAACAACCTGTGATTCTGGGAAAATCACTTAATCTCCCTGTGCCTAATAAAAATTAATGTGTCCATCTGTAATGAAACTGGTGCTCATGTAAAGCGCTCTGATACCCGATGTGTTGGGTCTAGTTCGCGCTATATAAAATTCTTTTTAAAAAAATCCCTGGGGACAGAGTTACCGGGCAGCTGAGTGGTGGCGTTGGGCTGGGTGCTCCGCTTCTCAGAGCGCTATCACAAAAACTGGTGATCGAGGCGAGGCAGCACCTGGGTGGCTTGGATGGAGCTTGTGGCCCTGTTGACCTAGAGGGGCAGCGTACCAACTGGGCGCCGACCGGCGAAGCTGCCCAGCGGCTGGGGAGGGGGTGAATGAAGGCAGACTAGTCTGGGCCCCAGGTTGAAGCTAGGTGAAGGCTGCAGAGGGCTGAGAAATTGGGCCAGCGCCAGATGTATCCTGTTCCCCCCCCCACATGGCTGCAGCCGAGTGAAGGCCCACCTTTGAGGCGGAGCGATCCCTGGACACCGGGGTAGAGGACACTAGACCTGAGGAGAACTAATTGTGAGACTGAGCCGTGAGGCAGAAGGGGCCCAAGGGGAAACACAGTCTTGTGTTGGTTGTGAGTAACTTCATAGAGCTCTACTAGATACTCAGACTCTGGGAAAGCATACTTAGTCTGCAGGGAAGCCTTTAGGGGAAACAATCTGTGGCTACGGTTGGGAACATAGAAGTTGCATGTGATCTGTTGTAGGAAGAATGGCAAGGCTAGGCCGAAGCAATCAGGGGCTACCTCTGTTCAGGAAGAAGACCCATGGGACCAGACGCAGGGGAATCTGGAGGCCCCACCCGAGCCAGACCCAGTACAACAAAAGCTGTCCAAGATACTGGATGCCATCATGTCAACATTGCACTAAGATATCAGTGCCGTTTCAGTGGGGTTGGGGCTCCTCCGACCGGAACACAAGAAGCTAGCTGAAAGGGTAAAAGTGGTGGAATCTTAAATCGTGGAGCTGGCCCATGCACAGCTTGCGCTGACACAGGAAGTAAATGTATTTAATGATAGCGTTCGGATTCTGGAGCGCAAGGCCGAAGATAGAGAAGGCCATACTAGGCAAAATAATATTAAAGTCCTTGGTCTACCGAAGGGAGTGGAGGGAGGGGACATGGTTGCTTACCAAGAGCCCTGGTTTAGCACAGCGGTGGCACTAGGGTGCCCGACGAGCTTCTACTCCCTTGAAAGAGCCCACCATGTGCCAGCGGGACCACTGACCCCGTGCAGCCCTCGTCGCCCAGTGGTGGCCAGGCTCTTACATTACAAAGACAGAGATATCCTACTACACAAAGCTCGAACGGCTGGCCCATTCATGGTGGGCAAAAATAGAATCTCCATATTCACCGACTACACACTCTATGTCCAAAGGAGACGAGCTTCGTTCTTAGAGGTCAAAAAGACACTGAGAGAAGAGGGCCTCCGATTCTCGCTGATCCCCAAAGCAGCATGGGAATGGATAGAGGCATATACCAATCAATCAGTTTGTTATAGCGCGACTACTCACCCGTGAGTGTCTCAAGGCACTGGGGGGAGGTGAGGGGGGTGCAGGTTCCAGTCCATCAAAGAGAGGGTCTGTCCTAGAGCCAGGTCTTGAGGTTTCTCACGAAGATAGGGAGCAAAGTGGTCTGTCTGAGGTGGAGCAGAACGGTGTTCCAGGCTCTGGTCGTGAGGGAGGAGGAGCTACCAGTGCCTGATAGAACTGAGGGCTCACCCATGGGGCAGTAGACGGCCATGAGACTCCTAAGCCAAGGACCCAAGAAACGACCCAGGAGGCAACCCACGCAAGGTACAAAGAAACAAAGTCCCTCTCAAACAGAGCAAGAGGCGGTACTACAGGCTGTAACTGAGATCATGCGTGAAAAGAGACCTGCGTCAGAGGCAGGGACGCAATCTCTGAGAGGGACTAAGGGCTCCGACTCAAACTCATCTCAAAGGGATATCGTCCAAATGCCAATAGTGATTCCGAAAACCGCAGATGAATTAATAGGATACTGGACCCCTACATGAATAGTTCCTGTTCTTATCTACTAAGGAAGAGGTGGTACCCCCTTGCAAAACCTGGGAATATGTGTGAACCGGATGAATACAGAAGCATGTGCACACCTTACATGTGCCTGTGAGTTACTACGAGAAGTTGCGACCCCCCGACCCCCCCCCCACCAGGGACCTCACCATGGTTTGTTTGGGCCCTTATTGGACTTTAAAGATATGCGACTGGTTTGGGTGGTTGGCTGTTGTCAAACTGTCCTAGCACTGGGGACTTTTGGTAAAGAGAGCTTTGGCGTACAGTTTAAATTGCAGGAGAAGAAATTTTTGAATTGTTTCCATAAGAGGGGGTTTGGGCGGGGGAGAGGGTGTAGAATGCTGGGCAATCACTTCCAAAATGTTGTCAATCCACCAGGCACTGACATTTCTAAAATAGAACATTAAAGAGATGGGGTTGATGACTAAACGTCATAACAAACACAATTACTTGAAGAGAAGGGGCGTATAAATAGCTCTGCTACAAGGGACTCACTTAATCAAACGGGAGGTTGAAAAATTGCGTAGGTGGTGGAGGGGACAGATCTTTGCCACCACCTTCTCCGCATATGCAAGAGGGGTGTTGATCTGGATACGAGCGGGAGTCCCCATTGACTCAACACAAGCCCTGATCGATAAAGAGGGCAGGAATGTCCTGCTTGCGGGGAGATTATTCAACATATATGCACCCAATCAGGAGCAAGTGACTTTCTTGGCCCGCTTCGTGGCCCAGATGGCGAATTTGATGGTGGGGCATGTGGTCCTGGGGGGAGACTTCAACTGTATAGTGGATATCTCACTGGCCCGTTCCCACTCCCCCTTATCAGGGGCACAGACTCTTCACACAACAGCAGGGTTTCAGGAGTGAAGAGATCACTGGGGACTTGAGGACATTTGGAGGGTCCAACATACACAGTACAGGGAATACTCTCTTTTTCCCTATACCCCAGCTCTATATAATACTAGATACTTTCTTGTGCTCACCAGACTTTAGCAGCTCCATTACGCACACTGAATACCTGTGACTGCCTTTTGTCTACCACAGTCCATTCCTGATGCTACCCCGACGTCATGGGTACAGACCCCTAATCCCCACATGGAGACTTAATCCTCTGCTACTGGACGATGCCCCGTTTGGAGAATCCTGCGTTCTGTCATTGGAGCATTCTTTCCTGATAATGCACACTTGGCATCTTCTGCATTAGTTGAGTGGAAGGCATTTAAGGTAGTGGTGAGGGGACACTGCATGGGACAAAATGCCGGGCCGAGAGAGAACTCCGCTGCAAGTTGACAAATATAGAGGATGATCTACAACACTAGATAATGCTCAGGGTACAGCCACTAAAGTACACAGCAATTTACAGGATGCATGACCATGATATAATGATGCCTCATAGAGGCTAAGATGCCACAATTATAGGGAATACCTAGATTGAGTCCAGGAGAAGGAGGTGAAAGCTGCTTGCTTTCTGGCAAAACTGATCAGGCCGGAGCTTCGAGGAATGCCAATTACATAGATTCAGACTGAAACATGTATAGCTGCCTTCAACCCTGAAATGTTTAACTGATTATTCCGGGGATATGAGAAACTGTATACCGCCCGCGGCTGAACTCAGGACCTTTCTGGACCCGCTACGGCTCCAAACAGTAGGCGAACAGGAAGAAGAGACATTGGGTGGGCCTGTAATGTTGCAAGAGGTCCGAGAAGCCATCCCTCCAGAGTTTTACGTGAAATATGAATTTGAGTTGGCACCTCACTTAGTGACTGTCACTAACCCGAAACTACCCAGAACGCCAGGGTGATTCCACTTGCTAAAACGACAGTCCTAGCGCCGGATTAGTAGATTACAGACCTCTCCCCATGCTTAATATGGATTGCAATACTTGGTAAAATATTAGCACTCCGATTGCTTCCATACATGAAGACCCTGATACATACTGACCAAAATGGGTTTATTCCTTCCCGCAAAACCTCCTACAACCTGCGTAGATTGTACTCTATACCATACAGAGGCACAGTCTCTCATACAGGCGGCTATCCTGACGATTGATCTGGAGAAGGCTTTAGACTCGATAAGCTGGGATTACCTTCTTGAGGTGATGAAACATCTGGGTCTTGGAGAGGGGTGGGTGAAATGGGTACGACTATTATATACGTGCCCTACAGCACAGGTTCTGATGGGCAAAACTATATTTTCAGAATACAAGATAACATGTGGTACCCATCAAGGTTGCCCCTAATCGCCGCCCTTATTTGCCTTGGCAATTGAGCGGTTGGCTGCTGTGTTTTGTCAGGGAGGGGAAGGCGTGGACCTGATGGTGGACAGGAGAACACATCTCCCTATATGGAGACGATCTCCTGTTCTATTGGAGTAAAGCGGAAAAGGGCTCAGGCACAACCCTGCAGATTCTGGATGGGTTTGGGACACTATTGGGTCTATTGGTTAATTACAGAAAAGACCTACTTGTTCCCGGTGGCTGGCCCTTTCCCCAGACCATCGAGCCTACAGGTTGACCTTAACTGGACATCCAATACATTAAAATATTTGGGCATCCATGTCTTCCATTCGTTGGGTGACCTAAGGGAGGGAAATTTAGATAGAGCATTAAGGTAACTCCGGTCCAATGTACTTTTTTGGTGGACCCTGAGGCTCCCCATAATGGCTAGGATCTCACTGACCAAAATGGTTATGCTGCCCCGCCTGTTATACTTCTTTGCTATCTTAGGAGTACTAATGCCAGTGGGGTGGGTCCGACAATTAGATTCTCTATTGCATGAACTAATTTGGGTTGACAGGAGGCAGAGAGTCTCGTGGGGACCCTGCGGTGCCCTATGACGGAGGTAGGCCTTGGAGTGCCTGATTTTGAGCTCTACTCTCTGGCTTCTCAACTGCAATGGTTAGCTCAATGGCTGGAAGGAGTAAGCACAGAGGGGACATTCCTGATGGAGCCTAACAGACATCCCCATCTCCTGCTTGAGAAACTGTTGGACCCAAGAATTAAGGTGCCATACAATTCAAAGAAACAAACCACCACCCTGCAGTGCTGGAAGTGTTGCATGGCAAAGATACTTGAGGCCCCAAGGTACTCTTCGGTGCTAATTTTGGTGGGGCTGCCCCATAGGGAGCCACAATCGTTCATCGGATCACACCAGATAACAATCTGAACAGAGGGAGAACTCGAAACTGTGGGGAATTGTTACCAAGAGAAAGTCTTGCTCCCATTCGCAGTTCTGATGGATGAGTGTAGTCTTCCACCCGGGCAGTTCCTGCAATAGGAGGTGCTGGCTCAGGCGTTTGGTCAGCTGTGGGGACTGGAGAGCGAGGAACTGGAAACTCATGAAGTACTACTTTCACTGATTACCCTGGGTTCAGCTGGGAATCAAATTAAATGGTTCTACATCTCACTCCCTAGATTTTCCCTTGCCCCACTGCAGGCCTTGCGGGACAAATGGGAATTGATCCTTGACAGAGAATTAACTAATTCGGAATGGGGTAAAGTGCTGTTATCCCCTTTGAAGATATCCCTTAACACACAACTGAAATATATTCAATTTAGCTTTATACACATGTCGTATATGACACCCCACCGCCTATTCACTGCTTATGGAGGGGAACAAAGATACTGCCCGAGACGTAGCCAAACTGATGCAGATTTCGTACATATGACTTGGGGCTGTGAGAAGTTAAACACATACTGGTCAGATGTGATGACTAAGATCAATGCCTCACTTGGGCGCCTCCTTACCACTACAGTGCGCACTTGTCTGCTAGGGCTCTTCCCCCACCCACCCAAACGCATAGCGGGGAATAGATTTATCGATCTGGCCTTGGCACTGGCCAAAAGAAGGATAGATATGACATGGAAGTCTGTCACTGGCCCACAAATAAATGTCTGGAAATTTGAAGATGTTACCTGGGCTAGTGCGGAGAGTAGGGCTCTGCATAAGGAGGAGGCGAAAGGGCAGAGACAACACCCAATTGCAGAACAATGAAAAAACATACTATTTACTTGCAGATGAAAATAGAAGCGTACACGACGGACTATATATAATAGTTAATAGCGACTGACCTGGATCATATCTAGAAGCTGCGAAAGGAGACTATAGCCCGTTCTTGACAAAAACAATCAGGGCCCCACAGACAAGTTACGAACAAACTCTGACAAAATTACATCACCTCCAACCAGACACCACAATATAATAGTCGTACCCATTTCACCTCCCCCTGGTATTGGGACCTCTGAGATATATATATATATATATATATATATATATATATATATATATATGTATATATATCTCCCCTGCAGCAGTTGAGTTGTAATGTTTGTTTATTGCCAGTTTCAGGGCACATAGATGGCAACACAACATGCCCTACCCAAATATTGTAGTCTTACAAGGGACAATCCCAAAAATATACAACGGGCTAGAACAGACAGTAATTGCACAGTGATACACTGTATGGGTACGAAGGGGGAATGCTAGACCTCCGTATAGGATCCCAAACCAGTATGAGTGATCTCTGTGGAATTATATAACTGCTAACTACATACTGTGAAGCCGTCAGAGATATATGGCTTAATCTGTACAGTGACGAATCAGTACTATGCAAACAAGTAATAGTGAATTGTCTTATACATATAAAATGGCAATAAAGATAATAAAAAAGAAAAAAAATACAGGGAATTTATGAAGGATGCCATTACTGGAGAACTATAGTTACAGGTAAGTAAATTATTTTCTTCTCCGGGACTGGATCTTTCATCGATTCACATGCTTGAATCAGAATAGCTTTCAGAACACATGCACAATCATAAGAACAATGACAACAGCGGATGGTGGGGTAATAGAAAAGAAAAAGGCTCACCTTATTGGGTCAATGGTGTGATAGTCCTTGTACCATAGCAGCATCACTCTGCTCTGACTTCAGGCGGTAATATTGTGTGAATGTATGCCTGTTCCTCCATGTTGCACCTCAATATACTTTCTCAAAAGACATACCTGTGACTAGAGCAGTCTTTGTATATACAGCTCTGGTAGAGTGCGCTTTAACCTTATTGTGACAAAGCTGGGTAGCTGCTGAAACCCACTTGAGCAGTACTCCACTTGGAAACTGGAAAACCCTTGCGATGATTTCCCATATGTCATCAGCAACTGGTCAGTTCCCCATAACTGTTATGTCCAATACAAAGAGAATTTAAAGCATCTTTTAACGTCCAAAGTATGTAATGATCTTTCGGCTGCACTTTGAGGATTTGGAAGGAATGTCTTTAGGACAATAGGTTCACTTAAATGAAAATCCGTTGGGACTTTAGGAATACATTTGGGATTATTTCAGATAACCAAACTATTATCCTTGAACTACATAAAAGGCTCTTTAATTGTGAAGGCCTGTTTCTCGTTAATTCTTCTTGCTCATGTCAGTGCCACTAAAAATGGAACTTTCCATGTTAAAAATGTTGCAACTGTTTTGTGAATGGGTTTGAATGGAACCTTCATCAGTTGTGCACACACTGTATGTAGCTGCCAAAATGAAGGCAGTTTCTTTATTGGTGAAAAGACCCTAAAAAAAATTTCAGAAATTGTTTTATCACCCTACTAGACCATAGTGATGGTGAAACACTACCTTCTAAATCTTGAAATTGCTGCTAAGTGCACTTTAATTGAAGCATGGACCAGCCTTGATTTTACCAAAAGTAACAGATGGGGTAGAATCTGTTCCGGCTGCGCTGATATTGGGTGAATTTTTGGCACCATAAACAGCTTATGTGTCCTATTCGTAATATCAGCTCTGACCTTCACAAGAATATCTCTACAGTTTAGAGGAATGTTCAAGCTTGCAAACTCAAATTCACTAGCCAGGCAGATAAGGCAAGGATGTCGGGTCAGATGGAGTACTTGGTTGTGGTTCAAGGTCAGTAATGTAGGTAAATGTTTCAGCTGAATACAAGTCTTCTCTGACAGGAGTAGTAGTTTGGTGAACCAATGCTGCCTGGGCCATCTTGGGGCAATCAGAATTATTCAGCACAGTACCCTCATAATTTTGTTGAGAAGTCTTTGAAATAACAGGTTGGGGGGGGAAAGCGAAAGGAAAGATCCAAGACTATTTGACTGAAAGGGTAATCCTTCACAACCTTTATTGTGGATGGCAACTTGCGAAAAAACAGCAATTTTGATTTTTCTGCATCACAAACGGATCTAGATTTGGTATGCCCAAACAATTGAAAATTTGGGCTAGAATTTCCTGGTTAAGCTTCAATTCATGACAGCTGTTCCTTATTCTTCTCAATGCATCTGCCAATAGCTTGTCCCTGGAACATGTTCAGCCCTGATTGTTATTTGCCGTTGTAGAGACCACTCCCAAATTTCTTGTGCTTCATGTAACAGGGATAGATATCTTGTGCTCCTTTGCATGTTTATATAACCCCTTCAGTGCCAACAATGCAGTGGTTATTTCCTCAGTAGCGGTACTGCTGATATGACGACAAAGCCAATATGTCCTGGCCCATGGGGGAAATGTAGGTGCTCCCCCAGTGAGGCACCCACCCACATGACTCCACTGAGGAAACCCTTTCGCTGCCATCAGCGACCAACCCTCGGTGATCTGATGACGTCAGTGCACTCATGGCATGCCTAAGTCATCAAGTAAAGCCAGGGACATTGCGGAAGCCATTTGCTTCCAGCACGTTGAGAGAGTTGAGTATTTTGGTGAGTCCTTCCCCTGGGAGGAGGGGCGGGGGGGGCAGGTGGTTCTCAGAAGTACAGATGCTGTGCTGGGGGAAAATACTTTCCCCCTGCGTGTGCACAGTGCTGATTCCTTCTCCACAATTACGGATGGGGCCACACCATTAGACACAGGGATTTTTTTTGTAGAAATTTGGGGGAGTGACCCCCTTGGGCAAGTGTCGCTCCCCGGGGATAGTTATTCCATGTTTCGGACCTCTTGGGGTCTGATTTGGTTGTTTTTTTCAGCCCATCTGCCCCCTGGGGGATCGAAACGCACTGGGCACCAGAGATTTCTTTTAACTATATTTTTAAGGGAGAGACTCATTGGGCAAGGGTAGCTGCCCTGGGGGCAGCATGATTCCCTGAGCTTCGGCCCGCACTGGGGCTAGATCAGCCATATTTTCAGTCGATCTGCCATCCGGATGCTTGAAACCCATTAGGCGCTAGGGATTTATTAAAATATATTTATAAGGGAGCAACCCCTTGGGCAAGGGTCGCTGCCCTGGGGGCTGCATGTTTTCCTGAGTTTCAGCCTACGACCTGGGGCTACATAAAAAATGTTTTGGCCAATCTAGCCGCTGGGGGATTGAAACCCACTAGAAGCCAAGGATTGTGTGCATTATGTTTAGGGGGAGCAACCCCTTTGGCAAGGGTTGCTCCCCTTTGTAGCATCGATCATTTGACTGTTTCTGCCCCCCCTCCCTCGGGGGCAGATCAGCCTTATATTTTTAGGCCCATTTGCCTCCAAGGGGGGCCGAGGTCTCTAGACCACCAAGGATATTTTTATATAATGCAAAATGTTCTGGCGTGACCCCTTGGGCAAGGGTTGCTCCCCTTTTGGGGCATGATAATTTGGCTGTTTCTGCCCCTCTTGGGGGCAGATTGACCTATTTTCAGGCCATCTACCCCAAGGGGGGCATAAGCCACTAGACCTCCACAGATTTTATTCTATATGGTGCGTTATGTATTGGGTAGCAGCCCCTTCGCCAAGGGTCGCTCCCCTTTTTGGTGTGAATATTTTGGCAGTTTCTGCCCTTATTAGGGGCAGATCAGCCATGTATTTGTAGGCACATGTGCCCCCAAGAGACCACTAGACTACCAGGGAAGGTTTGTGTGAGAAGTGTAGTTTGGCTGATGAGTGTTTTAGCATTACGCTGGCTGTGAGTAGATTGGCACTTGGCTGGCGGTGTGTGGCTGGCATTTAGATTGTGATGGGCAGACTTCATAGTGTTTGATAATGTTAACTGTTATTTTTTGTTATCATTGGGGTTTGTAAATTTTTACTCCTTTTTGTTCTAGAGCAAAGCTTTTGCTTTCCTCTTGGTTGCGGTTTCGGCACTGGTAGATCTGCAGTTTGTGTAGTTGAAAGTGTTTGGGAAAGAAATACGTTTTTGATACGGTTTACTCAAAATTAGTATCAATGACCTGCATGAATGATTTTTTAAATGCTGTAATAATAGCAGCCTATTTATCTTCTGCTTGAATGTGTGTGAAATTTTCCTTGTATTTGTGAGAAATGTGTATTGTGTTTCCTAGTGTGAAATGTTCTTTTTTTCTCTTTTCTAGTGGGTTTTCGTTGATGCTTGTTGTGTCTGTGCAGAGTAGGTGCTGGTGAGTCTAGCTCTCTTTAGCAAGTGAGTGGTATTGGTTTATAGTATAAAGGTTTTTCAGTGCTTTGTATTGATTGTCTTCACCTTGCAATGGCTATATGCCAGTAGTTTAAATTTTTGTTTTGAAAATCCATGTTACAAAATATTTTACACATTGTTTGGTATTGTTGACTTATTTAAATTACTTTTCTTGGTAAGGATTATGGTTAGACGCAGGATGACCACTCAGCAGGTTGTTGGTATGCTTTTCGAGTCCTCTTCTGACCAGGATTATGAGAATGATTCTGCATCTGAGGAAGGTCAGGATTCTGGCAGTGAATATTCTGTCCAAGAGGAATCATCTGATGATGAAGCTAGTCTCAGTGCGGATGAAGTGCCTGTTTTAGAGGAGGACACTGATGTGCCGATAGTGCAGCAAGAGACATCTGGATTGCAGATCGGGCTACAAGGCTTACCCACTGGAAGTGCTGGACTCTGGGTTGACACAAATATGGTGCAGTCAGTGTTGCCTGTCTTTAGTGGGTTGCAGGGTGTAGAGTGAATTGCAAAAATGTTTTGCCTAGAAATTTCTATCAGATGTTTATGAACGATGTATTTTTGGCTGCGATTGTTGAGGAGATTAATTTGTATGTTCAGCAGTATTTGAGGGACAACAGTGCCCCACTCTTTGTTACCCGGTAGACTCCCACAAATCTGGATGAGCTGAAGAAGCTCTTTGGTTTAACTTTTTTGATGGGTCTGATAAGGAAGCCACTGCTGTCTTCATATTGATCTACTAGTTGATGGCAACAGCTATATTTCCTGCAACCATGAGTCGTAATAGTTATTTTCTTCTGCGGATGTTGCTTTTTGTTGACAATTCTTTAGCGTTGTCCCATCATCATTCCTAGCAAGAAGGCACGTTATGGAATTAAGATGTATATGATGTCAGAGTAGTACTGGATAGGTTTATAATTTCAGGGATTACACTGGTAGGGATTTCAGTATTGAACCCCCCCGATTGTCCGTCTACGTTTGGAGTTAGAGAAAATTGGGTGGGAACTTGGTAGAGAACCTTTTAACAAACTTCACCATGTATATGTGGATTTTCTTTTACACTGGAATGCCATTGTTCAAGGAATTGTTCAAAGTGGACACTGTGAAGGGACAGTGCAGTTCCTTGCGTAGTGATGAACATCTGGCTCTGGAATTTTCTGACAGGAGAGAAGTCTATATGCGGACTACCATCACTGATAAAAGTACTTCACCGGTGAATGGCACATAGGTGTTGTAGATCTAGTAGATCAGAGGTTGAACCTTACACTGCTGTTTGTAAGTTGTATGTTTGGTATAAGAAGTTAGCTATCCATTCATTCCATTTTGCAAACTACAATGCCTTTGTTGTATTTAAGGATTGCTCTACTGAGTCAAAGATGACATTTGTTCAGTTTCTGCAGTCTCTGATAGGCAGCCTTGGGTTAGTGGAACAGGCTGGAGAAGCAGTGGTGGACTAGATTGAAAAATTGCCACTTTCCTGATCACCTTCATACCACAGCCAAAAAAAAGACTTTCCCACTAAGAAATGTAGAGTCTGTGCCCGAAGAGGTGTGCGGAAGGCGAGTCGCATGTAATGCCCCAATTATCCATCTAATCCTGGGCTGTGTGTAACCACGCTTTAAATTGTACTACACGCTCGTGGTGTGACTATACTGGTGCCTGGCTAGCTGTGTGTGGACTGGCGCTTGGCTTGTGCTGAGTGTGGACTGGCGGTTGGCTGGTAGTGTGTGTGGACTAGCACTTGACTGTCAGTGTGCATGGACTGGTGCTTGGCTTGCGATATGCATGGACTGGCACTTGGCTGGTGGTGTGCATAGACTGGCGCTTGGCTGGTGGTGTGTGAGAACTGGCGCTTAACCTTGTAATTATTAACAGTGCATTTTCATTTTTGTGAAATGTCTTGTTAATAAAATGTGATGTTCTGAAACTTCACTCACCCTTGTGCCAAATTCAACCAGTATATGTGTATAATTGAGAAATAGTTGGCAGTGAGGAAATCTTTCTCTTTTCTGTCTTTCTCTGCCAATGTGTACATTGTCTCCAGGGACAACCTACCAATTATCCAATATTTTCATAAACTAGACACCCACAGATTACAGGGTGGTGTCCTACTCGTGGATCCCAACATTTTCTTACCCAAAATGGCCTGCAAACCTCAAAAAGTGACTAAAGCCACACATTTTCCTTGCATTACTGTGCCATATTCTTCCAAAATCAGAAAGAAACCACAAATTTCCTACCGCCCAGCTTTCCCCCAGGTCTCTCGATAAAAACCGAATCTCACTTTTGTGGGGGTGTGCCAAATGTCTTCCACAGGGAAAGGCCCAAAACGTATTGTGGAGGCATCAAAAAGGATCAATCACAAAACAACCTGGTTTGCAAGGGGATCACTGCGTTTTTGGTCCTGGGCTCAGCAGCCATAAAGGGGGAGGGGGAGAGAAGGGGGGGGGAGAGAGGGGGGGTGAGGGGGGGGAGGAGAGAGAAGGTGGGGAGGAGAGAGAAGGGGGGGGAGGAGAGAGAAGGGAGGGGGAGGAGAGAGAAGGGAGGGGGAGGAGAGAGAAGGGAGGGGGAGGAGAGAGAAGGGAGGGGGAGGAGAGAGAAGGGAGGGGGAGGAGAGAGAAGGGAGGGAGAGGAGAGAGAAGGGGGGAGGAGAGAGAAGGGAGGGGGAGGAGAGAGAAGGGGGGAGGAGAGAGAAGGGGGGAGGAGAGAGAAGGGAGGGGGAGGAGAGAGAAGGGAGGGGGAGGAGAGAGAAGGGAGGGGGAGGAGAGAGAAGGGAGGGGGAGGAGAGAGAAGGGAGGGGGAGGAGAGAGAAGGGAGGGGGAGGAGAGAGAAGGGAGGGGGAGGAGAGAGAAGGGAGGGGGAGGAGAGAGAGGGGGGTGTAACAAACCAAACCCAGACATTTCTGAAAACTACACACCCCGGGAGTCCAAAGATGTGTGGCATGCATGGATCCTCCAACATTTTCCTATTCAGAATCCCATGTAAAACTCACATTTTGCTAAAGAGAAAACCCCTCACATTTCTGTGGAGGAATTGCTGCGCAGGCACAAATTGCTTCCCACCCAGTGTTTCCCTTGGTTTCACAAGTAAAATGATACCTCACTTGGGTGGGTTGGTCAAGGCCTTGCAACTGGGAATTGTACCACACGCAGGGTAAAAGTAAATTGACTAGTCTATCTTTTTATATTTTTTGTTCAGAATTCATGTTTGGCATAAGTGTGATGTATTTAGTTAGAGCTGTTGTGTTTGTAGTTATAGTTCTGTATCTATTGCCAATTGGTTTGTGTTTTCTTTTCTGCATAAAAAAAATGTGATGGCGGTGTGTGTGGCCTGGCACTTGGCTGGAGGTGTATGTGGACTGGAGCTTGGCTGGCAGTCTGTGTGGATGGCGCTTGGCTGGCGGTGTGTGTGGACTGAAGCTTGGCTGGCAGTGAGTGGTCTGGCACTTAGCTGGCGGTGTGCGAGGACTGGTGCCTGGCTGGTGGTGTGCGTGGACTGGTGTTTGGCTGGTGGTGTGCGTGGACTGGTGTTTGGCTGGTGGTGTGCGTGGACTGGTGTTTGGCTGGTGGTGTGCGTGAACTGGTGCTTAGCTGGTGTTGTGCGTGAACTGGCGCTTGGCTGACTATCTGGACTGGCGCTTGGCTAGCGGCTGTGTGTGGGTAGTGACTTGCTGTTGGTTACTACACACACTTCTAGCCAAACACCAGTCCCTACACTGTCAGCCGGTGTGGTTGCTGTGTCAGGCATGTGGGCGTATGGAAGTGATGGGCGCTTGAATGGCGCTGCCTGTTGATGTGAGTGTTGTGAAGTGCTGGGCCTGCGGCCGGCAGTGTGAATGGTCTTGTATGCGTCACAAATAAAAGGGGAGTGAAAAGTCTGTTGCTGCCTTGTTGTGGCTTTACAGTTCACTGGTTGTGAATAATTGATTCAGGTATTTAACCTTGTAATTAACAGTGCATTTTCGTTTTGTGAAATCTCTTGTTAATAAAATTTGACGCTCTGAACCTTTACTCACTCTTGTGCCAAATTAACCCCTTCCATGCTCATGACGAACCCCAGCCGTCATGCACTACGGTGCTCGTGTGCTGAAGACGGCTGGGGTTCGTCACGGCCAGCCCCTGTTCGTGCTGTTTACAGCACACCAGGGGAATCGCGGCCGCATCGAAGGGGTTAAACCAGTAGGTGTGGGTAATTGAGGAATAGTTGGCTGTGAGGTAATATTTGTCTTTTCTGTCTTTCTCTGCCACGGTGTACATTGTCTCCAAGGAAAATCTACCAATTATTCAATATTTTCATAAACTAGAAATCCAGTGATTACGGGGCGGTGTCCCACTCATGGATCCCAACATTTTTCTTACCCAAAATGCCCTCCAAACCTCCAAATGGGACTATAGCTACACATTGTCCTTGCATTACTGTGCCATATTCTTCCAAAATGAGAAAGAGACCACAAATTTCCTAACGCCCAGCGTTCCCCCAGGTCTCTCTATAAAAACGGCATCTCACTTGTGTGGGTGGGCCAAGTGTCAGCCACAGGGAAGGGCCCAAAATGTATTGTGGAGACTTCAACAAATTATAAATCACAAAACAACCTAGTTTTACAAGGGGATTACCTGGATTTTTTTTTGTCCTCGACTCGGTGGCCATGTAGGGATACCTACCTAACCCAGACATTTCTGAAAACTAGACACTCGGGAGAGACCAAGGATGTGTGGCTTATGTGGATCCTCCAACATTTTCCTACCCAGAATCCCATGTAAAACTCAAATTTTGCTATAACAAATGAAAAAATTACATTTATCTCACATTTCTGTGGGGGAAATTGCTGTGCAAGAACAAATTGCCTCCCACCCAGCATTCCCCTTGGTTTCACAAGTAAAGTTATAGCTCACTTGTGTGGGTGGATCAAGGCCTTGCGACTGAGAAAAGTAAAAAATTTAGAGATTGATCGGATAGCACCGCGAGTTATAAGCGCTATATATATATATATATATATATATATATATATATATATATATTTGTAAAACGCAAAACCCCAGGTTGTGGGTTAGGAAATGAGAGCACTCCAAACCAATGTAGCGTAGGTTCGCCAAGTCTTTTATTAGTCCAAGACCTCCTCAGCAGTCAGTTTAAAAAAAAAAAAAAAAAAAAAAAAATATATATATATATATATATATATATATATATATATATATATATTTTTTTTTTTTAATTTTTTATTTAGGAAAGTTGATTAAAGGATAACACAAATACAATATGCCATATACATTATACATTCTAAATTCATGTTGGATGTGTCCTTAAAGAACAAGTTACCTTCTGTAACAATATATCTGTAAGAAACATCAGTAGTGATAGATTCCTTACCTTAGAATTACCCCAGGCGTCAGACTGGATCCGGAAAGTTTTCGTCAGCTGTACCCCTGCGCATCGGAAGGTGGCGTTGTGCGGCTTCGCGTCAGTCGTTGGCGTCTTGGTCACTGAGATGATGTCGTGGCAGCTACTTAGACTCCACCCTCCTGCGCTGACGTCAGTACTGTTCACAACTTTGTGCCAGAAAACGCAAAGCCATGCAAGATTATGACCACTGGTACCTTGAAACTAGGGCCCTGAAAGAGGACTGTAACCCTAGAAGTCATTTTGGGGAACGGGGAGGATGGGTGGGGCTGTTAGGAATCTATCATACTAATGTTTCTCACAGATATATCGTTACCAAAGGTAAGTGACTTGTTCATCTGTAAGAAACACATAGTGATAGATTCCTTACCTTAGCATGGGTACCCCAGTAATACCATCCCCGGCGGTGGGTCTGCAAACCAAGATCACACCAGGAAGTCACGGAGAACTGAACAGCCAAATAAGCCGTCTCTCCTGATTTGGCTCTCTGGGCAATAGTGCTTAGTGAAAGTGTGCAGCAAGACCCACGTAGCTGCCTGACAGATATCTTGTAAGGCATCGCCCTGGTGGAATAGGCGCGCAGCCCCAACGGAGCTTCCTTTTTAGCCAGAGAATAACATGCTTTAATACATAAGACGACCCACCGGGAGACGGTCCGCTCATGTATGGCCCGACCTTTCTTGGCGCCAACGTAGCCAACAAAGAGCTGGTCATCCACCCAAACTGTTCTGTGGGGGTTCAAGTAAAACGAGAGCCCGCGTTTTGGGTCTAGACGGTGGAGCCTTTCTTCCTTTCTAGAAGGAGGCGGAAAGAAGGTGGGCAAAGTGATGGTCTGTCCGATGTGAAAGGCAGTGACAACCTTTGGCAGAAAGGATGGACGTGTTCTGAGCACAACCTTGTCCAGATAGGCAGATAGAAAAGGAGGTTTACAAGAAAGAGCCTGGAGCTCACTCACTCACCTGGCAGAGGTGATGGCCACCAGGAAAGCAGTCTTCAAAGTCAGCACACAAAGGACAGTTCTGAAGAGGCTCAAAAGGAGCGCACGTTAAATATGTAAGACCAGAATCAAGTCCCACTGAGGCATTCTGAAAGGAGTAGGAGGGAAAAGATGAGTAATGACTTTGTGAAATCTATTTATAACAGGAGACTTGAAAAGAGAGGGCTCATCAGGGAGCCTGCGAAAGGCCGAAATAGAAGAAAGATAGCCCTTGATAGTGCCCAGAGCAGAGCCCTGCTGGGCAAAGAAAGAAGGAACAGAAGAACTTCTGAAAGAGGGGGAGAAATCGGATCCACAGCCTTTGCTGTGCACCATGCCACAAATGTGTTCCAACTGCAGGAGTGTACCAACTTAGTGGAGGGACGCCTGGCTGCCAGAATGACATCACAGACTTCAGGAGGCAAGTCAAAAGGAATAAACTGCCGCCGCTCAATCTCCACACAAACAGGTGGAGACTAGACAGGTCCGGGTGGAGGACCGTCCCATGCAGCTGCGACAGAAGATTCTCCAGAAGAGGCAGTCGGATAGGGGGATCGATTGTAATTCTGAGGAGCTCGGGGTACCAAACACTTCGAGCCCAGTCTGGCGCCAAAAGAATGACTTGGGCCATGCGGCGCCTGACCTTCTTCAGCACTCCGGGCAGAAGTGTTATAGGCAGAAAGGCGTACAATAGACCGCAACTTCACTTGAAAAGCCTAGCGAGTGCCGCCTTGGAAATTCCAAACACGCAGAATTGTTGACATTGCGCGTTCTCTTTGGTGGCAAATGGATCCAACCATGACTCTCCCCACTGTCGAAAGAGACCTTGTGCCACGTCCAAGTGAAGACGCCATTCATGATCCATCATGCACCCGCAGCGGAGTTAGTCTGCCCTGGCGTTCAATGAACCTGCCAGGTTTTGAACCACCAGGGAAATGCCCTGCTGTTCCAGCCATGTCCAGAGGCGCAGAACCTCCTGACATAGGGTCCACGACTCCACCCTGCCCTGCTTGTTGCAGTACCACATGGCGGTGTTGCTGTCTGTGAACACCTGCACCTCTTTCCCTTTGACAGGGAAGGAATGCTTTCAGTGCAAGTTGGATCCCCCAAAGATCCAGAAGGTTGATATGGAGCCTGGACTCCGTCAGAGACCAGAGGCCTCTGATCGCCGTCTCTCCCATGTTGGCCCCCCATCCCAGGAGGGACGTGTCCGTCACCACTGTGTGCTCCGGTGGGGGAAGGGAGAAGGATCTGCCCTGGACCAAATGTTGGTTCATGAGCCACCACTGCAGCTGCTGTGAAGTGCCCTCCGAGATCTGGACGTAATCGGACAGGTTCCACTGATGCTGTGCCCACTGGAACTTCAGGACCCCAGGCATGAGTGACCAGCAGGATGCAAAAGGTCATTAGGCCCAGCAGCCTCAGGGTCATCCTGACCGAAACCCAGGATAGAGGCCGAAAGATCGGAATCATAGCCTGAATATCCTGAACTCGCCATTCGTGAGGATAGGCCGGAAACTGCGTCGTATCCAGAACCGCTCCGATGAAGAGGAGGGAATCAAGTGTGACTTCGGCACATTGATGGAGAATCCCAGCAAATGCAGGAAGTCGGCCGTAGTCTGGAGGTGGGAGATGACTGCCTGGGGCGAGCCCCACCTTCAACAGCCAGTCGTCGAGATAGGGGAAGACTGGAACCCCTGATCTGCACAGAAGAGCTGCGACCACTGCCATCACTTTCGTGAACACCTGAGATGCGCTGGTAAGGCCAAAGGGAAGCACGGTAAACTGAAAATGCTCGTGGCCTACCGTGAACTGCAGGTAACGCCAGTGGGCCGGCAGGACGGGAATGTGGAAATATGCATCTGCAAGTCAAACGCTACCATCCAGTCTCCAGGGTCGAGAGCAGACAAGACCTGAGCCAGAGTTAGCATCTTGAACTTCTTCCAGAGGAAGCGATTGATGTCCCTGAGGTCCAAGATTGGTCACAGGCCCTTGCCCTTCTTGAGACCAAAAAGTAGTGGGAAAAACAATCATGTCCTACTTCTGGTGCAGGAATGCGCTTGATGGCCCCCTTGGCCAAGAGGGCCGCAACTTCCTGTTGAAGAAGTGCCAACTGATTCCCCGACATGCAATGGTACTGGGGTGGCATGGATGGAGGGGTAGTCTCAAAGGGGAGGGAGTAGCCCCTTCGGACTATTTGTAAAACCCACTTGTCCGAACGGATGGTGCACACGTGGGGGAGGGGATGGCAAATCATGCCTCCTATTGGCGTTTGGTGGGCCTGAAAGACCGGACTAGGAAGGTTTTGAGGCAGGGGTGGCCGGGTTGGAAGTGGACTGACTGGCCCGCTGGGTCCCTGACCCGCCTCTGCGGGTCCCAAGACTGCGCTGAGACTACTGCTACGGCCTGTGGCTCTGAAGTGAAAGTGTTGCGGCGCCCCTTCCATGGCCACGAAAGGAGCGAAAAGCAGAAGGTGGAGGACGGCGAGTGACCGAAAGGCCCAAGGACTTGGCCGTAGCCCGCGAGTCCTTAAAACGCTCCAACGCACTATCTGCCTTGCTGTCAACAAGGCGAATGCGATCAAAGGGCATATCCATCAGGGTATTCTGGACATCCCCGAGAAGCCAGTAGTCCTCAGCCAGGCAAGGCGGCGGAGCCCCACGGTCACGGAAATCGCTCTGCCCAGCGAGTCGGCGGTGTCAAGGTCACATCGTATTGTGAACTTGGCTGCATCTCTCCCCTCAGACAACAACTGGTCCTCGACATAATTTTGCCAATAGGAATAATCATAGCCTTCAATCAAGTTAATTGACTCCACATCCAGACTAAATCTGTAGTCTTAATGGCATAGAGGATACTAGCCCACATTCCCCCTTGGGAGCCTGTACCTACTAATCCCTGTCCCTTGTCCACTCCCTACCCCCTCTCTTCATTGCCAATGGTGCAATTGAAGGACTAAGGAATTGTACATAGCATTTAGCGAGTAAAAAAGAAGTATTTTTTACAAGCATTACCTAGGACAGGCTCATTATTCTTTTGTATATAAATCAACCACACTTTTTTCTGATCTTCTTGATCATTCACTTGAGCACTTACTTTATCTTTCTCTGTGCACGTTCTCTCTTTTTTAAAGTGTATTTTGCTTTATGATTTGTGTAAATACATGTACATAGATACATTGATTTTCAAACATTACTGTATGGTATATTAAATTAATCGTCCCAATTGGACTTTCTTTGGTTTCATTGGTTATTTGGCACCTACTGTAATAATATTCTTTTGAGGGTGTGGGCTAGTATCCTCTATGCCATTAAGACTACAGATTTAGTCTGGATGTGGAGTCAATTAACTTGATTGAAGGCTATGATTATTCCTATTGGCAAAATTATGTCGAGGACCAGTTGTTGTCTGTACTGCTGAATACCCAGGTCCTTGGACTTCATTGGGTCAACCCCTGTTCTATAACAGCATCTCTCCCCTCAGCAATAGCTTTAGAGAGCACTGTCCGCGTCTCCTCCAGATACTGAGGCAGCACTTGCGCCACCGTATCCCACACAGAGTGTGAATAATGGCCCAGGAGGCATGCAGTGTTCACAGACCGCAGCCCTGAACTGGCGGATGAAAAAGTCTTCTTCCCAAATTGTTCCGGTCTCTTGAATTACCTGTCCAGGGGTGCGCTAGGCAATGCGCTCTGAAACGTTGAGGCTTGGACAACCAAGCTCTCAGGGGTGGGGTGTTAGGAGAGGAAAATGGGGTAGCCCGGGGCCAGGCATCGGGCCACATTCGTATCCACAGGAGCCCGTGTTGGTCCTGGGCCAGGTGCCCAAAAAGAACATCAGAAAGTGCCTCATTAAAGGGCAGCAGCGGGTCTGCAGAGGTAGTCGCCGGCTGAAGGACTTCTGTCAGGAGGTTAGTCTGGACGGCCAAAGTAGGGAGTTGGAGGTTGAGGTCCTCCACCGCCCTACGTAACACCACTGCATAACTTGCACCCTCCTCCGTAGCCACGGTAGGAGTGAGCATGCCAAGGACAGGAGAGGTACGGAGGCCACTGGCTTTCCCCGGTTCCTCTACCCACTGAGCTGTGGGAGGTCCTCAGACCCCTCCCAGCCCTCCCCTTCCACCAAAGGCTGATGTACAGGACGAAAATAAGGAGGCTGGACACAGGGGTAAAAAGGCCCCATTGGCATCGGAATGATGTTGAGCGACGTTGTTTTGGCTACGTGTCCATGTCCATGTCGGGGCAGAAACTGGGGGTGACGTCGTCCGGTGCCACAGGCGATGTCGGAGGGGGTGCCAGTGGGGTCGACGTCGGTGGAGATGTAACGAAGTCAAGCGACGGCCCAAAGAGGCGGGCCATGGCTGACAAATTCCTGCAGCTGGGCTGGAGTCGTCGACTGACCCGTGGAGGGCGGGTAGGCCGACGGCAACACCATAGGCTCTGCCGGAGCCACGGGGTAGGCACCACCCGCACCCTCAGCAGTGTCGCGCAAGGGGAAGTTATTGAGCGATGACGCTTCTTCGACTTCCTGTGCTTCGTCTTACCTGACCCCAAGTGCAAAAACTTAAATTCTGAAGAACAATGGTGATGGCTCCGCGACCGCTCTCTCGACCTCCCACGGGACCGGGACCTTGAGCGGCACGGAGCCGACTGCAGAACCTCAAGCAACTTTCAGGACCGCTCCTGCAAAGTCTTCAGCGCCATGGCCCGGCAGTCAGGGCAAGACTTGGGGTTGTGGTCGCGCCCCAGGCAGTAGAGGCTGGCGAAAACTTTCCAGATCCAGTCTGATGCCCGGGGGTATTTCTAAGGTAAGGACTCTATCACTTTGTGTTTCTTTCAGATCATAACAGCATAAGGGGTATAAAAGACAGGGGAATAAATATATTATATATTTATTGGTAAAGGAATATAACCAAATAATTCATTAAAATCACCTATGGCACATTTCCCCAAAGGACCTCCTATATTCTAGGATAACATTTTTACACTCAGACTCCTTCATACCCCCGGATACATCACATATATTTCCATAGTGCTTTAAACTTAGCATAAGAGCCAGACTTTAAGGAGTATCTTTTTTCCAGATCTCAAATCCGACGTATTTTGCTCTGCCAGTGCTGGAATTTTGGAATACTTTCACTTTGCCAATTCTGTAGTATGTATGTATGTATTGCGACTTATATAGCGCACGTATCACCCGAAGGCATCAAGGCGCTTGCCTTGGGAACCCGTCCTGGCTTTTTCCCTGTGAGATAACCCCTACTGGGCATCCCCAAGGTGAAAGCCAGGCATCCCGCAGCGGGTGGGCCGCCGTAGTAGAGATTAAGCAAGCTATTGCCCAGAGTTGCAGCGTGGGACCCCATGATTAGAGTAGGCACTGAGGCGAGAATTATCGAGCCCGTGGACATTTTTGGGCTTAGGACCCTGCTGCGTCGGGAATTGAACCCTGGTCCCGGGCCAGACCTCTGCATCAAGGTCTGCCCCTCTAATCAGTGAGCCACACTCCTCCATGATCTGGCCACTAAGGCCGCAAAAGGCATTCCTCATGTACAGTACTAGTTGTATTAGAAGAATATCCTAAAGTTGCAATATAGATTTCTATAGCTACCCGGTCTCAAAATTGTGCTTACAGTATTTTTCAATTTCGTCCCACAACTGTTTAATCCATGGGTGCCCTCACACAATGTAAATTCAGCTGCCCCCACTTCCCATTGTACATTGAAAGCCTTTATCTTGTATCGGAGGGTAAATACTGTGTAAAAAGGCTGGGGTCTTGTGTAATAGCTTTTTGGTATAGAATTGTCTTTTCCTAAAATTAGCACCTCTTAATAAGGTAACATTAAATGTATTAATTCTATTTCATACAAACACAGATATCCAAAGGCCCCCTTTAGTTTGCCATTAGTCCCGAGCCTTTTCATACATTGTGTTATAATTTTTTTTATCTAAGAATTAATAACCAGCCGCTAATGGATCTATGTGTGGTTGAATCCATTAAGCTTTCGGTGAGCTCCAGCTTTGCAGAAATTGAAATGGGATCTATATTTTTCAGAAAGTTTCTAATTTGAAGGAAAGACCATTGAAGTATGTCTTTGAAGCAGATAAGGCTGCGGGGGGCGTGGCTTGAGCGCCGATGGAGGTGGTCGCCTGAGCGCTCGGCTCTGGGATTGAGCCTCCACTTATCCTGTTTACCTGCAGATCCCAACCCCTAACCCACCTGCCACTTCGTGGGAAGGGCATCTCCGGCGGTGGACACATGGACTGTCGTCCCTGGAGTGCCGACGGCTGTGAACTTTGGCGACTCGCTGCTCGGCTGTCCCGCACGGAGGTGAGCACAAGATGGCGGCCAGGAGGAGGAGCTGAAGTCTATGGGGACGGCGGACATTCATGCTCGGACACCGCGCAGGACACCCGCGGTTCAAATTGGAGATTGGGAAGGCTGCCCGGACTGCGGCTGGTGTTGAGTGGAAGCCGCATGGGGACTCGCTGCACACGGCACCCAACTAGAACGGCTCGGCAGCTGTGTGGCTGCGTATGGTTTCGTGAGCACGGAGGCGTCTGCCGGAAAGTGCTTGTGGTTACGGCCCGCAAACCCGTCGGACACAGCGGGAGTTAAGCGCCCCCCAAGCTGAGGCTGGGCGGAGCTGCGCTGACTTGCCGGAGGGTGAGGGGCACTATTAGCCGACTGCCTGGATTGGCTGACCACGGGCGAAGTGCAAGCTGGCGACCGCGGGACCAGGCTGACCTCCAGGGCACTGGGGGATGCGGAGAGCCTCACTGGCCTATACACCAACGCCGACCGGAACCGGCCCCAACACAGGGCCCAACGGTAAACACGCAACCTGAGGAGGTCACACCGGGGATGGAGTTCACCTGCAGGACGGAGTCGCTCCTGCGGCCAGAGTTGCCACACAAGTGCCCATTAGAGGTGAGAGTGACTGGCGGCAGGCGTACACCGCTGCGGCGGGGTCTGCAGAGGGAAGAGGCACCGGAGAGCGGGGGCTGCCATATCGAACCCCTGGACGAGGGTCGCCCGGTCGGTGGCTGGAGGGATGGCGCTCCCCCCCCCCACCTCGCTGGCCCCTGCGGCTGGAACAGATACAGAATCCTCTGCGGCAGAGAGAGAGAGGGCTCTGGCTGGCTGAGGTGCAGAGCGGGCACTGCGGACACCCATACGCCGCAGGGGCGGATTGCGGACGGGTCGACCCTCTTCTAGGTTGACTGAGGCCTTGGGGGCACACACACCTCCTCTGCTTCTGGATGGTGGGCCTCTGGATCGGCTGCGGAGGGGGACCACCTCACAAGCAACACAGAGCACCGAGGACCATCTGCGGTGCGGAACGCCTGCGGGTTGGTCCGCCGGGGAGGCACACCTCTGACGACAGGGCGCAGTTGGAGGATTGAGGCTGGGACACACGGCTACTGCTTAGGAGATCACTGCGCCCTGCTGCCCTAGGCCTGGGACACGCGCCCGCTGGAGTTGATAGTAGGAACCCTACGCTCCCTCACGTTCCTGCACCGGATGCTCACGCAGTGATAGCACAGCCGCCTCTTTGGTGGAAGGAGGGGACGGGGTTGCGGGCGGAGGCCCCTTGGCCCCGTAGACTAGCGGAGCAGACTGGAAGATCCCTGGAGAGCATGACTGGCCGACGCAGTTGGGTAAGACTGCCAATTTCTGGGGCGTCGCACCCGGCCAGGTATTGAAGAGGCCCCGCCGCGCACTACTGCAATGGGGAAACCCAAGGGGGCTAAAAGTGGAACCCTGCCTCTAGGAGACACTGAGTCAACAGACACCGGAGACCAGATGCACCCCGGACAATTGCAAGACCCACAGCTGCAGCTTCATCTGGATAAGAACTTAGCGGCGCTGACTGATACCAGATCGGCGCTCCAGCATGATATTGCCCAGTGACCACGGGCCTGGGATTGCTGCGAACGGACCACGGCAAATTGGCCGACAGAGTCAAATTGGTGGAAGATGTGGTCCACACTCTAGAGCCGGAACAGAAGGACATTCAGGCCACCATGGCTAATGTCTTGGACCGCATGGACATGCTTGAGAGACTAGCAGAGGACACGGAAGGGCGCAATCGCCGAAATAACATCCGGATAGTGGGTCTGCCAGAGAAAGTGGAGGGGAGGGACATGGTGCAATACCTCGGGGACTGGAGGGCTTGCCTTCTATGCTTCACCGACACACGTGCACAATACCAGGACTCCTGGTATTGTGCACGTGTGTCGGTGAAGCGTATGGCATTTTTGATGGAACTTATCATGGCTCCTCAATGACAAATGTGGAAGGACTATATCTGGTGTCTGGATTTTTGGGAACGTTGGATTTAATAATCAGATGAGGCTTACTTTTAGAGTGATCTATCTAAATAACTGTTGAGATATACATAGCGCTGAGATCATTAGAAACCTGCCTTGAGAAAGCCCGGAAAGGGCGGAACGCGCGTTGGCTGTGAAGCACTTGATTTTAAAAGAAAGAAAATAAAGTATTTTGTCTACACTACGTGATTTCCTTGGATTGAGAAGGAGTGGATGGAAAAAGAATTTGCCTTGAAGTCTTGTGCATAAGGCATTGGGATAAAAGTGACTTGATATGATGTGCACGGGTGTTCTTTGTACTTTATGGATGTGATATTCTGTTACACCATTGGTGGGCAGATTATCCAATTGTCAATGCTTTAGGTGGATAAGCATTCTACACCCAGTTTGCACTCAATAGTGGGATGATATGACAGATTGTTTTGGAAACATGAAAAGAGACTAAGTGTGATGTGTAGATCACATATAGCAAATCCGCCTTTGTGTGTTCACCTGTCTTTAATGCTTAACTCCTTGTTTTAGGATTTCGCAGCAAATTGTCGTTTTGCAGGATACTGGCATTTCTTGCTATTTGCAGTAAGTGCAACGCATCACTATGGTTTGCACTACGTGACCGGAGCACAAGCGTTTTTTCCCTTTGGGCGTTACCTTGTATTCATTGACTCATCATCACGATCACTTCACTACGTGGGCCGTCTAGGTTCATTTTGATGTCACCTATTCTTGTTGCTTGCCTATTTCACTGCAATTATATGGTTGTCTTTGCATTTTCTGCACGTTTTGCCACGAGTTTCGATGCTTACTTTCGCACAGGGTGTACGTTCCTCTACTCCTGTTATTACAGTTCAACGGGGTGTCGCTGGAGCGGATGGCTCTATATGTTTTTGCATAAAAGTTGTGTATAAAATTCTGCACTGGTACAGCATGATCAACACAATTGTTCGTTCTTTACTTGCTGTGGCCCCTGAGGAAGGACAAGAGGTCCCAAAATGCATTGGGCCGAAGGTCATCAATCGCCACTCTGTGTTCACATCGTCATAATGTTAGGATTGTGAAACGATTTTCATGAATTGATTATCATGAAGCAATGATAATTGTACTTGTATACATTGAATGATGTTCAAATCCTGGTTTTATTTGAAAACAAATGGTGATATCAACGTGAGACCATTGTTTTTGTTATATGTAGCATGAAATTGTGCTAACATTTGTTAAAAAGTTGGTATAGCAAGTGCATTTTTCCTTAGCTGTGCACACGGTTCATTCCAGACTACCGTCTTGAATCACAATACAAGAGAGCTATGTATTGCCAATGAGCTGTAGATTGAATACCAAAAGCTGACTGAACTCGTGAGAAGTCAAGGAGGCCTTCAGGGTTGAAGAGGTCTTGAATCTGCTTGCAGTTGTCCTACAGCAGACGATGAAGTGCCATGTAGTTCTGGGGGAAAGTCCGGATTACCTATTATGGGCATTTGGGGAATACAGAGGGGTTGACAGACCCTATTGGAGCTGTACCCGGTCCCACACACTCTTAGGGGTTCGAAACACCAGTGAAATGTAAGTCGGCGCAGGCCGGTATGGTGTGGGTAACAGGAGTTTCAAAATCGGAATACCTGCCACTGCCTGATCAATAAATCACCAATGTTTTTCGGTGCTAGGGCAGACCCATTCCACCATGTATCGCAAATGAGCTGCCTGGCAGTAACACCAAGTTCGGGACTCCTAAGCTACCGTCTGCCTGTGAACAGTATATCTGAGATTTAGCTACTCTAGCCTTTTTACCATCTCAAATAAAATCCCAAAAAATGGTCTGCGTTTTATCTAATATTTGCGGGGGAAGTTAAAGAGGCAGCGTTTGTATTACATATAGAATTTTTGGTAGGAGCGCCATCTTGATCGCTGCCAGTCGACCCAACCACGAAAGACCGTACGTTTTTCATATGGAGAGATATGTGCAGTTGACCGTCAGGAAGTTGCCATAATTATGCACCACAGTATGGTACAGTGTAGAGTATATGCATAAACCCAGGTAACTGATCCCTTGAGTAGCCCATGTAAACGTAAACAGACTCGAGTAGAGTCTGAATAGTCTCCATGTTAGTTAGGTTGAAGATTGAGGATTTCTGGAAACTGGTCTTAAAGCCAGAAGCTTTTTCAAAGTCTGTCAGTTCCACAGTCACTACTGCTAGGGAAGTGATTAGGTCTGACAATAAAAGAACATCAGCGGCATACAACATAATTTTATGGTCTTGCCTCCCCATATGGATACCCTTTTATATGTGAATTCTGACGTATACGTTCTGCAAATGGTTCCATATAAAGAGAAAATAGTAATGGTGACAAGGAGCAACCCTGCCAAGTTCTTCTACTAATTGTAAAGCGCTGAGATAAATTTTTATTAACCTGTACCGTGGCCTTGGGGAAAGCATAGCTGAATTGAATTCACTCACTAAACCATAATCCCAGACCAAAGCATGCCAAGACTGCTCAGAGATATGGCCAATGGACCTGGTCAAAGGCCTTCTCCACATCAATATAGAGGAGAAGGCCCAGTATATGGGAGTGCTGCGTTTTGTCCAGAAGGTGACAGACGTCAATCAATCACTTGTAAAGCGCGCTACTTACCCGTGAGGGTCTCAAGGCGCTGAGGGAAGGGGGTGCTGCTACTGCTCGAAGAGCCAGGTCTTGAGGAGTTTCTGAAGGCGAGCAGGTCTAGGGTTTGCCGCAGGTGGGTAGGAAGGGAGGGTGTTCCAGGTCTTGGCGGCGAGGAAGGAGAAGGATCTGCCACTGGAGGTCGTTCGTTGGATGCGGGGGACGGCGGCGAGGGCGAGGCTGGTGGAGCTGAGCTGGCGGGTGGGGGTGTAGAAGCGGAGTCTGCTGTTCAGTTAGGCTGGTCCGGTGTTGTGGAGTGCTTTGTGTGCGTGGGTGAGGCGCTTGAAGGCGATCCTCGTGTTGACGGGGAGCCAGTGTAGGTCTCGCAGGTGGGCGGTGATGTGGATCCGAAGGGGTATGTTGAGGATCAGTCGGACGGACACGTTTTGGTGCGTTGCAGTGGTCGTAGCTGTTTGGAAGGCAGTGCTGCGTTGAGTGCGTTGCCGTAGTCTAGCCTGCTGCTGACGAGGGCTTGGGTCACCGGTCTTCTTGTTTCGGTCGGGATCCACTTGTAGATCCTGTGGAGCATGCGGAGGGTGTTGTAGCAGGAGACGACAGCGTTGACCTGCTTCGACATGGAGAGGGAGGAGTCGAGGATGAATCCTAGGTTGCGTGCGTGGTCCGTAGGTGTCGGTGCTGTTCCTAGTGTGGTCAGCCACCAGAAGTCGTCCCAGGCAGAGGGGGTGGGGCCGAGGATGAGGACCTCCGTCTTGTCTGAGTTCAGTTTCAGACGGCTGCTCCTCATCCACTCGGCAACGGCTTTATTCCCTCGTGGAGGTTGGTTTTGGCGGTGTGTGTGTCCTTGGTGAGGGGGAGGATGAGCTGGGTGTCATCGGCGTAGGAGATGATGTTGAGGTCGTGCTGGCGGGCTACTTGTGCAAGGGGGGCCATGTAGATGTTGAACAGGGTCAGGCTGAGGGATGATCCCTGGGGTACGCCGCAGATGTCGTCGGTGGCTTCGGATTGAGAGGGTGGGAGGCAGATTCTCTGTGTTCTGCCGAAGAGGAAGGACGTGGTCCAGTCCAGGGCGTTCTCTTGGATTCCGGCTTCTTGGAGGTGTGTCTTTAGTCTGCAGCGGCAGACGGTGTTGAACGGGGCTGACCGGTCCTGGAGGAGGAGGGCTGATGTTTCATTGTTGTTTAGTTGGCGCCTGATGTCGTCTGTGGCCACGATGAGGGCTGTCTCGGTGCTGTGATTTCGTCTGAATCCAGACTGGGACGGGTGTAAGATGTTGTCCTCGAGGTGGCAGGCCAGTTGCGCGTTGATTATTTTCTCGATGACCTTTGCCGGAAAACGGAGCAGGGAGATGGGCCGGAAGTTCTTGAGGTCCGCCTTGGGCTTCTTGAGGAGGGCGTTTATTTCGGCGTTCTTCCAGCTTTCCGGGAATGTGGCTCCCTCGAAGGAGATGTTGATGACCTTCTGTAGTTGGGGTACGGTGGTTGCGGCTGTTTTGTTGAATATGTGGTGTGGGCAGTGGTCTGATGGTGATCCTGATTGGATGGAGTTCATGATCTTGCGTGTCTCGTTGTTGTTGACGTTGGACCAGGAGGTCAGGTGGTTGGTGCCGGTGGTGTTTGCAGGGGGGTTGGAGTCTGCTGTAGTCGGGGCGGTCGTGGTCTTGAAGCTGTTGTGGATGTCAGCGATCTTGTTGTGGAAGAAGGTGGCCATTGAGTCGTACAGATCTTGTGAGGGCGGGATGTTGTTGGTGTTGGCGCTGGGGTTGGAGAGTTCCTTCACTAGGATGAAGAGCGCTTTCCTGTCGTGTGCGTTGTTGTCCAGGCGGGCTTTGAAGGAAGATCTCTTGGATGAAGTGGTGATGTCTGCGGGTGGCGTCCTTGTGGGCTGTGTGGCCGTCTGGTGTAAGTTTGTGGAGCCATTTCTTCTCCAGTTTCCGGCATGTGCGTTTGGAGGTCTGGAGCTCTTCTGTGAACCAGGTGGCTTTCTTGCTGGTGTGGCTGTTGGATGGTTCCTTGCGGGGGCGAGGGTGTTGTCGCAGTCGGCGATCCACTGTCTGAGATTGCGGGCGGCCGCGTTCGGGTTGGTGGGTGGGTTCTCGGCGAGTGTGGAGGACAGCTGGTCTTCGGTGACTTTGCTCCAGCAGCGGCGGGGCAGCTGTTGAGTGCAGTAGTGCGTGGTTGGTTTCTTGAAGGTGAAATGGATGCAGCGGTGGTCGGTCCAGTGGAGTTCGGTGGTGTGGTTAAAGGCGACGTGGGTGCTTGTGGAGAAGACGGGGTCAAGTGTGTGCCCGGCGGCGTGGGTGGGTGTGGTGATGAGTTGTCTGAGGTCGAGGTTGGCGATCAGGGTGGCAGAGTTGGCGTCATTGTTGTTCTCGAGGTGGAAGTTCAGGTCCCCGAGGAGGACGTAGTCTGTGGAGGCGAGTGCGTGGGTGCTGGCAAGGTCGGCAATGGAGTCGCTAAACTGAGCCCGATGGGCCTGTAGACTAGTGTTCCTCGGAGGGTGGTGTTGGGGTCGGTGTGGATCCGGAAGTGCAGGTGTTCGGCGATGTTGAGGGTGTTGTCTGCGTGGGTGTAGACCTGGAGGGTGGATTTGTGGATGATGGCTAAGCCACCTCCAATTCCGTTGGCGCGATCCCGGCGGGTGATCTTGTAGCTGTACGGGATGGCTATGGCGATGTCGGGTGCCGAGGAGTCTTTCCACCAAGTCTCGGTCAGGAAGGCAATGTCTGGTGCGGAGGGGTTGAGTAGGTCCCAGAGCTTGACGGCGTGTTTGCGTGCGGATCGGGTGTTGAGTATGCAGCAAAGGTGGTTGAGTCCCGTCCTTGGGGGCTTGGTGATTCTGTCGCAGTTGCAGGTGCGGCAGGAGAAAGGTCTGTGGGTGCGTTTCAGGGCGGCCTGGAAGCAGCTGTGGCCTCGGCATGCGTTGAATTTGAGGAGAGTCCTGGCGTTGTATCGGAGTCTGGCGTTGTGGTGTACGCAGGGTCCAGGGGTTCTGGCACTGGGCGTGGTCCGGGCGCAGACTGGCTTGCCTCTGGTGTGCCCGCTGCGTGCGTCAGCCATTTAATCAGTCATGTATTGTCAATGCAGCCCCTCTTCGAAATAATTCCGGCTTGATCAGGATATACCAGAACTTGCATGTCAGGGGCTAGCCTATGCACCAGAACACCTGTAAAGATCTTGGCATCTAGATTTAGTAAAGAAATGGGTCGGCAGGAAGTACAATATGTAGGGTCTTTATCAGCCTTCGGAATCACCGTAATGATGGCGAGTTGCATCATTTCTATCAGGCTTCCGCTGGAGCTAAATGCATTATTAAGGCACCCAGTATAGGAGCTAATATGGTACCAAAGGTCTTCTAGAATTCTACACCATAGCCATCATGTCCAAGAGCCTTACCCGGATGCAATCGGTATATGGCCATGAGGACTTAATTAGAAGTAATATCTCTATCAAGTGTAGTGGCGTTAGTCAGGGGGATACATGTCAAAGGGATCTCAGCCAGATAGTTAACAATATTATCAGTAGAGAGATAGTCAGCCGAATTGAGGGCAGAGTAAAATCTTTCTAAGTAATTAGTTCATCTTGCTATTCTGGGATGCCATCAGAACTTAGTAATTCATGCACTCTATGATCAACTGCTTTGGCCCGGAGGCAGTGAGCTAACAAGCGGCCTGCTTTGTACCCCCCTGCATAATACTTCGGCTTGACCCGTAAAAGGGCATACTCTGCCTATGTCTAGTGCTTTCAATAATTTATGAGCTTCAGTCAGCTGGCAGCAGAGCCCAAGGGTACCAGTGCATTTATGAGAGTCTTCCAACACCTTAACCTTAGACGGTATTTGGGAGCGTAGTTTACGTCTGTTCTTGTTGAAACAGGATGCAATAGCGATAAAATGACCTTACACAACAGCTTTCAAGGATTCCCACAAAAGTGAAATAGATGTGGCAGGTGTCGTTAGTATAGAAAAAAAAAAAGGAGGCAATGGCAGTGGAGATTTCAGTGAGCATGTGATCATAGGTGAGGAGTTTAACATTAAAGTACCAAACCTGTTGAGCTGGTGGGGTGGTAGTGAGGTGTAGTGGAGGGTAACATGGTCGTGATCAGACAGTGCTGACGCACCAATGTCCACCACCATCGCCATCCTTGAAATGCGTGGGAAAGTAAGAAAAAAAACAATTTGGGCATACGATTGGCGTTCTGTGGGGAAAAAAAGTATATCCTGTATCAGTAGGGTGTTTGTGTTGCCATATGTCTCAAAATTACATCTGTTAGCCACTGCTTGCTTATTTCTGTTTTTAAGGAATCCTCACTATCCTCCTCAGAAATCAACCCTCCTTAGATTTAAATTTCTGGAGTCATAAGAAGCCTCCCCTTACTGTCTTTTAGTGTCTTAGAAGAAAAGTTATGCCATATTTTATAATCCTATACCTCGTGTAAAGGATAGAGGCAATAATTATACATTATGTGGGTCCTCTAAGTGGTCCTTTCATCCCACAAGGTCTGAAAAGTACTTTTGACATTGAGTAGTGAGATCGTGGCAGATGCAGTTAGAACGGTCTTTCCTGATGAATAAACAAATCTAATGAGATAAAAAATGGTAATAAACTGAGCAGAGCTCAGGGAGACTCCCATCACACAAGTTATTATAACCTTACTGCCTGAAAGACGGCATCCGGACACAGCTCCAACAACTTGCTGCGTCTACTATGGGACTCTGAGGCAATCAGTGAGAAATGCCCCTCTCTTACTCGAGAGTACAGCATTTCTCCATTCAGAAAATAAATTGTTATTGCTGCCACTTTTAACATATTGACGGGCTATCCTATCACCACAAAAATATTCTTATTGCCCTGAAGAAGCCCATGTTTGGGCGAAACGCGTTGACTGGTAGCGTCATCTGCATATCTTGCATAGCTGAAAATAAAAGACGAAAAACAAGACATCTGATTGTGTTGTGTCATTGAAGACTAACACCTTGCTCTGTTCTATATATGTTGCCTCATCTAAATGAACTTGTGCTATTCATAGCTTTTTGCCCTGAGCTGTGCCCTCATGGCAGCACTTTCTCCCATTCAAAAATACTATTTTTCAACCAGTCCTAAAAATAGTTGGAGAATTTATAACTTCCCCCAAATATTCGAGGACTGGAGTTAGAATAGTAATTTTGACTTTCCACTGTGCACCATGCCTACTGCTACTGAGGGCACAGTCCTGGGCAAGAAACACAAATGAGCATAACACGACATGTGGTAGAAAATCGTAGGCAATGACGACCCTGTTGTGAGCGTTATAGAGAGTGTTATTGCCTGAAGTCTTGTTCTTAATAAAGGAATGTTGATCAGTAACTAAAGCAAATACTTTCTAGCCATTACAGACTATGTGTATTATACTGCAATGCTTTATAATTATACAGTCAGACTCCCACTTCAACGACAGGGACTGATTCAAGCAAGATCTAATACTGGAGAAATCTATATTGTGTGTTTTCCAAGAAACACAGAAAGGACCTAATCGTGTGGAACCAAATGAGGTTGCACTTGAAAAAAATCTACCAAGTTTGTATGTCTTAAAGGTCTATGTAACCAGAAAGTGCTATGATGTTAATGTTGCACCAAAAAAAGGTGTTAGAGCCTGGTGAAACGTTCTGAGTTCCAATATATCTGCATGGCACACTTACTCTGTGCAACTCACTTCCCCTGGACTATCAGACTGTTCAAATGAACTCAACTGCAAAGAATCCTGATTCTAATGATGGACAAGGCTCCATTTGCCAATGATCACCCCGACATTTCTGCAGTGGCTTCTGGTGAAATATTATTCCGGTTTGTGCCCAATATCTTTCTAGGTATTAGACACACTACTGCATTTGGTTTCTGGGGTTTATCTTTCCTAGATCTTTGTCACTTTCAGTTTGTGTAGAAGCTCTGAAATCCTCACAAAATCTTGAAGCTCATTCTGGCGAGTCAGCCCTGATCTAAAAGTCACCTAGTGTTTATATGAAAATCCTCCATCATCGTAAGAATACTTTGACTACTGGCAAACTCTAGAACAACAACTGAGAGGGCTCACTTGAAGCTAAATGCAGGGTCAGATATATTCTGTAATTTTTTTGTTTAGTACAGGTGTACGAAAGAATGTATTGTGTATCAATGAAGCTCCAACATTCTCATTCAAGTGATTATTTTGTTGGCTTTCTTCAGATCCAATACAGAATAAAGTACCCAGAAGAGTGCTGCAAAGCAAGCACTGGATGCTAGACAGCTCGGTGCTGACCAGACAGCACGCAATTCAGCTATGCATAAAAACCGTGTCAAAACCACATTGCTTGAAGCCAGGATTACTCAAAAATAGGGACTCTTAAGAAAATATCTTCTTGCTTACAAAGAAACAATTAAGCAATGATCTGCATTACATTAAGATATGTCCAATCACTTCAGAGTGAAAGACCAGATGCAGGCGAGTATCACATGTGGTGGAGTGTCCATGTGTCGATCTCCCCAAAATGTACTTCATGTTGTGCAAGCTGCAATCCTATGTCGCTTCCTGTGGTTTGAGAAGTATCAGTACACAGTTCCTCACAGAACAGGTGGTCTAGATTGTTAAAAACTGAAAGCAAGAGACATTTGACAGCATGAATATAAATCGTATGTGAAGTCAATTTTGGCGATAATAAAGACAGGAGTTGGAGGTAGGTTTAAATATCAGTGATCATTTATAAACAAAAACTGATATACAAATGTATTGCTAACAGCTATTTTTTTTAGGATAGCAAACAAAGATGAAAAACTCACAGATGTTCAGTTTGAAAAAGCAGAATTACATTGCATAAAACAAAAATGCAAAAAATAAACATTAAAAAGCATCTCTTTAAAAGTCTGTTAATGAAGACAACTGTATTCAACTTCCCGCTCGGTTGTAGAAGGTTCCTCGTCATACAGTCCCTCAATATGTCCAAACTGATTAGAAGAAAAATCACCAGTTTCTCTGAACTATTGCGAACATTAAAAGTCACCTAAAATGCTTACATTCAATGTATGAGAAATTATATCCAACAGTGTGGTTTGGGTGGTCTGACTTCCGCCATTTCAGATTCTTAGTTCAGTCCTGTGAAAATAAACACATTTGGTCAGAACAATCAACTTGTTTTGCTTTAACTTCAAGTGGAAGATTTACATAAACATATTTATACAAAAGCATACTTTGCCATTGGGCATCTTGATCATAATTCGATCATTTTTTGTATTTCCTTTAGTAATAACCCAATGTATACTTCACCCAGTTCTTCAATTCACGTACAAACCAGAGTTTTCTACCTTTTCTTCTTTGCGACCGTCCTTTCTTTCTTCATCATTTTCCATCGATTCATCTTCATCTTCCACAAGCCCATCCCCTTGGTATTTGTCATGTGTCCATTTTGGACTGCTACCTGATTTTTTGAAGGTAAACCGTCCTCTGCTGCGTTGAAAAATGCCACGGCCTCTTCCTCTGTTGGCCCAATAATCAATACCATCATCCCGGTCGTCATGCTGTAATACATAATTGACAAACAGGCAAATTCAGCACTAACGCTAAGTTTCACATATCAGTTCCACTATACCACTATGAAAAAGCATCGTCATTTGGTCTAAGAGTATCTAATAGCAGGAGCACATTCTGAAAGACATTATTGGTCAACAAAACAGACAAGTGGGTTAAACTACAGGAGACAGGCAAAACATTTTGCTCCCAAACATCTTTGCCGATCTAGTGCATAGATGTGGGTTTTATCAAAAACTCCAGTATTTTGCATTAAGAAGGAAAACGTTAACCTCTACTAGGTTCAACCATCTATGCGCTTTTTACAAGAAGATTCCAACAAAGAGAGAGTCCGGACACTACTCTTACTAAATTCGCTGCAGAAGTAGAATCTTTTCCCCCTAAAATTTACTAGGACAAGAAAAGCTGGAGTTCTAAAAATATATGAGTGGTGTCAAGAGCAAGCCAAGCTCCGAAAAGGGTGTAGCGCACAGGGTTAGTTATCACTTGGTCGACAACTGACTAAAATGCAAGAGACCTGGAACTATGGTGAAGAGTAGTGACAGTGGGGGTGCCTCCTCCAACCATACAGGCTGTGTTTATGAGTGGTGAGAGCCCTAGAACATCAATTGCTGTCTGGCTAAAGAATCTAATACAATTCACCTGGAAGTGTGCTCCACTTTGTGCTGGCAGTAATGGAAGATTTAGCCCCCAACCTTCTGCCTAATAACCTACAGTGTTTTCCTGCCAATCTCAAGGTTTTTGCAATGCCACAATTAGTGTGTGTGCTCCCAAAGAACTTATTTATCTTCAGGAATGTTCTCTCTAGTGGATACACTATGTAACCACAGACTTCTAACCTTGTGAATACCCACAGGCGCCAGGCAGGATGTGGACATTTTTCTCAGCAATGCTCCGACCCGCCCGCAGGTGGCATCATGCAGCTCCGCATCAACCATTTCCCACCTCAGTAATGACACCAGAGACACACACGAGACACCTCTGTACGCTGACGTAAGTTTCTTGCTAGTCTCTGTCCAAGGTGCCAGGCGCAGAGCTTAATAATTGATCAGATATAACTGTGTGCAAATCCCTAAATGTTGACTTTTTTTAAATAGATCGATTAAAGAGTTCATCACATAGAAAGGGGAGATGGGAGTGCAGTGAGGAATCTGAAGTTCGGTAAGAGTATCCACCAGAAACATGGTTACCAAAAGGTAACTAACTTGTTCTTCTGGGGAATACTTTTAACCAGACTCTGCACCTTGTGAATAGATACCTAACCAATACCTCCAAAGGTGGACTCAAAGAAAAAAGTCCTGCAGAAGCGATTGGCTAAGGGGCCACCCCGTTGGACCTGGCTACGAAAGCACTAACGGTTCAAGAATGCATGAACTGACGCCCAAGCTGCACCCCGAAAGATGTGCAAAACAGATACTCCGTGGACCAAAGAAGCGTTAGCATTCTTTGCCCAGGTCTAATGAGCCCTTAGATGTTCTGGAGGCTGCTTCTTGGCTAATGAATTGGAGATCTGATAAAGAGAACTACTAGCCCACTCAGCAATAAGTTGAAAAACAAGCTACCGCAGCAACTTTTCTGGTACTCTAACTGCAAATCCCTCGCCTTTTGAATACCTCGAGGAGTCAGGCTGGGTCCCGAAACATTTGCACTACAATTCCCACCAGCACTGGCAAGTGGTTTTGTGCTATGTTGTGATCTTGTGCCGCTCCCTCTCAAGCGGATGTGACGTAGGACCAATATATATGTGTAATTTGCTCATGCTGGTGTCACTTTATTTCTGTACTCCACCAAAGCCAACAGACATGGAGCTTTAACAATCCATCATAGAAGCAGTGTGAAGACTTTCAGTATTTGAATCTTAAAACCTACAGATTGCTAAGAGGCCACTCCACAGAATGGGGGCAGGTGAGGAATCTGAGGTTAGATAGAGTCTCTACCCGAAAAGACGTTACTTAAGGTATGCAACTTGTTTTTCTGCTACAGCCTTCTGATAGCAGATTCCTCGCCTTTTGAATAGATACCAAAGCAGTACCTCCTAAGTTGTGGGGTCTGTGGAATGACAGACAAGAAAATCCTAAAGGCAAAATGCTAATCAAGCAGCACCCAACTATCCAGGCAGTAGTGCTTAGTGGGCGTATGGACGAAACAAACATAGCATCCTGATAGATAAAATGTCCAAGACTGGCACACCTCGCTCTAGCAACACAGTCGCAGTTTTGCTCTGGTAGAGTGAGAACACAAGCCCTCAGAGGGCTGTTTTCTGCCCAGCTAATAACTGATCTTCATAAACTCCCT
This sequence comes from Lissotriton vulgaris, assembly GCF_964263255.1. Classification (NCBI taxonomy): domain Eukaryota; kingdom Metazoa; phylum Chordata; class Amphibia; order Caudata; family Salamandridae; genus Lissotriton; species Lissotriton vulgaris. The sequence continues at coordinate 1,281,875,461 of NC_141694.1, read as the reverse complement.
ACTGGGTTCCGAAAGAATGACCGGATTTACAATTGGTCAGTGACGTTGGTATGGCACCAGTAACTGAGCCAGCAGCATCAGTTTAATCATGGCGTCAGACGCACTGCCACAGAAGGTATTGCCGGATTCAATGGACCCGAACCGGACATGGTTAACAGCTTTGATAAGAGTTTGCCATTAAAAAACTATCAGTTTACGCATGAGCAACTGGAGACCTCCTCAGATCTGTGAGGGCTGACGCCACCCCAAACAGATCCAGAACAGCACCAAAGAACAAGTTCATAGCTTTTTTCAGCTGCTGCAGCTGATATGGCGTCGCAACCAGATCTGCCGGAAGTCGCAATGGAAAAGATGCTATATCCGTCCCAACAATGGGAGCAGCGTCTTTGTCAGAGGTGCTCGGTGCGTCATGCGACTCCGAATGGTTCAATCGGCATGACCTAGGACAGCCATGTTTAGATTTTTCTATGGATCCGTTTGGACTTTATTGATTTAGAGGAAGGCCGATCTTGTGAATGGCCTCAAGAAGAACAGCGAGCCCTTGCTGTTGCTTTCGAAAGGGAACCCCGCACCACAGACGACTGAGAACATGTCTTCAACGTACTCATCTAATAATTGCAAGCTTCGTCTCAAGGTCACGGATGTCCTTCTTGTGCATCTTGGCCTACGACGAACATGAATGCAAATTGTGGCCAGTATCAAGGCACCACAAGCAGACATCACGTGAAAACGAAACCGGCAACTGTGTGACACGTCAAACGCTTAAACCCAGCACACCAAAAAGCACGATTTTTAAAGAAAATTGCCAAACTTGCAAAACAACAGTTAAAGCTCCGGATCGGTGTTGGTTGGCTCACAAAAGAACTGACACTAGCGCTAGTAGGGGACATATATACACTGGTCCCGACGTCCCATCCACTCGAGGTGGAGCGACATGTGGTGATGAAATCACAGAACACCACCTGCTTTCACTGGAGGAAATTGGTATGGAAAAGTTTCTGGATCCAGACTAATACCTGGAGGTTTTCAAAGGTGAGGATGGGATGTATTATATGGTGTGGTAGTGCAACCTCACTGTGTAGTACACTTACCAAACCCCTTTAGGACCTTTGGGTTTTGTCGGTCAAACCCCCAGTTCAATCCTGGGTAGATGGGCACTGAGCAGTATGGTTTACATAGAGCAAAAAGTGTTTAAACAGCACCAAAGGAATTGAAGAAGAAATCGACACGACACTGAAGAAATCCAACACCACTTTATACCAAGCATTTGCAATGCAATAGGTCTCGCAGTTGTGAGTGTTTGCGCTATTGGCATTGTAAATGGCAATGCCTTTTATTCACTTGTTGCTTTTTAAAACATAAATAAAAGGCATTGCCATTTACAATACCAATAGAATAAACCCTCTCAAATGCAACACCTATTGCATTGCAAATGCTCGTTTCTCATATAATGGCTATGAGGTTAGCCCCGACCAGATTTCTGGAAATACTTGTCCTGCCCATTACTGGGAGTGTTAGCTCCTCCCCCACCCTCGCTTAGGAGTAACTTTTGAGTAACCTTATTGGGCGTCCAATCCGACTTTCAAAGGTATTAGAGCGCTTTACATTGACACCAGTTCCATTACACAAGGCCGCATTTGTTTTTGTCTCCATCTCTCATTCTCTCTTTCCTTCCAGAGCGCTTTCCCTCAACCTTCCCCCTCCCACATTCTTTCAGTCTCTCGCTATTGAATCCTCCTCGGCCCTGTTGGAATTCACCTCAGTTATCGTGCGCGTCATGTTACCTGATACCAGCGAGTTTATTTACAAGACCCTGCGCAGCCGGTATGTCACTTTTTCCCTTGTTAAATGTGACGCACCGGTGACGCAAAACCTTGTAAATAAGCCCCCAAACATTTTAATAGCGTTGCACCGGTTTCACACCCTGATGGATTTGGGGACTTTTAGTCTGAACTTGTGTTAAATGAGACTAGGCGTGAAAGAAGTTGTTTGTTTAGTTGTGAGGAAATGCCTACCACCACTAGAGGTCGCTGTGCGTCTTGTGACGAATATGTACGAGGTTTCAGTGGTAACTGAAGGGCGGGGCCCCCTGGTGTCACGTGAAGTGTGGTGTCAGTAGGGTGCCTCCTTAACCCCTGTACCAGGAAATTTAGGGCCATATTTATGAAGCACTTGCGCCTCCAGTGCGTCACTTTTAAAAAGGAAAAAAGTGACGTACCGGCGGCGCAGGGCCGTCATAAATTAGGCCCTTACTTTCGAGCTGGGAGGAGTGAAGGGACTAATACAATAGGAAAGCGAGCGGTGTTGGTCATCGTCCCGGCAATATTCCCAACTAAAAATTACTTTTATTCAGTTTTCCTGACAACAGCTTGTTTGTTCTACTGCTTTGTTGTGCCCGCCTCGCTGCTGTTGGCACCTCAATGGCAGTAGGCTAGGGAGCTTTGAGATTACTGGAAGTATCTCCCTGTCTGCCTGCAGGTTCATGTCAGAATTGGTAAGTGTCTGCAACGATTTAAAAGCAGAAAGTACAGACCATTGTTCTGTAGGGGGTGGGATACGTAGGAGTTGCCACACCCCATCCGTTCTCCCCGCCCCGTGTTCTTACCAGGCTGCAGACCGGTACCATCCCTTAGGGTCCGCCACTCCTCTCTGGATCCATACTGAGCTGCAGCCGCAGGTCCTCCGCAGGGGAGCCCCCTCCTGGCCCGGGGGCCCGCACCCCAGGACACGACGATACGGGCATTAGCATAATAGCCAAAAGCGAGGGGGTCTGGCGTGGGGGCAGCATGGCCATACCCACCCACAGGCCCGCCGGAGTGAGCCCTAGCAGTGGGGTCAGGTCAGGTGTGATCCCAGGCCCGTCACCGGTTGTAGCTCAGCTGCGCTCCGCACAGCGAGGTCACACGTCCCCAGCTGGCCGTCTCCCTCGCGCACCTTCCTGGTTAACAGCACACCCAACTTTAGCGGACTAGCTTCAGGAAGAGGCAAAACATACACAAACCTGGGCTACAAAGGAAAGTGAAAGAGTGCCATGCACGCGTTGTAGGCATGCCGTGAGCGTGCACATCGCCGTGGCCTGCGGCTCGTGCCCAGTGGCGCGCCTACGGACTTCGCCGTACTTGAAGAGTGCTGCGCGGCTCGTGCAAACCAGGGAGGCCGCCGCCAAAGCAACAAAAGAAAAGTCCAGCGGGAGCCTGCCCCGCCTTCGTGAATGTCGCATGGTGCGCCAAAGCAGGATTTCAGGCGGGGCTCCTGTGAGCAAGACGGAGCCCAGCATGTTGCATCAGTGACCTGCTGAAGACGGAGATCAGCCGAGGAGCACCACAGAGTCCCCACAAGAGCTGGTAAGTGGGATGACAATATATATTAGAGTAGTCCCAGTGTATTAGTGGCTTTCATATAGAAGGGAAAAAGAAACGCATACAAAAAAATTACATTCAAGGTATGAATGAGGGAAAGCACAATAATATTCAACCAATGTTATTTAATCACATTGGAGATATGCATCTTATGCAGAGAATAAATTGTAAGGAAAACCTAACAAGGTAACAAAATTCACATGAATAGTGCCCAGAGAAGGGGGAGGGAGTGCAAGGTGGCGGGAGAGAAAGTTTGTGGTGGTGACAAAGTATCACAAGCAATTCTGGTATATATTGTTCATATACCAGATGGTCAAAGTACACATGGTATATACATATTCGCCATATAACACATGTAGTCACAGTCTATTCATTACTGTTGATTGGGTATTGGAAAGCGTTCTAATGTGGACTGTTGGACCCGGCCCTTTTGGCAGGTTCACCCCGAGACTTTTTGCTTTTTCCTAGCCTGTTTCTGTGACCTGGTGTTGGTGATTTTAGGCCTCTGCGCACTTTTTCACTGTGGTACAGTGTAAAGTGCTTGAGCTCTCTGTGCATGTGTGGTGAGTGACCTGCCCTCCCATAGGAATGAATGGGGAATATGTCTGCCCATGGTAGTTCCTGATGTGTGGGGAGTGCAGGGTCGAGTTTGGTATGTGCAAACTCGTGAGATTGAATGCTGCATAATGATATATGCGGCATGACTGTGTCTAGTGTAGAAGTGCCACTTTTAGAAGTTGGCATATTTGTGTAATTTGTGTCTGGCGTGTGATTGGCTGGTTAGCCTGGTCCAGGAGTGCCTGGGCCTGGGCCTGCTTGTGGATTGACTGTCTGGTTTGAGGGTGACAGGGGCTGGGGAGCCTCAGGAGGTTGTCCGAGTCAGCCCGTGGATGGAAGGCTGCATCTGCTGCCAGGGAAGAGAGAGGAGATGGCACCTGGGAGTGACTAGGGCTGTGCCTGCCTGACCACAATGCTGGCTCCACCTCCCGTTGGGCGACTGTCACCTCTGTCCCTGACACTGAAGAGAGTTCCCTATAACCAGTTCTAGCTGGTTCTCACACAGCCTGCACAAAGACTTCAAAGACTTTTCTCTGTATAGGAAGGGGCTGTGTCCCCTTCCAATTTGTTCTTGTTTTTGGACTTGAATCTTGCCAGGGGCGTGCTGCTGCTTGGGCCCAGGGGAATCCCTGGGCCCTGCCCTGCCCCTGGATACCTGATGGACTGGTCCTGGACCTCTGATGGACTTGTCCTGGACCCCTGAAGGACTTTTTGCTGGACTTTGCTGCCCAGGACTTCTGGGGACCCCTTTGCCTGGCTCTCCTGCCCCCTTCACTCATGGGGGCTGCTTTAGTGCTTATAGCGCTGGGAAAGCGCTTTATTTTGACCCATAGCGAGCCTGTCGCCATCACGCATTTTGCGTGAGGTTTGGCAGGTGCCTACCCTGCGACTTTGCCCGTTTATTTTATTATTTAGCGAGTACCCACCTCGCTTCTGTGTTTATTTTGAGCTTCGAGGGTTTCCACCCCTCGTTATTGCCTCCGTTAAGGACACCGACGCAGCCCGGGGGAAAACACAGGAAGGAGGTGTCCGGCCCGCCGCCTGGTTGTGGGCGGGGCCGGGAGGACGTTGTTTACGCTTGCCCCTGCTGTGGGGAAGCCATGGTGTGCCCGTCCGGTCTCCTGTGAGGAGAGGGAGACCGGAGATGCTGTGCCGAGAAGAAGCGTGGCCGACTGCTGGGGCTCCCGTGTGCTGAGGGAGCCCCAGGGAGAGAAGGAAGCGCCTGTGGCTCTCCATGGAACACTGTAGGGTAGGAGTGAGGCGTCACTTAATGTACCTATGTATCGTACAAAGGTCCAATCTATCAAAGGATTTCTTCTCTGGAAGGTAGGGTAGTCCTGAAATTTTATGGAAATGTTGTCATGCCTGAATCAATCAATAAATGTTAGCACGTGGAATAAATTTTCAGCAACATTTAAGAACCTGGTCACCACTGGGGATCTTCAGACGTCAGTATATTTCCTCATGTTAAGTGGGGAGAGGCATTTTGTACATGTAAAGTACAGTGGAGCTTGCGTGTGCATGAAAAAAAAAAGTTACACTGCATGTGGCTTGCGAGGACGGAAGGAGGGACAGGAGATGTGCACATCGCATGTCGTGCCTGTTCACGAGCGCGTTTTTGACCTCCATTCGCCCTGCGCGTGCCCATTTACTGCCTCCCTTCCGAGGCAAGTCAGCAACAATAGATCTTGCTGACGACAGCGCTTCGCGATGTGTTGCCAGGTGCGAGACCTAAAAATAGGTTTCATTTTTATAAGAATTCAGACACTAGAATGAAAAGATCCACCGGAGGGTTCCAGAGATATAGATTTTACAAGCAATAATAAATCAGTGCAATTTCACAAAACTGCGAACATGCCTTGGCAAAGTCAAGGAATTGGATACTTAGAATTTTTTTTAAAGAAAACTTAGTTAAGTGTCAATGCGGTCAGTAAGAAGAACCTGGGGTGCCCAACAATGGGAAGGAGCTTGTCAGGGGCACGAGCAAGGTTCTCAAGAAAAGTTATCTTCATAGGAGAAGCAACCCTTCAACAGTTCCAGGCACTTTATCCATGTTGCAATGGACTCCTTTGGAGTGGTCCTGATGCAAGGGATAAAGGATGCTCTATGGATGCGACATGGTTTTCCTGCAGGAATTAGTCGGTCCACAAAGATGGTGAGGGGGTCCTGGTTGCAGGGTCAACGTCCCATGAAGTCCTCTCCGATCCGGCCAAAGTACAGTCGCCATTGGCCTGCCAGTTGCCTGTTGCGGTCACAGGCTAATCCTGCCCGAGACTAACTTGCCTTCTGAGGGTCCCTGCAACAACTTTTGGCTACCAGCTTTCCCCATCGGGCTTCTTCAGCTGTTATGTCCCTGTGCTGCTAACAGGAGGACAGTCAGCTAGCCAATTGGAGTGCTTTTGGTTTGACTGGGCTCTGGCGACTACTACTTCCTGAGCAAGAAACAGTCCCTCCTTCAATAGCCACAAGGTGCATCAGATTCTTCACTCGTGTGTGCATCCTATCTTAGCTGGTCCCTTGGTACAGCAGGGCAATCCTTCAGTTCTTCTTCTGAGTCGGTCCTGGTCTAAGGTCTGGGTGCCAGGGGTGCCCCCTTGATGCTCAGAAAGTACCCTCAGGGCATAATGCAGTCGGTAGCCAATGGGCTACCAGGCTCCCTCCCACCTAGTGACCACTTCCTGCCTAGTGTCTGGAATCTGGCTATCCCAGGATGCACCATGCTGGCCACTCCGAATACGGTGAAACCCCTCTCCTGGTGTACAGACCTCCCAAGCCCACCCCCGGGGGTGTGTCTACCTCAGGGCTACACACCCCAGGGAAAATCAGGTTGGCAACTGGTTTCCCCTCTCTACTCCCTGTGCCAGCCTGTCTACCTCAACAATGGGGCAGCCCTCACTCTTGGTGTCCCACATCTGCACTTCAAAGGCTGCTTCAACTGCGAAGCCTGACTTTTGGGGGCTAACACCTGGGTGGCTTCATGGAGGAGTGAGGCAACATCTCCCTGGCCTGCCATCCCATATTGTTCTCCCTCCTGAGAGTCGTTAACACGTCTCTCCAGGAGGGCAGAACGCCGTCTCGTGGAGCAGGCTACGTGTGCCCGGATAGGCACAGGAGTTTTAAACTCAACAAAGCACACAGCACCAAGTTAAATTAATTTCGACTTGAAATGCAACACAGGCTTAATGTAATGAGTTGTTTGAAATCTTGGGGTATCCACTTTGGTGGCACCGTTCTGGAGTTAGCAAAGCTGAGGGGTTCCGCATGTAATCCTAAGCTCCTAATTGGGTGACCAAGTCTTTGCACAGTAAAACAGTACTTGTGCGTAAAGTATATTTTCTGCCTGTGTCATATGTTGCACCCTGATTTTAGGCTCAGCAGGCCTGCCTGAGTGGTGACTTTGCCATTGCTTTCAATGGCAAAGTCAGGCTAGCAGTGTAAGACTGCTTTACGAGTGTGCAGTGGCGGACTGGAGGACTTGGCTTTACTTGGGGAAACTCCATGGAGGCACAATCAATGCTGCAAGACATCTAACTTATATGCCCTGGGTACCAGAGTACCATTTGATAGGGACTGGCAGGTAAGTTAGCCACTTCCAATTGGGTATAGCCAATTCGACATATACTTTTAGGGTAAAGGCACTAGCACTGAGGTCTGGTTAGCAGGCCCAGTGCACTCAGTCGAAAAGGCAACAGCATCAGTTGAAAAATGTGGCGTGACCATAGAAAAAGACGCATTTCCTTACAAATCTGCTGTTAGAAGTCTCTATCAGAACTTATCTTCATGAGAAAGACTGGTTTGAGAGTGAGTAGATTAATTTCATACTGCAGCATTACAAAGGCTAAAGTGGAAACATATGAACCACAAATTTAAGAAAGTGCATCACAACAGGTGATTAAAATAAATAAGGTCGGTCTGGTAAAGGCAAAAGGCCAAAAAGGGTAGACATGTAGCCTTTAACAAATGCCCACACAACTCCTTGCTGAACTAAACAGCAAAAAAAGCAAAACATCCAATAACTGCCTGTAATGGGCATGTATGGCAGGATTTACACCAGGTCACAAACATGTCAACATCCAGTATAAACAGTTTTCATAGATGTATGCCTGGCCACTACAATGAGGTACACTAACAATGAGGTACACTAATTTGGAAGGAAGATTAAACGCAGTCATCTGTCGCAACTCAATCTTTACATATTAAGATGTATGTTGGTCAGGCCCGGGGACAGGACCTTGCTCTGCTGATGTGGTAAAAGATCATGCAAGGGGTAGCCTGCTCGGAGGACATATACGCATGCCCAGAAGCTCAGTGTGCCATACTCTCCAGGCCCAATCTAGAGCTACCAAGATGACTTTGGCACAGAATCTTCTTCAGAAATCTGGGCAGGAGAGGCGGGAAGGCATACCGAAGTCCCAAGCTCCACTCTAGATTTGTGGAATGCATCCTTCGAGAGAGGTTTCTGAAATCTGCAGCGCAAAACAATGGTCAAAATGGAACTTTATCTGCGGTAGGAAATGGACTGAGCCAACTGTCTCCGCATTGCTGTAAGACGCCCCATCCCTGGGGTGTATTTGCCATTCATGATCGGCTAGGCATCTGCTGCTCAGTTTGTCGCCTCTGCTAAGAGTCTGTCAGGTGGTTCATGACCAGGAAGATACCCTACTGATCAATTTTCTGAGGTGCAGGTCCTACTGGCACAGGGCCCAAGACCTTGTCCCGCCCTGCTTGTTGTAGTTCCACATGGTGTTGGAGTTATCTGTGAAGAAGTAGAACAGCTTCCCTTTCATAGATGATAGGAAGACCTTCAACACCAAGCGAATGGCCCGAAAGCACAACAGATTTATGAGGTGGTGGATCTCTGTCGGAAACCAGAGTCCACTGGTCTCCAAATCTCCCAGATGACCTTTCCAACCCAACAGGGACGTGTCAGTCACCACCGTCAGCTCTGTGTGGGGTAGGGAGAGGCATATGCCATTGGTCAAACTGAGGTGGAGCAGCCACTACTGCAGGTCTTTTGTAGTTTCCTCCAAAACCTGTATGGAGTCTGACAAGTGTTTCCTTGGTGCTGAGACAATTACAACTTCAGATCCCACTGCAGAGCCAGCATGTGCCACCTGTTTTAGTAGACAAGCATGATGCAGGACTTCAGAAGTCTTGCAGCTACTTTCACTGAGATCCAGCACTGAGGTTGAAACATCAGGATTGTACCTAGAATAACCTGGGTTCGTTGAACCAGAGTGAAGGCACAAAACTTCATCGTATTCTAGAATGGACGGCAGCCTCTGCCAAGGAGAAAGTGTAACTTCGACACATTGAACAAGAAACCCAAAGATGTGAGGAGGTTGTCCACGCCTGACACTGGTGAGCCAGTCTTTTGCAGCCAGTCATTGAGGTAGGGGAAGACTGGTATCCCCAACATTCGAAGATGTGCTGCAGCCACCACAATCACTTTTGTGATCACCTGAAGGGCACTGATAAGGCTGAATGGGAGAATCGAAAACAAAAAATGCTCCTGACTCATCTAGATCTGCAGGTAATGCTGTGGGACTGCAGGACGGGAAGGTGAAAATAAAATAGGTGTTCTTTAGGTCCAGCGCTGTGGGTGCCTGGTCTGTAAACGCAAAATCTAAACTGACTCCATCTTGTCTAGGTTATGTGAATGTATTCGTATAACACTAATTCCCGCTCAAGCTTCAGCGGCTAATAATTAGGTATCTTTGCAGAGCTTAACTTCGGATGGTATGGGAAGAGTAGGGAATGAGATATGTTCTCATTCTGGCATTTGCAATAGCATCTCATGACTGCATCTGTGGTGGAAGTGTGCACTTAATAACAAATGCGGTCTATCTACCAGGAAGGAATAGTTACACGTATAATGAATGTACATCGGTTTGCCCTATATGAGAAAATAACTGTTGGGTAAATTTCCACTGCTGGATAAGTGTACCTGTGGTTAGAGTTTAATTTGTCAGACATGTTGCTGGAGTTCCCAAGTCATTCATAATGAATAAAACTTCGCTCTCAAAAAACGATCCTGATAAGGAATTTTATTTAAAGTTTGGACGTTGACCGCACTACCATCCAGTCTCCAGGTTCCAAGGCAGATATAATCTGGGCCAGTTTCAGCATCTTGAACGTGTCATTTTTCAGAAAGAAATTCAAATGGCAAAGGTCTAAAATATGACAAAGGCCTCTGGCCTACCTTGGCACCAGGAAATGAAGAGACTAACATCCAGTCCCTATTTCTGGTGCCAAGACACTCTATATAGCTCCTTTGTACAAAAGAACCTTGACTTCCTGCTTTAAAATGGACAAATGAGCCTTCAAAGATCGCTCAGATGCAGGTGGAACATGCAGTGGTTCCGATTGGAAATGAACAGCATAACCATGCTTGACTATTTGGAGTACTCATTTGTCCGATGTGGTACTCTGCCACTTATCCTGCCTCCAATAGAGTGGCCATATGCTACTGAGTATAACCTAAGGCAGTTTGGAAGCAGAAGGGGTAAAGTACTGAGTAGTGTGCTGCCCCATATGGCCTGGAGGTTGTCACCTGGATCCCAGACTCTGGCCTTCAAAGTACCGGGGAGTCTGTAGCTGCAATGATGAGGCTTGGCATTGTCTTTGAGCCCCCCCCCCCCCCTAAAGCCTCAAAAGTGGTGAAACTGCTGGGTATTCCTCACAGTGCAGAAAGGCTAAGGGAGCGTGCTATGGCCCGGTTTACTTGAAGCACTGCAGAGCAGAGCCTGCTTTATCTCCAAAGTGATGGGTACTATCAAATGGAGTACCCATCAGTGACGCTTGAGTCTCCCAGGAAACATGTGGATCTTATTTGTACGAAAGCATCACACAACTACTGGCTGCCCCGATGAAGCAGTCAGTGTTGTCCAAAACAGAGTGAATGAAGTACTTCACTGAGTCTTGATCGTATTGAATGATCTGTGCTAAGTTGGCACTGCATTTTTCATGAACTATCAGCAAGATCTCGCTGTGCAAATCCCATAACGCATGCGAGAATGCAGCTGGCATTTACAGACTGAAGAGCCCCCGATATCGCCATAGCCATCCCGGACGGCTACAAGATCACCGGAAGGACCACACCAACCAAACCGGAGGAGGCATCGCCATCGTCCACAAAAACACCATCCGCATCACGACCAACTCGGAAGACACCCTCACAGCCGCCGAACACCTGCACTTCCAAATACTTACCGACCCCAGGACCACCCTCAGAGGCACCCTTATCTACAGACCCCCGGGACCACGCATTAAATTCAGCGAAACCATTGCAGACTTCGTAAGCACGCACGCCCTCTCCTCCCCAGACTACATCCTCCGTGGAGACCTCAACTTCCACCTGGAGAACAACAATGATAGCAACACCACCACCCTGCTGGACAACCTCGCCAACCTCGGACTCAAGCAACTGGTGAACACCCCCACCCACTACGCCGGCCACACGCTTGACCCAGTCTTCTCCTCCAGCAAGAACATCTCCTTCAGCCACTCCACCGGACGGACCACAGCTCCGTCCACTTCTCCTTCAAGAAAACCACGACCCACCACCACCCGCAACAGGACCCCGCAGAAGCTGGAAAAAGATCACCGCCGACCAGCTCACCACCTCCCTCAGCCAGAACTCTCCCACCACCACGACGGACCCCAACGAAGCAGCCCGCAACCTCGCACAATGGCTCGCCGACTGCGCAGATTAACTCGCACCACTGAAGAAACCACCCAGCGGACCCCGCAGAAGGAAATCCCCTTGGTTCATGGACGACCTCAAACTCAAAGAAAACCTGCCGCTCCCTGGAGAAAACCTGGTGCCAGAACCAGACAACAGAGAACATGACAGCCCTCAAGAACGCCACCCGCAAGCACCAACTGATCCGTACCAGCATAGAACCACCTACAAACAGCGCCTGGACAACAACACCGACAACAGCAAGGAACTCTTCAGCATCGTTAAAGAGCTCTCCAACCCCAGCGCCTGCAACAACGACATCACACCATCGCAAGACCTCTGCAACTCACTCGCCTCATTCTTGCACCGCAAGATCGCCGTCATACACGACAGCTTCGGCGCACAGACCAACTACCCAACCACCGAACCAGCGCACCCAACCGCCATTCTCTGCACCTGGAACCCAGTCAGCACCGATGACACCGCCCGCACGATGAACACCATCCACTCCGGCTCCCCCACCGACCTTTGCCCACACCACATCTTTAACAAAGCCGACTCCATCATGGCACCCAAACTCCGCGACATCATCAACAGCTCCTTCGCATCAGCCACCTTCCCGGAAAGCTGGAAGCATGCCGAACTCAGCGCCCTCCTGAAAAAACCCACCGCGGACCCCACGGACCCCAAGAACTTCCGACACATCTCGCTCCTCCCGTTTCCCGCCAAAGTCAACGAGAAGACCGTCAACCAACAACTCTCCGCCTTCCTCGAGACTAACAGATCCGTCGACCCGTCACAGTCCAGATTCCGAGCAAACCACAGCACCGAGACCGCCCTCATCGCAGCTACCGACGACATCAAGTCGATGCTCGACAACGGGGAAACCACCGCACTCATCCTCCTGGATCTCTCAGCAGCCTTCGACACGGTATGCCACCACACCCTGATACGGTGCCTCAGCGACACCGGTATCCAAGGCACGGCCTTGGAATGGATCATCTCGTTCCTCGCCGGCAGAACACAGAGAGTCCGCCTCCCCCCGTTCCGGTCCACGGCTACCGAAGTCATCTGCGGCGTCCCACAAGGATCCTCGCTCAGCCCCACCCTCTTCAACGTCTACATGAGCCCCCTCGCGGCCATCGCACGCTAACACAACCTCATCTCCTACGCCGACGACACACAGCTGATCCTCTCCCTCACCATAGACCCGGACACCGCCAGAGCCAGCCTCCAGGAAGGAATGAAGGACGTCGCGGAATGGATGAAGCTCAGCCGTCTGAAACTGAACTCAGACAAGACGGAAGTCCTCATCCTGGGACCGTCCCCCTCGGCCTGGAACGACTCCTGGTGGCCTCCTGCCCTGGGCACCGCCCCCAAACCCACAGACCACGCTCGCAACCTGGGATTCATCCTGGACTCCTCCCTCACGATGACCAGGCAAGTCAACGCCGTCTCTTCGTCCTGCTTCAACACCCTGCGCATGCTCCGAAAAATCTTTCGTTGGATCTCCACCGCAACCAGGAAGACGGTCACCCAGGCCCTCGTCACCAGCCGCCTAGACTACGGAAACACCCTCTACGCCGGAACCACAGTCAAGCTCCAGAAACTACTACAGCGCATACAGAACGCCTCGGCAAGACTCATCATGGATATCCCCCGCCAAAGCCACATCTCCGCCCATCTGAAGAATCTGCACTGGCTCCCCGTCAGCAAGAGAATCACATTCCGACTCCTCAACCACGCACACAATGCTCTCCACGACGGGGGCCCCATGTACCTCAACAACCGCCTCGCCTTCCACACACCAACCCGCCAGCTCTGCTCCGCCAGCCTCGCCCTAGCCACCGTCCCACGTATCCGCAAAGCCACCGCCTGAGGAAGATCCTTCTCCTACCTGGCAGCCAAGACCTGGAACTCCCTTCCCCACCCACCTCCGGCTGACACAGGACCACCTCGCCTACAGGAAACAACTCAAGACCTGGCTGTTCGAGCAGTAGCAACCACCCCCACCCCCAGCGCCTTGAGACCCTAACGGGTGAGTAGCGCGCTCTACAAATTCCTTGATTGATTGATTGATTGCTGGCAGAGGAAAACATTTCCTTCTCGAATGCCTCCATAGATTTGGATTTGCTTTTGGGAGGCATAGTAGGGAATGAATTAGAGTTCAGCTAACTTGTTGACACCCAGATCAAACTTTCAGATGTTGAGTGTTGTGTGAAGAAAGCTGGGTCAACAGAGCTATTTGCCTATTTATCAGTGGACAAGAGAAAGGTCTGGCCCAAGGGCCCATTAGTCAGGGCCACTGAATTTATGAGATTGTGTGGCTGCGACATATTTTGCTTAGTTATGGATCTGCTGCATTCATCATCTGTCCACACAATCTGTAGATGTTACCCCAAAAAATAGTTCTCACTCAAACGGTTCAAAAGTTAATGAAAGTTAATAAAAATCACAGCAACACGCGTTACCGTGCAGCAGCAGCAGGTTCTTTGCAAAGGTTGACTTCTCACCTTACTCTTGCATTTTTTAATGGTTGGGAGTTACACTGAGGTGAAACCTACGCCTTAACAGTGTTAACTTTAAAAATGATAAAGTAATGATGCAATACTATAAAAAAAATATGGCACATTACACATATAATTTATCTTTTCTTGCCACATAATTTAGTTAACCCTACTGCATAATTTGTCCCTTTCCAGCTGCATAATTCCTGTGGCGCTGCCATACGTATGATCATCAGGGCTTCTTTGAAAGGAAGAATACATTCCATGACATCCTTTCCAGGTTGCCGAACTTTCGTCAGGACATAGGGCTTGACCTTCATGGACAGGAGCTGCAGGCCTAACTCTTCGGCAGCCTGTCAGATAACCATTTCAAGAGAGGCTGGTTTCTTCTTAGCCCGTTGCATGCTTGTGACGGAACCGCTCCGTCACAAGCCACGGGTGAGCTGTGCTTGTGACGGAACGGTTCCGTCACGGCCCGCTCGCCGCGCCTGGGCGGCGCGAATTCCGCGCCTGTGCTGACTAATTAATGGGCGGGCGGGTTCGTGACGGAACCGTTCCGTCACAAGCACAGCTCACCCGCGAGCCGTGCCGGAGCGGTTCCGTCACAGGCACGGGACCGCTGCGCGACCGCCCCCCCGCCCCCCCAGCGCTGCGGCGGAATAGCCGCCGCAGCGAAGGGGTTAAAAAGACTGATAAAGGGGGGTGTGGGGAATTGGCTGGCTCCCATTAAGGTGCTGCGACCAACCGGAACATTTCGAGTAATCCTCTGTCCATGGGACCACCATTGGAGACTTCCTAGCGGCATAGGCAGTGGAGAGTGAGGGGCATTCATAGATTACCTACCCGTCCCGATATTCTTCTGGCAGGAGTGCTGCAGGGGATGCAGCCTAGTTCTTCTTTAGGCTTCGGATGGAGTTGTAGCCTTTGCTGCACAGTCCCCTCAGCCGCCTTCCAATGGAGAAGACAAAGGGAGAGGTCACCGGGACTCCCTGTCATTCTGGAACCACCATCAACTAGGATTAGAAGTCCATACTGTTTTTATTAGACCAGGTGTATCTAGGAGAGCGATAGACGACCAAGGGTCTCCAGATTACCCGATGTGGATGGGTCCTTCACCCCATAGAAAAGTGGAGACCTCTGTAGCAGCGGTCTCCCATTCTTCAGCACTGGACTGGCAAAGGTACTATGGTTCATAATATGGGTAAGCATGGTGAAATTGCGGCACCACATGCTCATAAGTGATTGGGATCTGGATTTATCTGTGTGTCACAGCGGCCTACTGATACTGCCTAGAGATTGCTGGCCCTTGAATCTGGCAGGCTAGTTTCAGGAGGGAGGGTGGTGGGTTATGAGGTTGTTGGTTAACTCTGTTGCCCATCCTTGGGAGAAACGGATACTAGACTACATATATGAAAGTTGAACAACACTGATCCTTGGGACACCTGGTCTTCCCTGTCCTCTGTATAGCTGCATACCTCTCTGATCTAGGAATAGACATATGGGCATTTTGTTTCTACCATTGCTAGAAGGTATTGTCCGGCTTGATCTGTAAGTTGCCCATGAAAGGCTTTATCAGCACAGTTAGGGTTGGTTCAGAGCAGAGCCGGTCCTAGGCCTTTTGAGGCCCCGGGCGAAAGGGAAGATGTGAGGCCCCTCTAATTGCATATTGCGTCGCAAGAAGTGACATCACAGAAAGTGACTTCGCAGGACTTTTGATCTTAGTTATTTGGCATCACTGAAGCAATCTAATGTGGATATCAGTAACATGGACAAAAAGTTGAGGGGATGGAAAACAGGTGAGCAAATATCCATGAGTGTAACACTTGCCGGATCCCTTACTCGGATGTAAGTCTATAGCCAGGACAACTAGAATTATGCGATTCTGAGACGGCTGTGCTCTCCACATCATTATGGATTTATCACACAATCCATCATCTTCTGCACATTCTGAAGATTTTACTCCCTCTGCCACCTAGTAAATTGTTCGAAGCTCGAACCAATCAAAAACTACTAAATACTTTACCACGTGTTACCGCAGAGCGACAGGCTGTTTGTCTCACAGGATGGCCGATTGCTGTATTTTGGTTTTAAACTGACAATAATTAGGTGAAACATTTACGCATGCACTGTTAACATGTGTAAAAATTGGAAAATTGTACAGCAATACTGCTTCGAAATGTGCTACATTGCGCCACATAATATGCATTTTTTTGGTGCATACTTTAGTAACCCTGCTGCATAAATTGATCTTCCCCTGCCGCATAATAACAATGGGAGTGTCAATAACAAAGATCTTGAACTACCTGGAGAGACTCCTCATCCCCAAAATGTGGAACGATTGCTCACAAATCTGTACGCATGACAATAAACTGAAGAATTAGGGCAGGTTAGCTTCCTAAACATCCAACCTGCCGAAGTCTCAGTTGAGGAGGAAGTTCAGGCAGAGTACCAAACCATGACAGAGTAGATTGTTTTTGCCCTACTGGAGGTCTTGTGTAATGGTATCTGTGAAAATGTACTTTTCCCATCAGTGTGCCATTGGAGCATCGGGCGCTATTCGTACGGAGCAGAAGGTGGATCTCGACTCGAACTAAGACAGACATTTGAATCGTGGCCTCTCCCCTCCCCTCCCCTATATGAAAATGGTCGGATATTCACTTTACCCTATATTTTGCCTCTGTTTCCATTTTCTGGCAAGATTTGGGGGAGGAATGAGAGTGATTTGAAATGGACAGAGAGCACATATTAAAATGAAAGTCCTTTAAATAAAATACCTAAAATGGGCGCCTGTGCTCAGCCTGGAAGCTGGGGCTTGCTCTGCAGTTCTTTGCGAATGTGACTTGCCCCACTCACGAAGGCGTTAACCATAGATGTGATAGCCAAGCCAGGCTCCTGGCTCTGCAAGTGTGCTGGTGTGCCTGCTTCTACCACACGGTGCATAAGTGAACCGAGGTTCACTTATATTAGTTATGTGTCCGGTGGGTAGTGCGCATGGAGGGACCTCTCTTAGCGCTACTGAATAAAGTACTTTGAGTACTGCCGGTTGGCGCGCTCAGCAAATATTTGTTTCTTATAGTGAAGTGTTGCTGACTGAACTTTTTTTCTTTGTTTTTTTAAGTAAGTTCTTTTGTTGTTTCTGTGTTTTTAAAATCAATTTTCAGAGAAGTCATGTTAAACCAAAGGGACAGGTTTGTTTCATCGCTCAGGTTATTCCTGTTCTCCCCCCTTAGTGCTCGATGCCCTGTGCTTCCTCCCCCCTGTCTGGGGTTTGACTTAAGGTTCACTCGCTAAACCCAAATGAGTGCAGAGTTTAGAGCAAACGTTGGCAGAACAAATAAAATGGCTTTGACGTGAAGAAAATGTTTGATGACCCCCACCCCATTTTGGGGACAGATGTTTGACGTCCCCCCCCCAACACACACACACACACACTCCACCGCCAGTGTCGCTCGAGGTGTTTTCATTGGAGTTCAGTAGCAAAGGTTTTTGGGCAGAGCGCTTTTCCAAGCTCCCCAGGGAGGGGGGCGCATCAGTGCTGGACAATGGGTCACACCCGTCGGTAGGAGGATAGAAGGATAACGCCATAAGAGGGGCAGAGGAGCGGGTTGACAGAGAAACTGACAAAATCACCAGGAGCAACGAACTGGACTGATCTCAGCCCTTCAGTTATCCGTTTACATAACAAAGTGAAAGTGGCATGGCATGAGCCGTGACTTACCGACTCTCTCAGTCTGAAGATGATGGTACCCCCCCCCCCCCCTCTGACTCCCGACAGGCCAGGGAGCGCGTGCGGCGTGCATGCTGCGTCACTGCATTTTAGCAGCACAGCACGCGGGGCGGCGGGGGCTGGCCAAAATGAATGTCCAGGGCTGTCATTGGTAGCGCTTTCGCACGCTACCAGATTGACAACCCTGGGACCACCACCACTAAGCTAGGTGGTGGTGGTGACGGTGCACTTTAAATGCCTCCTGTGAGAGTGCGCGCAGCCGCGCTTCGCATTTTCATGTCGGGCCGGCCATGCTCAGTGCGGTCTAGTCTGCAGGGCCGGCGGCGGGGCCCCCCTGAGCGCGAGGCCCTGGGCAGCTGCCCATACCGCCCATGGCTAGGACCGGCCCTGGTTCAGAGTCTCTCCTCCATCCCCAGAGAACGGGAAAGGCAACTATACCAGTGGGGACTTATGTCCCCTTGAAACTTTTTGCAATCCCTGCACTGACCTATACTTGGAGCGTGTGGCATATTTTGTCGGACTCTGTAGTGGGCAGCTGAAATGTCGCCACCCCAGCCCCTCTTGACTATACCCTCACCAATGGCACAAATGTCCAAAGAGAAAGTGATGCACCAGCTCCTCTTCACTAATGCTGTGGCTGGCAAATCAAAACAACTCCTGTCCAACACTGGAAAAGCAAATAGAGTTGACAGCATTTAAGGCTACTTTGGACATGAGGGTATTAAGTCGACGGGTAACAAACGGATATCCCTATGGAGTGATATTGGTACATTCATTCCGTAAGTCGCTGGATGCAACTGACAGCAGGATGGACACTTTGGAAGACCGAGTGACTACACTGAAAACTGGCCCTGGTGTTATTAGGGAGTTCCGGCTCTTTCGCAGGAAGGTGGTTATGCACCAGGGAAAATGCACAACACAAAACTCCTAGGGCGATCGTGTGCCTTCTGTACCACCAGCAGGCCCGACAGATCATGATGGCAATGTGCCATAACGGGCCCTTACTGTATAAAGAGATCAGGAGACATATAGCAGTGGATTTCTATCATGACATTAATTCATCGGAAAAAAATCTTGCAGCTGCAACAGACACTTTGGAAACTGGACATCAGCTGTGGCCGATTGGAACACCAATGCTGCTCACAATCCATGGTGTAACAAGGGAATTAGAAGACCCCGAAGATTTGGAACAATGTCTAGCATCACCAGGAATGACAGATATGGACATCTCGAAAACAGCTCAATGGCCAGGAGGGCCGAGGACCGGAACCTCATCCAGATCGTGGACATGTTTGCAAAGATACCAACTTTGACCGCCGGAGATTAGAAACTGTGCTAAAAAAAGTGAAAGGCTTGGGACCCTGGGGCGCCTGCCTCAGACACTGGACCAGTCTAATACTTGGACATTCTTGGCCTGACTTTAGCACCATCTATGAAACATTTGCTTCCTAGGGTCTTCATTGAAATCCTATGGGACTGGATTGGGGTGGGGGGATGTTAGTCTTTCTGTGCACCAGTCTGTTATTTGTTGCTGTACTGTACTTCATTCCTGGACACAGTTGTACACAAGCTGTTGCACACCAGATGCTGCACACATCCCACCATTCTACCCACATACTCACAAGTGCACCTTTGGCCCCTTAATATTAAAGGTGCTGAAACTCACACTAGAGAAATGTCTCATCTACTAACTACCTGTACCAGCCATGGATGCCCCATTAGGCATGGCGACTCTAAGATGACACATGACCCAAACACCTTCGAATACTTTCCCATGATGACAACAACTTGATTCATTTTATTAAGATAAATATACTCTTAAGAACAGTGCTTCTAAAGCCTCGGACATAGTATTATTGCAGGAGACTTATCAGGACCAGAGTCTGATATGCCAAGGAAAGACTAGGTTGGTATGGTGATCAGCAGCAGTCTCATTAGGGATCACCATGATACTCCTTGTCCAGGACTTCTTTCCCCCCCCCAAGGAAATGTGGGATGGCCACTTGCCTGCACAAGGCATTCCCAAATACAGTATGAAAAACAAGGGACAGACCTGCATGGTTTTTGTTAAATTGAAAACACTGGAAAAGACTGATAGTACGGTCCAGACATGTTCCTAATCAGACAGGGTTGCTTTCCTACTTGTCCAGGGTTCTGACGGAGTTTGGTAATGTGAAGGTGGTGGTAGGTGGGGATTGGAACTTGTTGATAGACCCCTACCTACTTAGGTCTGGACCGCCCTGACAAAGCCAATGCTCGTGATCGGGCACACTGTGTGGGATCATGGCCTAATGGATCTTTGGCGTTTAATACACCAGCGCAACAGAGAATATACTTTCCTGCCTGTATAAGACATGATCGAGATAGGATTATTTCCTTATGAACCACTCTTTATTGGCATTCTTGCTGGACTGCAAAATAGCAGAGGGTGGGACTGTGTACCATGCTACTGTGGTTTTAGAAGGAGTAGTTTCTTACCTGTAACTCCTGTTCTGTAGTAGGGGTATCTCTGTTATAGTCATAATCTAGTGAATAGTCCCGCTCATGTGCGGGGACCCCGGAGCAATCAAAAATAATCTCTTAAGCGGTCTTCTTTGCAGTACTGCATAGACACTTAAGATAAAATTAAAGACAAATAATGCAGCCTATACATGCATGGCTACACTGTCCAGTACTTCAACTAGAAATGCAAGGATATTCCAAAAATATCCCACTTTAGACCTGTCTGCCAGGTTTCACCATGGAGAACACTTCACCCCCTTCACCAAATCCTTGGAATGATAGAGAGGAAGGACAGGACAGACCAGCCCCCATAGGCTGCCATTATGTGGCTTAAAAAAAGGGATACCGTGCCTTTAGGGAAACTTTCCAGAACTCTCCTGGTATCCCAAAATGCACATCAACTACCTCCACTTTCAGTTCCTTTTTCCGGCTCCTGCTAGCAGGACCCTGGAGCATTGAGCTCTCCCTTTTTTGGGTTTATTTTCTACTAATTGTGCACTTTTAAAAGTGTGAGTGTGTTCACTCAACGTGTTTTTACCTTGTCTCATCTGGTCGGAGTTTCTCTGCTGTTTTGGCTGTGTTTTTAATCAAATTAACCTGCATTATTTGATAAATGTCCTGAGTGCTCCAAGAAAAAGGCAAACTCGGATCCTCACAGGGTGTGCATCCTGTGCCTGCCTGCTTCTCATGTTCCTGAGGAGTGTGATATCTATCTGCAGTTCCCTAAAAGGACCCTCAAGGACAGGGAGAAGACCAGGCTCCAAAGCTTGGAGCTGAGAAATCAGCAAGGACAAGGTGGGTCTGGGCATGAAGGTGCTCCTTCCTCTGCCCGTGCGTCGGCCTCTGGGGGGCTCCCCAGTAAACAAAAGGTCAGAAAACGGCACCGGTCTCAGTCGACGTAGATACCCTCGACGTCGGCATCAAAAGGAATGACCACAGTCTGTTCCGTCTCCCCGGGGCTCCGGGTCGAAGCGGCGTCAACGTTAGACGTCGAAGGGACTGACGTCGAGACTTCCAACGAGGTAGATGATGAGGACTGGCTCGTCGTCGAGCTATCAGACGTCGAGAGGGGTCAAGACGCCGGCGCTCGCCATCGAGGCGACACCGCCGGTCACAATCGACGTCGACACGTAAGTCAGCGACGTCGAGACGAAAATCAGCGTTGAGACCGAGGTCGTTGACGCCGAGGAGATCGACCTCCTCGAGGAGACGATCGACGTCGAGGCACCGCTCGTCGAAGAGACGGCCATCGACGCCGAGCAGACGTTTGTCGGCGTTGAGACGGCGATCGTCGACGTCGTGACTACGTTCGTCGACGTCAAGGAGACATTCTACGTTGAAAGGACGCTCAGCGTCGAGGAGGAAAACTGGACGTTCTAGGACTATGCCGGAGTCCTCTGCTTCAGCGAGGACGCGGTCGCGGCGACGCTGTCGCTCGTCCACAAGGACCTCTAGATCGCCCCCCCTCTGGTCAGAAGAAGAAAAAAAGGAGAGTGGGACACCCCGTCATCGACAGTGCCTCCTGACAAGGAGAGTCGCTGGACTGATTCGGCAGGCAGGAAGGTCTGCGGGACGGCAGCCACGTCTAGGAAGGCTGCGAGTGCCTCGGCCTTGTTGAGAAGTTATGATCGGTCCCTCTGGGAGTCCCTAACGCGGTTCGTGGAACGTCTTCCACTGGAGGATAGGGAAGATTTCCAAGAAATCCTTAATGAAAAACTGATGGTCTCCAACCAAGTGATCAGTTCGGCTGCGGATTCATTCTTTTTGATTGCCCCGGGGTCCCCGCACATGAGCAGGACTATTCACTAGATTATGACTCTACACAGAGATTCCCTACTACAGAACTGGATTTAGGTAATGTCCTAACAAGTGTTGGAGACTAATCATATCCCAATGCAGACTTTCCTCAGAAAATCAGATACTCATGGCCTATCTCGGCCAATAAGTGGCTGACAACAAACCATTGGTTACCTTGCCTCAAGTCTACTGGTCTGTGGGGAAGGCCATTCTGAGCGGGGGCTTAATGAGGGATTTGGCCATGCAAAAATGGGAGGCTTGGTAGAAATTTGCACAACTGGGTAAGAATGTGGTTGGACCAGCTGCGCAGAGGTTTATAGAAGGCACAACTTTGGTCATGTCGGATTGGCCTCCGAGTTAGATAAGACAATAGATTCCTCCGCCAGTGGCATCAGTGTTGGTGTCTCAGTAGGAGAGACGGACGTGGATCTTGGCACCAGGTGTAAAATTGGATTGACCATTGGATCTGGAGTCAAGGTGGGTGGTGCAGCAGAGTCAAAAGGTGCAGACAGCATAGAGGACAGATCTACAGACTATATTCTGACCAGGTCTCCTCAGGCGCCCCCACCCCCAAACCCCCTCAGGGGAGAGGAGGCAGAAGAAAGTTGAAGATGCACAACATGGCTTCTACTTGCTGTTCTGTAACCAACAGGCTCTGGAACTTGGGGTAAATCGGGTTAAGCTGTAGCACACGTTTCTCAGTAGGAGACTGGGTCTGCAACGCACCTTGACATCCTCATGATTTCTCAAATCAATAGGGGTGGAGAAAGAGAGAACCCAGTTTTGACTTGTGTTTCTTTTTAGACTTGTATTTACCTTACGACTTGGGAGTGTGAGGAAGATCTTTTACAGGAACAACTTTGAAAACAGGAATGGGTCCATATCCTTGACATGGAGCAAGCTTTGTGTGCCTTTCAACGGTGTTCGGTGACCTAATGCTTGGCTTTGCAGTCCTGGATATATTCTAGTCAGCTGTATTATCTTTTCAATCCAACCTTGCAAAGAAACATCAATTAGAAGAAAATCCCATCTACTTCACCATATTCCACCCTCTGACATGCAAACCAAGTTACCAAGGGCCAGATGTATGAACATTGAATTTTGCGACTCGCAAATTGCGAGTCACAAAATTCAATGTACAACAGTGTCTGAGAAACTGTTAGCGATTCGCAATGGGGTCGAAAATTGCATGCATCATGAATATTAATGAGGCTGTCGCAATTTGCGACCCCCATTCGGAATGGCTGGCACTCCCAGGGATGGTGGCCTGCTGGGGGTCAGCAGACCACCATGTCTGGGACTGCTTTTTTATTTTTCAAATGCAGCCCGTTTTCCTTAAAGGAAAATAGGATGCATTTAAAAAATGAAACTTTTCAGTTATATTTTTTAAGGGTAGGCAGTCCCTGGGACCACTGCCTGCCCTTAAAAAATATTGCACATGCATTCACAAAGGGGAAGGGTGGTAAACAGAGTGTTTTGCAACCACAATTGCAGTCGCAAAATATTCATACATTGGTTTTGGAGTCGCTATTAGGAAGGGACGCCAAAAGGGAATTATGTGACAATCTAACCAAGCACTTCACCCATAAGATTGATGTGATTTATCAATCTTTTGACCTGGCGGGTGAAGAACGGGTGGAGGTATACTCACCCAGAGACCGTCCGCATGAAGCGGTTTCTTCCCCTGGGTTGGACTCCTTGTATGTAACTGACGAACAAGTGGCCACCCTACTGAGCCGTCTTAAATCTGGCTCTACAGCAGATCCTGCACCACCATCGGTCATGTTGACACTCAGTCCAGTCTTAGCAGACGCGCTTTCCATACGGTTGGATACGGCTACATTTCCAAATAAGTGGAAGAACGCGCGGGTTAAACCACTTTTTAAAAAAGCGCTAGCGGACGAGACAGAGTTGCAGAATTGCAGACCGATTTCGCTTCTCCCCTGCTGTTTCGAAGGTTCTGGAAACACTGGTGAATCAATAGCTATCCCTCTATCTGGAACAAAACAACCTTCTGGACCCTTCCCAGTCTGGCTTCCGTGCATCATATAGCACGGAGGCGGCACTGTTGGAGGTTACAGACACCATACGGTTGACGCTGGATAGAGGAACTCCAGTGATCCTAGTCCTCCTTGATCTGGCAGCAGCGTTAACACCATCTCGCATAAGATACTGCTTGACAGATTGGGGGGGATTGGGGTCAAGGGCAGGGCCCTCAAGTGGATACAAAGTTATCAGAGCACACCCAAAACATTCAGCTGGACGCCTTGGCATCACAGACTATAGTGGTGGACAGGGGTGAACCTCAAGGATCGGTCTTGAGCCCCACTCTGTTCAATGTATATGTGACTCCCTTGGCTGATATCATCAGAGGCCACGGCTTTGAGACTATCTCATATGCTGACGACACGCAGCAAATTGTCCCCATTGAAGAGAACATTATGTTAACTCAATTAAAATTCAAAAGCTGCATGTCTAGCATCACAAGTTGGATGAGGAGGAATTTTCTACAACTTAACTCCTCGAAAACGGAGATCCTGCTGTTTGGGAAGGTTGAAGCAATCTGGTCTTCCGAGTGGCGGCCTGCCGAGCTGGGTGAAGCCCCCGTGGCTAAACTTTGGGCCAAGAACCTTGGCATCAGGATAGATGATGAACTAGCAATGAAGGAGCAGGTGAAGACACTGTCAGGCACCTGTTTTGGTACAATGAAGATGCTCAGGAAGATCTTTCCCTGGATCCCCCTCTCAGCAAAAAAAACCCTCATCCAGTTGCTCTTGGTGAGCAGACTGGACCATGGCAACTCATTGCTGGTGGGAGTAAGGGAAGATCTCCTATCAAGACATCAGGTGGTACAGAACACAGCAGCCCGCCTTGCCCTCAACAAGCCGGCGCGGACCCCTTCTACCCCTCTATTGAACAAGCTTCACTGGCTTCCGGTCAGGAAACGAGCTATCTTCAAGATGCTCTATGTGGTCTTCAGATCACTACAGGGGAAAGGCCCGGCCTATCTCAGAAAGAAACTCATATGGTATCGACCACCCCGTCAACTAAGATGTAGCAATGGCACCCTTTTGTGCATCCAGAGAATACACAAGGCAAGGTTGGGTGGAAGAGCCTTTTCTTATTTGGCTGCCACCCACTGGAACAATCTGCCACAGAAGAACATAAATTACTTACCTGTAAACTGTGGTTCTCCAGTATTGGTGTCTTTCATAGATTCACATGCTTGAATATTCCCCGTCGTCGAAGTGGGAGTCCCACGGTACATAAAATAGCAGTAATATATGCATATATAAATAAAAATTACCATAATTATATACATATATATACATAAAATACAGTAAAGTATCCAAAACTTAAAAGTACCATAGAACAGAATAGGCCCATAGAAAGCCTAAGGGAGAAACTCACTTTAGTAACATAAGTGTCATTATGTTTTGGTCCACATTCTAGTTAATCAGGCTGTAGTTCCCTCTAGAACCTTCTCCTCAGAATCCCAAGTCCTCAGATTTTCGTAGCACAAAGTAACCAAAAGTGCCTGAGGAGAAAAGAGCCTCTGAGGGGAGGAAGGGAGGGTCGCATGTGAATCTATGAGACACCAATACTGGAGAACCACAGTTAACAGGTAAGTAACTTATGTTCTTCTCCAGTTTCAGGGGTGTCTTTCATAGATTCACATGCTTGAATAAGAGTAGAAAGCAGTAAATCATCATATAAGTCATAAAGGTTACACTAAACTTCAAGCATACAAGAACATATCATTAAATATGTAATATATCAACATTCAAGAGAAAAAACCTTTATGACTGGAGGCGGGTAGCAACAGAGGCTCCCCTTTATTGGAAAAGATTTCGCAGCACCGCTGCATCTGCGGCGTCTGTTGATTGCAGACAGTAGTGCTTCGTAAAAGTACGGCTGCTCGACCACGTAGCAGCTCTGCAAATGTGCCGCAGAGGTACCCCCGCAAAGAGGGCAGTAGAAGTTGACGCAGCTCTAGTTGAATGAGCACGTACTGGAGCAGGAAGAGGCTTGCCAGCCTGTTGATGACAAAAAGTAATGGTAGAAGAAATCCACCTAGTAATAGTCTGTTTGGTAACAGGTTATCCTTTGCAGATCGGGCCATAGCCCACAAATAATTGATCAGATTTCCTGAATGATGCCTTGCGCTGAATGTAAAACTTGAGACAGCGTTTCAAATCCAAGGAATGCAATGAACGTTCAGCAGGAGTTTGTGGATCAGGAAAGAAAGTCTTTAGAATGACAGGTTCATTGAGATGGAAATCACTTGGGACTTTCGGGATAAATCTAGGATTAGTACGTAGCGTAACAGCCTCATTGGAGAACTGGAGAAAAGGAGGCTGAATTGTGAATGCCTGAATGTCACTAACACGCCTAGATGATGTCAGGGCGAGCAATAGAGCAACTTTTCACGTGAGGAATTTTAAGCATGCTGAGTGGATGGGCTCGAAAGGAGGTAGGAGAAGCTGAGATTTAGGCGCCAAGCAGGTGGAGGACGACGAATGGGTGGGAACATACGGAAGAGGCCTTTGAAAAACTGTTGAATGATTCTAGATGAATACAGCGAGGTGGAACCATCATGACGAAAGCGGGAAAGTGCTGCTAAAAACACCTTAAGAGTGGAGTGGGAAAGTCCTGACTTTGCAAGGGATGGGAAGAAAGGTAGGATCTGTTCCGGTTTGGCGGTCATTGGATCCAAGGCTTTGGTGTGGCACCAGACACAGAAACGCTCCCACTTCAGCTGATAGGTTTTAATGGTGGATGGAGCGCAAGCGTGCGCCAACACCTCTCTGTAATCTGCGTCGATGGTTAGACGCGCAAATTCATTGTGTTCAGGTTCCAGGCATGGAGCTGGAGGTATGCCGGATCTGGGTGGTAAATCTGCCCTTGCTGCATCGTGAGGAGGTGAGGCAGAGGATGAAGCGATATTGGCTCGTTCTGGGAAAACAAGAGTAGGTCCGAGAACCATGGGCGTCGCGGCCACTGGTGTGCGATCAGGATGACATGACCGGGTTGAGCTTCATCCTGTGCAACAGGCGCAGAATCAGAGGAAGCGGAGGGAAAGCGTAGGTGAATTCATTCAACCAGCTGATCGAAAATGCATTTCCGCTCGACTCTCTGTGGGAATGAAGACTTGCAAAGCGTTGGCATTTCCTGTTGGCGGCAGTCGCAAAGAGATCCATCTGCGGCTGGCCCCACTGACGGAAAATGAACTTGAGAGTTGGTTGGGTTCCCACTCGTGATTGTCCGAGAGAGACCTGCTGAGTGAATCTGCCAGGACATTGGAAACACCCAGCACATGGATGGCTGTAAGATGAATTTGATGATGAATCGCCCATTCCCATATCTCCTGTGCTTGTTGGGAAAGCAGAAGGGACCTTGTGCCGCCCTGTTTGTTTAGGTAATGCATGCTGGTGGTGTTGTCTATCCTCACCAGCAGAGATTGGCCCTGTACTATCCTTTGGGAAGATTTCAGGGCAAGGAAGATCGCAAGAAGCTCTAGGTGGTTTATATGCCAAGTGCGTTGGATTGCAGTCCACTTTCCTTTTACTGACATTCCTTCGAGATGCGCTCCCCAGCCCTCTAGGGACGCATCGGTTGTGAGCGTTGGAGTCGGAGTTGCGTCTTGAAAAGACCAACCCATGGATATGTTCTGAGGGTGAGCCCACCACTCCAGTGCCACCTGAATGCGGGGCGTGAGAAGGATCCTGTGGTTCAATGATCCTGAGATCTGTTTCCACTGCTTGTCTAATTCCTCTTGTACGACCCTCATATGTAGCCTGCAGTGGGGGATCAACTGTATGGCCGAGGAAGCCATGCCTAGGAATGATTTCAACATCCGAACTGAAACGTACAGCTTTGACTGCAGGAATCGTACCATCTTGAGCATGCGGTCTTGTCTTTCCTGGGAGACGAAAACCTTTGCCAGCCGAGAATCTAGTGAGGCTCCTAGAAAATCTCGCCGCTGTGACGGGCGAAAATGTGACTTCTGGCAATTTATGGAAAGGCCCCATTTTTGAAAAAGAGAGATGCAAGAGTGAGTGTGCTGGATTGCCAGTTGGAGGTTCGGAGCCTTTATAAGACAATCGTCCAGGTATGGATAAAATTGAATGCCTTGTAGGCGCAGAAAAGCATCTACCGGGGCCATGATCTTGGTAAAGACCCTCGGTGCTGAACGTAGGCCGAACGGCAGAACTCTGAATTGGAAATGTAGGTGTGCGACTGTAAAACAGAGATACTTTCTGTGCCTGGAGTGAATCGGCACATGAAAGTATGCGTCCTGGAGGTCGATCGTGGAGAAGAACTCTCCGGGATTGAGATAATTTAAAATTTGGAGCAAGGTCAACATTTGAAATATTTTTGACGTGATGAATTTGTTCAGGGCCCTTAAATCCAAAATGGGGCGCCACTCTCCCGACTTTCTTGACTAGCAAGAAGCGGGAGTAAAACCCCTTGCCCTGCTGGCCTTGTGGTACGACCTCGATAGCACCTTTTCTGATCATTAATTTGACTTGAGTCAATAGTTCTTTGAAATGGGGAGGAGGAGGGCCAGTAGGGGGGCGATTGGGATGAAATTTTGTAAACTCCAAGGTATGTCCTTTTGAAATCACGTCTAGGACCCATTGATCGGAGGTGATGTCGGACCAATTCAAGATGTAATTGGAGATTCGTTCTCAAATTTTTACAGTCGGTGGAAAAATTACGCTGGGACTGTCACTGTTTCTTTGTATTTGAACCTCCTCTGTAGGTGGTTTTTCTCTGGTATGGTCTGGAGGTGGTCTGTCGATTTTGGGACTGGTAAGTTTGTCTTTGCCGATTGTCATTGTAGGAGCGATATTGGTTTGATCCACGAAAAGTGGAAGAGTTGCCGCCTCTACCACGTGCTCCTCGAAATGGCCGTTTTCTATATTGGAGAGTTCCTAACGCCTTGGCCGTATCCGTATCCTTTTTGATTGATACGAGGACCTCATCGACATGTTTGCCGAAGAGCGAATCACCGTCATAAGGTAGATCGAGTACTTTAGCTTGAACCTGCGGGCGAAATGCTGTTGATTTTAACCAGCCTCGATGCTTCAAAACAGCAGCCCCCGCCAATTGCCTGAACCCCGTAGAGGAGATATCAATGGCGCAGTCAATGATCTCTGAGGAGATCTTTTCACCCTCCTGAATGATGGCTTGTGCTTCCGCACGGATGGCATCCGGTAATTGTGGAAGCAATGCTGCAATCTCGGACTACATTAGGCGGTTATACCGCCCAAGAATAGCCAAGGAATTAGCCACCCTTACAGTGGTGGCTGCCATGGTGGTAAACTTTTTTCCTATGGAATCCAGCTTTCGGCCTTCCTGATCTGGAGGAGAAGTGAGAGGTGTGGAAGGATTGCAAGACCTTTTTTGAGCTGCCTGAATCCGCCTTAGGCTGTGACACTAGGCATGTCGGAGAATCTGCCGGCGCTTTATACTTTTTAATCGAGCCTTGGTAAGACAGCCGGGATCGAATTTGGTCGCTCCATCATTTATTCCAAATGTGGTCGATTATTGGAATAGTGTGAGCTTGCCTTTGAGGTAAGTCTTTAAAATCGTAAAGAAAACAGCCAGTCTATTGGTCGTCTAGAGTGAGATGAAATCTCTTAGCAGCGCGGACCATCAAGTTGTGGAAGCTGCCAATGTCCACCGGAGGCGCGCTAATGGCGACGTTGGTGGAGTTGAAGGTGTGTGAGCCCTGTAATCGTCCCACTCTTGAAGGCCTTTATCATCATCATCATCATCATCATCATCATTCGGATCCGTGTTGTGAGGGTCTTGATCCTCATTATCCGTATCATGCTGAGTACGCACCGGTGACCTTGATGGAACTGGTGCAGAAATTTGTGGCTGTGGAGGAGGTTGCAGCACTGGAGAAACAGGCCTAGACGGTGGGAATCTGCGATTATAATCGTCCAGCATGTGCTGCAGATTCATTACCAAAGACAGCGGTATCTGTGTCGCTTGTTCTGTCATAGGTGCCTCTGACCTGTCTACAGGAAATAGATCTGTCCCATCTTCGACGTTCTCTTCCTCCTCCTCCTCATCATAATCTTGGCACTTGATGTGTAGCTCGGGTGGGCTAGTCGCTTGTCCAAAGACATTATCCAGTTCTGAACCATCATTGGAGTCCTCCTACGCAGACTGAAATAATTTGTCAGGAAGAGTAGAACCACTCTTTATAGGACTCAACTGTATAAGAGGCACTCGTTTCAGCGTGGAAGCAGTGACCACTGTGAAGGTGGTAGCCGTGGCCAAAGAATGGTGCAACGTCGACGAGCCCGTCGACGTGGTGGTGGAAGATCCAAAAGCTGGTTGAGGCATCTGCACCGTGTCCACAGATAAAGAATCCGTTGTTGTTGACGGATGCGATTTAGCCTTCGCCAACGAAGATTTTTTCGCCGTCGATGACGGCGTCGACGAGGGTAGAGACTTGCTCGCCGACGAAGATGGTCCAGTCGTCAAAGGTTGGGCCGGCGACGAGGTGGCAACCTTCGACGAAGTCGTCGTCGACGGTAAGGCAGTCGACGAAGTAGTCATCGACGAGGAAGGTCCCGTCGACGGGCAGCGGCCCGTCGATGATGCTGTAATCTTGGTCGACGACGAGGAGTGCGTCGACGAATGGCGCGTTGATGGTTGTTTCTTAGTCAACGAGGTTGATTTGATGGCTGTCGACGAGATCTTTAAGACAGAGGCAATGGGTCTCACCTCATGGGTTGTCGTCGACAAGGTGGACGTCGTCGACGTAGTCCTGGAAGACATTGAACAGGTTGTCGTCGACGTGGAGACAGAATCTACGGATTTAGTCTTAGTCGACAGATGCGTCGCCGAGCCCGTCGACGAGCCAGTGCCCGTTTTAGAGGATGAAGGCATGGCGTTGGACAATGACGCCAGAGAGCCAGGTCTCGTAGGCGTAATTGGAGGTAAATCCTGTGGGGAGACAACTTCAGAGATT
Source organism: Lissotriton vulgaris (assembly GCF_964263255.1). Classification (NCBI taxonomy): domain Eukaryota; kingdom Metazoa; phylum Chordata; class Amphibia; order Caudata; family Salamandridae; genus Lissotriton; species Lissotriton vulgaris. The sequence goes on along the minus strand of NC_141694.1, from coordinate 1,281,844,332 downwards.
TCTACAAGTCTCCTTTGCTTGAGAAAATGAGAAGGCATCTCTGACTCTGACCCACACTTCTGAGAGGTCTTTGACTGGAAAGAAGAGACACTCTCATCCTCCGAGACCACAGTGTCCGTTGTCCTCAACTTCTGAAGCCACAGAAGGAGACGGGCCTCTCTGTCCCTTAAAGTTTAGGTGGAAAAGTACGGCAGTACTTACAGGTCTTCACTTCATGGTCAGGGTAGAGGCAGTAAATACATTAACTGCGTGGATCTTCATGAAAGACGCAATTTTCCACATGATGGACAAGGTCTGAACAAAGATTTCCTTGAAGAAGACATTTGAGAAGAAAAAACAGCTATGAAAGATGAAAAACTGAGCAGAGCTCAGGGAGACTCCCTTCACACGACGTGCGGTAGAAAATCTGAGGACTTGGGCTTCTGAGGAGAAGGTTCTAGAGGGAACTACAGCCCGATTGGCTAGAATGTGGAACAAAACATAATGACACTGATATGTTACTAAAGTAAGTTTCTCCCTTAGGCTTTCTATGGGCCTATTCTGTTCTATGGTACTTTTAAGTTTGGATACTTTACTGTTATATATATATATGATCAAGGCTACCGTGACGTAGCGGAAACGCGTCATGCTGGCGACAAGGAGTCAATAAACAACCTTTATATTGCATTTTCAGCGCTGTGGAGTGGTCTGTACCTGTGGCTTTCTCTCTTCATGGAATGCTTTTCCTCTATCAAGACGTAGCAGGAGCTTGAATTGGATATATATATATATATATATATATATATATATATATATATATATATATATATATATATATATATATATATATATAATTATGGTAATTTTTATTTATATATGCATATATTACTGCTATTTTATGTACTGTGGGACTCCCACTTCGACGACGGGGAATATTCAAGCATGTGAATCTATGAAAGACACCCCTAATACTGGAGAACTTTAGGGCTTGTGGGGAACTAACCAGCTTTAAGAAACATTTAAAGACATGGCTGTTTTAGATGTGCCCGGCCACCAAGTACCCGTCTATCAAAGTGCAGAGAGATCCACATGGGGAAGATTAGTTTGCGCTCTATAAATGAATAAAGTAAACGCTCCTTCCTAATAGCGAGTCACTAACCCTATTTTGCAAGACGCAAATCGTTTGCTACTCGCAAAAAAGTGTTTGTGCATGACCCACACGTTTAGTGCGCTCGCAAACGGGCCTAAAACCCCTTTGCGACCACACAAAACGGTTGTACATATGGCCCCTAACTACTAGTAATGCTCTAGCTGTTGGATACTTTAAATGCCGATTTCTCATCAGGTGAATTTCCCCAGGAACCTGACTGGATCGGACAACTCTTGCAATAGCTGACATGGGGAGCAATGACCTCAATTGTAATTCTACCCAGCCTCCAGACAGGGTGGAAAAGACATATAAAAGGCACCACGCAACACTTGTGTGTCAGTTTGATAACTAGATCATTCTACAACAAAGAATGTGGAATATAGCTAACAGAATTTATCTTTCACTTGTGAGACACAACAAGCATTTGCAATGCAATAAGTCTTTCATTACTGCAAGTTTGAGCTATTGACAATGCAAATAAGGCTTGTTAGATTGTTGTTCAAAACTATCCCGGCAGTAGCATAAGTCAGTGTGCAGAAACGTATATGGCTAATAGAGGTCCCTTTACAACTCCACAGGGATACCTAGTAACCTGTGGTGCTGCACCATTTTCTTGTTATGTGGATTTTATTACTTATGCTACGGTTAAGATATTATTTAACCAAAAACATGAAAACATAATTTGCAAAGCCAATATGTCAAACATTCAGTATTGCGAGACCTATTGCATTGCAAATGCTCATTTAGGACTAAACCCGGTTAGTAACTTTGGATCTCTTGTAATGAAAGCAATTGTAAAGCGCTCCAACCCCTTTGGGTAATGTCAGCGCTATGTAGAAAATGCATAAACAAATGCCTACCTGCCGCACTTTCCCACCAACTTGCGCAATTTCTGTGAAATGTATAGATATTAAGAGTAATAAATATCAACAGTTGTAGTAGTTCATTTCTAAATGTCAACGGTTTGAACTTATAGTGCATACGAGGTAGATAGTGTGCAAAAAAATACACTAAAGAAGACACCCAAAAATAAGCAACACCAGTAGTAAACTGCAATTTTCACGAACGTATTTGCTAGTCTACTTTTGGAGAAAAAACGGTCCCACGATAAAGGAAGTGTGGGTTGTCACCCAATCAAAGTGAAGGAGATTATGTGACCAATCCAAGTTTAAGCTAGAATTAGGTCCTCCGCGTGAGTAGGTGGAGCAACAGTAGGATAGTGAACCAATCGTAACAGTGAAAAAATATGCCATCAACTTCAGCCACCGCTGGTAGAAGGAAAGCTTCTCTTCAACACCGATAGAAACATTGTGGAGAACTATGTTCTGACTCTTGCGGACCACATATATTTCACGTGTGAATGATTGCCAAGTGACCAGATAGTACAAGCATTTGCAATGCAATAGGTGTCGCATTGCTGAAGTTTGAGCCAATAGCTCAAACTTTCAGTAATGCGAAAGTAATTGCATTGCCAATTAACCTCAGCACTCGCTCTTTAGCTTTAAATATCTTACGCTAAAGTGCGGATGCCCGACTGCTTCAAAAGTAAACAAATAGACAAAAACATTTCTTTACTTTTGAAGAAATTGAGACACCCGTTCTTTAGCTAAAGTGTGGGTGCCGAAAAGTAAACAAACAGAAAAATAATGGCTGGCACACTTTTTCTTCTATTTCTTTACTTCTGTTACAGTGGCGGCACTGACGCTTTAGCTTTAAACATCTTAAGCTAAATCACTGGTACTGCGATTGCTTCAAAAATAAAAACAAATATTAAAAAAGGCATGGTGATGCATTTTTTTCCTATTTCTATACTTTTGAAGCAATCGCAGCAACTGCGATTAGGCTGAAGAGGTTTGAAGCTAAAGCGCAGGTAATACCATTGAAACAAAAGTAAATAAACAGAAAAAAAGCCATGCGGTCTCGTTCGGCGATCACAACTAACAAAAGAAAGGCACGGCTGCCATTATTCCAGCTGAGGCATGCTGTGCTGGTTACATTTTCAAAAAAAGCGTTGCAGGAGAGCTTGTCCTGCCTGCAACAGCAGGCAGGAGAAAGACATTTAAGAACATAGTGCTCTGGCGCTGTAATCAAAACATACAGAGTAACACATGTAAAAGGGGGGGTCCTCAGGGGAAGTTACAAGAAGAGAAGCAGCTGTACGATGGAGGGACTAGTAAGCCTATTGACCAATGAAAAGCCACCATTTACAAAGGGCAGTGACAGGAGCCAATTAAAAAGATGGGTTACAAGTGGGTGGGGTTTTATGCCCATATCCTGAATACAGCATGTTTCGATGAGACAACGCAAGCCCTGACTGGGCGAGATCTACAAATTAACTTGGGATCTTACTACCCGAACGTTCACACTATCGAATGGGCAAGTGTGTGGGTGGGTGGGGAGTAATCTGATGTTAGGTAAAGTATCCCCTAAAAAGAGTGTTACTGAAAGTGAATAACTTATTCTTCTGAAGGAAATTTATAGCAGCCTATTCCTCACCTTGTGAACGGATATCAGAGTAATGCCCTCTCAAGGAGGTAGGTCTAGGGAGTGGACTGCACATAAGGGAGTCTTTTTTTGTGTCCTCATCTCAACTTTAAGCACTGGGCAGAGTGTTACAGCCGTTGTGCACCTGGGCTACCTCCGGCCAACTGCGGATGCTTAGGTCCCCTGGCCAACTTCTTGTACTGGAGTTTTAAGGTGTAATCATAGGACTAGGGGCCTTTGCTTTTCAGTATCTACACATTCTCAGATCATTGCCCATGGAGATAAGAGGTTGCCAAAGGCTATTTGAGGCGTTACCAACACTGCCCATATCCAGGCGACCCATCGCAAATGCAATGTTCAGCCATTTCTCCGTTCTTGGGGGGTTAGGGTCTTTCCATTTCAGGCAGATTTCCCTGCGCGCCACTAGAATCAAACACAGTAAAAGGCCTCTGTCTCTTACTGCTAGATCTTTTGTTGATAAGCGATCATCAGCAAAGAAGACTAGAGTCCCATTGACCGTGATGATGGTACTAAAAATCCTACGGAGGTAACCTCCAACCCCTTCCCAGAATGTTCCCAGCTTTGCACATTCAATATGAATGTCAGCAGCCCTACATGCCAAGAACCGATGCATACTGGTAAGTAGCATATTCCGTTCGAGGCATGTGGGCTGCTGAATTCATATCTGTGCATAGAATGTATAGCAGTCTCCCTCTTAGCGGTGGCTACCTGTGCCAGCTGCAGCAGTCTGAAATAAGAGTCTTTAGAACAGCCAGTCCTACAGCAGCTTGCTGTTTGGATTGTAAATCTTCACAGAAGTGTTTGGTAAATGTATGTATGGTTGTCCATGTGGCTGCTCTACATATGTCTTCTAGAGGAATGTTTCCAAGGAAAGCCATGGATGCCCCTAACTTGCGTGTTGAATGCGCTCTTGGGGGGAACTGTTAATGTGCGTTTAGCTTTCTGATAACAAATCTTTATGCACTTAACAATCCATCTGGCTATACCTGATTTGGAAATGGGGTTGCCTTTGTGCTGTGGTGAAAAGGCAACAAACAGTTGCTTAGTTTTCCTGAAAAGTTTTGTTCTGTCTATATGGTACAGGAGAGCTCTAGAGTATGTAGAGCTCTTTCTGCCACTGAATCTGGATTTGGGAAGAATACTGGCAGTTCTATCATTTGATTGATGTGAAACTGGGACACCACCTTTGGCATACATTTAGGGTTTGTATGCAGCACTACCCTATTCGCGTGAATTTGGATGAATGGCTCCTGAATAGTTAGGGCTTGCAGCTCACTAACTCTTCGAAGTGATGTAATCGCCACTAAAAAAGCCACTTTCCACGTTAGGAACTGTATTTCACACGAGTGTAGTGGTTCAAAGGGTGGTCCCAACAGTCTGGTGAGAACCACGTTTAGGTTGCAGACAGGTGAAGGTGGGTGTCGCGGAGGAATCACTCGTTTGAGTCCCCCCATGAAAGCCTTAATAGCAGGCACTCTGAAGAGTGAAAGATCTTGCCTGTTCTGAAGATAAGCTGCCACTGCAGCTAAATGTATACGTATGGAACTGTATGCTAGATTGCATCTGTGTAAATGTAACAGATAACATATGATGTTTTGAGTTGAAGCATCTAGTGGATTTATGTCATTATTGGTACAATAAATGACAAATCGTTTCCACTTCGCCGCATAGCACGCTCTGGTGGTGGGTCTTCTGGCCTCCCTGATAATATTCATACAGTCAGGAGGCAAGTTTAGGTAACCAAATTCTAGGACTTCAGGGGCCAGATCGCAAGGTTCAACTGTTGCGGATCTGGGTGCTGAATGTCTCCATGGCTCTGCGTTAAAAGACTGGGTGTTAGCCGCAGCCTTTGATGAGGCACCACAGAAAGTTCTAGGAACGTGGTGTACCATGGTTGCCTCGTCCACGTTGCAGCAACTAGGATGAGTGTCATGGAGCGTTGTCGCAGTTTGCGTGCCACTAGTGGTATGAGCGGGGCTGGGGGAAAAGCGTACGCAAACCTGCCTGACCAGTTCATCCATATCGCATTGCCCTGAGACTGCGGATGTGGAAACCTGGCGGCGAAGCTTTGGTATTTTCCCTGGTGGGGAACAGGTTTACCTCTGGGTGACCCCACTGCTGGAAGTACGGTTGTAGCACCGAGGGATGAATCTCCCACTTGTGCATCTGGTGGCTATGTCTGCCGCCATCTGGTTGTCCCTGCCTGGGAGGTGTTCCCCCATAAGGAATATGTTTCTTTGAATGGCCCACTTCCACATGCTTTGCGCTAGATGTGATAACTGTGGAGAGTGTGTCCCTCCCTGCTTTTGTATGTAGTACATGGCAGTAATATTGTCCGTCCGGATCAACACGACTTTGTTGCACAGATGTACCTTGAACGCCTTCATTGCCATGAAGATTGCCATCAATTCCAGCAGGTTGATGTGCATCTTCTTTTGCTGTGTCGTCCATAGTCCCTGCACTGTGTAATGAAGGACATGCGCTCCCCATCCCAGGAGAATGCGTCCGTAGCACTATTTGTGGTACAGGCTCTTGGAATGGTCGTCCCTTGCAAAGGTTTTGTGGGTTCCACCAATGCAGAGAGTGGTATGCACGACCGGTCACCAACACTAGGTGTTTCAATTGTCCTTGAGCCTGGTTCCACTGCCGTGCTAAGCACTCCTGAAGTGGACGCATGTGTAGTCTCGCGTGAGGGACTATGAAGATGCAGGAGGACATCTTGCCTATTAACTGCATAAACACCCGTGCTGGGAGCGAGTGTTGAGGTCTGAATTTTTGAATCAGTAATTGGATGCTGTTGATTCTTGCTGAGTTTGGCTGTACCTTTGCTGCCAGAGTGTCTATGGTCACTCCCAGGTACTGTTGTATGTGGGCGGGTTGAAGATGAGACTTTGGGTAGTTTAATGAGAATCCGAGGCTGTGTAGGAAGTGAATGGTGCGGGACATGTGGCTGGCACATTGCTGGGCTGACTTCGCTTGGATAAGCCAGTCGTCCAGATATGGGTAGACGTGAATATGCTGTCTCCGTAGGTGTGCAGCCACTGTCGCCAGGCACTTGGTAAACAACCTGGGGGCCGTTGTCACCCCGAAAGGCAGAACCTTGAACTGGTAGTGCTGATTCTGTATGGTAAACCTGAGATATTTCCTGTGTGCCGGATGTATCGGTATGTGGAAATAGGCGTCTTTTAGGTCTAGTGTTGCGAGGAAATCTCCCCGACTGAGTAATGGTAGAACCTGCTGTAATGTGAGCATGTGAAAATGTTCTGACAAGATGTATTGGTTGAGGGGCCTGAGGTCCAGTATTGGCCTGAGACCCGCCTTTTTTGCGAATTAAGTAGTACAGCGAGTATACCCCTGTACCGTGTTGTTCTATAGGTACGAGTTCTATGGCCCCTTTCTGCAGCATGCTGATGACTTCCTGCTGCAATAAGTGTATGTGCTCTGCGGACATAGGACGGTGTCTTGGGGGTATGTTGGGTGGAGTGGAGGTTAGCTCTAGACAATAGCCGTACTGAATAGGTTGTCTCACCCACCTGTCTGTGGTAAAGCTCTCCTAGACTGGCAGGAACTGTTGTAATCTTCCCCCGATATGTGTTACATGGTCTGGGGGCAGTGACAAGACGTCACTGTTTAGTATTGGCGGAGGACCTGGTGTTGTTATTTCCTCGTCCTCTGCCTTTGCTGCTATTGCCACGGTATCCACCTCTATTGTTCTTATTATAGGTGGTTTGTGTGTTCCCTTTATTGTATGGAGTCTGTTATGATGCCTGGCCTCGTGTAGCTCCTCTGTTACCGGAGCGACACAAGGAACCTCCTCTGAATTGTTGTGACTGCAGGGCACCCATAGACTTGGCTGTTTCTGTGTCTTTTTTAATTTTCTCTAATATTATGTCCACATCAGGAACAAATAAAACTCGGGGTTCACAGGCTGATTCAATAATGTGGTATGAATCTCAGGTTTGAACCCAGAGATGCGTAACCAAGCATGCCTCCTGAGCATGACACTTGTGTTAATGGCCCTGGCTGCGGTGTCTGCTGCGTCCAGCGCACATTTAATGGATGCGTTGGATAGGAGTTTCCCTTCTTGTATCAGTGTTTCTGCTCCCTCCTTATAGACATCGGGCAAATGTTGTAGCAGTTGCTCCAGTGTGTCATAATGCGCCCTATCGTATCTGGCTAATAGGGCCTGTGTATTAGAAATTCTCCAGATATTAGCCGCTTGAGCAGCTACCCTTTTTCCAGAAGCTTCGAATATTTTTGACTCCTTGTCCGGAGGAGGGGCATCACCAGTAGTTTGTGAGTTGGCACGCTTACGAGCATTTGAAACCACCAAAGAGTCTAATGGCAGCTGTCCCCTAATATATAATGGGTCCACAGGCGCCGGTCTGTATTTTCTTTCAATTCTGGGGTTAACAACCCTTGCTCTTGTGGTTTCTTTGAAAATGTCTCCTGCCTGTTTAAGGACACCTTTCAGCATTGGCAATGTCTTAACTGATTTCTCTGAAGTGGAGAAAGTGTCAAATAGGAAGTCCTCTTCAATTGGGTCAGCATGCATTTCCACATCATGATTCTGTGCTGCCCTTTCTATTAATGCATTAAACGCAGCTGTATCCTCTGTTGGCGAAGTTTTGATAGGATAAGCAGGAGTGTCATGAATAGTCTGTGACTCCCCCGGGTCAACAGGGTCTGTCCAGGCTTGAGTCTGGTCATCCTGAATCGTGTCCGCAGGGTAATTATACTGTTCATTATAGTCATACTCCATATCTTCATTAGTACGTGTGGGTGAGTATGCAGAGGTGTCTTGGCCATGGTACCTCACAGTCTCAAAAAGGACAAGCGATGTAGAAGTATCCCTTTTCTTTTTGAGTGGGATTTTATAGGATTCAAGTGGATTTTCAGACCTGATTTTTCTTTGATAAATAGTAAGTCTGCCAGAGTCGGGGTCGATATGTAGCTTGGACTGCTCATCATAGGAGGGCTCTTGGTACACAATGTCCTCTTCTAGAGAATGACTCCTTTTTCCCCATCGACACCTTCTTGGGTGGTTCGATTCCACCTTTTGGATTGAGCGCCTTAGGGCGTGCAGTCGGGGGCAGTCCGAATTTTATCGGTGGCATAGTGTCTTTAGAAAGACTGACCTTCTTCGGGGCCGCAGTCGATATAGGTCCGACCGACTTTGCCTTTTCGCCAACTTGTTTTTGGCTCTGCGTCGACTTTGGCGCCTGTTGCGTGGGAGGCGCGCTCTTCTGCCTCGACTCGATGTGCTCCTTCGAGCCGCTTTTGGATTTCGGCTCGAGGCCTTTGACGAGCTGTGGCTTGTCGATTCGTTGCTTCGGATCGAGAACCTTCCGAGACTAGAGTCCCTTGTTTGTGTCGCTGTCCGTCGACCTAGTCGGTTCGACATGCTTGACTTTAGTGATGGATTTCAGCGCACCGACCTTCGGTTCAACACCCTTTGATTGTGACCCTGCAGGGGCGTCAAGACTTTTTCTTCGTCGAATCCGATGGGTTCGAACCCTTCGACCCGAAGACTGTCTTCAGCAGTTTCGGTTTCATTTTCCGCTCGATGGCTTTCGGTTTCGCTTTAAGTAGTTCGACCGATGGCTCGTTTGATAAATTCTTAGCCGGGCCGAGACGCGAGGCTATAGAATGCTCGTTATGATCTCGGTTAAGGCCTTGTGGCGATGCCTCAACCTGAGCCCTTGGAAGCCTTTCAGTGTCTGTTTTGGGCTCTGCAACCGCTGTTGGGCCTGGTTCATCGCTTGAGTTGTCATCTACGGCTCCGATGGGTGATACGCGTCCCTTACCCTGACAACGTTTTCATTGTCGACATCCTCTTCGTCGTCTTCATAATAGGTGGAGCCTTGATCCGAACCAGGATCCGAATGCTGTTCTGGATCCTCAGTCTCGACGGCCTCATCGAAGATATTCACAGGGTCGGGCGCTGGCTTCGCCATCGTCTGTCTCGCTGCGCGTCGGAGCCTATGTGTCTTCTTCGACCTGAATCGAGCACAAGCTAGACAGTTGCCCTCATTGTGCTCCAATGATAAGCACTTGTTGCAAACTGGGTGTACATCGATGTGCGGGTACTTAGAGTTACAAAGGGGGCATCGTTTGAACGGGCTCCGTTCCATCGAGGATCGGGCATCTGGTGTTGAAAAGGCCATGCGGCTCTCTTCGACTTCTTGCTGTAGAAGAACTGGAACAAATAACTCGGCACCGATCGAAACAACAATACAGACGACCCCGAAGGCCTTTTGGCCTTTAGAAAAGTTTCGGAACTTGAGTAAAGAAAAGTACATCCGAACCCAATGGCGGAAAAAAACAATCTGAGGATGGAGAGGATGCCCATGAGCAATGTAGTCCGGGGAAGGAGCCACCTATCTCGTGATACTTCGAAGATTCTTCCAGGACAACAATGTGCACTCATCCGGACCCAACACTAGGTGGCGATCTATGCACAGATATGAATTCAGCAGCCCACATCCCTCGAACATCTGGTGCAAAGTAAGAAAGAGGTGCAAGATAGGGTACTATTCTGATCACGCCCCCATTTGGGATTCCCCAGGGACTCCGCTTTGCCTTAAAGATGGGTTGGTTGCCCCTATCAGGGAGGCAGGAGTTTTCATTTGGTTGGATCTGGGGGACATTCATGGGGTGCACCCGTGGGAAGCACTGGAAGCTAGGATAGGCCCTTGGTTCTCCAAATTCAAGTTTCTACAACTGAAATCCTGGTTTGAGGCAGAGAGCGGGGGTATAATGGGAGACTAGGAAATTGAGCACCTCACCTGAGTACAAGAAATTGGTTGAAGCGGACAACAAGGATATTCCATCTCAGGCCTTGGTGTGGAGACAATCTCCTTTTGAACCAATAATAGAGGAGCTATTAGAGCCTTCTTTAAATCTTTTATATAAATATACTAAATCTGTCAGCCTAAAGAAAAAAAGCACATAAGGAAGTCCTGAAGAAGCCAGCAGGCAAAATGATACTGCAGACTTTTTCTTTTTTTAACATATTTTTATTAAAGTTTTCTGCAATTATCATCAACAGTCTTGCAATACCATCAGGTCCATCATTACAACGGCCCCATCTTCAGGATGCAAATCAGCAATATTCGATACCCAACACCCCTCAACTAGTACCCCCACCCACCTCCCCCTCTACCCCCCCCCCCCCCATGTCAGTGCGCCCTCCTCCACCTCCCTATTGAGGCAATATAAACCCCTTGTGCCCAGGTGCCCAACTCCCTCCCAAGGTTATGTACTGCTATGGCCAGCTCAGGAATCTGGCGGCCCCAGCTAAACGTGAAGGTGCGCTTCGTATCCCCATACCAGGTCCACCCCCTTCTCAGCTGAATGCACAATGATCTTTGCCCGTCAGCACAGAACTAGGTGGCCCAGTCCCCAATGCGCTCCCCAGTGTTCCCCGCCACAACCACTAGTCCCTGACTCGCCGGCGCATCCTCCCCATCCTCTGCCTCTGTTGTAGCCTGAAGTTCTACTGCCAGCGCTCCCCAAGCACTCGCCGCCTCCAGCGCCTTATCATTAGAGGTGCGTCTGGCCAATGTAGTCTGAGCGTCCCTTCACTGCTCACCCACTGCTTAAACTCCCTCGCTATCTCCGAAAGCAGGGCCCCCCTCTCAACTTCCAATGCATGGTGAGCTCCCTTTTTGCCATGATCAACCCCAGATCAAAGAACTTGCTAGTACGTTTTGTGGCGGGTGTATGCGGAAACCAAAGCAGAAGACAGACTCCCATTCCCACTTCAATTTGATGTTCCGTTACCCGATTCAGACAGGCCACTACTTCCGTCCAATACGAACCCAGCCCCGCGCAAAACCAGAACATATGACTAAAGTCAGCACCCTCCGCATGACACCAGGGACACATCGAATGTGTCCCCCCAACGCCTGCCGAATTTTAACCGGCGTTAAATAAGCTCTGTGCAACGTAAAATATTGGACTAATTGAAACCGGGCATTGCGCGTACCCTTCTCCGCACCAGCTGTGGCCACGTCGTATCAGGTATTGGCTTACCAAGGTCCTCCTCCCAGAGTCCCTTCAACCTATCCAGGGGTGGCAGTTCCTCCAACGCCAGCCTACTATATAAACAGGTGATAAGTCTTGAAGGTGCCAGCAGCCATCGTGACATTTTGACAGCCCAGTGATGTGGGGGGCTCCGCCAGGCCCATCCTCCGTTGTTTCTGGATTCCCTATACTAGTGCAGTATGTTGCAAAAAATCCCCCCCTGGCAGATCAAAGGCGCTCTGCAGCTCCCGGAACGACAACAGGGTTCCGTCCCTATATAAGTCCCCTATCACGTGCACTCCACGCTCCTCCCAACCCGCCAGCGCCGACCAATCCCCGCCATGCGGAATAGCAGTGCACATGCCTAGAGGAATCTCCGGCGCATACGGGACAGGAATTCCCGCTAGCTTCTGGCCACGCATCCAACATTGTCGGATGGTGCGCTCCTCGAGAGTGAGTTGATCCAGCCTAAGTTTTTGCTGGAGCACTATAAAGGACAGCACATGGCGGGGGATAACTACCCTGTGGTCCATCCGGGCCCCTAAACTCGCGCGCCACAGCCTGTGTAAGCCACTGCAATTGCGCCGCCAAGTAGTACCACTCAAAATCCGGAACCGCCAACCCCCCTCGGTCGCAGCAGGGTGGACAACGCTACTCGCTGTCGGCCAGAACCCCATATAAACCCTATCACCATTGATCGCAGCATCTTAAAAAAAGATGCTGGGATCCACACCGGCAAAGTGCGGAAAAAGTATAACAGCCGCGGGAGGACCACCATCTTTAATAATGCTATACGCCCAGCTACCGACAACGGGATCATGCACCAGAACCCCATGCTACCTCTAATGCCCCTCAGCGCACCACCCACGTTTCCTTCAAAAAGGTTGGAGTGGGCATGATAGATGCGAACGCCCAGGTACGGAAGGCACTCAGCCTCCCAGCGTATATCCTCCAGCGTCGAGGGCCGGGGACAATCCGGAGTCAATGGAAACAGGAAGGTCTTAGTCCAATTGACCCACAGTCCCGACAGCCGGCCAAACTCCTGCAGAAGGGCCCGGGCCCCCCGCACGGAGCCCTCCGCATCGGCCAAGTACAGCAAAAGATCATCTGCATACAAGGAGCTATACTGAGTTTCCCCACGTAACAGCACCCTCTCGAAGTGCCGTCCCAGCATGGCATGCGCTGCCAATGGTTCAATCGCCAGGGCAAATAGAGGCGACAGCGAACAGCCCTGCCGAGTACCTCTCTCTACCAGGTACGCCGCCGAGACAGTGCGGCCCGTACGAACCCTGGCCGTAGCAGAGCTATATAACAGCTGCGTCCAATGAGTGAAATTATCCCCTAGACCAAAGCGCCGAAGCACCTGGAATAAGTACGACCACTCCACACTGTCTAACGCCTTTTCGATATCCACTGATAACACCACCGATCACGACGAATCTTCTCCTCCCACCCCCATGATCCGTATCCGCCGCCGTATACACGTCGCAGTATTCTGTGTGGGGATGAAGCCCGACTGGTCCGGGTGCACTAGCGCACTCATATGGTCCCAGAGCTGCGTAGCCAGGATTCTACTCAGCACCTTATAGTCCACCGTAAGCATTGAGAGTGGGCGGTACGCTGCCCTCGCCGTGGGTGACCCACCCTTCTTCAGGAGCGGCACAATAACTGCCTCCCTGGTTGAAAGGGGCAACCAACCCAGCTCCCAAGCCTCTCCATACACCAGATGTAGCTGCGGTGTGAGGAGGTCAATATACGTTGCATAAAATTCCACCGGCAAGCCATCCAACCCCGGTGTCTTTTTTCTGGCCATTTGCTTAATTGCCGTTCTGATCTCGCCCAAGGAAATAACAGCGCCCAGCACGTCACCATGTTCCGGTTCTAATCGCGGCAACTGTGCCTCCTCCAGGAAAGCGTCCAGTCCATCAGGTGGCACCTTCAGTCTACTCTGATAAAGCGAGGTATAATAATCCAGAAATTGGTCATTAACCTCCCTCTGTGAGTAGACTACTGGCCAGCGATACTATCGGAGTGCCCCTGGCAGCTGGATTGGCCAGCCAGGCCAGCAACGTACCCACCTTGTCCCTCTCCGCATGCGCGCAAACCATGTATTCTTTATAATCAAAGCAGCGAAACCTCTCGACCTGTGTGGCCACCTGCTCCGGTGCCGCCAACACCTCCTCCTGACCCACCGCAGCCGTGTGACTATCAATCTCCGCTAGACGCAAGCTGGCCTCCTCCCGGTCTATGTCGCTTAATAATGTCCAAAAACACAGTTGGACAGAATGCAGAACAATGTCTTACATTCACCACAGTACAAAGACCTGGGCCTAAATCCATCGTTTTTTTGCACTCCACACCACTCTAGGTCAGACAATGGCTATATGCAAATCAGCCTTGACCCAGCGCCTCATGGGAACAGTCCAGCCCGAACTACCAAGCCATTTCTTTCCTAGATCGCAATCAAGCATCCAAGGACCGGTTTCTGGCTATCAGCCTTCTTCAGCCTGGATAGCTTGACTCCAGTGGTGTGGAGAGCCTGGGACTCACGTCTGAGTATAGTTCGGGCTGGACTGTTCCCATGAGGCACAGGGTCAGACTGATTTGCATATAGCCATGTCTGAACTGGGGTGGCAGAGTGGGCTAAAGAACGGTGATGGATTAAACCCAGATCTTTTGACTGGGTGCAAGTGTTTGATTGATTCAGATGCTCCGTCCATCACCACCCCCTTTTGTACCGCTTTTGGCCGCCATAAGTGTGGCAGGGTATGCTCAGACGTGAGTCCCTTGCTCACTTTGCCACTGGATTCAAGCAAGCCGGGCTGAAGACGGCTGGAATGCCAGAAACTGGTCCTCGGAAGCTTGTTTCCGGTCCAGGGAACACATGGCTTGGCAGTTCGGGCTGGACTGTTTCCATGAGGCACAGGGTCAGACTGATTTGCATATAGCCATGTTTAAACGGGGGTGGCAGAGTGAGCTAAAGAACGGTGATGGATTAAACCCAGATCTTTTGACTGGGTGTGAGTGTTTGATTGATTCAGATGCTCCGTCCATCACCACCCCCTTTTGTACCGCTTTTGGCCGCCATAAGTGTGGCAGGGTATGCTCAGACGTGAGTCCCTTGCTCACGTTGCCACTGGATTCAAGCAAGCCGGGCTGAAGACGGCTGGAATGCCAGAAACCGGTCCTCGGAAGCTGGTTTCCAGTCCAGGGAAGACATGGCTTGGCAGTTCCGGCTGGACTGTTCCCATGAGGCACAGGGTCAGACTGATTTGCATATAGCCAGGTCTGAACTGGGGTGGCAGAGTGGGCTGAAGAACGGTGATGAATTAAACCCAGATCTTTTGACTGGGTGTGAGTGTTTGATTGATTCAGATGCTCCGTCCATCACCATCACCACCCCCTTTTGTACCGCTTAATAATGTCAGGCGCGCCCCCGCGGTGGACGAGATACACACGCCTCGGATCACAACTTTGAAGGCATCCCATTCATACGCCCTAGACGATGCCGTTCCAGAGTTCTCACTAAAATAATGTTCGATGCCCTGCTTGACCATCCGCACAAAACACCGGGTCTTCCAGCGTCGTCAGGTCCAGTCGCCATGTGGGAACCGCCTGACGCTGCCGCGACCAGGGGACCGTGATCAAGCAAGGGTTATGATCCGAAATTGTTCTCGCTAGATATTCACTGTGGTGCGTGAGCGCCTGAGCCCCCGGTGTACATAAAATACTATCAAGCCGTACATGGAGGTCGTGAGGAGCGGAATAGAATGAATAATTCCTATCTACAGGGTGATGCGCCCGCCAGGCATCTATAAGGCCCCACTTCTCCTGCCAGTCCCGCCGCACCTTCGCTATCCTACGCACCACTGACTGAACCAACGGAGGATGGGAACGATCTAACTCCACATCTACTACACAATTGAAATCCCCCCCATAAACACCGTGTCCACCAAGAGGGGCGCCAACCTCCCAGAAAGCCTCAAAAAGAAAGCAGCTTGGTCGGAGTTCGGAACATAGACACTGCACAGCATAATATCACGACCATCCAGGCGGCCCAACACCGCCACAAATCTCCCGTCAGGATCTACCAGTGTGGTCATGGGCTGAAAGGGAACTCCTGCGCGCACCCAGATCAAGGCCCCCCTGGCAAAGGCTGAATAAGTGGTATAAAAGAGCTGCCCCCTCCATCTCCGCTGCAGCGCCTGCCCTTCAACCTGATTAATGTGTGTCTCCTGTAAAAAGGCCACCTTGCCCCCCCTGCGGACTAAATATGCATGCACTTTATATCGCTTCCTCATCGAGTTCAGGCCTCGCACAATCCAAGTAATACATTTGAATTCAAGTCTTGTCGGCATAAGTAGGTGTACAATTGAATCTTACCCCGCACAACCTAACGGGCACACTGACAGTCCCCCACAACACAGAACAACCCAAACAAACCCTCCACCACCCACCCCCAGAACAGGCGCCAAACAGATGTTACCCATCCAAACCCAAACCCCTCTAGCGGGGGTACTCTGGTAGGAACCAGATACTCACAAGTCACGTGAGATAGAGGGGGTGACCCCACGCCAACCTAGCCGGACAGCAATCAGCCCACCTCAACGTCTGTGGCCGCGCGGTATCGTTCCAACCATTGCCAGGCGTCTTCCGGAGAGTCACAAAAAGTCGCTGCGCCGTCCACCATCACCTTCAGACGTGCCGGGAATAGCCGGGAGTACTGCACACCCTCATCTCGAAGGGCCCTCTTAATCGCCAGAAAAGAGAAGTGGTTCCGTTGAACCTCCTGAGAATAGTCAGGGTAAAGAGAAACAGAGGCATTGTCCACTTTATATGGGAGAGACACCCGGGCCTGCCGCAGAATTATATCCCGGTCTTAAATATGCAGTAGGCGCGCAACCACAGGGCGACGGGGGCGGCCCGGCGCCGGTGGCTTGGCCGGCACTCGGTGCGCCCTTTCCAGAGTATAAAAGTGGGTGAGGCCTTCAGGGGCAACCACATCTCTCAGCGCCCCGACTTCTTGTACTTCCTACCTGAGGAACCAGAGGAATGGTGACTACTCCCGGAGCGCTCGTGACGGCTCCGCGACCGCTCCCTCGATCGCTCCCTTGACCTCCGGCCGGACCGGGACCACTCTCGACGCGGGGCCGACACCCGGAGCTCGAGCAGCTTGCGGGACCGCGTGTTTTGGCGTGCTGAGTGACGGATGACGTCACAGGTGGAAAGAACGCAAAAAACCGCCCCCGAATCCGAAAGAGACGGGGCTTGATTGGAGTGACGCCCCTCTCCTCCAATGGTTGGCCTCCGTTTAGGAAGCCAGCCAATGGAGGAGAGATGGAGGAGAGAGGCGGGTTCAAGCCCTGTACTAAAAAACTTTAAATCTCCGACCGGAGATTGTGCAAGCGCAGCCTTTAGGTCCTCGACCTAAAAAGGGGTGGATTCACCAAGCGCAGCCTTTAGGTCCTCGACCTAAAAAGGGGTGGGTTCACCTACATCATGCAAATCTGGGGGTGGGGGGGGTGGGGGGGGGGGGGGGGGTGGGAGCAGTGAGGTTGCAAAGACGGACTTCGCAGCACCTGGATTAAAAACGGTCCAAAGGAGAGAGGATTCCTAAATTCTATGTCTCTCTCCATTCAGATTATTAGACAATGGCGCGCAATATAGAGCAAGCTAGAAGAGATGTGGAGACATGCTTATTGATAGTAGGAGCCTGCAAAAGGTAGAAGAGGCAAGTGGATTCGTTAAAAGATCAGAGTTGACAATGGTGATCTCTAATTGAGGCTGTCCGAATTTAAGCAAAGTGTAATCTGCACCATGATCAAGGTAGAATCAGAGTGGCACAAGTCGCCTCACCCCATCCCTTCCCCAGCCGCCTTCCTTCCCCTGAGATGGAAAATGTGTGTTCTGAAGATAGTGTCTAAATTTCTAAATTACAATTAACTAGTGTGATTTACACACTTTTTGCCTGATACCTGATGCACTTTCCTTGGTGTGCCCTGGGTCCCTGCCAATCAGGTACCTAGGGCCTGTGTTCCTGCCCTAAAAACTATACTAATGCGTAAACCCAATTGGCATCTCTGGCCACATGTCAGCCCCTAGTAAATGGTACCCTAGGTACCCAGGGCATTGTGACCAGAGAAGACCCCTAAGGGTTGCAGCACTTATTGAGGCACCCTTAGGGGCCCTGTACCTTGATAGCCACACATTGCCTGTGCAGCCTAAGTGTCTAGGTACAGAACTAAGCAAAGAGTCGACATGGCACACATCCCTGTGTGCCCTGCCCACAAACCCACTGCCCTGGCATACATCAGCCTCCCCTCTAGCTGGGTGCCCTATGCCAGCGGTGTGGGCACAGGTGCCTGAGCCCTGTGCCCCTACAGTACCCAGGTACATTCCTGGGCAATGTAAGTGCAGTGATGCCATTAAGAGTATATGGTGCAGGTAGGTTGTCATTACGAACTCCACAGCACCATAATGGCTACACTGAACACTGACACGTTTGATATCAAACTTCTCAGCACATTACACCCACACTGATGCCAGTGCGGGATTTATTGTAAAATGCACTACAGAGGGCATCTTAGAGATGCCCCCCCGAAACCTAACCTACAATCCACGTCTTGTCTGAGAGGCTGCCACACAGCAGACATGTTGCTGGACCACAGGGTGGAGAGCTCCCCGCTTTCCTGGGCCTGCAACAATGCACATCCTGGGACGAGGTGCCAAGCCTCCTCTCCCAGGATGGGCAGGGGAAGCTTCAAAGGCATTCCACCTTTGTTGATTGTCTCCGGACCACTTGCTGTACTCAGCAACTGGCCCCCACCAGTTCTGAAACCCACTCTGGCCGGAAGACTGGAGGGAAAACCTACGTCAGAAAGGGGGGTGTGCCAGCCTGTACCAACTCCACCCCTCAGGTGGGAGAGGCGAGGTGATGCACGACCCTGGGCTCCGGCAATCTTGAAGATGGGGAGCCCTGCCCAATCACAGCTAGGCTCCTGCCCCCCTCCCGCAGGAGAGGAGCAGGCTAGGGGGTGTACCCACCCCAGGACAGGAACCCATTGGTCCCTGCCTGTGCCCTACCTTTAACGCCCCTAAATTTAGTATTTAGGGGCATCCTGAACCTTTTTCCACAGATCCAAATTACGAAACAAGTAAGAAGATCAAGGAACACTAAGACCTGCTGTGCAGCTGCTAAAATGAGGAAGACACCAACTGATTTGGCCCCAGCCCTACCGGCCTGTCGACCCTAGAACCTGCTCCTGTTAAACCCCGGCATCTCCAGTGGTCAGCAACCTCAAATACCCCGGAGGACCTGACTGCCTTGTGACTCTGACTACCTGGATCTCCCACAAGCAGTGGTACTGCTCAAATCAAGTAACAAGCCCTGGCATCAGCCCGGAACTGCAAACCCTGCACACACTGCACCCGCCAAGCCTGGCCTGTGCCGGAGTGAATCAAGACCCGGAGGACGTCCCCCCGGCGATTCTTACCTAGAATCCAGTGCCAAAGGACCCTCCTCGACGAACCAGACGACGCCTGCAGCCTCAGGACAAAGGACCCCTCTGACCGCAACCAGCAGGGGGTAAGATTTCCCGACCTCAAAAGACACCCCTGCACCCGGCGCCCCTCGGCCCCCTGTGACTCACTCCTGGGTGTTTACCTATCCTCCAAGATCCCAACTTACCCCTCGAAGTGTTGGTCGCTCCAGAAGATCCTCCGTCCCCGAGCCTGCAGCCTTAGTCCCCTTTTCAAGATACTTGTTGCATAACATGAGCCCCCGACGGCACCCCGCTGCCCGAGTGCCCCTGGGAGTGCAACCTTTGTCCTATCCTACTTCCCCATTTGCCCTGAGCAAGTGACCAGGAGCCCAGCTCCCACAGCCGCGTGGCCTGCTAGCAAGCAGCCACCAACCGAAAGCCCCCTGCCTCTCATTGGATAACATTGGGACTAACTACCTCTGCACCAGCCCGCCCTTGAGCCGCTGAGGGTGTACCAACTGTACCTACCTGACCTTGGGGGACCCTTGAGTATATGCCCGGAACCATACCTTCACTAGTCGAGTACTCACCTGAAAACCGATGACTCACTTTCCTGCTATAGGATAACATTGACTGGTTTGACTCAAAATTTCTTCTAAGTGTGAACTTTTGAAACTTTAAAATATTCATCTAAAATGAGCCGAATAACGAATTTCGAATTACTCACCTGGGATCTGGAGAGAAGCCAGTACTGTACCTTGTAGCCCAGTACTGACCTGCAAGAGTAATCACAACCGTGTTTGCTAGTAATCTAAATTTCTGCCGTAGGAAACCATTGACTGATTTTCTGTGAAATTTCTTCTACTTGTGAAAGTTACAAATATTCCGTAAAATCGTACCAACTACTAAAACGTAATTACACTGGGGTGGAGACCCCAGTGCTGAACCTAGGAGTCCAGTACTGGATTACAAAAGTAACAAGAACCTACTTTACCTGTGCTTTGAATTTCCTTCTATTGGATAACATTGCTGGTTTTGCACTAAAAAGTTTTTAAGTGTCAACTTTTAAAATACCTTTATATTCTTTAGAAATCATTGCAATAACTAAAACGTTTTTACTAAACTGTTTTCAGCTTAGACCTCAGCACTGAATCTAGGGTCCAGTTATGAAGTTACAAAAGTAATCTATAAATTAATCAACTGCATTTATGTAGAAAAGCCCATTGAGCTCAATGTTAAATTGGATATAAAAACAATTGTGTGAACCCTTTTGCTGACTGAGTGTGTGCAATAAATGCTTTACACGGTCCTCTGGTACTGCTTTACTGCACGACCAAGCTACCACTTTAGAGAGTAAGGTCAGAACTGACTTTAACCTCTGTTATACCTCTGGGGATTGTGGACTCTATACTCACTGTACCTTACTTTGGTCCAGTACATATAGAGCCACTTTCTCACAACTAGTACTTGAGACTTTTCCATATTGTATAACATGGCAGGGATTCACATGTCTTGTTGACACTTCCGAATGACTCGGAACCTGAAATCTTTTCAGCTACCATCCTTATCACGGGACATTATAATGTATACTGATGACCTAAAAATTGCTAACAAAAAACGGCTTTGTCTTTTGATACTCACTGTTCTGTTTCAATCCTGCTCTTTAAAAGTGAACATACCTTTTGGTTTGAAGGGTGCCCAGCCTTATGTTTGAACTGTGTGGGTTGCTTGAGTACTTTGTACTGTGATTAATTACATATTTAAAAAGCTTTGAAGAAGCAATGGACGTGGTTATAAACCGTGAAGCAAACTAAAACTGGAGCCTCAAAAATCACACTGCCATGCCAGAAATAAGGATTTGCAGTTCTGCGCCAAAGCACTGAGCAACTCATTCTTAAGATTCATCACTTAAACGTCATGTACCTGAGAAACTAGAACCTACAACAAGGAATCAGACTTCAGGGGAAAGAATGTCTTACGAAAATGGTGCTTTTAACTTATAAGGGTTTACAAAGACCTGCCCACACAGTCAGAGGTAGATAACATACCATAACAGAGTTCTTTATATATAGCCTTAACCATCTCGTTAGCAATTTCTAAGGGATGTATAAAACAGATGTTAGCCCTCAATTTAATTGCTTCCAGTTGACCAACCTTTGAAGAACAGAAGGCAGAGTCCAACTCACTAAAATTCGAACTTGTGACCTGTAATTCACCCGAAGTGTCAGCAACAAGCATCTAACACACCAATCAATTCTGCTGGATGGATGAAAAGGGTACTTGAGTGCGATGTGAGGTTCTCTGTACTATAAATTAGTCTGTAACACACTCGCCCCCTACTGTTAAATAAAAAAATCTTCAGGTATGGGATGAAATTGAGCAGGACCAGTTGTACCCAGTATCTGCAGTCACCTGTTCTGAGACATCTCAGAGACACTGGACCACAAACAGAAGACCGGATCTATTTTTTTGTTACCAAAACAGAATACCTGTATGGAAAATGCACCACAATTAGCGCAAACCTCAGCATAATCTGCCCAAGTCACAGAAAAAGAAAAACAGCAAAGCAACGAAGAGAAGAAAGAAACACACAGAAAAGGATGAGTCAGAGTACCAGTTTCAAGCATGCATTGCCACTGAAATCTAGCATAATTCCTCATATGGGTAGCGGTGCAGCCGTGTATTGCATAGGGATGGTTCCTGGCAGCTCCGCTTGAATCATTGTGTAAACCATTTCTGGTTTATCTGCTAGGCCACCGGTTCCCAAGTGCTTGGAAACAGGAAAGCAAAAATTATATCAGCTTAGCTATGCCTTGTAAATATGAGCAGATGTGCGCTGCATGGGCCACCGGTTTCCAAGTGCTTGGAAACAGGAAAGCAGAAAATTATATTAGCTTAGCTCTGCCTGGTAAATATGAGCAAACGTGCGCTGCATTACCCTACATTTTTTATAAATATACCAAAAATGTTTCAATAGCAATTCTAGAACTGTGAAACTGCAGTTAAAAAAGTCAGTGAAGAACTCCATTCAAATACAGCTAAAGCACATAGAATGGTTCCATATTAAGGCATTAAGTGCTAAAAACATCAAAGGAAAGTGACTTAGCTCTAACACCCACCAAGAAGTACTTCTTGCTCTTCGGGGTATATTCTGGATCCCATTCCTCTTCTGGCGGTCTCGTTGGAAAAGGTGGTGGATTTACGTTTGTTGGGCCAGTATTTGTTCCAGCAAAAATTCCTCTTGCTCGCCCCCTGCCTCTTATCCGAAACTGGGGAATAATATTTCATTAACGCCTAGTTAGATTTCACTTATATTAAGTTAGAGCAACTTTGCAAACCATGATGTGTTAAACAAAAGGTTGCAACCTGACTATAGAACACACGCACACAGACATACACAGGAATAGAAACAATTGGTTTTAAGGTAAGCAAAATCAAAACTACCACATGAAAGCTACTATTAAGAATGAACACTTTACATGAAAGCTACCTTTAAGAATGAATACTTTATTTTAAAGCAGTTCAGTTAGGTTTTTGCATGTAAAGAATGTTGGGTATAAATTGGCTATCTATGCGGTCTTCAAGACACAAGGCATTAGAACTAAAGAAAAAGCTGCTTGGTTTAACCACAGTTTTTAATTTATGGTTCATAGATGTACATGATTTAAAACAGTTTTTGTTTGAAATCCGGGGAACTTTAATAACCACAGTACCTAAACCAGATCACTTTAACAATCTGTTCACATCATATTGTTTTGTCTCTTTGCCAGTAAGTGGAGGGCCCTCACGTCCCGACTCCAGCATCCCCCAAAACATTCTTCAAGCACACACCGCTTATGCCAGGAAGGGTGGGAAAGCTCAATAGGTTCAAGGTTCAACACTCAAACAAAGAGGTTATCTACAGGCCACAAGTTTGAATCCTTTCAAGTGTGACTCAGCCTTTCACCTTCCCAAAGGACAGTACATAGACTACCATAAATAGGTAACAAACATCTGTCACTTACAGGGCTTAGATATGGTAGAAACGTTTTTATAATGTGCTATCAATATTATTATGCACGTTACTAACTTGTTATTCTAGAACTCTATCATAGCAATATTTAATTAAATCCAATACTTGAATAGTTCTGCCTGCATGTAGAATCTTGGAACACACATCTATATATACATACATAGGGCATTAAAAAGCAGTCATATGCTGCAGTCTATATTTTAGTCTAAACAAATTATTTTACCTTACCATAAAAATATAGTTAACTCGTATTAAAATCTACAACCTAAATTTCAACTTGGCTGCATAAAGTTAAATAAAATTCCTGAACAGAGGAAAATGCAGGCATTTAGACAGCAGCAATGAAGTCTGAAATTTACAAACGATATGATAGACATAGCAACTATCATATCTCTTATTCTAGGCATTTTGGATTTCTCAACTTTCCTAAAATAATCACCAGGGAGGAGGGTGGGATTTTTATGATTTCAATAAAGAATCCTGCATGCAGAACTTGATCTTAATTGATAATAAACCACAGGAATAGATTAGTAAACTCATTCCATCCCCAGTCAGTAAAATGCTAATGGATGGCAAAGAACAAACAAACACCTCCAAAGAATTTCAACCAAACACATTCTTAATGCCACTAGACCCACTTAGAAACTTGCTTTCGAATCAGAGACAGCAGGTGAAAGTTTGCACCAACTTCCATGTGGCCTCCTTAAAGATATCAAATATTTGGACATCCCTTACAAATGCAAGAATTCCTACTTTAGTCACTTTAGACTGTCCTTTATATTTACCTGCCACAAACTACGTGAACACTAACTGATAAGGAATGGCTTCTTACCTGTAATACCAGTGCTCTCTCAAGGGAATCTCTTGCAGTCATAATCACTAAATATTCCCACCCATGTGCAGGGATCCCGGAGCACTTTTTTCTAACAGGTCTTCAAGTGTTTATGTTTGCCTTTCTTCAGTAAGGCCTGGAAAACACTTAAGACGTTAATGTTTTGCAGCCTATAAGTAAGGCTACATTGGCCAATTTCTTCAGACTGCATTTAAAAAAAAATGGTGTACAAACACACACTTCAGCCACCTTAACTGGAAAAGTGTTAACTGCTTGAATCCCTTTCACAAACCCTTTTTAGAAGGTGAAAGATGAACGAAGAGAAGACAGTGTAGCTCTATAGGATTCCAATATGAGAATGTGAAAAGAGCGTATTTGCCTTTAAATGCCCAGATTCCACCAGTGTCCCATCATGCCCAGCAGGTTTCAGTTGCTTCAGTTCTTTTTGCTGAGACAGTGGCAGTACACGGTAGAAAAATTGCCCAATAACTAACTCAGCAACATTCACAGAGGAAGGTTGCTTATGACTTCAATGGAGATTCCAGAGAGAGAGAACTGGGATTACAGGTAAAAAACGACTCCTTCTCTTTCAGGGGATCTCTACTCAATCATAAGCACTGAATAGAGTTACAAACCCATCCCCACAAACTGTGGTGGAAAGGGAATAGAGACAATAGAAAGACCAGACTATGGAAATACATTTCTCAGGGAGGCCTGTTCTACTTGAGCATCTGTTCTAGTATCGGAGTCCAAACAACAGTGTTTGGTAAAAGTGTGAACAGATCTCTATGCAGATGCTTTACATATCTCAGAGATTGGTATTTTCATCATTAGAGGAGCTGTAGCCACTTTCCCTCTAGTGGAATGAGCTTTAGGTCGTCCGGACAGAACTTTACTTGCCTTCTGGTGGCATCACAGAATACAAGACACTAGCCATCGGGAAATAGACTTTTGGGATAAGGCTAAACCTGTACAGACCGGCCCATAGTTTACAAACAATCGATCCGATTTGTGGATGTATTTTGTTTTGTCCAGATAAACCTTTAAGACTCGCCTGACATCTAAGTATGGAGAGTCCTTTCAGCTGATGCAGAAGGGTGCTGAAAGAAAGTAAGCAAGGAAATGATCTGATTAATGTGAAAATCCGAAATAACATTCAGTAAGCATTTTTTTAATGAGTCCTCAAAACCACCTTACAACTATGGAACACAGTGTAAGTTTTGTGAGAACTTAATGCCTGAATCTCACTAACCCTATGTGATGCATGATAACTACGAGGAGTCAACTGCGCCCCAGTAGCGAGGGGTGAGCAAGCATAAGGTGTATATTACCTGGGATTATTTTAGGAGCCATTTAGGTTCTTTTCTCATTAACAAAATTGTGAATCACTGGATCTGGTTCTGTGCACCACTTGTGTTTTTTCGGTGTGTGTAGTTGGTATTGTCCAGTAATAGTTAAAAGAAAAGTTCAGGGTAAAAAGAAAGTTCAGGATAAAGACCAGGGTGTCTCCGTCTCCAAGAAAATGTCTACCAGTGCTATTTGTTCCGATGCAATAGATAGGACAGAGTCCTTACTCTCGGAATGCTAAGAAATTGAGCACACAACACCTACACCGCCCTCATCTCTATCTGCTAATACTGAGAACTCTAATAATTTTCCATCGGTACTAACAGAGTTATCCCCTGTCCCTCCCCCTGCTAAGATGGCTTCAAAATAAATTACACAAATGTTTAGTAAACCCAGAAAGAGTAACAGGAAAAATCTAGGAGGTAGAAATACAGAATCACCCGTTAGTATTTGTGAGCAGCACTCGTACACTTTTGCAGAGGTTCAGGTAGATCAAGTTGAATGCCGCAATAGATATGTGGTGCTGTGAGGTGGTCAATGGTGGGGAAGGGTGTGTAAACACTGGACTGAACGCTACAAGTGATGAAGGTTTGTCCCTATCGCAGGGCCTAAAAGTGCTATTGAGTGCCTCAGGGATGAGGTTGCAGCGCTAAGAAAGGTGGTCGCTGACTTGGAAAAGAGGGTGAGCACTGGAAGGGCCCAATCCCCAGTAAGTAAAACAAAAGTGTCAGTCAAAGATCATGAGGGCCCTCATTCATCCAACCAGGCTCCGCAAGAACGTATGATAGGAATTTAGTGGTCACCAATACTCAGCAGATCCACAGAGGTCCCATCCAGCATCATAGTCTAGTTCATACCAACCAAGCAGGAGGTCCCAATGTCTACAATGGTTATAGTGGTAGACTAGCTATAGGCGGGGTTTCTGAAGTGTGTTTTCGGTCGCGACTGGGGCCAGCAGGCGAAGTCTTGACCATTGCCTTCTGTTTTGGTGGGGGGGGTTGGGGTAGGGGCAGTAGTACTCACTCGTTGACCAGGGGTGATTGGGTCGTCCTTGTCTTCCTCTGACACGATATGGAAATCTTTGGAATCTTCTTCTGGGACATCTGGGCCTTTGTGGAAGATGTCCACTGGTTCCAGAGCTGATCTCTGCGCCATGATGTGTCGTCGAGCCCTTTGATCTCGAACTGTCTTCTTCGATCAAAAGGATGCGCAGGCTGGACAGATGGACTCGTGTTCAGGCGATAAGCACTGGTTGCAGACCTTGTGATGGTCACTGTGCAGGAATTTTTCTCCACACTGGGGGCATTTCTTGAATGACGTCCTTTCCATGAGCCGTAGGCCTCACGGCGTGGATAGGCCCAGCGGCCCGTGTCGACGACCGGAATCGACCCGATGAAAGTTGCGTCAAAGATGAAGAGGTTGGAAGTCAATCCGAAGAGTTTATAGAAGTTTTTCGCGTCGAAGTTGTTTGAAATAGAGATTTCGAACCGGAGCGCAAAAGTTGCATCCAAACCCAATGGCGGAAAAAAACAATCTAAGGATGGAGTCGATGTCCATGCGCACTATCGTCCAAGGAAGGAGTCACCTATCTCGTGACTACAAAGACTTCTTCCAGGACAACAACAACGTGCAAGCATCCAAGCCAAACATCAGATGGTGATCTAAGGCGAAGTGTGAGATCTGCAGCTCATATGCCTCGAACACCGTTTTCAAACCCTCTAAGAAGTCCTTGATAACAGGAATCTTGAAAAAGGTTTGTGAAGGACATTTTCTGTATGCAGTAATTTCTGTCAAATGAACATTTATAGCAGAGAACTGTTAGCTTGATTTGGCCAGCTGAAGCAAATATCGAAGAATTGCTTCTTTCTTGACAGCTTGTTGGATCAAAGATACAGAATGTATTCCATTTAAATGAATAAGCTGAACATGTTTACGGTCATTTAGCCTCCTTGAGAATGTTCATACAATAGAAGGCTCAAATGCCCATATTGCACAAGCTCTGCAGCAATGCTGCCAAAATTAAAGACGAGAGGTTGGAATGAACCATCTGTCTTCCGAACTTCGGGAGAAGATCAGGTCTGCACGGCAGCTTCACATGTGGATGCTCTGACATGTAGAGAAGGTCTGTAAACCACCATTGTCAGAGGCACTCTGGAGCTATTGAGATAATTGAGATAATTCAGGCCCTCGAGTAAGAAAGTATGATGAGAACCGATAGAATCGGAGGAAAAACAAAGACATTTGCCGGACCAGTCGATCCACTGGACAATACCCAGTTTTCCTGGTTGGAAGTACCAGAATCTGGGGAAGGGTCTAAATGAAGAAACAGCGGGTCCTAATGTATATGCTGAGCTGCTTCCACCTCGCTCACGGCCCGTGACATCGGGGAACCTCTCACCTCCTACCTGCTGAGAGTGACGGCAGGAGACGTTGAAGATAACACTGCGAACGCGTACACTAGCTGTCAGACGGAGTCCGATAGGTCCCCACTTAGTGGGGTCGCCCTCTAATACACCTGTTGTGAAATTCTGTATACCTCTCATGTCTATGCCAGATATAATAAATTATGTCCTGCACCTTTAACCTCACATTCTTTGGTTTATGTTGCAAATGCTACTTACCAGTATGCATCTGTTCTTGGCATGTAGGGCTGCTGATATTCATATCTGTGCATAGTCCGCCACCTAGTGTTGGGTCCGGATGATTGCACATTGTTGTCCTGGAAGAGTCTTCGAAGTATCACGAGATAGGTGGCTCCTCCCCTGGACTACAGTGCGCATGGGCATCGCCTCCATCCCCAGATTGTTTTTAGCCATTGGCAGAGATGGAGTGAAGAAAGTGAGTGATGACCATGCTATGAGCATATGTGTATATGAATGAATACTGCAGCTGCTACAGGCGCCGGGGAGGAGGGTGGGCGATATGAATATCAGCAGCCCTACATGCCAAGAACAGATGCATACTGGTAAGTAGCATTTGCAGTTCGAGGCATGTGGGCTGCTGAATTCATATCTGTGCATAGAATACATAGCAGTCCCTCCATTAACGGCGGCCGCCCGTGCCAGCTGCAGCAGTTTGAAAAAGCGTTTTTAGAACAGCCTGACCAACAGCTGCCTGCTGTCTGGAATGCACGTCTACACAGTAGTGCTTAGTGAAGGTATGTGTGGTAGACCATGTGGCTGCTCTACAGATGTCTTCCAAGGGAATGTTACCTAGGAAGGCCATAGAGGCCCCCAACTTCCTAGTGGAGTGGGCCCTTGGTGGGATAGTAAGAGTGCGCTTAGCTTTAGCATAACATATCTGAATGCACTTGACTATCCATCTAGCAATCCCCGCTTTGGATATTGCATTTCCCTTGTGTTGTGTGGCAAAAGCAACAAAGAGTTGTTTGGTTTTGCGGAAATCTTTTGTCCTGTCCACATAATACATCAAGGCCCTTTTCACATCAAGAGTGTGGAGCATGCGCTCTGCCAGCGTCTCTGGGTTTTGGAAAAACACTGGCAATTCAATTGTCTGGTTCATGTGGAACTGTGAGACTACTTTGGGTAAGAATTTAGGGTTAGTGCGGAGCACCACCCTGTTAGCATGTATTTGGAAGAAAGGTTCTTGGATAGTGAGCGCCTGCAGCTCGCTCACCCTCCGCAGCGATGTAATTGCTACTAGGAACGCAACCTTCCAAGTCAAGAACTGGAGCTCACAAGAGTGCAGTGGCTCAAAGGGAGGACCCATCAGCCTTGTAAGAACCACATTGAGGTTCCATTCTGGAGCTGGTGGGGTCCTTGGTGGAATGACCCTTTTGAGTCCTTCCAGAAAGGCCTTGATAGCAGGGACCTTAAAGAGTGACAGGTGCTGCCTATTTTGGAGGTATGCTGCCATGGCAGACAGGTGAATGCGGATGGAAGAGTACGCTAGCTTACATCGATACAGGTGAAGGAGGTAACATATGATGTTCTGAATGGAAGCATCTAGCGGGTCAATGCTGTGGTTCGCACAGTAGATGACAAACCTCTTCCATTTAGCCGCATAACAAGCTCTCGTAGTGGGCTTCCTTGCCTCCCGAATGATGTCCATACAATCGGGGGGAAGATTGAGGTAGCCAAACTCTAGGACTTCAGGAGCCAGATCGCCAGGTTGAGCTGTTGCGGATCTGGGTGCTGAATGTCGCCATGGCTCTGCGTCAGAAGGCTGGGAGTGAGATGAAGCCTCTGATGCGGTACCACGGAGAGTTCCAGAAACGTGGTGTACCATGGTTGGCGAGCCCACGTTGGAGCAACCAGGATGAGCGTCATCGAGTGTTGCCTGAGCTTGCGTGCCACCAGCGGTATCAGAGGCGCTGGTGGAAAAGCGTACGCAAATCTGCCTGACCAGTTCATCCACATCGCATTGCCCTGTGATTGGGGGTGTGGGAACCTGGCGGCGAAGCTTTGGCATTTTGCGTTCTCCTTTGTGGCGAACAGGTCTATCTCTGGATGACCCCACCTTTGGAAGTACGGTTGGAGTACTGATGGATGTATCTCCCACTCGTGCATCTGATGGCTGTGCCTGCTGAGCAGATCTGCCATTTGATTGTCCCTGCCCGGGAGATGCTCTGCCATGAGGAAGATGTTCCTCTGAATGGCCCACTTCCACATGCTCTGAGCCAGGTGAGACAGCTGTGGAGAGTGTGTACCTCCCTGCTTCTGGATGTAGTACATGGCCGTCATGTTGTCCGTCCGGATCAACACGACCTTGTTGCACAGATGTACTTTGAACGCCTTTAGGGCCATGAAGATTGCCATCAGTTCCAACACATTGATGTGCATCTTCCGTTGCTGAAGTGTCCACAGTCCCTGCACAGTGTAGTGGAGTACATGCGCTCCCCATCCCTGGAGAGAGGCGTCCGTCGTCAGGATGATCTGTGGGACAGGCTCCTGGAATGGTCGGCCCTTGCAAAGGTTTTGTGGATTCCACCAATGCAGAGAGTTGTATGCCCGACCGCTCACCAACACTAGGTCTGTCAGTCGCCCATGAGCCTGAGTCCACTGACGTGCAAGGCACTCCTGAAGCGGACGCATATGTAGTCTCGCGTGCGGGACAATGGAGATGCAGGAGGCCATCATGCCTATCAACTGCATGAACACCCTCGCTGGAAGCGAGTGTTGGGGTCTGAATCGTTGGATCAGCGCCTGGATACTGGCGATTCTCACTGAATTTGGCTGCGCAGTGGCTGCCAGAGTGTTGATAGTCGCGCCCAGATACTGTCGCACGTGGGCGGGCTGGAGATGGGACTTTGGGTAGTTCAGAGAGAATCCCAGATCGTGCAGGAGGTGAATGGTGCGTGACACGTGGTCTACGCACTGCTGTTCCGTCTTTGCCTGAATAAGCCAATCGTCCAGGTATGGAAAGACATGGACGTGCTGGCGACGGAGATGCGCCGCCACCGTCGCTAGGCATTTTGTAAAAACTCTTGGTGCCGTGGTGACCCCGAACGGCAGGACCCTGAACTGGTAGTGCTGGTCTAAAATCTTGAATCTGAGAAACCTTCTGTGGGAAGGATGCAGGGGAATATGAAAATAGGCATCCTTCAGATCCAGCGTCGCTAGGAAGTCCCCCTGTTGAAGCAGGGGAAGCACCTGCTGCAATGTGAGCATATGGAAGTGCTCCGAGTTGATGTACCAGTTCAGCGGCCTGAGGTCCAGGATCGGCCTGAGTGATCCGTCCTTCTTGGGGATTAGGAAATACAGGGAGTAAACCCCCGTTCCCCGTTCTTGCAATGGAACGAGCTCTATAGCCCCTTTTTGCAGCATGACCAGAACTTCTTGCTGCAACAAGGTCAAGTGCTCGTCGGACATAGCACGGCTTCTTGGCGGTATGTCTGGTGGAATAGATGTAAGTTCTAGACAGTACCCGTACTGGATAAGAGACCTCACCCACCTGTCCGTGGTGATGGATCTCCACGCCGGCAGGAACTGTTGGAGCCTCCCCCCGACAGGTGTCGTGTGATCGGGGGGAAGTGACAAGACGTCACTGCTTGTTGGTGGTGGTGGACCTGGATGCATTGTTTCCACGTCCCCTGCCTTTGATATTGTTGCCTCTGTAGCCACCCCTGCCCTTGTTGTTGTTATACGAGGACTGGGAGCCACCCTTATAGTATTGCGAGGATTGGGATGCCTGGCCCCTTGAGGTGCCTCTTGAGTTGGAGCGTCGAAAAGTACCACCCCGAAACTGCTGGCTTTGTAAAGCTCCCATAGATTTGGCAGTTTCAGTATCTTTTTTCATTTTTTCTAGGGAGGCATCCACCTCTGGGCCGAACAGATGGTCAGGATTCACTGTCTGCCCCAATATTGTGGTCTGTATGTCGGGTTTGAACCCTGAAATACGAAGCCAGGCATGACGTCTAAGTAAAACACTTGTATTGATGGCCCTTGAGGCAGTGTCAGCTACATCTAGGGCACACTTGATGGACGCATTTGTAATGAGTTTACCCTCCTGAATGAGCATCTCCCCCGCCTCCTTATACTGGTCAGGCAAGTGTTGAAGGATGGCCTCTAATGTGTCATAATGGGCCCTATCATAACGTGCGAGCAGGGCTTGAGTGTTAGAGATCCTCCAGATGTTTGCTGCCTGTGCAGCAATGCGTTTGCCTGATGCCTCAAAGATTTTGGACTCCTTGTCAGGGGGAGGAGCGTCACCAGTCGTTTGCGAATTTGCCCTCTTCCGAGCGTTGGAAACCACCAGGGAGTCCAATGGCAAGTGTCCCTTAATATAAGTGGGATCCGTGGGCGCCGCTTTATACTTCCTGTCGATGCGAGGATTGACCACCCGCGCCCGGGTGGGCTCCTTGAACACCTCCTGTGCATGCTTCAGCACTCCTTTAAGCATTGGAAGTGTCTTGACTTGCTTCTCGGCGACTGAGAAGGTGTCGACCAAAAAGTCCGCATCCACTGGATCCGAGTGGAGCTCGACGTCATGGTTCGCCGCAGCTCTCTCTATCAGTGCATTGAATGCCGCCGAGTCCTCCGTCGGGGACGTCTTTGCGGCAAAAAGTTGAGTGTCCTGCCCCGACTGCGGGTCGTTTGCGTCGTCGCCTGCTGTCCAGGGCACCTGCTCCTCGTCCGGATCCGAGTACGCAGGATAGGTGTACTCGGCCTCTTCCTCGTCGACGTCAGGCACGGGGGAATGGGCCGGCGAGTGTTCCAGGGCTTGTGGAGACAGTGGTTCCATCAGAGCCGAAGAGTCCGCAGAGTACTTTTTGCTCTTGAGTGGAATCTTAAAAGGTTCCAAGGTCGGCTCCGATGTAATCTTCCTCTTGAGGAGCGACAATTTTCCCGTGTTGGCGTCGATGTGCACCGCACGACGTTCTTCCGCCGCGAGCGGCTGGAGCCGAAGCTTTGACACCACCAAGGCAGCCTTCGGCGACAAGATGTCCTGAGAGTGTCCGCTCTGCTTAGGCGCGAAGGCTTTCGGCGCCGACTTGGGAGGAAGGGTAAAACGAATGGGCGTTTGCCCCTTGGCAGACTTCGTCGAGGGCCTAGGCCCCGCAGGGTCCTGGCTGGGAACCACAGACTGCTGGATCCGCTGTAAGGATTCTCCCACCTTCTTGGTAAGGGACGCCGAGGGCTCAAACGACTCGAGCGATTCTTCGTCTTCGAGAGCGTGTTCGACGGTAAGCCTCTTCTTCGGCGCCGACGCCCCATGGCCTGGCGCACTGTCGGCGTGACGCTTTTTAGAAGCCGTCTTCGGGTCCGCGACCCCTTTCGGTGCCGACGCAGCCGCGTCGGATGCCTTCACCTTCGGCGCCGACCCAGATGGCTTTGGGTCGGCCACCTTTGCGCGGCTCCTCTGGTCAGCCATTTTGGCGTGGCTCTTCAAGTCGGCCATTTTGGGTTTCGTGGAAGTTGACGCCTCCAGAACCTTTTTCACCAGCGCCACTTTTGGTTTCGTTTTCGCATCCGAGGGTGCGAGACCAGTTGGCTTCACTTTCGGTTTCTTGTGAGAAATGTCCGTGACCGGGCCCGGAGGCGGGGACGTAGGACTGGTCGTTAGATCTTGGGTAAGGCCCGAAGGCGATCCCTCGACCTGGGCCGTATAACGGGGAGTAACCCCGGAGTCTTGTTGGGGATGCTCTTCGTCCGAGCTATCACCCATTGCGGGACAAGCCCGGTCGTCGTCCCCTACCTCGTCGGAGACTTCGTCATAGGCCTCATCACCCGCGTCGCCGGTCTCTTCTTCGGACGCGGGGCCGGAGTCCGATTCTTGTACGTCGTCCTCTCCCTCAACCGATTCCTGGAAGATATCATCAGGTGGGGGTGCCGAAGCCGACAATTGAGCCTGGAGCCGATTAGCCCGGCGAATCTTCAAAGTTTTCTTGCTCCTAAATTTGGAACACGCCATGCAAGTGTCCTCACGATGATCCGGCGACAAGCATGTATTGCACACGGGGTGCACGTCAAGGTGAGAATACTTTGAGTGACACAGCGGACACTTTTTGAATGGCGTCCGCTCCATAGCAAGAGTGTAATGTAGGCCCGTCCGCGTCGAAGCACGTGGAGGGGCAGTAGGAGATCGGAGCTGAGAGTCAGTAAGGAAAACCGAAACGCAACAATACCGACGCCCAGCCTAAAGACCTTTTGGTCTCGAGAAAAGTAGAACAAACTATCGGTCCCGAGAGAGGGTACCGAAACACATCCGAACCCGATGGCGGAAAAAAACAATCTGGGGATGGAGGCGATGCCCATGCGCACTGTAGTCCAGGGGAGGAGCCACCTATCTCGTGATACTTCGAAGACTCTTCCAGGACAACAATGTGCAATCATCCGGACCCAACACTAGGTGGCGGACTATGCACAGATATGAATTCAGCAGCCCACATGCCTCGAACACTGCATCGCAGTACCCATGCAGCGTAAATGCAATGCCCACAATGTAAGGTACTTGTTTGTGTTGTAGTGCAAAAAATGTCAATAAACAAAGTAAAAAGGAAAAAAAAGAAACAGCGGGTCCTGCTCTGGAGGCCTATACTTTTTCTGGAGCCTTTATGGAGCTGATCTGGTTGAAGTCAGAATAAGGAACAGCTAGATGGCTGGATCCAATAGACCCTGTACCATTAGTAGGAGAGGTCTGGATGATGGCCGTTAGTGAAGCATCTAAAAAATTACAGATGTTGATTAAGTTGGAGCAGGCACTGGAATGTTCAACTTTGATGCGCCTCGTAAATGCACCTCTTGGAAGGTGTTAATGTCATCCACTGGAGAGAACTGTCGTGGGAGACAATCAGTCTATGCTGGTGAATATCTCCAAGTGCTAAAGAAAGAATGAGTAGTCTAGGTAGAACGACGTCTTGAACTTTTTCTAGACTTGGACCTGGACGCATTATGGTGATGTGAGCGACTACAAGATTGTAGTGAAGAGGAATGTTGAGACAGATGTCGATGTCTTGAATGATGACCAGTTCTGGACTGAGAAGATCTTCATCTTAGAGGAGGAGATAGAGGGCTCAAGAGGGGGCTTCCACAGGTTGTGGAAGCAGCACTGGCGGAGTAGGTAGAGTCGGAGGTGGAGGAGGTGTAGGACAGTCTTGAAGCAGTATAGCAGACTATGGAGAATAGGCCCTGGAGTATTCAGAATCAGAAGTGGATGGTAGACGTCTTGGTCTTGATTGTCTTGATGTCAATAGACTTCTCAATGTTGATTTTCTCCAATGCCTCGACATGAAACTTCTACGCCTCGGTGTCGTGGTATCTTTCGAAGATGAATCTAGTCTCCTTTAAGACGTCTACTCCAAACATCTAGTGACTACCTTGTCCGGACATCTTTGCCCTTGGCATCGACCTAGAATGAAGTCACTTTTGATGTTGGCTTCTGTTTTTGGATCTCCCACGCTTGGAGTACTCAGAGGAAGGTGGAAGAGCTCTGATAGAGGACTGACACTCTTCTCGCTCCCCTGTTGTCCCAGCTTCAGATTGCGCCTGCTGCTACCTGCGTTACTGCTCTGTGTACCATGGTGGCAAATCCTTTCCCTTTCCCTCAGGGTGCGGCTGGAAAACTTCCTGCAGTGTAGAAACCCGTCAGGAATGTGACTTTCCGGTAGGCAGATGATGCAGATATCATGAGGGTCTGACTTGGTCTTCTTTCTTCCACAGGCAGGACACTGGTCATATAAAAATGACATTTTATTTGACTAAGAGAAAAAAAGTGGTCAGAAAAGGGTGTGTGAAAGATTTAAGCAGTCAAATAATATTTTTCCTGTTAATTTGTCTGAAACGTGTGCCTGTGTGTGTATATATGTGTGTATATATATATATATATATATATATTTTTTTTTCCCAAGGCGGTTCAATTTTCCGGTCTGCTTAGAGCTCACAAAGGCGCATCACCCTGGCGTTTGAACCAAACCGCTAATTATGCAGCAATCCTTTCACAGAGAAGAAAAGTAGGGTTGCACTCCAGCAGGTATATTCCATGTTTTTTATGTATTCTTGAATCAATTCTAGTCCGCAAACACAGACCCAACCAACGCGTTTCGGTATTGCAAAATACCTTGCTCGCGGCTGTTTGTTTTGCACGATCTACTAGATGTTTCAACATACATTTCTAAGGAAATGTTATGAACTAATTTCCTGTTAGTGACATGGTACCCCCACAGACTCCTGGGAGATGTAGTCCCCTATAATTTACAATCATTTCTTTCATAAAAACGTGCTAGCACAGCAACTGATGCCACCTTGGAAGCAACAAGCTTCCATCAACCTTCCCTGATATCAAGCATACTGTATGGAGAATTTCTCAGTCTATGAAAAATATGCAATGAGGAGGATGAATGGAAGAAGCACAGCGCGGGAACAATAAAAAGATTCAAAAATAGAAAATATAGCAAACTTATTGTAGACAGGTGCTGGAATACAGCAAATGAAAGACCAAGAGGGGAGTGCCTTACACCAAGAAATGAGGAAAAACAATCAGATGTGGAACCCATAAGATTAATATTGGATTTCACCCAGGAATCTAAGGAAATTGTTGGCATAATAAAAAAAGAACTGGACGATCTTGCAGCTAGTGGCACAATAGGCGAAAAAATGGGATAGCATCCGATGATAACGTATCGCAGAGCTAAAAAGATTGGCTCGTACATAGCCATTTCAAAGCAAAACAACCAAAGGATACATGGCTTAAAACTAAAGGCTTCATTAAATGCCACAACTGCAAGGTGTGCCAGATCGCAAAACCAATGACGGAAACAACAATGGCCAACAACAAAGTCTGGCAAATGAAAGAATTGATAATGTGTAAAAGTCGATATACAGTCTATGTGATTGAGTGCCCGTGCATGTTCAAATAAGTGGGAAGCACCATATGCGAACTAAAAAAAAAAAAAAATACTTGAACATGTAGGAGCCGCAAAAAATTAAGACTAATACAACGCTGTGGCCAAACATATGGAGCTATACCATAATAGCAATTGGAAATCCTTGAAATTTTAGGGGCTAGAGACCATACCAGTGAGTGTACAAGGCGGCAATAGGAAGAAAATGCTGCGACAAAAGGAATCACGCCATATAATAAATTTCAGAAGTATGACACTGCATGGCTTAAACCAGTCGGAAAAATTGTATATACACATCTAATCAATTAATGAGTTTCTCACAATAGGCAAAATAATATGTATCAAACCAGGTAGTGTAAACCAGACATTTAAAGGAGCACGACTGAGCCACTAGAAGGATGAGCGGAGCGGCCGGTATGATGAGGCACTCCCCATTTGAGGGGAAATAACCCCAATGGAGGGGAAAAAACTTTGAAAAAAGGACAAATAATAAAAAATAAAAATAAAATGAATACATCTGAATCTCGGCGAAACGGTTGCTAGTAACTGAAATCATTAAAACATGCCAACTGAAGGGAACACAAGAACTTAATTATGGCTCAGCGATAAATGAACACCCAATGAGGGATGAAAAGGACAAATGGAATCATGATGGATAAAATCGTGTATAAACCTGGACTTCTAATTGCAAACACCACTCATGAATCAATTTGACATTATGTGTAAATCTAACAAATAATCGATACGTTGTATCATTATCAATCCTGAATTTGAGAATAATCATTTAATCGGGGTTTGGAAATCATGTAATTGTATTTATCACTCATTTTTAGCACGTTTTTATAAAACAAATCATTGTAAATTATAGGGGACTACATCTCCCAGGAGTCTGTGGGGAGTACCCCGTCACCAACAGGAAATGAGGTCATAGCATTTCCTTAGAAATGTATGTTTAAAAATCCGATAGATCGCGCAAAACAAACAGCCGTGAGAGATATATATATATATATATACACACACACACATCTCAAAGGCACAGAGGACAGATGGCAGTGATGGGACCCAGCTTCTGTGAAAACATCGAAGGAAAATCTTTATTGGGCATTGGAGCCCTACAATTACTCAAATACTGCGGAGTTGCCAGACTGTCATTTCCGCGCCGCCTAGACTGGGGACTTCTGATTGGACAGAGAACAGTCAATCATGGAGTAGGACAGTTTAAATCTGTGGCACAGGCCATGTTTGTTATTTGCACATGCCGCACTGAGGAAGGCTGACTGTTGAAACGCGTCTGCGGCCAAAAAAGTTTGTTGAAAATGCCCTGCGAGTGCTCCAGGTATATTTGTGATTGTTGAATGAAACGGGTCTCATCCCCACTAAATGGAGGTACCAGTTGCAAGTTTGGCGGCTTTGGTGGGAAAAGTCAGTGCATTCAATTAGGGCCTGCCTGAACCGTTGCAACAAAAAAAAAACAAGTTGGCCAAAGGAGGTTATGGACTATACAAGTCTGGGGAAGCCAGTCATTTGTCTGACTCCCACGGAGGGAGTGCATGTCCATCCAGTGACAGACAAGGGGCATATAATTGAACTGATCAAGTGACAGCGCATGCAAATCTCAAAGGTGCAAAGGACGGATGACCGTGATGGGACACAGCTTCCGTGAAACGTCGGAGGAAAGTCTTATTGGCCATTGGAGTCCTACAATTACTCAAATACTGCAGAGTTGCCAGCTCATCATTTCCGCACCGCCTGGACTGGGGCCTTTTGATTGGACAGAGAATGTTCCTGGTTTCGAATGTTTACAACCACTTGACAGCCAATTAGAATTGAGCGGGTGATCGGGACGATGCGCTTATCCTACGAAGCCAATCCTCGCACAATCAGCGGATCCTCCGCGCCCATAGATATATAAACGAGTTTAACTGTATTTTTCAAAGAAACTACTGATCAGATTGACACCAGATAAGAGAAAGGCACAAGTCGGAACAGAGGACTACCTCTCTGCCAAATTAGATGTAATTCCGTTCATCCGTTCGGGCTGTAGCCGTTGCGAAAGATCTTATAGGAAATTGCATGGTGAAAATACGTTTTGAGGCCCCCCCTTTTTTCTCGGCTCCCGCTTCACCAATCACCCCCAGACTTTCAGGGAAGGAGCAGAACTGAGTTGGCCAAAAATTTCATGAAGATTCATCAATCGCCGCCAAAGTTATTCCAAATAGAATGTTGCGGTTTTCCTATGGATAATAGGTTCTAACTAACTACCTACTGACGACCCCAGTAGGATATATTATGTTACTTACCCTGCAAGCATCTGTTCTTGGCATGTAGAGCTGTAGATTCACATTCTTTGCATACTCCTGCCATCTAGTGTTGGGTTTGGATGTTTGAAAGTTGTTTTTCTTCAAATAAGTCTTTTCAGAGTCCCAAGCCAAGGTGACTCCTCCTTTCAATGATAGTGTGCTTGGGCATCAACTCCATTATTAGACTGTTTTCCCGCAAGAGAGTGAGAAAGGAGTAAGTAAGTGTAGTATAGAGATGTCCATGCATGTATATGGTAAGTAATGAGAGATGTGTCCAGGGAAGAGGGAGGGCTCATGTGAATCTACAGCACTACATGCCAAGAACAGATGCTCATAGGGTTAGTAACAATCCATTAGTGCCATGTTCGCTGTAGTTACACATGCTTTGCATAGACTGTATAGCAGTACCCTCCAAATGTGGTGGCTAACCAGTGAGCGTTACAGTGGTTTGAAAGGAATATGCTACTTAACAGTATGCATCTGTTCTTGGCATGTAGGGCTGCTGACATTCATATCTGTGCATAGATCGCCGCCTAGTGTTGGGTCCGGATGATTGCACTTTGTTGTCCTGGAAGAGTCTTCGAAGTATCACAAGATAGGTGACTCCTCCCCTGGACTACAGTGCGCATGGGCATCTTCTCCATCCTCAGATTGTTTTTCGCCATTGTGGCAGATATGGCGATAGTAAAGTAAGAGATAGCCATGCAAAAGATAATGCTGCAGCTGCGACAGGCACTGGGGAGGAGGGCGGGAGATATGAATGTCAGCAGCCCTACATGCCAAGAACCGATGCATACTGGTAAGTAGCATATTCCGTTCGAGGCATGTGGGCTGCTGAATTCATATCTGTGCATAGAATGTATAGCAGTATCTCCCCTAGCGGTGGCTGCCTGTGCAGCTGCAGCAGTTTGAAAGAGTTTTGAGGACAGCCTGGCCTACAGCAGCTTGCTGATTTGCTTGCACGTCTACACAGTAGTGTTTTGTGAAAGTGTGTATGGTAGTCCATGTGACTGCCTTACAAATGTCTTCAAGAGGAATATTCCCCAGGAAAGCCATGGATGCTCCCATTTTTCTTGTAGAGTGTGCTCTTGGGGGGACGGTTAAAGTGTGTTTGGCCTTTTGATACCATATTTGAACGCATTTAACTATCCATCTGGCTATTCCTGACTTTGATATTGGATTTCCTTTATGTTGTGGTGAAAAAGCAACAAATAATTGCTTTGTCTTTCTAAATGATTTCATTCTGTCCACATAACAAAGCAGAGCTCTCTTTACATCTAGTGTGTGTAGGGCTCGTTCAGCTACTGACAGTGGATTTTGATAGAACACTGGCAGTTCTATCGATTGATTAATATGGAAATTGGATACAACCTTTGGCATAAACTTAGGGTTTGTTCTAAGAACCACCCTGTTAGCATGTACTTGCATGAAAGGTTCTTGAATGGTTAGTGCTTGTAACTCGCTAACTCGCCTGAGTGAGGTAATGGCAATCAAGAATGCCACCTTCCACGTTAGGAATTGCAGTTCGCATGAGTGTAGAGGTTCGAAAAGAGGTCCCATAAGTCTGGTAAGTACTATATTTAGATTCCAGACTGGGCAAGGAGGGTGTCTTGGAGGGATGACCATTTTAAGACTCTCCATAAAAGCCTTGATTGCTGGTACTCTAAACAGTGAAAGGTGTTGCCTGTTTTGAAGGTATGCTGCTATAGCAGCGAGGTGTAGTCTTATTGAAGAGTATGCTAGGTTGCATCTTTGAAGATGCAGCAGGTAACATATAATGTTTTGTATGGAAGCATCTAATGGGTTGATTTGGTTATTGTTGCAGTAAATAACAAATCTCTTCCATTTAGCTGCATATCACGCTCTTGTAGTTAGTCGTCTTGCCTTCTTAATGATGTTCATGCAGTCTGGAGGCAAGATAAGGTATCCAAATTCTAAGACTTCAGGAGCCAGATCGCTAGGTTCATCTGATTGGGATCTGGGTGTCTGATTTCTCCATGGTTCCGAGTTAGAAGATGGGGTGCGAGGCACAGCCTTTGATGAGGAACTACTGAAAGCTCCAGGAACGTTGTGTACCATGGCTGTCTCGCCCATGTGGTAGCAACTATGATTAGTGTGAGTGACTGTTGCTGCAGTTTGTGTGCCACCAGCGGAATCAGCAGTGCTGGGGGAAAAGCGTACGCAAATTTGCCTGACCAGTTCATCCATATCACATTGCCATGTGACAACGGATGTGGGAACCTGGCGGCAAAGTACTGGCATTTCGAGTTTTCTTTTGTGGCAAACAGGTCTATCTCTGGGTGGCCCCTCTCTTTGAAGAATGGCTGGAGAACTTGGGGGTGAATCTCCCATTCGTGTAGTTGTTGGCTGTGCCTGCTGAGCAGGTCTGCTATCTGATTGTCTTTCACTGGAAGGTGTTCTGCTAGGAGAAAGATGTCTTTTGGAAATGCCAACTTCCATATGCTCTGTGCCAAGTGGGACAGCTGTGGAGAGTGTGTTCCTCCCTGTTTCTGGATATAGTACATTGCAGTCATGTTGTCCGTCCGGATCAACACAGTCTTGCTGTACAAGTATTTTTGGAATGCTTTCAGGGCTAGGAATATCGCTAGCAACTCTAGTTGGTTGATATGCAGTTTCTTTTGTTTGGTTGTCCAGAGCCCTTGTACTGTGTAGTGAAGAAAGTATAGGGAGTATACTCCTGTCCCTTGCTGTTGGAAAGGGACTGGCTCTATGGCCCCCTTTTCCAGCATGCATTTCACCTCTTGTTGCAGCAGGGTAATGTGTTCTTTGGACATAGGACGGTGTCTGGGTGGTATGTTTGGTGGGGTAGAAGTGAGTTCCAGGCAATAACTATACTGGATAATTTGTCTCACCCACCTGTCTGTGGTAATTGCGTTCAAGACAGGTAGGAATTGTTGGAGTCTGCCTCCGACCGGTGTTAGGTGGTCTGGAGCTAGCGTGATGAAGTCACTGTTTTGTGGCAGTGGAGGCTCTGGTGTTATTGCCTCCACATCCTCTTCCCTTATTATTGTTGTCCCTATAACCTCCTCTGTTGGAGTTTTTGGTGAAGGAACCTTGTGTGTTGCCTTTGTATGAAGATGATGTTTGCGAGGTATTGCCTCGTGTAGCTGCCCTGTATGAGGATTGTCGAAAGGAACTTCTATGTTGCTGAAACTGCAATGCACCCATTGACTTTGCGGTTTTTGTGTCCTCCTTCATTTTTATCTAAAATGGTGTTGACAGCAGGGCCAAAAAGAAAGTCTTGATTGACTGGTTGGTTAAGAATGGTGGACTGCACTTCGTTCTTAAAGCCCGAAATACGCAGCCATGCATGTCAGCGTAGTAAAACGCTAGTGTTAATAGACCTGGCTGCGGTGTTGGCTGCGTCAAGCGCACATTTGATGGAGGAGTTTGTAATGAATTTTCCCTCCTGTATGAGGTCATTAGCTTGGGCTTTAAAAGGTTCAGGTAGGTGTTGCATTAAGCTTTCAAGCTGGTCATAGTGTGCCCTGTCGTAACGGGCTAGCAGAGCTTGTGTATTCGCAATCCTCCA
Organism: Lissotriton vulgaris; assembly: GCF_964263255.1. Classification (NCBI taxonomy): domain Eukaryota; kingdom Metazoa; phylum Chordata; class Amphibia; order Caudata; family Salamandridae; genus Lissotriton; species Lissotriton vulgaris. The sequence continues at coordinate 1,281,801,843 of NC_141694.1, read as the reverse complement.
TGATTTGGAGGCCTGTGCTGCTACCCTTTTATCTGAGACCTCTAGTATCTGATTCTTTATCGGGGGAGGAGCTTCCCCCGTTGTCTGTGAGTTGGCCCTTTTGCGTGCATTAGCCACCACCATTGAGTCTAATGGTAACTGCCCTCTGATGTAGGTAGGGTCTGTAGGGGATGCTCTATACTTCTTTTCAATCCTGGGATTGATTACCCGTAGCCTGGCTGTATCTTTAAATATGTCAGGTGCGTGTTTTAACACTCCCTTTAACAAAGGAAGTGTTCTGACACTTTTTTCTGAAGTAGGGAAGGTGTCAAATAAGAAGTCTTCTTCTACAGGGTCATTATGCATGTCTACATTGTGGTACTGCGCTCCCCTGTCTATTAGTTGGTTGAAGACAATGGTGTCATCAGTAGGTGACGGCTTAGTTGGATAAGAGGATACATCAGGGATGGGATGGGTGTTATAAGGGTCAATTGGCTTCTCCCATGGTTCATTTTGGGGGTCAGGATCTTGTGGATAATTATAATCAGGCTGTGGGTCCTCCCCTGAGTTCCCCTCATTGTCCCCATAGTGAGAAGGAGAGTAAGGAGCAAAAGGTGTAGTAGGCATAATGGGATAGAAAGGAATGAAGGGTCTAGAGGGAGAAGTCCCAAAGTCCTTATTCTTTAGTGGAATAGGGGAATGAGAGTCAGTGTCCAGTGGCCTCTTCTTCCTGTGCAGGATTGTGACTTTACCAGTCTCAGGAATAATATTTGTTTTTGCCTGGTCGTCTGATGGATCTGGATGGAAGAGTTCTTCCTCCACAGTCCTTGGTTGTGTTTTTGACTTCTTTGGGTCTGCAACTAATGATTGATACACCTGTGGAGCCTGCTCACCTGCTGGCCCTGCTGGGGTACGTCAAGCCCCTATGCGCTGAACATCGTAAATTTGTTGCCATGGCGCTTCTAATGGCAAAAAGGAGGGTGGCTTGCAGGTGGGGCAGGGGGCGAGCGCCTTTATTCAAGGAATGGCTTAAGGACCTGATAACATGCCAAGAGAGACTTACGACTTATGCGGAATTGCTACCCATGGCCTCCAGGCCCGATGATATCTGGGCTCCTTTGAAATGCTACCGGATCACCACCAGAGGGATTTGAACTAGGGCTTTTCAGGGAACTACGACATAGAATGAAATAAGTGTAATAATACTTGGAACCAGGGGAAAGTGTGGGGAGGTGGTAGAGATATTGTGTGTGCCTAAAATAGATACTCAATGCAGGGCTGAACAGGCTCTGCCAAACATGTATGTATATTTGGTGTTGGAAGTATGTAGCTGGGGGAGACAGGAAATGGAAACATTGTATCTGTATGTAGAAATGGATAGCCCAGGCGCCCTATGAGAAATACTGTAAATACTGTAATTCTGTACTGAAGTTATAATCTATCAGTAAGATTTTGAGCTGTACATACTGTGGTGGTGAACCCGAACTGTACTCAATGTGGATACAAGATGATGTAATCTGACACCCGAAAACAAAAATAATTTTTTTTTTAAAAAAAGTAACTCGTACATCTGATAGAGACTTCTAGCCACAGATTCCTTCACGTACAATAGATACCCTAGCAATACTCCCTGGGAAAGAGGGTCTGCAAAAGGAACCCATCAGCCAATACAGAACAGAGAGCTCCCCAGGGGACCATATCTGTGGACCAGGAAGAACCTCGTACCTGCCAGGCAAGGGAAAACACCCACAAGCAGAACCCTACAGACTCAAGGGGGAGGTAGGAGGGGAAAAATAAGGCAGAAGAGGCTCATACGCGCACAGTGAAGGAACCAAAGGCAAGGGCGGAGAGGCCGAAGCAGCCCACTCCCCCACAAGGCAACATAACTTCTGCCCAAGACCAAGACAGGAAAAGTGGAAGAAGAAGCCTAGAGGCCCAAGGAAACGAAGGAAAAGAGGCGGACCCACTCCAGATGGAGAGAAGCCTGCTAGCCTGAACTGATCTCAAAGAAAAACGGGCAACCCAAACAACCCTTGAGAGCTTGGGCAAAAATGACCTAATGTCACAGTGAGGTTACCTGAGTAATAGTGTTACCGATCGGTTTCATTTGTGTAATATGTTTATATTTGTACCCTGAAATTTATTTGACCAAGATAAAATCATCTATTTTTCTATATAGACCCTCTCAGTTTCTCCTTTTTTGTATGACTTTTTTTGTATGACTTCTTTGATAGCATGTGTAAGTTTACTTAATACATTGTTGTAGTAAACTAAAAGATATAGATCTAGACGCTACCAAAGATTTGAAGGTGCCAAATTGAGAAATAGGAATCATTTCCAAAAAAGAAAGGTGTCCATTTATTTGACCCTTATAAGTTGAAACTCTGAGAAGAGATAAAATACTGTGAAATAAATCCCTTGAAGGCATACATACCTGATCATGCTAGCCAGAACAGCGCCGGCAGTAAAGCTGCCAGAAGCCATAAGTAAGAAGAACAGCCCGAGGCCCCAGGAAGGCTGAGTAGGGGGCGCATGGCAAGGGGATACTAAGAAGAGTACCAGACCTCAGGCCAGGAGCAGGGAAAGGAGGAGACGCCCGGGCACACCACTATGAGTGGCCACGCGCACGACCTCAAGGAGCAAAAGCAACCTACACAAATGCCATGGAGAACAGGCACCCGAAGGTGACCAGAACCCTCCAGCAGACCGCAGGCCATATGACCTAGGGTACGATAAGCCCCAAACATGTGAACCTTCTTTGGAAGAACTTGATCAGCAGAAGAACAAACAAAAGAGCCACGGGGAAAAAAAACACACCCCCGCAAAAGGTTTGACAAGCAGCCCAATCAAGCAGAAGGCCTAAACTCAGGGCCAAGTCTGCTCAACAATTCCAACACAATCAACAAAAGGGCCGTCCAGCAGTCAACAATGCCAAAGTCCCAAATAGGACGCAATGGCCAGAAAACGCATTCCCCAGCCAGAACAACTGGCCTAAGAAGGCCCAGACTCAACCAGACTCAGGAATCACGGAGGAGAGGACGAAGGAGGAGGAGAATGATAAGGCGGAGGATGATAAGGCGGAGGATGATAAGGAGAAGGATGAAGACGGAGCCGGCCAAGAACCTCAGGATGGCGGAGTCGGACGGGGCATCTCCCTGACCCCTACGTGCGGGTAGGTGACACGGTGTGTTCGGTACTTCCGACAGGTATCAACCACTCAAGTGCCGTGCACTACAGAGAAGACCGGAGACACCCATATTGGTCTAAGTGGGGTCCAACTTAGACAGAGCAGGACTATCTGGCCTGCAGTCCAACTTCTAGAGGAAGGTAGTATTTCCCCTTCCTGTTTGTGTAGCACTATAACATTGTAGGTCCTGACAAATTGCTCTCAAAGCATGAAACATGTCCATGTCGACCTTTAGGTAGGATACACACGGCTGGATCTTTGCACCAGCGTGTGTTTTCACCTCACTGTTTTTAGTACGGTGGTGAACCACACCAATAAAGATTGTTGTGGATTCACTAACCTTTTTTAACCTTCACCACTCTCACTTACGTCTACACTTTCCAAGAAGCCCTCATACCCACATGCACCAACTGGCAGGAACAAAAGATCTCCAATAAAGAGCCCCTTTATGGGTGCCCGTCGGACATTGCAGCGCCAGTCTGACAAGGTGCAAAACCCATACGATGAAGCATGACACCTAGCTTGCTGGGTGTGTGAGGGTTTCAGTTCCGAAAGGGTAATTCCTACCCCCTTTTTTTCCTCCCCCTGCACGCTGCTTTTTTTGCTTGGTTACGCCGTTTTTGTAGTGCTGCCATCAAACAGAAGATCAATGAGCTGCTCCTGAATATTCTCTGGGAATACTCCATCCTGAAGCCAAGCATGGCGACGGAGCGATCGAGGAAGCCATGCTTGGAAGCCACTTCTGAAATATCCAGGGCGGAGTGGAGAATAAACGCCGCCAGCTCCCGGCCATCCAACGCATGATGCAGTAAGTCCACCTGACCACCCTCCTGGGACACTGCAGATCCCAGAGACTTAGCAGAGTCCCACAAACAGGAGGAGGCCCGAGCCAACACACAAAAGGTGTTCAGGGCCGCAGGGCAGCGCTGGTCGTGGTCAACATATTGCGCCCCCAAGAGTTCCGACAGCGGGCCTCTCGGTACGGCGGAGTCAGCAGTGGCGGCAGGGAGGGGAAAAGCAGCCCGCAAAAGAGCACTGGAGGCAGAAGGGTGGAGGGAAAGGCACGCCGGGTCACGCAGCGCCGGGAGATGCTGAGGCCCCGGATCCCCTGAGGGAGGACGCCTCCAAGCCCCCGCGAAGGAAGAAAAGAGTGAACCTTCAAAGGGAAGCAAGATTTACCTCCCACCAGAGCCCTGGTGGAGGAGCTCCAGTAGATGGTCCGCCGGAAAGTGAGCCACCGGGTCACCCATATGCAGGATGCCCACAACCGTGGACACCGCGTGAGCGAAGGCCGCACCCGCCTCCGTAAGGCCCCGTGGCAGGAAAAGAAGCTCCTCTGTGGGCGGCGGCTGCAAACTAAGGCGGCCATCCCCGAGGCCCAAGGGGACAGGCAAGGTCCAGACCTGGAAGTCAGAAGGAGCAGACTAGTGAGGGACATGCCGCTCTTCCGATGAACACCTCTGCCTCAGGAAGGGAGGAGAGCCGCCCTTCGACGCCTGTGAACAAGACACCACACTGCGACCAGTCTCCGGGGAGGATGGGAACAAAATACAGGCCACCTCCAGAGAAGGAGTGTCTGAAGACGAATCCGCGGCAAGACCCTTGCGCATAGCCGTAGAGTCTGCCGCCTGAGGTGGAATGCCAGCACCATCCGGAATCGACGGACAAGGTTCCTCCCAGGCACCCCCAAAGGGGACCGGAGCGGGCTGGAGCCGGATCAGCCCTGGGATGGCGCCGACCCGACCTCCACCAAGCTAGCCATCCGTGTGGGTGAAAGAGATGGCCCTGGGGAGTGACACAAAGCCCTCCGCGGCCCAGAATGAGGCGTAAATGGCTCGGCAACCCATGAGGCGGTGTCAGGGACATTTCCACCTCTGACTCGCCCCCCTTCGAGGCAGCTGCCTGCGGGGGGAGGACGAGAGAGGCCCAGAGAAGGGCGAGCGGTCCTTACCCAGCCTCGACCTGGAGCGGTTGAGGAGGGTTCACCGACCCCTGTGGCTCCGCGCGGTCCAATTGCTGCCGGCGCCGTAGCGGCGTCACCTCAGCCTTAGACAGGACTACCCTGTGAAGGGACCGAGAGGGACTCCCGAAGGAGTTTGCGGTGAGGCACAGATGCCGTGGCCTGAAGAAGGTGCCCCAGCAGAGCCACACCCCAACAGAACCACACCCTCCAAGCCTGGATCCGAACCAGTCAGCGCTGGGGCTGGAGCCGGCGGTACAAAAGGAGTGGTGATGGACGGAGCATCTGAACCAATCAAACACTCACTCACTCCCCGTCAGCAAGAGGATCACGTTCAGACTCCTCACCCACGCACACAAAGCTCTCCACGACCTGGGCCCCAAGTACCTCAACAACCGCCTGACCTTCTACACGCCCACCCGCGAGCTACGGTCGACCAGCCTCGCCCTCGCCGCCGTTCCACGCATCTGCAGAGCCACCGCCAGAGGAAGAACCTTCTCCTACCAAGCAGCCAAGACATGGAACTCCCCTCCCCACCCACCTTCGGCTGACCCAGGACCATCTTTCCTTCAGGAAACAACTCAAGACCTGGCTTTTCGAGCAGTAACGGACCCCTCTCCCCCCAGCGCCTTGAGACCCGTCCGGGTGAGTAGCGCGCTTTACAAATGTCATGATTGATTGACACCCAGTCAACAGATCTGGGTTTAATCCATCACCGTTCTTTAGCCCACTCTGCCACCCCAGTTCAGACATGGCCATATGCAAATCAGTCTGACCCTGTGCCTCATGGGAACAGTCCAGCCCTAACTGCCAAGCCATGCCATTCCTGGACCAGAAACATTTGGACTTGAGACGCCCACACACCAGGAAACAGTGGATAGGACGACACGCGGAGCCGCATTACCCGCGGAGAGTCCACGCTCCCGGCAGACCGGAACCCAGCCCCCGGGGACAAACTGCGACACTTACCCACCGGAGAGCTACGCTCACGTGACATCTAAGAAGGGAGAGGACAACTACAACGGCCGAACCTGAAGCCGTCCGCTGAAGCAGACCGAGAGGAGGACATCGACCTGGAGAGCCGAACCAAGAGAAAATACATGCAGCGCTCCTGCCGTGACTTCGGCTTCAACTGTTGACAGGCCTCGAAGACGGTGATGCTGTGATCCTCCCCCAAACACCACATACAATTGAGGTGCGGGTCCGCCTATAAAACGTACAAGTTTTAAAGCCATTCTCACACTGTTCCACCAAAAGAATGGAGAAAAAGGGGCCCGAAACAGGCCTGTAGCAAGACCAGATCCGCGTTGCACGTGGAAAAGGAAAAAACTGATGTAGGCGCGCCGGGGCAGGTCTTATGTGACCTTGCTGACATCACGTGCGCGGACGATGCCTGAGCGGAGTCGCGTGATGTCGCCCCGCCCCCGGTGCGCAGGGATGCTGTGGCAAAAAAAGTTTCTGGATCCAGTCTCACGCCTGGGGATAATTCTGAGTGATGGAATCTACAGCTAGTAGTCTCTTTCAGATGCAATATATAACAAATGATTTGTTGTATAGAAGCATCTAATAGATTAATGGTTTGGTTATTACAATATATAACAAACCTTTTCAATTTGATTGCATAGCATGCTCTAATAGTAGGCTTTCTTGTCATACAAGCCGATGGTAAATTTAGGTAACCAAACTATGACTTCAGGAGCCAAATCGCTAGGTTGAGCTACCTGGGGTTTGGATGTCTGATTTCTCCTTGGTTTTGAGTTAAGAAGGTCAGAGGTGAGGTGAAGCGTCTGTTGTGGAACTACTGAGAGTTCTAGAAGTGTGGTGAACCATGTTTGACAAGCCCATTTGGGAGCCACTAGAACAAGAGTGAGGGATGTTTGTCTGGGCTTCTGCACCAGGAATGAAGAAGAGGGAGAGGTGAAAAGCGTACGCAAATATCCCTGACCAATTCATCCATAGGGCATAGCCTTTGGATAGAGGGTGTGGGAACCTGGAGGTGAAGTTTGACCATTTAGAGTTGGCTGCTGTTTCGAAGAGATCTATCTGTGGAAACCCTCATTTGTGGAAGTATGGGAGGAGAACTTGGGCTGTGGAGTTCACACTCGTAGACGTGTTGCGATAACTGTAGAGAGTGTGCCCCCCTGCAGTATCAGAGGACAATGTTAAAAATTTGATGTACACACTCAGTCAGCAAATGAATTCACACACTCAAGAAATTAACTCTAGGCCAATTGTTTTTGTATAAAAAAATATACTGTTTATTTTTAGAACCAAGCAAGCCTGGCACAGGCAAGCATAAAATACTTTTCAGTAATAAGTTGCTGAACATAGAACAGTTTGAAAATGCAATAGAACTTGTACTTAGTTTGATTTACAGGGGATGTAGCAGGTTGCAACATTTAGCAAATACAGTACATTGGAATGAATTGGCTTTTTCAGTAAATTACAGGTAAGTTACTTTTTACGTTACTTTTCTAACTCAGTGCTTGATACCTAGATTCAGCCCTGGGTAAGTAATTACGTTTTGATTATTCGCATGATTTTTAAAGAATATCTTTAGATTTCAAAACTCCACACTTAGTCGTTTTTTGGAAGAAAAACAGTGCATTGAAATGCATAGGCTTTTTCAGTAAATTACAGGTAAGTTACTTTGTACGTTACTTTTCTTACTCAGTGCTGGATACCTGGATTCAGCACTGGGACATTTCCTGTAAACAGGTAAGTAAATACGCTTTGGTTATTTGTGCGATTTTTAAAGAATTTTACTTCTGTATCTTTGTGAGAAAGTGCCATCTTTCTTGCCTTGGTATACCCCCACTTTTTTCTGAACTGCTGATGTGCTTTGACTGAGTGTGCCCTGGGTTCCTGCCAACCAGGTACCCAGGGCCTGTGTTCCTTCCCTAAAACTGTGCTGAAACTAAAAACCCAATTGGCTTCTCTGGTCACATGTCAGCCCCTAGTAAATAGTACCCTAGGTACCCAGGGCATGGTGACCAGAGAAGCCCCCTGAGGGCTGCAGCACTTATTGTGCCACCCTCAGGGACCCTGTACCCTGGCACCCACACACTGCCTTTGCAGGCCAAGTGCCTAAGTACAGAACTAAACCAAGAGTCGACATGGCACACATCCCTGTGTGCCCTGCCCACAAACCCACTGCCCTGGCATACATCAGCCACCCCTCTAGCTGGCTGCCCTATGTCAAAGGTGTGGGCACAGGTGCATGAGCCCTGTGCCCCTACGGTACCCAGGGCCATTCCTGGGTACTGCACTGTAAGTGCAGTGATGCCATTAAGAGTATATGGTGCTGGGAGCTTGTCATTACCAACTCCACAGCACCATAATGGCTACACTGAAGACTGACAAGTTTGGTACCAAACTTTTCAGCACATTAAACCCGCACTGATGCAAGTGTGAGATTTAATGTAAAATGTACCAGAGGGCATCTTAGAGATGCCCTCTGAAACCCTAACCTACAATCCACGTCGGGCTGAGTGGCTGCAAAGGCTGCCACACATCAGACATGTTGCCGGACCCCTGGGTGGAGAGCCCCCACACTCACGGGCCTGCAACAATGCACATCCTGGGCGACGTGCTAGGTCTCCTCCCCCAGGATGAGCAGGCAGAAGCTTCAAAAGGCATGCCGCCTCTGAGCTTCTCCTGACCATTTGCTGTACCCAGCAACTGGCCCCCACCAGTTCTAACCCTCACTCTGGCGGGAAAAACTACGTCAGTAAGGGGGGTGTGCCAGCCTGTGCCAACCCCACCCCTCAGGTGGAAGAGACTAGGTGAGGCATGACCCCGGGCTCCGGCCATCTTGTAGATGGGGATCCCTGCCCAATCCCAGCTAGGCTCCTGCCCCCCTCCCACAGGAGAGGAGCAGGCTAGGGGGTGTACTCACCCCAGGACAGGGACCCATTGGTCCCTGTCCTTGCTCTACCTGTAACGCCCCTAAATTTAGTATTTAGGGGCTCCCTGAACCATCCTTCCTCAGATCCCGAAAGAAAAAAGAAGATCAAGAGGAAGAAGACCCGTCGTGCAGCTGCTAACAACAGGACAACAACAACTGACTTGGCCCCAGCCCTACCGGCCTGTCGATCCTGGAACCTGCTCCTGCCCAACTTCCCGGCAATTCCTGCTGACAGCAACCTTGGGACACCCAGAGGACCTGCCTGCCTTGACCCTCCTAAAGACTGGGACTCCCATCAGCAGAGGCTCTGCTGAAACAACCCACCTGGTGCCAACCAGGAAGCTCTGGACCAGCCCACTCTGCACCCACCGAGCCCGGGCCGGGCCCAACTGAACCAAGAACACAAGGACATCCCCCCAGCGACTGGGACCCGAAGTCCAGTGCCAAAAGACCCTCCTCGACGAACCAGATGACTCCTGCAGACTCAGAACCAGGGGCCACCCCAACCGCGACCAGCCGTGTGTAAGCTTTTCCGACACCCAAAGACACCCCTGCACCCGGCGCCCTACAGCCCCCTGTGCCTCCCTTTGAGGTACCTACCTGTGCTCCAAGATCCCAACTTACCTCTCAAAGTGCTGGTCGCCCCTGGAGAGTCTCCGTCCCCGAGCCGGCAGCCTTTGTTCCTTTTTCACATTTCCCATTGGATAACATTGAGCGCCCGACGGCTCAAGAGCACCCTGCACCCAGCCGCCCGAGTGCCGCTGGCTGTGCCACCTTTGTCCTATCCTACTTCCCCCCCCCCCCCCCTTTGCCCTGAGCAAGCGACCAGGAGCCCAGCTCCCACAGCCACGTGGCCTGCTAGCCAGCAGCCACCAACCAAAGGCCCCCTTTCCCTCATTGGATATCATTGGGCCTACCTACCTCTGCACCCCGCCGTCCCTGCGCTGCTTGGGCTGAACAGACTGTACTTATCTGACCCTGGGGGACCCCCGAGTCTATGCCCGGAACCTTACCTTCACCAGCCAAGTACTCACCTGGAAACCGGTAATTTACTTACCTGCCATTGGATAACATTGTCCCATTTTGACTCAAACATTTTCTAAGTGTGAAGTTTTGAAAACTGCAAATATTCATATAAAATCAGCCGAATTCCGAAGTACTCACCTGTGAGCATGGGAAAGGCAGTACGGTACCTTGTAGCCCAGTACTAAGCCGCAAAAGTAATCCTTACCGGGTTTACTAATAATCTGTATTTTCTCCAAAGGAACCCATTGTCTGCTTTTCTATGAAATTTCTTCTAAGTGTCTACTTTTGAAAACTTGAAATATTCTTTAAAAATCATACGAAATACTGAAAAGCAATCACTTACCTGTTTTAAGTTCAGATCCCAGTGCTGGCCCTAGAAGCCCAGTACTGGATTACAAAAGTAACGCAATTGTACTTTACCTGCAACCTGAATTTTCTCCCATTGAATAACATTGCCAGATTTCCCTTGAAAAGTTTCTAAGTGTGAACTTCTAGAACAGCTTTCTATTCATAAAAATGCATTACAGTAACTAAAACGTGTTTGCTAATCTGGTTCCAGCTTAGACCCCAGGACTGAATCTAGGATCTAGTCCTGGAACTACTAAAGTAATCTGTACTGTAATCACCTGTACTTTTATGGTAACAATCCATCGAGCGCAATGCTAAAGTGTGTCTAGACTGGAGTTGCTTTCAGCAACTCCTGTACCTACTGTGTTCTCAAACTTTATTGCTCCCTTGCAAGGTAATTACATGAGTGTACTCATATCTAGCAAAGTATATTTTTATGCCTGTTGGTTCTAAAAATAAAAAAAGTATACCTTTGGATTTAAAAACCATTGGCCTGGAGTTCAGTCTTTGAGTGTGTGAAATCCTTTGCTAACTGAGTGTGTACAACAAATGTTTGCACTGCCCTCTGGTACTGCCTTACTCCTCGACCAAGCTACAACTTTTGAGAGTAAGGTCAGTCCTGATTTTAACCTCTGTTATACCTTTGGGGTTTGTGGACTCTATACACACTTTACTTCATTATTGACCAGTATACATAGAGCCACTTTCTCACAATCTTTCTTCATTTTATAAAGTGATTCATCCACTTGAGGACCAGATAGATGTTGATTGTCGAATGGGGCATTTAGTATGGTTTTACTTCTGGTTTAAAACCAAAGATTCAGAACCATGTGTGTCTAATAGAGGAACTACAATTTAGTTTTTCCTCTTGTACTACTTCCTTCCCTCTTTTTCTGTCTTCTTCTGGGAGATATTGGAGTAAGTCTTCCAATTCATAACAAGGAGCCCTGTCGTATCGAGCCAAAAGACCTTCGGTATTGGCTATATGCCAGTAGTTGGCCGACTGAGCAGCCACTCTTTTACCTGAGGCATCTATTAGTGGACTCTTTGTCCGGAGGTGGTGCATCCCTGTACTTTGTGAATTCCCTCTTTTACGAGCATTGGATACAACCAAAGAATCTAAAGGAAGCTGGCCCTTAATATAAATTGGGCAAGATGGTGGGGATTTATATTTGTTATCTACCCTAGGTGATTTAATACTTGCTCTCACTGGATCCTTAAAAATGTCCTCAGCATGCCTCACCACACCTAACCTAGGTAATGAATGTTATCCTATTTGTGGTTCCTAATGTTTTGAATGAGAAATAGTTCTTATGTAAAGCAACTCCATGGTATGTAGCTGCCTTGGCAATTAACTCCTAGTATGAGGTGTTCTCATCAGGAGCGGAAGGTTTAACAGAGTATAGATCTTGGTCTGTAACTGGAGGAGAATCTATATTGTAATCATTCCATGGATCTGGTGGTTGTCCAGAATTGTTTCCCCCATCCCCTGAATCAGGATCTGTATGTGAAGAGCCCTGTGGTGTAACGTGATGTCTAGAGGGTCTGCTGGTGGTACAGTAGGCACTGGTGAAGAGGGTGGAGGGTTAGAAGAAATCGGAAGAAAAGGGCTAGTAGCCATGTCTTTCTTCTTAAGAGATTTTATATTCAGACTATTTTCCTTTTGGAGGAAGGTATCATTGGTTTTGCTGTAATATGTCCAGTGTCTGGATTTATATACTTTTTTTTGTTTTGGATCCAGCTTTTGCTGCATGATAAAGAAGAACCTTCAAGGCTTGTACGTTGCGCATGGAAGACAACAATACAGAGTATGTTTGACAGAAATCTACCATTGAATATATATTTTACCATAGCAGCACTTCTTTATGATGAGTTCTACATCTACTCGTCCATGGCTAGGATGAACACTATAAAACAGGACTTAACTCTAGCCTGTAATTCTCACTCATCTTGTGTAGAGACTTCGAACACAAGTCCCTGCAACAAATTTTCTTGCATTTTCTTACTTCGATTTCCAGCACCGACCACATCCGGATCGTACTGCAAACTTTACCTGAAGTTATTAAGTCCGTTGGCATCTACAGGACTCGCCATCTTGTTGAACTTTCTCTCAATACATAATTTCCTTACTTGACACAACTTGAAGAATTGGTATATTGCATGTTTTGCTTTCCTGATGAAGGAGCCTGGGTCGCAGAAATGCGCGTAGACACGATTCCATGAAGTTTCATCAATGTCTAAAACCACCACATTGTATCTCTCAATTTGAGTACACTTTTTTCTCTTTAGACCCGATACTTTACTAATTTTGGAATTTTTTGTTATTATTCATTAGCATCACAGTAATTATCAACTATTAATATGGTTACATATCAGTGCTGAATGTATTGAGAGCATTGGAACAAGACTGCATTTATTGAAACTATATACAGGAAATGCATTTTTTTGTTTACATGCATGGAGAGAACAATGAGATTGTGATATAGGTTTGTTTTTATCGCCATGTGATTTCACAGCCATTGTTTATCCAGGGGAAAAAAAAATGTATTACTTTGTGTACACTTAGCTTTTTCCACTATTGGTAAGCAATTATGTTTTTTAATGCCTAAGATATTAAAAGTTGACTAGGGATTTGGTTTGAATAACTATATTTTCCCTGCTCTGGGAAGAGATATTAGTAGCAGGGAGTCCTTATTTATACATTGACTTCAATTCTATCTCCAGCTGGGAATCTGAATCTTGGCGAGAGAAGGCCTCTTCTTCATCCGCTGCAGGCTCTTCAATTTCTTTCAGTTCGATATCTTCTCCGAAGATATCGCTGGTCTCTTTGATGTTTTGTCAATGCATTTCTTTCCATCGAGCCCGCGGTCTTGGAGGGTCTTTTTGGAGCGAAACAAACGAGATGCGTCACAGTCTTAAGTTACAGACTTTGTGAAGATTGGTGCGTGGATATTTTGAGTGACACCAAAGGCAGAATTGCAATGGAGTCCTTTCCATCTGCATATTTGCTCTATGTTGATATCTCGAGTGGAAGACAAAGAACAAGCTAGGCCCAAAGGCCGCGGTTGGAGTGTAGTTGATCCAACTGTGATAATTTTCTGATTTTCAATACGCGATGGATGGGAAAACGTCTTAGAAACAATGCAGACAGGGGTAAAGTGGGTTGTGAACTGAAAGGATTTTGACGAACTGTCTTGACTGTCCCGGAGCACAGCAAACCATGTCCGAAACCGATGGCGGAAAGAAAAAAATCTATAATGGAGTTGATGCCCATGCGCACCATCACTGAAAGGAGAAGTCACTGTGCCTCGTGGCTGGAAAAGACTTCTTCAAAGAAAAACAACTTGCAAACATCCAGACCGAACACTAGATGGCAGGAGTATGCAAAGCATGTATATCTACAGCACACATGCCTCAAACATATATATACATATATATATTTACCAATTCCCTCCAAAGTTATGAAGGAAGCCAGGACACACGGAGTTTGTTGCAAAATGTTTAATGGCAGCAGAAAAAGTGCGACGCGTTTCGCCGATATGGCTTGATCATGCTCGTCATACAAACATTGTCAGCCATTTTTAAAGTGCTGAAAACACACCCCCCGTGTACGCTTATCCACACAGACGTTAATACAGAGTCGCCATCTTGTAATGTGTTAAATACCATATACGATTATATCACAAATTGTAATTCATACAAATTATAACATATTATACGTTTGGGGCTCAACACACATGTATAAAATTGGTGCTCAGAAATTATCTGCCAGAGTGTAATGATTACAGGATGTTTGGTTGCCCATTAGATATTGTGCTTGTAAAACGACATAGTCAGTTATATTATTACTGGCACAGTTATTAGGTGCATATCAATCTCATGTGTACGAGTATGTGTTTGATCTCATAATTGCGAGAAGTCGCGATCACATGGTGTATTGTGATACGTGATCTGAGCGCTCATTGGATGCTGTAAATGTAACAGCGAGTAAGACCCCATGTGATTGGATTTCGTCGCTAGGCAACGTGGAAAACAACAATTGTCACGCTAGGGAGATGTGATTCCTTGAACATCGCCCAAGTGGGCAAATAAATAACAATGCATACATCATAATGGCATTTATCAACGTGCGCAGACAGAATCTATTAAGTATCATAAATACTGCCCCAATGCGCTGTAATCAATCATTGTCCGCACAAAATTCAGTGACAATTCAAAGTCCTCGCCCAAGTGGGCATGTATATTGTACTTCCACATAATGTTCCAAACGAGGTAGTATTCAGATCCAATCAACTCATAGTATTTCGCAATACCATATAACGTCTGTGAAAGAAAAGGTTTCACGTGTAAGTGAATGAAAATAAATTTAGGTGATAAAAAGTTAAAATACAGACAGCATATATACAGTTCAATTCATTATAATATGTATATTATTCTTCATACAAATGAATGGCCAGTTCTTCACTTGTGTTCAATCCCACAGGGGCCAGACATTGGAAATCGATAATATATCTGGACTCCAGTTTCCTCATGGAGAGCTCATGGTTGCCGCCCCGTACCCCCAGATCCACACAATCAATTACCACCATACGTAACTTGGTTTCATCCTGCATGTGGTGGTCGAAAAAATGTCTGGCGACCGGATATTGCTTGGTATGATTCCGTATCGCTCTCAGATGTTCTAACACCCTCTTTTTAGCTTCATGTTTGGTACTGCCCACATACCACTTATTGCATGGGCAGATTAACAGATACACACTGTATGGGGTATTGCAGGATAGATTCTTTTTGATGGTAAATTCCCTGGATGTACCAGGTATGGTGAGAGATTTGCAATTTCTACTGAATTTGCATGCCTTGCATCTCTTACAGCATGTAAATCCGGTAGATGTGGCCTGGGCAGGGGAGATGTTATCAGTCACATAATTGCGGCTGAGCTCGTCACGTAAGGATCTGCCCTTTCTAAACGTGATCTGTGGATTGTCACCTAGATATTTTTTGAGGTGGTCATCCGTATTCAGAACATGCCAATGTTTTTTGAGTACTTGTCTTACATCATTGGATTGGCCAGAAAAAGTTGTAATGAATCTGATGGTTTCAGTTTGCTCTTGAGGTGGTTTGGGAACTAACAGTTCCTCTCGAGATTTGCTACTGCTCCGTTCTATTGCTTTGGCAATGATTTTGTTGCCATAACCTCGCTGTCTAAACCTTTGGCACATGATAGTTTCTTCAATCTTGTAACTTTCTTGTGTGCTACAGTTTCGTCTAGCACGCAATAGTTCCCCATAGGGGATGCTGTACACAAGACTTTTGGGATGGCAACTGGATGCTTTGAGAAGGCTATTACCTGCTGTGCTTTTTCTGAATAGTTTAGTGGTCAGGGTGTTATCGATCACTTCTACTTCTACATCCAAAAACTCCATCTTCTTCTTACTGATATGTTCAGTGAGAGTCAGGTTGAGTGTATTGACATTGAGTTTGTCAATAAAATGTTTGGCCGATTTCTCATCGCCATTCCAAATGAAAAAAATATCATCAATGTATCGCAGCCACAGGGACACATTGGTGAATTCCGCCATCTCTTGGACAACCTGCTCCTCCCACCAGCCCATGAATAAATTCGCATAGCTGGGGGCGAAGCAGGTTCCCATGGCCGTGCCCTGTGACTGGCGATACATGACGTCATTAAAATAAAAAAAATGATTGTTCAGACAAAAGTCTATCATAGATAGAAGCATTTGAGAATGCAATAGCAGAGAGATAGATCTGGAGTTCAGATAGTGTTTGACTGCTTGGAGTCCATGTTTGTGTTGGATGCTCGTGTATAAACTGCTAACATCCAAGGTGACCAATGTAAAGTCACGTTCCCAATGGATGCCATTGATTATGCTCAGGAATTGGGTGGTGTCTTTGACATAGGACGGTAGTCCCACCAAAAAAGTTCTTAAATAGTGGTCGATGTACTTCGACGTGTGTTCTAAAAAAGAACCTATCGAGGATACGATCGGACGACCAGGTGGATTGTCTGGGTCCTTGTGGAGTTTGGGGAGGAGATACAATATTGGAACTTTAGGATGGGCACAATACAAATACTGGTATTCCTCCACCTCAATTAAACCTTTATCTCTCCATTCCAGTAATAGGTCTCTGAAATTCCCCATCGATCTTAATACATCATCCCTATCACAAATGCAATAGCAGGTTGTATCCTGTAGCTGTCTCAGGACTTCCTGGATGTAATTCTGCTTATCCAAAACCACAACATTCCCCCCCTTATCAGATTGTCTTATAACAATCTCTTTATCTGATTTGAGGGAATCGATGGCCAGTAGTTGTGTCTGGGATAAATTCTTGTTGTTGTAAGGGATTTTTTTGTATCTAAGCTTCACAAGATCTTTAAGTACACCGCGTTCAAACACATCAATAGAATCACATTGAATAGTCGGTAAAAATACACTCTTGGGTTTGAATTTGGACCCCGGATTTCTGTCTAAGTCCAAACCCCAACTTTCCCAATCAGGTTCATCAGATATATTCACATTGCTACCATGAATTTCCTCAAGTAAAAGAATATCCTCTACATCAAGGTTACTCAGTGAGCTACTGGCCCCTGTGGCCGGTGGATCTTTCACTTTGGTACAGAACCATTTTTTTAATTTAAGTTTTCTAGAAAATAAAAACAAGTCTATGTGAGTCTGGGCAAAGTTCATATTCTGTGATGGACAGAAGGAAAGGCCAAGTGCCAAGATATCTTTCTCACCTTCAGTAAGCACATGGCGTGAGAGGTTCACCACTGTTTTATTCATTTGGTGTTCTTGCTCCTTGTTGACATTCCCATTGGAGCTTCTGTTGCGTTTGATCCTCCTCTTCTTTGCTTTCTTGTTCCTCCGGTTCCTCCTCTGCTTCCACGCCCTCGACCTCTTTGATTCCCCTTGTCCCCCTGAAAAGTCTCTGTCCGGTTCTGACTCATCATCTGATGAGCTAAAAAAATTCACCCTTTTCTTTGTGGCCGCTGCAGGTTCTTGGGTGATTCCAGAGTTGGAGGCGTCTGATAAGTTAACGTCAGATATATCACTTTCCACCACCTCCACACTAGGTCCGGATTTCTGCTGACCTGCTAGTACTAATCCCGTGTTTTTGTCAAATAAATGATCATATTTCTTTTGAAAAGTCAAAGTGCGCCCAGATTGGTAATCTTTAAAATCTCTTATAAACTTCCGTTGCTTTTTGGCAGTGATCTCTTCTTCTAATTTATCCATTCTCCCTTTGAGCTTTTTGAGATGTTCGTCCAATGCTTCTTTGGTCATCAGGGGTTCGATTTCTGCCAGAAGTTTCTCTATATCTTCAAGGAGCTTTGAACGGTCTTTAAGGGCGTATTTAACCAAGATTCTCATCATTATTATTGAACAAGATGACGAGTTGTCAGACCATTCGTTTATCATATCGGGATCAGGATCCTCATAGGTGGGGATTGGAATGGCGATGAGAAATCGGCCAAACATTTTATTGACAAACTCAATGTCAATACACTCAACCTGACTCTCACTGAACATATCAGTAAGAAGAAGATGGAGTTTTTGGATGTAGAAGTAGAAGTGATCGATAACACCCTGACCACTAAACTATTCAGAAAAAGCACAGCAGGTAATAGCCTTCTCAAAGCATCCAGTTGCCATCCCAAAAGTCTTGTGTACAGCATCCCCTATGGGGAACTATTGCGTGCTAGACGAAACTGTAGCACACAGGAAAGTTACAAGATTGAAGAAACTACCATGTGCCAAAGGTTTAGACAGCGAGGTTATGGCAACAAAATCATTGCCAAAGCAATAGAACGGAGCAGTAGCAAATCTCGAGAGGAACTGTTAGTTCCCAAACCACCTCAAGAGCAAACTGAAACCATCAGATTCATTACAACCTTTTCTGGCCAATCCAATGATGTAAGACAAGTACTCAAAAAACATTGGCATGTTCTGAATACGGATGACCACCTCAAAAAATATCTAGGTGACAATCCACAGATCACGTTTAGAAAGGGCAGATCCTTACGTGACGAGCTCAGCCGCAATTATGTAACTGATAACATCTCCCCTGCCCAGGCCACATCTACCGGATTTACATGCTGTAAGAGATGCAAGGCATGCAAATTCAGTAGAAATTGCAAATCTCTCACCATACCTGGTACATCCAGGGAATTTACCATCAAAAAGAATCTATCCTGCAATACCCCATACAGTGTGTATCTGTTAATCTGCCCATGCAATAAGTGGTATGTGGGCAGTACCAAACATGAAGCTAAAAAGAGGGTGTTAGAACATCTGAGAGCGATACGGAATCATACCAAGCAATATCCGGTCGCCAGACATTTTTTCGACCACCACATGCAGGATGAAACCAAGTTACGTATGGTGGTAATTGATTGTGTGGATCTGGGGGTACGGGGCGGCAACCATGAGCTCTCCATGAGGAAACTGGAGTCCAGATATATTATCGATTTCCAATGTCTGGCCCCTGTGGGATTGAACACAAGTGAAGAACTGGCCATTCATTTGTATGAAGAATAATATACATATTATAATGAATTGAACTGTATATATGCTGTCTGTATTTTAACTTTTTATCACCTAAATTTATTTTCATTCACTTACACATGAAACCTTTTCTTTCACAGACGTTATATGGTATTGCGAAATACTATGAGTTGATTGGATCTGAATACTACCTCGTTTGGAACATTATGTGGAAGTACAATATACATGCCCACTTGGGCGAGGACTTTGAATTGTCACTGAATTTTGTGCGGACAATGATTGATTACAGCGCATTGGGGCAGTATTTATGATACTTAATAGATTCTGTCTGCGCACGTTGATAAATGCCATTATGATGTATGCATTGTTATTTATTTGCCCACTTGGGCGATGTTCAAGGAATCACATCTCCCTAGCGTGACAATTGTTGTTTTCCACGTTGCCTAGCGACGAAATCCAATCACATGGGGTCTTACTCGCTGTTACATTTACAGCATCCCATGAGCGCTCAGATCACGTATCACAATACACCATGTGATCGCGACTTCTCGCAATTATGAGATGAAACACATACTCGTACAAATGAGATTGATATGCACCTAATAACTGTGCCAGTAATAATATAACTGACTATGTCGTTTTACAAGCACAATATCTAATGGGCAACCAAACATCCTGTAATCATTACACTCTGGCAGATAATTTCTGAGCACCAATTTTATACATGTGTGTTGAGCCCCAAACGTATAATATGTTATAATTTGTATGAATTACAATTTGTGATATAATCGTATATGGTATTTAACACATTACAAGATGGCGACTCTGTATTAACGTCTGTGTGGATAAGCGTACACTGGGGGTGTGTTTTCAGCACTTTAAAAATGGCTGACAATGTTTGTATGACGAGCGTGATCAAGCCATATCGGCGAAATGCGTCGCACTTTTTCTGCTGCCATTAAACATTTTGCAACGAACTCCGTGTGTCCTGGCTTCCTTCATAACTTTGGAGGGAATTGGTAAATATTACAGGCCTGTCGGTGGCCTAACCGGGACCGCGCCGCGACAGCCCCACATGCACATACCGGCACTGGAGGAGAGAATACACATATATATATATATATATATATATATATATATACACACACATACATGTACCCCTTTTTTAAATGCAAAAGGTCAATGTAGCCTTACTTATAAGCTGCAACACATTAATACCTCAAATTTTTCTCCAGGCCTTACTGAAGAAATACAAACATCTACACTTAAAAGGACTTGCAAGTAGTACTCTAGGATCCCCTCATGCGGGCAGGACAATTTAGTGCTCATTACTATCAATGGAGATCCTCTGTGAGAGAACCTACATTAACTGATATAACAGAAAAATACACAAGACCGCTCATCTAGAAATAACTTGCACAACTCGGACAGAGAATACATCCTCATCAATGGAACAGGGAGTGCGATTTGTATGAAATGCAGTGGGTAACCACCTTGCACAAGAATCGGTACCCCTTGGAGGATTATTTGGTGGTCTCTGTACAAACTACAGGGTATGTCTAAGTTAACCAGATCTAATACACATTTGTCCGATGTTCTCTCTCCATTGAGGGAGGAAGTTGGTAATATTCGCACCCACAGAATGGGAAGGAGTGGATGTAGCCTGCACCTAGTCTAGGTCACTGTTCACAACCTGCATCTAGACCCCAATGGGTGTGGGGGTTGCTTCTGGCACGGGCCTTGGTTATAAGCAGTCACAGGTGGTTGACGGTACGCTTGATGTTGGAAGGTTTGTCTGTATCGGGACTGAAAGGGTTGGTATTGCTAGGAGCATGGATAACCTCCTCAGTAAGTTTGAAAAACCTCTTCCTCGATCCCCCCGAAAGGGCAACTTGTTAAATTAAAGGGCGCCTAGGGACCAATCAGTAACTGTGTTAGTTTTTAATCGCCAACCGTGCATCGTCTATATGCTACCCAAACAGTGTTTCTCTGTCATAGGCCATATTAAAGATCTTTTATTGTACTCCTGGTATAAAGGAGGTGGATCTAAGCCATCCCGGCTTGGCAGTTCAGACTGGACTGTTGCCATGAGGAACAGGGTCGAGACGGAAGTGCACATGGCTAGGTCCAAACGGGGGTGGCATAGTGCGCAATGGAATGATGGATTTAACCCAGATCTCTTGAGTGGGGGGTGAGTGTTTGAATCAATTCAGCATTCAGTCCATCATTTGTTGCTGCAGCACTTTTCGCCCTAAATGGGATGGGTATGTAGAGACGCTGGTCCCATGCTTGCTGTGCCACTGGATTCAATCTAGCCTGGCTGATGAGGGGTGAAACCCCGAAATCGGTCCCAGGTTGCCTTTTCTGGTCCAGGGAAGATCTGGTTTGGTAGTTTGGGCTGATCTATTCCCAGGAGGAGCAGGGTCAAGACTGATTTGCATAGGACTAGGTCCAAACTGGGTTGGCATAGTAAGCAAAAGAACAATGGATTTAACCCAGATCTCTTGACTGGAGTGTTTGCTTTATTCAGTATTACGCAGATCATTTGTTACCGCAGCACTTTAAGCCAATCCTTGGCATCTCAAGACTGCTTCTCCAGCTAATTAGCGAAAGCCTGTGGAGGCGATATCCATTGCACAAGCTATAATCTCAGAGGAAGTGCGCTCACCCCACCGGAGAATCTTTCTTGCTTCTGCCTTCTTGTTATCAGGCACTAGGTCGATGAGGCTGATGACATCAGACCGCATTTGCCGATCTAACAACCCAGTATCACTAGAGAGTTGGCCGCTTGAACGATGATGGCAGACATGAGGAAGAACCTCTTCCCTATGTTGTCCAAGCACCTGCCTGCTTTGTCTGGGGGCGTAGAGATGGGAGTGGAAGAATTTTTGGAGGGCTGTTGTGCAGCTTGTGAAATGACAGAATCCAGTTTGGGATGATTTGTGAGGGAAGTGTGTGAATCCTCTGTAGCCTTGTACTTTTTGTCCATGCAAGGTGGCCCCCCCGCCACTGTACCTGGGTTTCTCTTTATCTTAATCCTCTCCTTTCTGGTGCGGTTTTAAATGGATCTATAACCATACAGAAACCTGAGTTACCGAGATTGCCCTTTAACGTTCAAACAGAAAGTGTACTTTCAATTTAGTACACAATATCATCTTATTGCTCTTCGTACCTAGAAATTCTGTTGCCTCGATGTATCATCTCAGTGCCAAAAAATTTCCTAACGGCTAACTTCGTAACGATGCTGGTTTAGCAGTATTAAATAATGTGTGCACTTTCTTCTTTACGAGGAATAGGCTACACATGTGGTTAGGTTAAGGCTTTTCAGACCCTTGGTTCGGTGTTTGCACAATAAGACTGACTTGATTGGGACAATGCATTATGGTCCAAAAAGGTTTTTATTTATTTCTGTTCACGAGGGACTGATTCTGACTCGGACAATGCATTATGGTTATGAAAGGTTGCATGTATTCCTTTTCATGAGGGACTGACTGATGTATTTATATGGCGGTACTGCATCAAAGACAGATTCATGATGTTGCTGTGTATTTTGCCACAAATGAGCATGTAATGCTGAAACTGTGTTTTATTGACCGGTTTTGCCCCTGACGAAGGGACAGTTCGTCCCAAAATGCATTGGGCTAAGATTTACAAGCATTAATACATTGGTTGTTAAACAGTGAATGTTTTGTAACTGTTTGTTTAATTCAAATGTAAAGTGAAATGATCATGAAAAGATTATGATTTTTGTAAATAGTATGAAAATAAATACTGTTGAACAGTATTTAAATATGGTTTACATTATGAAAAATGATTTATATCATTAAAGCAGTGCATGCTTGAGTCCAAGTGATTGAAAACCCGGCCACAAGAATTATTAGTAACACATGCTAGGCAGGCATATGTCAAGCATTGCATGCAAATAGGTTCAAACTTGGTTAACCTAGATATAACCAGTGATACGTAGGAGTGCAAAATCTTCCCTATTCTACTGAATTGCATTACTTCCATATTAATTCAAATGTAAATTTAGTACAATGCAGGTGTGTAACTTAATTACGTGAAAATCATTTTATAGGCTTCTGTGCAGTAATGGTCTGATTGCATGTCTCCGTTCTCTATTGGACTGCACCCCTTCAAACGCACTGTTAAGTGTATAAAACACACTCCGGCTCAAAATGTTCCAGTCGCAAATGGGTCATGTAGAGGCTATTGGTCTGCTAGGACACAAAAGGAGAAAGTGGTAATAGAGGCTAATTTGCTAGTTAATTTTTGATATTCAAGTCATTCAAAAGGCTATCCCTGGTTATATACCTTTTACAAACTAAAGCATACAGAAACAAATATTAGGTGTTTAGAGGATCAACAAGGCTGGATGTCATGTCACAGCATGCCCATGAATAGCCCTGTACTTTCAATCATCCTTGGCACAGATATACTAGGCATTTTAAGTGCCTGAGGTCTGTTCCTTTAGAAACCATGATAGACCCAGGTTTCCTTCAAAGTATCAATTAAATGCTGCCATGTAGGCAAATAGCAAGCCAGAGTAGACAGGCCTATGCTCTCTGGTACAGAAATGAAAGTTGAAAAGTTCTCGCTTCACATAAGCATATTAATCTTTACCATTACAAATCCTCATGCAGGCCATTTGAATTTTGAACAGCATGTAGGTTCTGCAATACTTTTTTTTTATTATTTATTGCTTTTAATAAAGTTCAACACCACAACACACAAGTGTTGGAGTAATCAAACTGGACGTTAATTTGACCTTTAGCCCCTAAACATTATAGGCATGATAACATTTAAAATATTTCTGGCCCACAAGGATCCCAGAAATTTAGTCATTAGAAACGGGGGCATTTCTGGCTGCCCCATGAAATAAGGAGCCTGTGCAGGTTCAGGGCGCTCCCCAAAGGGAGTACAGTTAGAAAACGTCTTCTCTTTCAGATTTAAGTCAACCCCGCTTTCCACTGCCAAGGTCTGCTTCGTGCGAGTGTTGGGAGAGCCTGTACATCTTTTCACTTTACTAGAACGCAAATCTGTGGCCATTACCAATTCTACTGGAGAGGACTACTAGAGGTTGATTTGTTTACCTGCGGTGTTGATCACCATATTAACCTTCCATCACCTTGGGTCAAGAAGCACAGTGTGAAGTACTTCTGGCGTTACCACCGGCTTAGATGTTTTTTGAGCTTGGTGAGCACTAAAGACTGAGTAGGACAATATAATGCAATACACTGTGGGATTGAAGAGCCTCCCATCCGATAAAAGAATGCATAAGATAATGTGCAAGCCTGGTTTGAAAAAAATACCAAATCACACAATAGGGAAATGTATTTATTTTTCTTTAATTTGAATCCACTTGCAACGCAAAACTGGGTAAAAAAAAAATAATTCACCCAAATCATCCCACAGGCGAACCAGAGTAATTGGTTTATTTCAGACATTTTGTGCAGTCTGGTTGGTTGTCCAAGGCAAAAAGTAATCCACACAGAAGAACAAGAATCCTGTACAATGCAAGATTACCGGATGCATTGCATCTCGTTTTCAATCTATGACAGGAAAAAGAACATAAAAGGAACTTTGTCTTTACCACAGATATTGGAATAAAAATAATATTTCTTGTCCAACTCTATTTAAATCATGGAAAACAGAATCAAAGTCTGTGTACAGATTTTTTGACTGCTGCTATATGGCCTGACAATGCAAGCCGTCTGAAGTCTTGAAGGGGAAAAGGAATCCTTAACACAAACATCGCTGGACCTGCAAATTCCCAGTCCTTTCCAGACATAAGTGTCAGACCTACTCTCACAATTCCAACTTCCTTCTCTTTTTTCAAAAACTGAGGAATGTGCCTCCTATTCTCTTCTCCCAGCTCCCATCCATCCCATACCCCCCGCCACACTCTTTAGTTAGAAAATACTAACAAGCCTAGAGCTCTGGTTAATAGGCTGTAAGCCAAAAAACTATTTTAAATGTACAAGGAGCATGAACAAAGTAAATTAGAATCCTACTGGACCCACTGTTTAATACAGTAAATCCAAATTCAGATAAATGGAAATTAGTGGTTGCAGGTGCGCCATGAGAGCTGGAAAGAGGTTGGAGTGTACAATATGTATCTAACAAGGGCAAACTACCGCACAATGTATCTTTATTCTCTGTGGATTGTCTTTTATTCCACTGCATATCTCCACAGACTAAATAAGAACATATCAAGCCAATGCCACAGATTGCCAAGATTCTGGGAACTGGAAGCTTACACTATGGGAATGTCCTTTACTCAAACTACTGACAAGGTATCTTCAATCACACATGTGTGTGCCTGTGGCTGATCGTCCTTTGGGAACATTTGATACCATCAGC
Organism: Lissotriton vulgaris; assembly: GCF_964263255.1. Classification (NCBI taxonomy): domain Eukaryota; kingdom Metazoa; phylum Chordata; class Amphibia; order Caudata; family Salamandridae; genus Lissotriton; species Lissotriton vulgaris. Next base: position 1,281,776,545 of record NC_141694.1, on the reverse strand, counting down.
AGGCAGTACCAGAAATTCTGTAATGCTTGCAGGTGGCCAACAAAAATGGTGCTTTGCACCAATGGTAATCAGTAGATTGGTTAGAACTGGTTATTGAAAAACTAATAAACTGCCCAAATTTGTAAGTGATACTGTAATATGGTCATGCAATTTCAAGAACGATGGAAACTTGGGGATCATCAAGACTGATCATCTTCAAATCGAGGCAATTGAAATATTTGAACAACCGATTTTCTCTGTACAAGTATAAAGCTCAACGTTTTCTCGCTAAGGAATGAATAAAAGAGATCTCATGCATCTGTAAAGAAAAAAAATATCTTTTTGCCTCAGAAAGCAGGCCTTTAATGATAAAACTGTGGCTTAAGCATAGATAGGATATCCACAAGTTGTTCGCTTGGAGAAAAAACAGAGACAGAGCTGTATACTTTTGAATTCTTCTGAGAGAGCTGGAAAAAATAAGAACAATCTTACTTCACTGTGGCTACGGCTCTCCTGCATTTATATCTTTCATAAAACCACATGCTTGAAATATTCTACGTCAGGCTAGGGAACCTCAGTAGTCAATGTTAACATACCAGTGTATACAGACACTCAGTAACACGGACAAGACCAAAATTATTTGTAGTTTATCCACCTCGTTAAGTGATCCGAACTCTGATCAGTGAGATGGGTAAGGCTCAAATTTCCTCCTGCCATAGATTTCCAAATGCCAAATTGCCTTATCTCTTTAACGGAGTAAAAATATTTTAGTTTCGTGTAAGGGGAAGAGGGACGGTTCTTTGTGAATCTGTGACAGATGCCAATGCTGAAGAACGGTAGTTATAGGTAAGAAACATTTCAGTTCCTGAACTGGATCTTTCATAGATTTGTGTGCTTAAATTACAAACAGCCAAGAACACAAATTGGTATGTGGGAATGATGCTCATCTTAAAGCAAACATTCCTAAGCACTGCCTGTCCACAGGTTAAACCGTTTTAGTTTATCCATCAAGGCAGCAGTACTTGACAAGGGTGAGAGCTAAGCTCCATGTTACTGCGCCCTAGAGTTTCTTCAGGGACATATCTGAGAAGATAGTAGCTGCAGATGCCTGCAGTACAGTGAGCTAAGTATGGCGTGGGCCACTATGATGCATGAAACAAGCCATTTAGGCAAAGCTTGCTTCAGTAAGGGTTTACTCCGACTAGCTTAGCAATAACCTATGAACCATTGGTCTATTGGACTTAAGTCCTTATTCTGTAGCAGATAAACCTTCAAATATGGTCGAATATCAAGCGAATGTGATGTTCATTCAGATTCAGTAACGGCTTGTAGGAAAACAAATGATGAAATATAATGAGTGAGATGAAACAATGCTGGAACCTTTGCAATTCATCAGCAAATTGTCCTCCAAGACACTATCCACGAGAAAAAAAATACAAGAACCATTCTTTATTTGAAAATGCATGTAGGTCATTCTTTATGTGATAACTGAAGTAATGGCCAGGAGGAAAGCTGTTCTCCAAGAAAGGTGTTGGATGGATGTCCTCGGTTTAAGCTCGAAAGCAGCTTTCATTAATGCTGTCAAAAGTTTGAGTCCAAAAGATGGAGCTAACCAAACTGTTGGGGAAAAGTTCTTAAAATACTTCTTGTGAACTCGTATGCCTGAAGCAAACAGAAGTGGGTAATTTGGTCTTCGCAGATATCTGGAAACACCTGGTCTCTGTAGTTTTATTAAATATTTGACCTCTGATAAACCCAAATGAAGAAAATATGGTGAGAACAGACATGGAATTCAGAAAGTGTTCTGGATGGAGTAGTTTCTTAACTGTAACTCCAGTTCTGTAGTAGGGGTATCTCTGTTATAGTCAATCTTGTGAATATTCCCGCCCATGTACCTGGACCCCGGAGCAATTGAAATAGTCTCTTAAGTTGTCTTATTCTGCAGTCCTGCATAGACACTTAAAAGAAAATCAAAGACAAATAATGCAGCCTAAAACTACAAGGCTTCACTGGCCATCACTTCATCTCGAAGTGAAAAAGATAGCCAAGGAATATTACATTTTTACACACTTTGTATAGTTTCACACCTAGAGAAACTCCCCTTCACAAAAATCCTGTCATGATAGAGGAAGGGTTGGACAGACATGCCCCAGAGGCTGCCATTATGTGTCTGGAAAAGGGATACTGTGCCTTTACGGAACTCTCCAGAGACCCTCGGTATCCCAGGATGCACAGCCAAAGGCCTTTTACTTTCAGTTCTTTTTGAAGGTGTATAAAGCTAGGCCTGTTGCATTCAGTAGATTATCATTTCATCCAGCGGGGAGGAGATAAGAGATACCCCTACTATAGAACTGGAGTTACAAGTAAGAAACTACTCCTTCTGTAGTAGAGGATCTCTGTGTATAGTCATAATCTTGTGAATAGAATGGCAAGCCTATCCCAACAAACCAAACCAGTGGTGGAGGAAACCGATAAAAACCACTACTGTGCAAACAGTTTCTCAATTAAGCCTGCCCAACCTGAGAGTCTGCTCAGGCATCAGAGTCCAAGCAGTAGTGTTTGGAAAAGGTATAGACCGACTTCCAAGTGCAAGCCCTACAGATGTCTGCAATGGGAACATTACATAGCAAAGCTGTTGTAGCTGCTTTGCCCCTGGTGGAATGGGCCTTAGGCTTACCCCCCTAAGGTCTTGTTAGCCTTTTGGTAACAACTGGATGCAGAACACTATCCATCTAGAGATGGACTGCTTTATGTGGCAAGACCAGTCTGACTGAACCAAAATTGACAAAATTGGTCTGACCTACGAATGTCCTTGGTCTCATCTAAGTAGAACTTAAACACCCTTCTTACATCCAGGGAGTGAAGAGACCTCTCCACCGGAGAGGAAGGATGTTGAAAGAATGTAGGTAAAGTTATCGTCTGATTGACGTGAAAATCAGAAATCACTTTAGGTAGGAACTTAGGGTGAGTCCTTATGACAACCTTAGAAGCATGAAACACTGTATAAGGCTCATGGCAACACAAGGCCTGGATCTCACTCACCCTGCGGCCCGATGTTATAGCCACAAGGTAGGCCGCCTTCCAGGAAAGATGCTGCAGAGAAGCCTTATGAATGGGTTTGAAAGGTTCCTTCATCAACCGAGACAGTACCACATTCAGTACCCATGAAGGCGACGGACGCCTAACAGGGGGAAACCCTTTCTTCAATCCCTCCAAAAAATCTTTAATTACAGGAATCTGGAAGAAGGATGTTTGTGAAGGGTATTTCCTATACGCAGTTAATGCTGCGAGGTGAACCTTAATAGAATGGAAATTAAGGCCAGATTGAGCCAAATGCAAAAGATATGGAAGGATGACATCTTCCTTGCAGGAGGTAGGATCAGCGTTCCTGGATGTGCACCAGATGCAGAACCTTTTTCACTTGTAGGCATAGGAAGTCTTGGTGGAAGGTCTCTTTGCCTCCGTGAGTATCTTCATGCAGTTGTCTAGCAAGTTCAAGTGTCCGTACTGTACTATCTCAGGAGCCATGCCGCCAAATTCAACGATGAAAGGCTGGGGTGCACCATCTGCCCCCCGAACTTCATTAGAAGGTCCGGCCGACATGGAAGCCCCAGGTGTGGTTGGGGAGACCGGTGGAGCAGGTCTGTGAACCACCACTGTCGAGGCCCCTCCGGAGCAATGAGGATCATTTGCGCTCTGGACTGAGACAGCTTGATGAGCACTGCCGGAATCAGGGGAATGGATGGAAAAGCGTACAGAAAGCTGTTCGACCAGCTGATCCATAGCGCATTCCCCAGAGTCCCCGGTTGGTAAAACCTGGAGGCGAAGTCTCAGCATTTGCTGTTTTCGACGGTGGCGAACAGTCCTATGTCTGGAGTGCCCCATCTTTTGAAGATGTTTCCTAGCACCTCATTGTTTAAGACCCACTCGTGGTTCTCCTGAACGAGCCTGCTGAGTGCGTCCGCCTGAGCATTCTGCACACCTGGTAGATGGGTCGACGTTATCGTCAGTCCTTGGCTAACAGCCAGTGATAGATCGCCTGCGCTTCCTGGGACAGTGTGCGCGATCTCGAGCCCCCCTGCTTGTTGAGGTAATACATTGTGGTCGTATTGCCCGTCTGTACAAGCGAAGGAGTTGGTCTGGAAGAACGGATGAAAGGCTTTCAGCGCCAAATGAACAGCTACGGGTTCCATAAAGTTGATGTGGTACGTGGATTCCGTCTGGGACCACGTTCCCTCGATCTGTAGATGGACTGAATGCGCTCCCCAGCCGTGGAGAGAAGCATCCGTCACAATAGTCTGTATGGGAATTTCCTTGTGGAACGGAACCCCCTTGAGGAGATTCTCTGCTGAACACCACATCTCAAGGACTGTTGAGCGTGTAGAGATAGTTAGATCCTGTCGTCCCAGCTCCCTCGTTTCTGGTCCCATTGATCCTCCAGACCTTCCTGCAGCGGTCTCATGTGGAGGCGTGCATGTGGTGTGAGGAAGATGCAAGAGGCCATCGACCCCAGAAGAGAAGACACCATCCTCACTGTTGTTGATGGAACGGACATGAGAGCCTGAGACTTCCGAAGGATCGATAAGCGTCGCTCCTCCGAAGGAGACACGCTTGCTCCGAGAGTATTGATGGAGGCTCCCAAGTGTTGCAGGCACTGAACCGGGGTCGGGACGGACTTGGACATGTTGATATGCAAACCCAGCTGACTTAACAGAAGGGCCGTCCTGTTGAAATGCAATTGTGCTTCCTGGAAGGTGGAGGCTTTGATCAACCACCTTGTTCTTTCGCAGGTGAGCTGCTACCACTGCCATGCATTTTGAAAATAGTCCTGGGTGCAGACTTCAGACCAAACAGTAGTACGGTGTACTGATAGTGGTTGGTGCCGACCAGGAATCGCAGGAACTTCCTGTGTTTCCGTGCAATGAGCATATGGAAGTACGCATCCTCCAGATCTATTGCGCAAAGCCAGTCTCCTCGTTGCAGCGGAGGATAAATCTGGTGCAAGGACAGCATGCAAAACTTCGCCGCGAATCCATTTGTTTGCTGGTCTCAAATCCAAAATGGGCCTGAACTCGTTTTTGTCCTTTTTTGCGTACCAGAAAGAACCTTGAGTATAGACCCTTTCCCCTTTGAGGCAGAGGACGCCTTCTACCACCCTTTTTCTTAACAGGGTATCGGCCTCCACCTGGAGTTCGCGCAGCTGGTAGTGCAAAGGAACCGGTGGAATGACTGGAAGAGGACTGACAAACCGAAGACTGTATCCATTTCAAACAATATTCAATACCCACTTGTCCGGAGTAATTTTTCTCCACTCTGCCAAGTAATTCTGTATGTTTCCCCTCACTGGAGTGGGTAACGGGAGAGGGGCAGTAACTCCTCAGGGCTGAGACCCGGCCGGGCCCTTATTCGCCGAGGCCTGCTGTCCGCCTATGCCTCACTGATGTTTCTGGAAGGGTTGTCGCTGGTATTGCTGTTGTTGCTGCTGCTGGCCAGCTTGGTGACCTTGCCACCATTGATACCTCAGGGAAGAGTAAAGCCTCTGGAAGGGACAGAACAACATGCACTGGTCTTTTGGTTTCTCCAAACCTACAGCATTCAGTGTTTCCACTTCCGCCTTCATGAGAGTCATCTCTTCGTCCGCATGAGCTCCAAAGAGGGTAGATCCCGAAAAGGGCAAATTAGCAATCACCTGTTGCGCCTCAGGCTTGAGAGGTAAGGCGCAACCAAGAATGTCGCCTCAAGTTTATGCCATGGCAGTACCCATGCGCAGCCAGGAGAGAGGCATCTGCCGCCGAACTGATAACCTGATTTGAGACCTTCATGCCCTCATTCAAAATCTCCCAGGAAGTCTTCCCTTATGTCCCTCGGGAGGAGCACAATGAATTGCTGCAGGGACTCCCACAAAGAGCGGTCATATTGCCCCAAATGCGCTGATGCAGTAGCCGCCTTCATCCAAGTGGCAGCTGTACTGCAGACTTTCCTTCCTGCTGAATCCATGTGACTGCTCTCCTTGTCTGGAGGGACCGTAGACAGGGCAGCGGAATGCTGCTTCTTGGCCACTGTCACAATGACAGAATCCGGCACAGGATCTGCTCTCAAAAACGCTGGATCAGATTCCGGTGGCCTGTACTTCTTTTGAAGTCTAGATGGCGCCAACTTCACAGAGGCCAGGTTCAGAAACAGCTCCATGGCCGGTTCTTCCAGTCCTGGCACCAAAGGTAGCAAAGAGCGAGAGAGGTGCCTGCGCTGCAATATTAAACAAAATCACAGAGGTGGAAGGGGTGGGCACAGTCAATGTAATCCTCAACTTCGCTGCCCCCCTCAGCAGCACATCCTGGAACGTCACAACGTCATCCACTGGTGACAGTCGTCGGAGGAGAGTCCGACAAAGTGGGAGAATATCTCCTGTCACTGGACTAATCTGTATACCTGGACCGTGACCTTTCCCTCCGACGACGACAATGGCATGATCTTGTTGAAGATCTACGCTCACTACGAGAGCGATGCCTCCCTCTGGATCTTGACCTTGGCTTTCTGGTCCTTCCAGGAACCACCGGCCCGGGAGGCTGCGGAAATGGATGAGGTTGCGCCGGAACCACAGGGTTCGGTTGTGGAGGTCGAGGCGGTAGTGGAGGAGGAGGCGGTAGTGGAGGAGGAGGAGGTGGTGGAGGTGGAGGAGGTGGTGGAGGTGGAGGAGGTGGAGGAGGAGGCGGTTGAGGAGGAACCTGCGGAAGAGGAGGCGGCGGCGTAGGCGTCCAGGGCCTTGAGGGTGAGTAGGTCCAGGAATAATCAGAGTCCGGTGACCTAACAACTCTTCTCTTCTTACGAGTAGGCCTCGGGGAGGACGCTCTGGAGGCGGACCTCTCTGAGCACAAGCGCTGGTGCCGCCGAGACCGGGGACTCGCCGAGGATGAGGATGATGAGACGCTAATCACAGAGGCACTAGAGACCATTCTATGTCTCGACTTCCTCTTCGACATCGACTTTTCCCTCCTTGCCGTCGATCTCTTGGTTGTCTCTCTTCTCGACCTCGTTCTTCCTGACATTGACGAACTCCCCGACCGAGTGTCTGCGCCTCGACGTCGATCTTTCTCTCCTCGACCTTTGTCGAATTGAGGATATACCCAAAAAGGTAGAGCTCAATGCTCCTGGGTACTGCTAGTAGGAGCCGGAAAAAAGAACTGAATGTAAAAGGCCTTTGGCTGTGCATCCTTGGATACGGAGGGTCTCTGGAGAGTTCCTTAAAGGCATGGTATCCCTTTTCCAGACACATAATGGCAGCCTATGGGGCTTGTCTGTTTAACCCTTCCTCTCTATCATGACAAAGGATTTTTGAAAAGGGGAGTTTCTCTAGGTGAGAAACTTTACAAAGTGTGTAAAATGTAATATTCCTTGGCTATCTTTTTCACTTCGAGATGAAGTGATGGCCAACGTAGCCTTGTAGTTTTAGGCTGCATTATTTGTCTTTGATTTTCTCTAAAGTATCTATGCAGGACTGCAGAAGAAACCAACTTAAGAGACTATTTTGATTGCTCCGGGGTCCACGCACATGGGCGGGACTATTCACACGATTATGACTATACACAGAGATCCCCTACTACGAAACTCCTTTAACACACTCCAAACAGGACTCTGTTTTGGAGGTAAACACTATTTTAAATCTTCAATTCTCAAATCAATAATGCTGGAATGTGTGGTGTGTTCAAATTATATATATATATATATATATATATATATATATATATATATATATATATATATATATATATATATATATATATATATCTCAAGCTCTATTGTTTTCTCTGGTTATGTCATAGAAATACAGGATACTTATTTAGGGACTAGTATTGGAGATTCAAGAAATGTAGAACTTACCATTTACCTTTTCTTTAAGATCATTTGAATCTTTTCTTGAGCTTGTGTATAAAGAATGCTCTTTCTGGTAGATAATCAAGCTAATATTCCCAGGCGTCAGACTGGATTCAGAAAATCATTAGTAGTACCCCCACGTGCCGGTTGGATGATTTTGTGTGGGTCCGTGACTAAGTCATCCTGCTCAGGAAATGACAGGTGAAGTCGCATATGAGCGCCACCCATGCAGAACCCAACAACAAATTGGTGTAAACCAGTGAGCAAATCGCTAGACTTGGAGACTTTTTAGGTGAAACAGGGAGGATCAGTGAGGAATCTTCGGTTGAAGTATTTATCAGAAAGAGAGTTACCTAGTGTAAAACCTTGTTGATACTTCTAATCGCAGATTCCTCACCTTTTGAACTGATACCAAATCAGTACCTCTCAGGTGGTGGGTCTGTGAACAGGCTCAAAGAAAGTCCTGCAGGAACGAGCGGGCAAGTGTCCTCACATTGAATCTGGCTATCCAGATAGTTGTGCTTTGTGATCATGGGGAGTGATGCAGCCTGGCAAATGTTCAGAGCATACACTCCACGTGCCAACACAGTGGTAGCAGCCACGCATGGAGGCAGAGACTACACAAGCCAGGATGCAGGACCCTGTTCTACTGCTGCAACAAAAAATCCTCCCCAGGTGGCAGCCTGATTGAAGAAAAGGTGTTCATACCCAGGAGTTCCAGATACCACACTACAGAAACTAGCGTCTGGTGAGGTGTAAGGGCCACTGGCATACTAGAGGTCCTCATACCAGTTATTATTGGTCTATGGTTGGGCAATATCACCCAGGTCAAAGGGATAATTATCAGAATCAATTCCAAATAAGACATGTAGTGCATGGCCTTTTAGGAGGTAAGCGTAGTGAATATGAGTCTGATGGGATACCAAAAGGCTAAGGTCAGATGAATCCGGTAGAGAACTCAGTCGAATTTTGAGTCGGAAAGGATCTTGCCTTCTACCAGTCATGGCGTGGAGTCTTCCGGTGCTTGGCAAAAGAGCACTGCTTTGCGTTCCCGGAGAGCCTTGGGGTTCATGAAGGCGCGGTCACTGTAGGCCTTAGAGCCATGTTCTGACCACAGGAACCACAGACAAATCTGATAAGGATCTGTCATTTTCTTTCAACAGCCCTTACAAGTTTAAACCTCTGTAGTTTAAGGAGTTGACATTTCCCCAGCCCAGTGAAAATTAAAAAAAACTGTTCGGAAAAAAAGGCTAAAAAAGACAAGGGGTAGCTCCAGATTCGCGTCTAGTAGCACAGAAAGAAATTAACTGCATGGGTGGAGAATATATGCTCCTCTGCACATCCCTTCAGCAGCCAAACAACGTAGGGATGGAGCTGCACAACTCCACTAACCAGTCCCCAGGAGTACACTACTAAAAGATCCAGTCAGATGCCTAGGGAATAATCAAAAAGGTGAGGAATCTGCAGTTAAATTATCCATCAGAAGGGTGCAATACAATTACATAGTAGTTGATAACACCTTGACAAGATGGGAAACATTTT